>NC_060066.1:187367528-187992528 GCF_922984935.1 Meles meles
CCCGGAGGGATGCTTCTCTCCAGCCTTCTAAGGGAGCATGGCTCTGCTGACATCTTGATTTCCAACTTCCAGCCTCCAGACCTGTGAAAGAAAAGTTTCTTTTTGTTGTTGTTGCTGTTTTAAGATTTTATTTATTTATTTGACAGAGAGAGAGAGACACAGCAAGAAAGAGAACGCAAGCAGGGAGAGTGGGAGAGAGAGAAGCAGGCCCTCTGCCAAGCAGGGAGCTCAATGCTGGGCTTGATCCCAGGACTCTGGGATCATGACTGGAGCTGAAGGCAGATGCTTAACCGACTGAGCCACCCAGACACCCCAAGAAAAGAAGTTTCTAGTGTTTTGTTTTTTAAAGATTTTATTTATTTATTTGTCAGAGAGAGAGCACAGGCAGGGGGTATGGCAGGCAGAGGGAGAAGCAGGCTCTGCGAAGAGCAGAGAGCCTGATGTAGGACTCGAACCCAGGACCCTGGGATCATGACCTGAGCTGAAGGCAGATGCTTAACCGACTGAGCCACACAGGCATCCCACGTTTTCATTGTTTTAAGCCATCCAGTTTGCAATCCTTTGCTGCAGCTGCCCTAGGAAAGGAATAAATCTAGCTACCCACCATGGCCAGGCTAACAACTGGCACCCTCCTTGTTCCCTGTTTAAGTTCCTGATACAAAAGGAATCTGGCTTCGGTCATCTTTGGTGGCTGTCCCTGGGCCAGTCAACTGTAACTGGTTGTGCTGGGATCACACAGAACAGAGCAGGACTCCTCAAGCTCAAAAGACCAGAGAGGTCAAAACTGCTAAGCAAGTACCTGGGCAGAGCCCTTCTGACGTGGGCAGGACCTAGAGGCCTTTCTCATCATCCTCTTCCACCTTCCCACTCACCATCTACTTCCTACGTGTCATTGCTAATGTCTCTGCAGAAAAGTAGAGAATTTTTTTTTAATGGAGTTCCCATAACAAATACAGGGACTTGGGTCCTAAATTCAGATTCCTGAGTCCTGAGTTTAAAAGCTAGATTTTTGGCACCTCCAGCCACATGACCATGGCATGGGGCACACCTTCCCAGTCTGCTGAGCTTCCACGGAGTTAGTGTCCCTGGCCTGCTTAGAGTTCGATCAAATCAGAAACTAGATGTGAACATCCTTTGATCTTGCTGAAGCCCCAACCCCACAGGGAGCCCTGCAGGCGGGGAGCAGCCTCCCAGGTCAGGGTGGGCCTCTGTGCAGAAGCTGGGATATGCGGATGCAAGGGGCAGGCTCAGGGATGGGGGGCCTGCTGGCCTCCTGCTTCTCCTTTGTCTTTTTCGATAATGCTAATTTGGTTACTCTTCGTAACAGCGATTCTTCATTACTATTACTCACTCCCGGCTCTGAATCATTCTGATGGATACAACTTGACATCAACCAGTTTGCCTAATTCATCACCTTTGCATTTCTTTAATCGTAAAGACAAAATAGGAAGGGTTTCCAACTGGCTTTGCAATTCTTTTCTCCTCTCCTTCAGCACCAGGGGGGATGTAGGAAAAGCTTCCTCGGAGGGGCTGCTGGGTGGAGAAATCAGCTGGTCATTCACTGTGTGGGCTCGCTGGAGCACGGGATGACCATAGCTTTGCCTTGTCCTTGACTCTGCCACCCCCACGGCTGGTTGCTGGCCAGCCATTCGGGGTTGCTGTCTATGACGAAGCCCAGCCCAGCCGGACCCATGGTTCATCTTGTTCCCGAGCACTAGGGCGAGCTCATCCATGGCCTGATGTTTGGAACCATTCTCCTTCCTCAACTCAGTCCTGATTACTTCCCCAATTCTGGAAGGTGCTCAACAGACTCCTCCTTTCAAGTCCAGCCCCCTGCCTCCTCCAGCCACCTTCCCCATGGCGGAAGAAGTCTCCCACTCCGGGCTCTCATATCCCTTCTCTGCCCCTTCCTTAGAACCCTCGGTCCTTTCTTTCACATTACAAAAGAGAAACGCTCACTCTAACACGCCAAACAAGACAGAAACATGGAAGGGAAAAAGTTAGTATTTTCCCTGTTCTCCTCCTCTGTGTCTCCCTAACCCTTGTATTCCTTTGCGTAACCGATGTTTTGTTTTGTCTGCAACTTCCAGGGCCTTCCAGATGTGCCCACACTAACATATTCATTCATATACTCACATGCAGAAAGAGTTTTTCTTTTAACTTTCGAATGGGATCATACCATATATAAATACACGATCACCTTAGGAAAAAAAAACCAACAATATATTGTGGACATTCCATCAGACCAATTTACTTATACTTGAATAAATATAAATTCATCCTATGCCTTCATTCATCCTATACCTATCTTTGTCTACATCGGTGCTTATGTTTCTGCGGGAAAGGGTCACAAACATGTGGCTTCTGGGTCAAAAGATATGTCATGTGTAATTCTTGTAGTTTCTACCAGAAAGGAGGTGGTGATTTGGCTCAACTGTGAAGTAAGGGGCTGCCTGCATCCTTACCCTCTCACCCCGTTTTAGATGATAAACATAAGGATTTTACATTTCTGCCTATCTGCGTGATAAATGGCATCTTATCGTTTTAACTTGCATTTTCCTAAATACTGGTGAATTTGAACATCTTTTTCTATTTATTAGCCATTTGCACTTCTTCTGTGAATTCCTTGTTCAACTCCTTCGCTCATTTTTTATTGTATCTTTTAACACTTAATGCCTGATATTATAGTTATTTTTGCACTTGTCCAACATTCCCCTATTCTAATAGCTAACATTTGTATAGCATACAAAGCACTTTCCACGTACATGAGCTCATTATGTCCTCACGGAGATCCTGCAAGGACTGTATTATTATCTTTAGTTTCAGGAAACTAGAGCTCAGATGTCCGTTGAAGACCTGCACTATGGTGGCCGGGCTGGGACTCCAGCAACCCCCACACAGTGCTGTGCAAAGCATCGCAGTGACTTTTCCTCCCACATGATGCCTCCGTGGGCCCTATATCAGGGGATACTGGAAGAATGAGTGGAGGGACATAGAGAGAATGGAAGAGGGAAGGACTAGTGGACAGCTGGACAGATGGAGGCTTGGATCTGCTGCCTGATTAAGAGCTCCCCCAATATATGTCTCCAGCAATGCCCTTCTCATTTTGCCTTATCACGGCTAGTGGTGTCCCGAGGTGTCCAACCTTGCTATGTTTCTTGACTTCTCCTCATGTAGTGGGGGATCTCTGACCACACATGGAAACAGCCCCCAGCTTCAGGTAGACAACATGTAGAGAGCGCCACAGAATGGGAAGATGTAAGCAGCCATTCTCCACTGGAGGGGATATTGTCGTCCTGGGGACACCTGGCAATGTCAGGAGACATTTTTGGTGTCACAGCTGGTCCAGGAGATGCTACTGGCATCTGGTCGGTTGAAGCCAGGGATGCCATTAAACATCTTAGAATGTGCAGGACAGTACCCACAACAAAGAAGCAGGAGGTCCCAGAGGCCAAGAGTGCCATCCTCAAGGAACCCTGGTGTGGGGTCATAGCAAGCCCATCCATGGCGGTAGGATGAAAAGGAAGGAGATAAAACTTGCAAAGTCACAAGGCTTGGCTTTGAGCATGTCTATGCCTGGATACTAGCTGTGTGTTCTTGGGCAAGACATTTAGCCTCTCAAAACCTTCGTTTTCTCCAGTGTAAAATGGGGATGGTCTTACCTCCCTCCAGAAGCTACTGGGAAGATGAAGCAGAATGATGGGGTGAAAAAGTGCTAGGTAATGTGGGAGGTGGCCAATGTTGTTGGAAGCATTGAGGGAAGGTCTCTTATTTATCTGGGTGTGAGTTCCAGGAAGCTCAGTTTGGACTCTTCTTGTTTTCTGGGCCGACGGTCCTTAGGGTCTTTGGATGTGAAAATGCAGGTGTTTGTGGTTTGGAGTCCAAAAGACTAGCTGAATGCTAATCTCCCAGTGTCCTTGTTTGCTCCTCTGGAAACTTCACGGGTGGACAGCTAATCAATGGGGGGAAATGATGACTCCTGCATTGTGCACATGCCGACTGGCAGCCTGTAGCTGAGACCCAGGCCTTGGGAACATGCTTTTACTCTTGAAGGAAGGCTGGGCAGGGAACCACGGTAGAATTCCTAATCCTGGGTCTGGTTGCCTGGAGAGTGAGGTCTGATCCATTCCGGACCTCCAGCAAGGCAGCAGAGGGAGAAGGGAGAATTGAGGCACAGTGCCAAAATTAGGGCCTGGAAAATCAGGAAAAATGAAAAGGGAAAAAAGAAGGGAAAGTGGAAGGAGGTCTTGAGGCATTTTGGAGCCTGGGAGGGGATGCTTAGAGACGCATCCTACACTCTTGTTCTGGGGGTGGGCAAATGATTTTTTTCTAATCAGCCCTATCACATGGTCTCCCAACAGCAAACTCACCCTCCACTCTGACCACATTTCCTGATCCAAACTGTAATTTCCGCTCAGTCCCAAGCAAGCCTTCTCTTCCCTGTTCTCTTTTCCCTACACCTGGATCTCCAACCCTTCCATCAACCTCTTTGCTCTGACTAGAATCCCATCCACCCTCTTGGCATGGTCCACCATGTTGACTTTGGTAGGGAAAGAGTAAGGGAGAGAGCCCCAGAGAGGGACTGGCCTCTTTTGAACCCAGGAAATCAGATTCCTCAGCCCGCTGCCAGGTTATTCTGCCCCAGCGACCAAAAGGATAGTCCTTTCCTTAATGTTCCTGGGCTAGAACCAGCCAAAGTGCACATATACATGTTCTGTTTTAAGTCATAAACAGTGGTTCATAAGCTTCTCAGGATGGATGCAATGCACACCCTGCCCAGGATACAGGTTCTAAGCCAGTCTCCACACCTTTCCAGCATGAGCAGCCCAAATCCATTGGCCTTCTTGTCTTTCTGGAGCTCTTGGGCTAGGGCTGCCCTCATCTCAGTAAGAAGCTTCTGCGAGAGTGGAGGAGAGGAACAGATAAAGTCAAGGATGTCAGGATAGCTTGTAAGGTGATTCAGACCCTAGTTCTGGGAAAGAGGAACCCAGGGAAATTCCGTTATCAGTGTTTCTCGCTCAGCAGAGGAGCAGGCGGGGTGGAGAGGACACAGACCGCCTGTCTCCCCATGTGGGGACCAGCCCCCTGGGGGAGCGGAGTGCAGGCTGCCTCCAGCCTGGCTGGGTGGGGCGGGGACTGCGGGGGCTGGTGTGGCAGCTGTGGGCTGCACCGAGGCCTGTCAGGGAGGAATGATTAATGAACAGCCGCACCAGCTGAGGCTAACCTTTGGAGAGCCGAGCAGGACATCTGCAGAACTGTCAGCGCTCTGACAAGGACAGAGCTGAACAACCAATTATGCCGCCATCACTAAGGTGGGCTGTCACTTTAATCCCAGCCATTCACTTAGGCAAGGACAGGGAAATTTCTCCTCTGCAGAGGTGTGTGCCTTGACCACCTTAACCATTTCAGGACAGGGCAGGGACCCTCGCTGGGAGCTGCCTGAGCTAAGCCTCCTGACAAGTCTTCCCACTCCTGGGGTTTCCTGGCTTCCTGTCCCTCCCTCGTCCTGGCCCCTGGAGCAGAATTCCAAAACCACACATATGCCTCCCATTTCATTCTGCTGCCCCCATGGCTTGAAGGATAAAGTCTGAATTCCTTAACCTGCCATCAAAGCTTTCCATCCCATTGGTTCACTCAATCATTTATCCAATCAACAATGACCTATTGAGGACTTGGTATGTAGTAGGCTGTCTGCTATCTGGTGAGCACAGTAATTAAATATGAGAGTGTTCTTACCTTTAGAAGCTGGTGATCTCAGAGTAGAGGCAGATAAGCAAGTCCTTAAGTAGGGTGTGAGATGTCTCATAGAGGTAGTAAAGGAAAGCTGTGGGAAGTCCGAGAAGGAGCGCTGCAGCTGATCCATAGGACAGGGGCAGGGATAATCTTGGGCTTTGTCTAAAGCCCTGATCACACATTAGTCAGACAGAGGGGTGGGGAAGGGGAAAAACAAGTACAAGGACATGAAGATGAAAAATTCCTGAATTCCAGCAATTCCATGTGTCTGCAATGCCAGGTATCAGAGAAGTGGTCATTAAGTCTGGAAAGTGGCAACCAAGTGATGAAGGGTTTTGAATGCCAGGATAATGTGATTTCTATTTTATCCTGCTTCTTAGAGGGGAATACATTTGGGACATGCCCTCCTACTTAGGTTTTTGATGCCCTCTGAATCTTACCACATATCCTGGATTCCAGTTACACTGGACTTTTTGTTATTCTCTGACCTCACTGTATTTTCACACCTCCGTGTTTTTGCTTTTGTTTTTTCAATCTGAAATGTTCTCCTCCCATTCTTTGCTATAAAGCTAGGAATTGTGTGCTAGCTGCTAAAAAGAGAGGCCCCAAATAAGAATGGCTAAAGCAAGATGGAGGGGGGTTTTTTGTTTTGTTTTTGTTTGTTTGTTTGTTTGTTTCATGTAACATGAAGATTAGTGATTCAGGGTCAGCAGTGGCATAATAGCATCATAGAGACCCAGTCTCCTTTCATCCTTCTGTTCTGTCATCCTCAGTGTGGCTTCCATCCTCAAAATCACCTCATGGTCACAAGACGGATGCTAGAGCTGCAGCCATTATGTTTTCATTCCAGGAAAAAAGGAGGAAAAAGGAGACAAAGTCTAAAGGAATGCACATTTCAGCTAAGCCAGCTACTTCGAGCTTTTCTAGGAGCCTCGCCTTAAACTTCTGTTTTTATTTCATTGGTCCTCCTGTATGCAAAAGAAAAAGAAAGTGGGAAATGCGGTGGTTTTTGTTTTTGTTGTTGGTGGTGTTGTTTGGCAGTAATCATTCTATCCCTCCAACAAAATCAGGTTTCTGTTAAGAAGGAGGAAGCAGAGAATGAGTAGGCAACTAACAATCTCTGCCATAAATGTTAAGCAAAAAGCATTCATACGTGTGCCACAGAAGAAACAGATATGAATGAAATTAAGGGTTCAAAGATGGAGGAGTCATGCTCTAAAAGGTAAAAAGTCTAGGAGAGAACAATGAAACCAGAATAATGAGGATAAGTCTAAACAACTGTGAAAGCTTAGCTATCGCTCAAATTTCTAACATTTATCTTGGAAAAAAAAAGTTTTATATGATATAAAACGAGAATAATAGGATATGGTAATCTACCATGAAAACCCAAGTTTAAAAAAAAAAAAAAGATGCAGCATGGAGTTGAAAGAAGAGAGTGAAAGTATGCTTAACTATTTATCTTCAATAAAAAGATCTCGGAGGATTCCAATCCACACTTGATTCTGATAATTAAAAGAATGTAAATTAGGAATTATTTTTGAAAAATGTCAAGGTTATAAATAGTGGGGTTGGCACCAACATTTATCTTCTAATACGCTGGAGAAATAAATGCAAAGAAAATAGAATTCATCTACCAGTAGACAGGTAAAAAAGGAAACAAGACAGTTACTACAAGATGACAAGAGAAAACAAAATGGCTAGTTATAACAATGTGTAGAAATGTATCAAATTCCCCTATTAAATACAAAGACTTTCAGATTTTATAAAAATAAAATTCATTTATACTCAGGGCACCTGGGTAGCTCAGTCACTTAAGCGTCCAACTCTTGATTTTGGCTTGGGTCATGATCTTAGGGTGATGCAACTGAACCTCATGTTAGACTTAAGAATCTCTCTCTGCCCCGCCTTGCTTTTCTCTCTCTCTCAAAAAAAACAAAAAACAAAAAAAACAAAAAAAAAACCAACAAAAAACAAAAAACAAAAAACAAAAAAACCCCTATACTCTATTTATAAGACAATAAACTAAAAGTCAGGAAAAAAATTTTTTAAAAAGCGGTGGGCAGATGCTTCAGGCAAACAGAAATCAAGGACTATGGCATTAGCTGGGCAAAGTTTAATTCAAAACAATAAAGACACAAGAGAGAGTCTTGTTTCATCGAGAGGGAATCCCAGCTTTAGCCTGAGTAGGACTCAGAAATCTCTGACCATTTCTTTTGAGATATGAACTAAGGTTGAGGGTCTCCCAGGAGAGAACTCAAACTGTGTTCACTGTAACAGGTGAGATACAGCTAGACATATCTTAGGAGACGATAGGTCTTTCTGTGCCAAAATCCTTTTTGCCTGAGATTCCAGGGCCCTCATCACGGGGGTAAAGAAACCAAGTACAATAAGAGTGACCTGGGAAGGAAATCATACTTACCAGAAGGTGAAGCATTTCTTAGGACAATGTGGTATCTATTATTGGGATTTGCCTTTTGGTCCACTCTCTTGTTATTTTTCTAATCTAAGTCTTGTGCAAAGCATGGAAAACTCCAATTAAAAACTTAAATGATTACCTTCCTAAAACCATAGCTTAAAAAAAAAAAAAGCCAGCAGTGTGTCCTTGAGATTCTTATAACAGAGTGTAACATAAAAGGTGGAGAGGGCCATCCATTCACTTCAACTTTGCATTGAATACCGTGCAATATGATTGGTGTTTCCAAAGTATTGTTCTGGTAGTAGCATGGAATGAGTAAGTCTGCAGAGAAAATAGGTATTTAAAAAGATGTTACAGCAATCTAAGAGAGAAGTGCAATCTGGCATCACAAGGGCTCCAGCATGTTGTCATTGGTGCACAGCATAAAACAGGGGGTGCTTAACAAATAAATTCATGGCTGTATCCCATACATGCCTGGAAGAGGGACTGTGGAACTTCCACTTGT
Organism: Meles meles; assembly: GCF_922984935.1. Lineage (NCBI taxonomy): Eukaryota > Metazoa > Chordata > Mammalia > Carnivora > Mustelidae > Meles > Meles meles. The sequence continues at coordinate 187,376,183 of NC_060066.1, forward strand.
AGCCATAATAGAGCAACTGAGATCAACTCCCACCTTCCCTCCCACTGTAAAGGGATCTAGACAAAGGATATGAAATAATTCTTTCCACGCATTGGACAATGGTACTGCCATGCTGTGATTCTTTAGAGAGGGGGAACAACAAGGTAAGCCCTACAGTTATTCCAGATTTCTGTCTGGATGTGTCTTGTAGATCATGGTTCCATGAAAAGCTAGAAGCTAGGAAAAGGAAAACAAATTGAACCTAGGATAAGCAGAAGTAGAGAAACTAAAGAGTGGAGCTCAGTAAAATAAAAAATAAACAGTAGAGAAAATCAGTGAAACCAATAGCTGGTTATTTCAAAAGGTCAACAACATTGACAAACCTTTGGGCGCCTGGGTGACTCAGTGGGTTAAAGCCTCTGACTTTGGCTCAGGTCATGATCCCAGGGTTCTGGGGTCATGATCCCAGGGTCCTGGAATCAAGCCCCACATGGGGCTCTCTGTTCAGTGGGGAGCCTGCTTCTTCCTCTCTCTCTCTCTGCCTGCCTCTCTGCCTACTTGTGATCTCTATCTGTCAAATAAATAAATAAAATCTTTAAAAAATTTGACAAAACTTTTAGCTAGACTAATCACAAATAAAAGAGAGAGGACACAAATGATCAAGAAAGAGTACATCCCTACAGATCCTACAGAACTTAGGGGAGAAGAAGATATTGCAACAATGTTATACCAATATATTCAACAACTTAAATGAAATGGACATATTCTTTGAAAGACACAAATTGAAAACTGACTGAAGAATAAAGGGAAAATCTGCATTGTCCCATATATTCAAGAAATAGAATACACAATTTCAAAATCTTCCCACAAAGAAAACTCCAGTCCTGGATGGCTTTTAATTTAAAAAAAAAAAGATTTTTTTATCAAACACAATCCTCCACCAACTAAAAAAATTGAGGTAGGGTAGCACCTCCCAACTCATTTTATAAGGCCAGCATTACCTTGATACCAAAACCAGATAAAGGTGTTATAACAAAAGTAGACCCTAGACCAATATCATTCATGAGCCTAGAAGAAGGGCAGAGTCACTAGGTGGACATGAATTCTATTGAGGATAGAATTCTGATGAATTCTGATAGAATAGAATTAGAATTAATTCTAATACAATAGAATTAGATAGAATAGAATAGATAGAATAGAATTAGAATTCAATAGAATTCTGATGGGAAATTATGGCCCTGGAGGATATGGAGCTCTTAAATGGGTGCTGGGTGGTGCAAAGAGGAGATTCTGCAGGAGAGAACTTGTTAATAAGCAAATGTGAGTGCCCACCCCCAGGGATTCCTAAGTAAAACAGAGAGGAACCAAGGAAGTCTGTAGATCCTTCATGTGGTTGGGAATAAGAGCTGGTGAAATTATGGTGTCATTTGTTTCCACATGCTAGGAAGAGCTGGAAAACTTGCATTTTATTGACAAAATGTACACTTTACCATGGAAGTATAATTTCAAGATAAAGGCACAAGATAACTTTACATCCAAAAATATAGAGCAAGAAGCTATTAGAAATATAGGAATAAATAATCAAAAATACATCTGTGCTGAGAGATTTTACTATTCCTCCTTTTGTTTAGTTTTATTTATAACTTGGTGAATCTTTTTGATCTACATATTCACTTTGATTTTGGCTCAGAAAGCTTTGGCTTTTATTCTTCTTTTCATTTTTAAAAATTATGTGTTTGATTATTGCTTCTGTTATATTCTATACACACCTTTGGAATATCTTTGATTTTTCATTTAATTTCCTTTTTTTCCTTTTTGTCCTCCATATGACTTTTTTCCCCCATTGCTTTATCCCTGCTTTTTTTTTTAGAAGTTTTATAGCTCTACTCCCAAGTCCCCCACATTAGTGATTCTTTTAAATACTATTTTATTATTGTTACTGCTATTATTACACTTGTTATATTATCAGTACTATTCTATAAGCTTTTGTAATCTGCCTTTCACTTGAGCCAGAGACATGGGTGCAATCTTTGATTCCATCCTTCTCTCTTTCCCTCCTATTTTCAATGCCTCATCAAGTTCTGTAGATTTAACCTTCAAAAGGTGTCTTGGAACCACCTTGCCTCTATTCTCCCAGCTACTCCTTTTGTTTGGTTCCTCATCATTTCTCTTCAGGCTTGTAACAAAAGCCTTCAAGCTGATCTCCTGGATGCCAGCACTTTAGGACAATAGACTGATTCCTCAGCTCACCTAAGAAACTCCTTATAATTTCACCCTTGTCTCCCTCACAAGATGCATCTCTCCTATTCCTTCTCTTGGATGTTCCATTAATTAGCACTCCTGACTGACCAGCTTCCTCTCCTTGTGATTTTGCATGTGCTGCTTGGATGTTGCTTGCCTATACCCCTTGGCAAGCTCTAATTCATTCCTCAAGATTCAGCTCAAACATCACATACGCTGGGAAGCCTTCTCTCACATCTGCCTCCCCTCCCTGGTCTGGGTCAGGTGGGCTCCCTTAGACCCCACATTTTCCTCTATCACAGCATACATCATATGCCACTGCAGTCCTCTCTTTATTTGTCTGTCTTTTCCACCCCCAGATGGTGACCTCCTTGGGAACAGGAATTATCTTATTCATCTTTATTTCTCTAGCACCTCGTGCCAGGCTAGTATGAAGAGTTTTTACTGAATGAAAAACTTAGAGTAATGACCTTACTCCAAGTCCTAGATGAATAGCACTCATGTTCTCCCTATGCTTAATGCTGCTTTAATCTAGCTCCTAGACTCTGTGATACACACAACAGAAAGTCAGCCCCTAAATCAGCTGTCTCCAGATCCTGGCACAGGGTTCAGCACACTGTAGGCACCCAACAAACGTTTCTCAAGCTGGTGTGGCTGGCAATATATTATTCTGTCCTAAGTCAGATCTATGCATTGAAAAGGGGGCTGGAAGTCAATGATGAAAGGCTATTTAACCGCATCCACACCAGTCTCCACAGGGATTGTATGGATTTTGTTTTATGTGGGGAAGTGAGAGGACTACTGAATAGAAGAAATCCAGGGCAGCTCACTGGAAGGGATGTAATGACAAAAGACCCGGTGACTTGCAAGAAGGCATCTACTGGAGGGTATTTCGGAAGTTGGCCAAATTCAGTGTGATGTGCAGCAACATAGCAATCTCCTGCTCATTTGTGGGGGTCACCCAGCAGGTGGAAATCAGAATTAGAATGAAATCACGTTTACAGGACAAATAAATAACAGAGCACCAGGCTCCCTCCACCCTGCTCCCCTAACACCTGGATGCAGTGAGGGGTTCCAAAGGCAAGATGGTGGCTGGATATTGCCAGCCAATGGTGCCCACATCCAGGAGGATAATTCTGGGCAATCCCAGAGGAGACTCAGAAGTAGATGCAGTAGGATGATTGTGCTGCCCTAAGCAGCAGCTGCTGCGTCCAGCTGGACCAGGGCATTGGCCTCTGCTGGGCCATTCCCAAAGGCCATTTTAAGAAGTAATGATAAGATCTAATCAATTATTGTGTAGGAGAGGGAGAGAGAGATGGTAACCAATAAATTTCTCAGTTCCCCTGATTTTCCCAAGCCTTCTCTGTTAAAATCTCCCATTGTGGAATAAAGCATTCATTTTCCCTTGACTTTCAATTCAATTTTAATTTGACAATTTTTTTTTTTTTTTTTTTTTTTTTTTTTTTTTTTTTTTTTTTTTACACTGAGCACCTCTTAACTGCTGGTTACTACTATAGAGGCCAGGGATCCAAAGATGGATGAAACACAGTGTCTGTGGTCACGGAGTTCTCAGTGTGCTCAGAAACAGAGGGGCTGGGCCGGTGCAGGGTCTGACACAGGAAAAGGACTGCACAAAAGGCAGAGCTCAGGACCCAGATGGGCAGAGAGCTCCTTTTGGAGGCACAGAGCAGGGTGAAACCCAAAAATGGGATAACCCAGTGGGAGGATTATCCAACCCAGTGGATAGGAGTGGGACATATGGCAGCACTGAGAACAAGAATCAGGCAACCCAGCAACAGGGTAAGTAGGGCTGTTTATGGGTGGGGGGGGGGGGAGAAAACAAAGACCTAAAAATAACCCCAAACTGGCCAGATCAGAAAGTACTAAGAACATCCAAGGAACCAGGAGAAAAGCCCTGCTGACTTTGGTTTCCTGGAACTTCATGCAGTGTTTCCAACCCAGGTATTAATGCCCATCACATGGCTTCTGTGCCAGCCAAGTGGGGAGCCAGACACGAACCACTTAGGCTTGAATTGTGGTGTGAGCCATGAGCCCTGATGTTGCCAGGGGCAGAAGAGGAAGCATCAGGACAGGTCTCATGGAAACAATGACTTTGACAGAAAGCTCCTGGAAGGGTCAGGGCAACCCCGATCTTGGCACATGCCCCAGAGAAACCGCCCCCACCAATGTCGGATGTCTGGGTGACTGGCAGTTCTGCTTCATCCCTTTCCTGAAATTCCGTCTGTTCCAACTGTTTGGGGCTGGAACATTGAGATTCTGTGCAGCAGCGGGCCTATTGGAATGCACAGGAGGCAGCTGCCTGCCATCTCCTCGTCTTTCTCTGGGCTGTGTTCCCACGGAAGGCGCGAACCTTCTTTTCTGTGTCTCCTGGGTAGAACATTTGAATTCCCCTGGGAAACCCCACTAATTCAAAACCCAGTGACTCAGAATTTGTGATCATGTGACTAGAACTTGGATTAACTTGCTCCTTGAACTTGATGTGAAGGGAAGACTTTTCTAATCACATAAATAGGGCAAGGTTTCATGGGTAATGATGGATTTCAAAGCTATTTTTCAAGGGCTTTAGGAGAAATCAGAGTCACGGAAGAAATCTTGAGTCATTCAGCTCAATTGAAGGTAGGTTTGTTATCCAGCTTCTGCTGACATGATACATACATCCCGTGACGGGGAACTCACTCCTTTTGGAGACAGTGGATTCCATCTTAAAGCAGGCCAATTGGAAAGGTCTTTCTTATACCCAAATCTTTAGGGCTCCTAATCATTGATCCTATTTCTGGCCTCTAGAGCTGTACAGAAGGGGTTTGTGCCTCAAGGCTGCTCATCAGAGGCCTAAAGACAAGCTCTCCAAGTTTTGTCTTTACTGGTCATACACACAGGAATCTGCCTTGAGGTCTCAAGTCTCTGAGAGAGACCGGGGACTTTCTGGGAGAGATGGCTTAGCGGCAGCCTTCCCACGGAGGGGAGTGAGTAGCAGCTGCTAGCCTCCATGAGGGCAGGAAGCCTCAGGCCAGAAAAGAACTGGGAGGTGGGAGGAGTTCTAGGTCCTGAATCTTTCTAAGGCTAGCTGTGCCCCAAACCAGGTTCATGGGGGAGGGGAACAGCTGAAGCGGGGAGCAGGGGGGCTCTGGAGAGAGTACCAGATTGAACACAGACAGCACAGCAGGGGAGCTGTGCCACAGAGGCTCTCTTCCCACCACCCCGCCCCCCCTCCTCTTCCCCATCCTTGTCCTCTCCTTTCTCCCCACTCTTTTCTACCTCCTCCTAATCCTCATAAGCTTTGGCTGGCATTCCCTCTCGGAATCTCTCATCCTTTTTAGCCTGGCTCATTCTCCTCGCTTCCTTTTCCTTCCGTCTCACTCACTTTCTGTCCTGGCAGTTCTCACCCCTTTCCTGCCCTCTCCACCTCCATCACGGTTTCTGGAAGCCTCACCCTCTAAATTCAAAGAGAATATATCATACACACAAGCCACGCTCAACGGAAGCTACTTGTGAGCTGGACTTCCTTTGTCTGTTATCTTGAGTGCTTTCTGTGGGGCAGTGACCCTCCCTTGAAATACAATTCTATTCCCTGCTTCTGAGTGATGGTCTCTGCATCCATTTCGGGATAGTTGAGAACAGGTAATTTCTGCAGCAGGCAAACAGGATACACAGATGAAAATCCAGATTCACAAATACAAAATGATTTGCTTCAGGAATTATTTAAATAGCCAGTGCATTTACAATGTGATTCAATTTACAAAGATTAGCTTCACACGCACCCTCTCTGTAATATCCCTCTTATGTATGGTGAGTTCACATCTGAGTCTTAAAAAAAAAAAAAATCAGCAAGATGTTTGAAAGCCTTACCGAGTTCTTGTTCCTTTGGGCAACCGAAGGAAGTAAATCTTTTTGCAAAGGCAGCTTGACATAGTGGGAAAAGCACAGATTTTAAATCCTGAGTCTCTAATCCTCTGGGTCCAGAAAGGCTTCGTCTCTCTGAGTCTCTGTCTTCTCATCTGTAAAGTGGGGAGAATAAAATGACCTGGCAGGTCCGTTGCGAGTTAAGAATGAGTTGATATTTCAAATTCGTGACCTTCAAAGCAGGTAGGATTCCTTGAGATTTGAGGAGCATGCGTATCCGGAGTCTTTCTTAACATTTTCTGATCATACATAGCAAAACTGTAAAGATTTGGAGACTGGATTTAATTAAAAAGGCCATTGTTCTTTGCAGTAAATCCTACCGGAAGAACATCTTCAATTCCCAGAATTGGCTTAAAGAAAAACTTGTTGAACTGACATGGGAAGAAACCATGATAGCACCCCGTTATGGTTCATGTGGGTCAGTAGGTATATTTTAAATGATCTGTTTGGAAGACTCTGTGCCTTAGATGCAATAGGTATGTATGAACTTATAATTTAATGGCTTGAAATTCTAGGCTCTGTATCAAAAGGAGGTGATACTTAATGGCTTGGCAGAGGATGCAGATTTCAACAATGAATAAGAAAGACAAAATCTTAAATTAATTCATGCCGATGAAGAGGAAGATAGAAGAGGTGGAAAAGTGTTTAACCAGACAGAACTTCGTAGAATTGGCAGGCACTCCCCGGGATCTCCGGGCTGTGGTCCAGATGCCTTGGGGCTACAGGTGCTTTATTGGTTTCTTTGTGAACTAAGAGAGGGAGAGGCCAGAAACTGGGTGGCAAGAAACTGCCAGGGGCTTTAGAGGACTCCGGGTCAGCAGTGGGAGATCATATGAGCTTCTGACACAAAACTGACTTCAGATCCAGTGTTCATGGAAGGAGTGAAGTAGTCAGTAGCAAAGTATTTTTTTACTCAGTTCCAGGACTAAATCTGAGCCAAACTGGTTTAAAGAGTCCTCGATGCTAGTTAATGATTACAGTGGGATGAAAAGAGCATAACAGAAGCTGTCCACTAGTTTCCTTCCGTTCTAACCTAGATGTGCTTAAAAAAAAAAAAAAAAGTCTCAAAAAGGCATGTTTCAAGCTGCTTTCTCCACTCCCTCAGTGCGCATTCCCTTCAGTCCCTGCTGACTGAACCCCTGCCCCACCTCTCCTCCAGGACCACCTCCTGGTCACCAGGGTGAGCCATATCGCTAAACCCAGTCCTCGCATCTTCTGTGACTTGTCCACAATCTTCAGCACAGTTGACCACCACTTCCTTTTATTTTTCTTTCTGCATATTTTTACCTTTTTATTGGAAATTTTCAAACCCACAGAAATTTTCCAAGAATAACTCTGATGAACACACACACATCCTTCATCTGGACCCACCATTGGTGATGTCCACTTCAATCATTCAGTTAGGGTGAAACCCCGTAGGGTCCCCCACTGTAAAGGGATTTCTTTTCTTTTGTATTTAGCAGGTGGTCTGTGGTGAGGTACTCTGATCTAGACACCCCCAAACCCGATGAAAGACTTTTACGTCCATTAATGATTTTTACCTGAACCAGTTATTGCAAAATGTTGAATTTCTTGCTCTTTCATCCCCTGTCTACTTTGTAGTTGGCATTCCACTGTAAGGAAAAATTTCCCTCCCCTCCCCCCACCACTTTATTTATCTTTGGTTTCTTGTTTTGTATCTGTGAATTTATGGATTTTTTTTCATTCAATGAGTTTTATAATCCATTACTCTTATTAATCATTTTAATATCTAAATTATCTTAAAATTGACCAGTGGGGACTCCCATAGGTTGCCTCATGTGTCTCTTTTACCTTACTGAGAGACTGAAGAGATAAACGAACAATGGCCAGACTATGATTAAAAATAGAACTCTGACCCATGATCTGCAGTTTCTAGACCAGAAAGCTAATCTATTATCTCTAGAACTATAAGAGCCTTAAAAAGTCAGACTACTATCTCTAGCAAGCATCGAGGAAACCAATCATTATCCTCTGCAACAATCAACCGCAAGTGGCCAGGACTTGACTAATAACTGCCAGTTTCCGTAATTTTTGTCCCTGCTGCCAATTTAGGACCTACCAGAGAACAAAATATGCCCTCTAACCAATTACACAGGATTCCCTGTTTCTATTTAGTCCACCTACAGTTCCTCCCATGCCAACAGCTTCCAATCAGGGCATACCTGAAGGCTTCCCTTTCTCCCACTATGAAGTTTTTTTCCATTCTTGGGCCTGCCTTCGAGCCTCTACCAAAACACAGGTGGGGTGGCCGACTCCCATGCTATCGTAAGCTCTGCATAACTAGACTTTGCTTGGTCTCACTTGGGTGGTCTTGGTTTACTTCTGTAGCAGCCCCATCATTGTGTTAATGGAGCACCTCTTTGCTCTTTGGCACAGTAAGTTCCAGGTTCACGTTGTACACTCCCTGCCCTAGCCCTGCCATCAACAGGGAGACCGATATTTAGAAACCAAGATCTGGTCATTGCTTGTGCCCATTTTTCCTGGGATCACTGTCTCCTTTTATTTTATTTATTTTTTTAAAAGATTTTATTTATTTATTTGACAGAGAGAGAATGGTCACAAGTAGGCAGAGGGGCAGGCAGAAAGAGAGAGTGAGAAGCAGGCTCCCTGCTGAGCAGAGAGCCTGATGTGGGCCTCGATCCCAGAACCCTGAGATCATGACCTGAGCCAAAAGCAGAGGCTTAACCCACTGAGCCACCCAGGCGCCCTGTCTCCTTTTAGTATCACTCTCTTCTCCAGAGGACTGTGTTATTACACTCCCCCATTTTTCCTCCTCCTTCACTCAGCATGACTTCACAGAATCCTTTGCTCTCTTATGTCCTTTAATCAGATTCTAAGTGTGAAATCACTCCAAGTGCCAGTTGTAAGTCCCCTTCTCTTCTCCAGCATAAGATGATAAATTCAATTATTAAAAAATATATAAAAATATATATAAATCACACACACAGATACATACATATATATATATATACATATATATATATATATATATATATATACATACATACATATACTTACTTACTGAACAGCTTTGATACAGTGAAAAGAACTCAAACTAGGTGATTAAAGTTCTGGGTTCAAGATTAGGTATTGTACTTGCCTGTTATATATGGCCTAAGGTAAATCTCTTACTGCTTAATTCTTATTTCAAAAACCTTATTTCCTCATGTATAAAGAGAAACATAATAAATAAAATATTATTATTTTTATTTTTAAAGATTTTATTTATTTATTTATTTGACAGAAAGAGAGAAGGGGAGAACAGAAGCAAGGGGAGTGGCAGGCAGAGGGAGAGGGAGAAGCAGGCTCCCCATCTCATGCAGGGTTCGATCCCAGGACCCCGGGATCATGACCTGATCCCAGGGGAGACGCTTAACTGACTGAGGCACCCAGGTGCCCCCAAATAAAATATTATTATAAACATTCAAGTGCTGCAAATAATGGTTGCGAAACTCAAGTGTGCTAAAACATGCCCAAGCTTTTATAAGCTTGTACACACTAGGGTCCACCCTGAAATCTAGTACCCCATGAATCCATCCAACTGCTGGTCTCAGCCAAGGCAGGATAAAGGCTTTGCTAGTCAAATGCTTAGGGACTCGTTCAGGATCACCATCTCTCAATTGGACTCCTCAGGCTGCTCAGCTGGACCATGCTATATTATCCTATCCAAATCAACTGGTATCAAGCCCGTTCTAAAACATTCAGTGGCTTCCATTTCTCTATGAGGAAAATGCAGATGCCTCCTCTAGTTTGCAAACCCCATTATGTTCAGGCTATTCCCCACCCTCACCTTCCCTGCCTCTCTTCTTCCAATCTGCTCCAGCCTCTCTGGCCCTCTTTTTATCTCTCTGATGAGCCAAGCTTGTTCCTTATATCTTTTCTACTAGCAATTCTTCTGCTGGAACTCTCTGGTAGGGTGTAAAGTGACTGCTGCTTCTCATCCTCCAGGCCTCAGTTCAAAGTGCACTGTCTCTTCTCACCACTTACTTGAAGCCTTGAAGTAGTGGCGTTCCAGTAACAGAAATGACGTTTGGTGTCCAAATCTTGGTTTCTAAATACCACTCTCCATTAAAGAGAAAAAGGTTCCTTAGACAAATTGCTGATTCTAGGAAAATGCAAGATGAGCCTAGGACACCTTATAGTAACAGCAAGTGAAGAAGATCTAAAAGAGAGCAAAAGAGAGAGAGAGAAACAGAAGGTAAGAAGAATGATGGGACCATGTCAAAAGGACAGGGGAGCCCATCTGAATGAGTTCCCATTGGCCAAAGCTGGGACAATTAGAGCAATGGAATACATTACAATAATATTGGATTATAACCCCCCAAATAAAATATATTTCAGTCTGTACTGATATAAACAAATATTGAATGAATAAATAAATAGGGAAGAAGAGACAAATTCTGTATGCAGGATTCCAAATAATTTATGCAGACCCTTTTTCTCAAGGAGGCAGGCCCCTTAAGTATGAGCTGTGCATAGTGATTTTCTTCCAAAGAATGCAGTATGGAAAGGGGGAAGGGAGAGTGACTTGGAGAAACTGTCCAACACAGCCAAGTGACCAAGGTCAACAGCAACAGTGATCAGTCATGTTGATAGTATGCACCCTTGATGTGGTGTGATGAGAACAGCACTTCTCTTTTGTGGTCTTCAGCTCTAAGACCCATAAGCACAGTGAAATTGTGAGAAAAACATCAGAAAAATCCCAGTGAAGAACATTGTACCCAACTCGTGCCCCCCACGATTTGATTTGATTTGATCAATCAAAAACAAGGGGTGTCTGAGAAACTGTCATAGCTAACAGGAGCCCAAGGAAACAGATGACTAAAATGTAATGTGGTGTCCTGGATGGGGCCCTGGAGCAGAAAAAAGATGTCATGTAAAAAGTGGAGGAAATCCACATAAAGTATGAACTTTAACTAGTGATATATCAGTATGCCTTCATTAATGATAACAAATGTACCATACTAATTTAAGATGTTAATAATAGGGAGACTGAGTGCAGAGTATCTGGGAACTCTCTGTACTATCTTATAATTTTTCTGTAAATCCAAAACTGTTCTAAAATAAAACCCCCCTTTTTTTTGCTTAAAAAAAGCTCACTTAACGGTATTTTTAAATGTGTGAATTTTATTGGATAAAAATAATACCTTAATTTTTTTTTTAAATGGGAAAAAAAAAAAAAAACAACCTGAGGAACTTAAGAGATTTTCCCGGCACAGCTAGCAAGTGGCAAAGCTAGAATGAGAATTTAAGTCGTCCTATTCTCTATCTCATACTACCTACTATGGACTGAATTGTGTCCCCCCACCCACTAAAATTCTTAAGTTTAAGGGCTAACCCCACTGTGACTATATTTGGAGATGGGGCCTTTAAGAAGTAATTAAGTTTAAATGAGATTATAAGGGTGGGGCCTTAGAGTCAGAGAGGATTGGTGGCCTTATAAGAATAGAAAGAGATCTCTTTCCCAGCCTTCTTCCTTTCCCATGCACAGACCAAGGAAGGGCCACGTGAGGACAAAGCAGCCATCTGCAAGGCCGGAAGAGTGCTCTCACCAGAAACAGAACCAGGCTGGACCATGATTTTGCACTTTTCCAGCCTTCAAAATGGTGAGAAAATAAATTTCGGTTGTTCAAGCCACCCAGTCTCTGTAATCTTGTTATAGCAGCTGGAACAGATGAACACACAAACTTAAAAAAGAACAATACTGTAATTTATAGAGTACTATGTTCCAAGCACCATTCTGAAAACTGTAGAGACATTCAGTCTACACAGTGACTCTGACAGGGAGCTAAGTGGTACTATTATCCCCATTTTGCAAATAAAAAAACTAGGTTTAGAAAGGGTAATGTCTGGGATCACACAGCAAACCTGGATCAGAGGTGGGTCTCCCACCAAAATTATTTGATGTTAAAGCCCAAATTCTTCCAACCACTCCCCAGGGCCTATCTCTGGGGAGTCATGCTCCAGCAACTTTGGAAAACAGAGTATCTGCACAATTTATTTGGAATTCTTCTCCATGGGAGATTTGTTTCCTCAGCTCCATCGATTAATTTATTTGACCATTTCTTCATGTCAGTACGGACTCAAGGATATTTATTTTCCACTCTGGCTTATAATCCAATACTACTTTATTTGATTGTTTGCCTAAATCCAGTTTTGGCCACTGGAACTCCAGCGTCCCTTTGACATCCCCCTATCACTGTGTCTTCACTTTTGCTTTCTTGAGCTCTCTCTTCCTTTGTAACACTATAAGATACTCCAGGATCACCTTTTTTTTTTTTTTAAGATTTTATTTATTTATTTGTCAGAAAGAGCAAGAGTGCACATGCGTTAACGCACATGAGTGGGGGAGAGAGGCAGAAGGAGAAGCAGGCTCCCCGCTGAACAAAGAGCCTGATGTGGGACTCAATTCCAGGACCCTGGGATCCCGACCTGAGCCAAAGGCAGACACTTAACTTACTGAGCCACCCAGATGCCTCACTCTAGGATCATCTTATATTATATATTTTCTGCTCCAGTTCTAAAATCAACCATTTCCCCAAAGAGCCCTTGTTCCTTTTATTGGAGAATGATATTAGAAAGTAAAATTGGGTCATTAGATGTGGTCATTGCTACCGGTGACTCCTTGTTTCCAGGTTCTCTATATATTTCTGTATGTAAGCGTTTATACCTATATTAATCAAAGCATGATTTCATGTTTTACTTACTTATTAATTATCAGTTACTTCATGTATCTACTATAATCCATGCTAGCCTTCTCTCCCTTTGCTTATTTGTAACCTCTCATTCCCACAAGGAGAAATTTGACTCCTGCCATCTCCCATTCATTCACTAATTGTTCAGCTCCATCCTGCAAGCTTAGAGCATTGTGTGCTCATACAACATTGTGAATTCATACCCCCATGGGAAACAACTTTATCAACTAGAGTACAGTGTTTATTTACAGGTTGTTTGTCTGTGTTACCTTTAGTCTGTACAGACTCATTTCAAAAAGTTACTTAGGTCAGAACCTCTCCTATCTTCAGTGGGGTTGTTTCCTACATTGTAACACAGTTAGACTGCCCTATTACTGCCTCTCCTAGACTGACCTTGACCCCCTAAAAGATTTTTTTATTTGCATATCGCTGTCGAATTGTCCAAGTGCCATTTATTAAAAAGCTATCCTTCCTCCACTAAATTGCTTTTGTACTTCTGTAGGAAATCAATTGGCTAAATTATATGAGGGTTTATTTCTGAACTCTCTATTCTGTCCCATTTATTTATCTGTCTTGAAGCAAATACCACATTATCTTTATTATAGTATCTTTATAATAAGTCTTACAATCAGATCATCAGTCCTTCTACATTGTTCTTCATTTTGAAAGTTCTTTTGGCGATTCTATGTCTTTTGCAGTTCCATATGAATTATGGACTCTGTCGATTTCCACAGGAAAAACAAAGGCTGATAGAATTTTGATAAGGACTCAGTTGAATCTATAAATCCATTTGGGGAGATCTTAACTCTTAATAATATAAAATTTTCTAATACGTGAACATGGCATATCTCTCCAGTTATTTATATCTTCTTTAAGTTTTCTCAAACATGATTTGTGATTTTCAAGTACACAGATCATACTCTGTCAGATTCATCCCTGTTTCTTATTTTTAATGCAATGTAAGTGCTTTAAACTTCAATTTCCAATTTTGTGTTGTTGATATATTGAATTATACTGATTATATGTTGTATAATTGTATACAATTATTGCATATTGGGTAATTATATTGTACGAAATATATTGTAACTTGCAATCCTGCTACTCTCATTAGTTCTAGGTCTTTGCTTTTATATTCCATGGAATTTTGCACACAGGCAATTATGTCTTCTATGAATAAAGACATTTTTATTTCTTCCTTTTCATTCTGGATGCTTTCATATCTTTTTCTTGCCTAATTGCACTAGCTGGTACTACTGCAATGTTAAACAGAGGTAGTGAAAGTGGACATCCTTGCTTTTCTCATGATCTTAGAAGATACTCAGTTTTTCATCATGAAGTATGATGTTAATTTTTGTATATTCTCAGAAGCCCTTCATCAGGTTGGGAAAGTTCCCTTATATTCTTAGTCTGTGACAGCTTTTATCTAGAATGGAGGCTAAATTTTGTAAAATGGTTTTTCTGTACATACTGAGAAAAATCATAGCATCTTTAATCTAGTATGGTGAATTACATCTATTGATTTGATAATGTCAAACTAAAATTTGTATTCCAGGGATTAATTTCTACTTCATCATGATTTATTATCACTTTTATATCTTTCTGCATTTGATTTGTCAAAAATTTTGTTAAAAATTTTTGCATTGGGAAGACTGGGTGGTGCAGTTGGTTAAGCGTCCAACTCTAGGTTTTGGCTCAGGTTGTGATCTCAGGGATGTGGGATCCAGTACCACGTCGGACTCCACACTCAGCTTTAGACTCTTTCTCCCTTTCCCTCTACCCTCCCCTTCCCCCAAATAAATAAGTAAAATATTTAAAAATAAATTTTTTTGTATCTGTACTTGTGATGGAATTTAATCTCTAGTATTATTTCCTTAATATTGGTCTATTTTGGTATCAGAATAACACTGGCCTCATAGAATGAGTGGGGAGTGCTTTTACCTTTCAGGAAAAGTTTATAGAGAATTGTTTTTTTTTTCTTTCTGAGTTGTTTATTATAATTCACCAGTGAAATTATCTGGACCAGGAGTTTTCTTTGTGAGAAGGTTTTTAGTTATAAATTCAATTTCTCTAGTAAATACAGGTCAATTAACATTACCAGTTTCTTCTTGCATGAGATTTGATAGATTGAGCCATTTAAGAAATTTGTCCATCTCCCAAATTTTAGAATTTATTGGCAAAAATTTATTCTTAATATTATCTTACTACACTTTTAAAATCTGTAGACTCCATAGTGATAGCACCTCTCTAATTCCTAATGTGGGTAATTTGTATCCTCTCTCTCTGTCTCTTTTTGTCTTTCTGTCTCTCTCTTCTCCTGAGTAGCCTGCAAGAGGTTTCACAATCTTAGTGATGTTCTCAAAGAACGTGTTCTTGGTTACATCAATTTTCTCTATTGTTTTCTTTTTTCTATTTTATTAATTTCAACCCAGATATTTATCATTTCTGTATTTACTGCTTACTTTGAGTTTCACATGCTCTTTTTATTATAGTTTCTTAGAGTCATTAATTTGATATCTTTCTTCTTTTCTCATATAGTATAAATTTTCCTCTCAGTACTACTTTAGCTGTATTCCACATTATTTCAAAATTCTGTGTTTTCATTTTAATTCAGTTCAAAATGCTTTCTAATTTGTTTTTTTGGTTACTTTTATGACCCAAGAGTTGTTTAGAACTGTGATACATAGCGTTTCCAAATATTGGGAAATTTTCTAGATATCTTTCTGGTATTGATTTCTAACATAATTCCATTTATGGTCACAGATCATACTTTGTATGATTTGAATCATTTTTAATGTACTGAGACATAATTTATGGCCCAGACATAGACATTTTATGTTCTGTCTTGGTAAGTGTTTTATGTGTGCTTGAAAAAAAAATGTGCATTTTGCTGTTGTTGAGTGAAGTGTTCTAAAAATGTTAAATGGGTCAAATCTGGTGATAGTGTTGTTGAAGTCTTTTATATCTTTATTGAATTTTTGTCTACTTGTTCTATCAGTTATTGAGAGAGAAGAATTGAAATCATTAACTATAATTGTGGATTTATCTACTTCTCCTTTTTTATTTTGAAGATGATAGGTGCATAAACATTTCAGATTTTTATGTCCTTATGAATTAACCCTTTTATCATTATGAAATGACCATCTTTATCCCTTATAATTTGTGTGTGTGTGTGTGTGTGTGTGTGTGTGTGTGTGTGTGTGTGGTGAAATTTACTTGGAAATTAATGTAGTTGCTTAGCTTTTTTTTTTCTTTTTGATTAGTGGAACACAGTCCTAATAACTGTATTAAAGAACATGTCTGTTAATTCTATAATTTGTATCATTTCTGAGTTATTCTTGATTGGTTTTCCTCTTCAATATGAATTTTATTTTCCTGGTTCTTTGTGTACCTGACAATTATTTTACTGGACATGAGGTATTCTGAATTGTGCTGAATATTTTTATAGTCCTAAAGGTATTCTTAAGCTTTGTTTTAGGATGTGTTTAAATTACTTGGAAACAGCTTAATCCTTTCGGTTCTTACTTTTAAGCTCAGTTAGGTGGGACCAGAGCAGCCAGCATTTAGCTTACAATTAATATTTCCCACTACTGAGGCAAGACTTTACTTGTACTCTGATGTCAGGGCTTAATGAAGCGTTTCACTCTGAGTGTTGGGAATGGGCACTATTTCCAACCAATGTGCATTGCAAGCACTGTTCCATCTCACCTTTTTGGGTAATTCTTTTCTTGGTTTCAGACAACTTTTCACATACATATGCTGATGATTAGTTAATGAAATGCTCAAGGGGAATGTCTGCAGATTTCTGAAGTTCTCTCTGTGTGCAGCTTAAGTCTTCAAAATCCTGAATGGAGAATTCTAGATGCCTTTGTTTCCCTGGACCTCCATTTCAGCTTCCTCAACTCAGGAACGTGGTGAGGCTATTCCAGGTTTCTGTCTTCCTGCACCATTGCCTAGAAATTCCTTCAGGCAGTAAATAGGGTCAATAATAGTGAAGTATTTGTTTCTGTCACTTAGGGATCACTATTCTTCATTGAATAATATCCAATGTCTTCAGAATCATCGTTTTCACGTATTTTGTTCAGTGTTTGTATGTTTGTGTGTTTGTTTGTTTGTTTGTTTCACATGGGAGGCTAAATGCAGCCTAGCTATTCCATCTTGGCCGGAAGTGGAAGTCCCATCAATTCACTTTTTCAATATCTAAACAAAGAACGAACATTTTTCTTTTCTATTTTTCCACATAGTTACCATCTCCAGTGCCCTTTATTCTTTCCTGTAGATCTGAATTTCCATATGAAATTTCTCATTTTTCTTCAGTTTCAAGAACATTCTTTAGCATTTCTCACAGTTGGGTCTTCTAATGATTTATTATCTTGCCTTTCATTTATTTGAAATTATTTTACCTTCATTTTTGTAAGGTATTTTCACTTGATATAGAATTTTACGTTGGTAGGGGTTTTTGTTGTTGTTGTTTTGTTTTGTTTTGATTTTAGCATTTTAATGATGTCTTCTGGCCTCATTTGTTTATGATGAGAAATCAACTACCTCTGGCTGCTTTTTAGATTTTTCTGTCTATTTGTGTTTTTCAGGTATTTAACTTTGATGTGCCCGTGTGTGATTTCTTTGTATTTATTTTGCTTGAAATGTGATGAACTTTATGGATCTGTGGGTTTCTTTTTTGATCAGATTTGGAAAATATTTGACCAGTATTTCTTCATATACTTTTTCTGCCCTTTTCCTTCATTCCTCTCCTTCTGGGACTGCAGCTTCTCATCTGTCCATCCACTTGATGCTATCCTACAAATCAATGAGGTTCTGTTAATTGTTTTTCAACCCTTTTTGCCCTCTGTGCTTCAGTTTGGATGATTTCTATTGAACTACCTTCCAGTTCATTGATTCTGTCTTCTTCTTTATCCAAACTACTATAATATTTTCTAATAAATGTTTTTTCAGACTTCAGGTACTGTATTTTTTAGTTCTAGAATTTCCTTCTCATTCTTTTTCACAGTATTCATATGTCTTCTCAAATCCCCCCTCTTTCACACATTGACACACTTTTTCTTATAGATTGCTTATCATATCTCTCATAGTTATTTTAATATTCTCTTTGGCTAATTTCAGTATCTGCCTCATTTGTCACTTTGTTTTTGTCATCTGATTCTTCTCTTCATTGGGTTATATTTTTCTGTTTCTTCACATATATAGCAGTTTTTAAAAATATAGTTATGTATACAGAACTCTGCATTCTGTTATTTTTCTCTTAAGAACATTGAGTTTTGTCTTAGTAAGTAGATAAATTACCACTGGATTTCCTTGGTCTTGTGAAAGCTTGGTTTTAGTCTTTAGAGCAAGCCTGTTTGGGTTTTTCCCTTAGTACTAGGATAAGTGCCTTAATCCTGTGATATGGTATTTAATCCCAGGATGTAGCCCTTCTGAGGTTTCAGTGGAAAGCTTGAGGTACTTACTGAAGCCCTCCCATGTGGTAGCATTCAAACTTTGAACTCTATCTCCATAGTAGGCAACTTCTGAATCTTCTGCTCGGTCCTTTTTTTCCTTTCTTTTCCCCAGATTTCCAGCTATTGTTTTCCCCATAGGCTTTTTGGAGTCTCACCCACACAGTCAGGACTAGGGTGTCAGCCAAGGATTAGAATGGCATGTATACGCAGCTCTGGGAGCTCCTCTTTCTATTCTCCTTTCTTTCTAGAATCTCCCCCCTTCAATTTCCAACTGCCCTGGCAGGCTCAAGGTTCATTTTCTGACTCCTCGAGCTAATACAATAGGAACTTTCTGCGTGAGCTTTCTCAGAAGTACCCCAGTGCACCGCATAGACTGGGGACTGCCCTCAAATGAGAAGCTGGATAAATGGCTATTACCCAGTGTGGTTCCCTTCTTTCAAGAGTCAAATTGCCTCTAGTTTCTGCCTGACTTAAGCCATTTTTCAGTACCTTCAAACGGTTAACTTTCTTTCTATTTTGTCCAGAGTTTATAATTAGTATGGGTAAGATAATTAGCACAATACAAACTACCCTACCATTACCCTAACTTGAAAGTCTCTTGGTTCCTCATTTTTTAAATGAGGATAATATCTACTTCACAGGTTTTTTTCCCGTCTGTGTGAGAATTAAACAAGAGTACACATGTAAAATGCCTGGCATAGAAAGATATTCAGGAAATGTTAGTTTCCTTCTCTTGTTGAATTGATGTTGAATTGGCATTTGCTTCCTTTTATCTTCCCTTCATTAGTCCTTGCTTCACTCTCTGGGTCCAACATATATAGGATAATTTCTTTCCCATGTGGCCACCCATCAGGGGTTTGATGACAGAGATCATATCCTGTGCCTCCAAGGCTCCTTTATATTCAGGCTAAAATTCCTAGTTCTTCCTGTAGCATCCCAGGCCATGGGTTTTCTCCTGGGAACTAGGAGCGCCTTTAGCTCTTTTTTCATTAAGGAATCTCCTAAGTTCAGACTCCACTTCTGCCATTTATAAATGCTGTAATTCAAGCAAGTCAACTAATTTCCTCAGTGTCAATATCTCCAGCTGGAAAACGGGTTAATAATCACTGTACAGCTTGTGTTTGCAGACCCAGACCCCTTCAACTTAAGCCACTTTGGTGGGAGAGTCCAAAGGAGTGGTGTCGCCCATTTGGGTTCCTTCTGGCACTGATGGAAGGACTGGGGCTCCCGTCCTCTGATTGTCTGCGTGATGGAGAAGCACAGGGGAAAAAAGATATTACAACCATAATTCCATTTCTAGTGGTTAGTTTTAGTTTGAATCACCAAAGGCAGTCACATTTCACGTAGCAAGTTTCACTTTTCTTCCAAAGACCACACACCCTAGTCTCATCTGAGAAATGCATATTCCTCCTGTTATAACTTCGACCCTATTCTTTATGAAATTAACACTTGTCTTAGTATGCCATAGGAGCATTTTCCTCTGCCTTGATTGTCTCTGTCTGAAACAATAGGATCAATGACAACATCCCCAAAAGTCTCTTTCTGATCCCCAAATTTCTTTGGGGAAAAAAAAGAATATATAGTGGGTTTTTTTCTCCAAATGACTGAAAGCAATAGCAAAGGTATAACAGTTCCTTTATAAACTACACAGTCCTTACACAAGTGAGTAGGATGATCATAAAACTTTTTATCCAAAGTAGGATATCTTGGGATGTCCAGGTGGAGCAGTCAGTTAAATGTCTGACTCGATTTTGGTTTGGGTCCATGATCTCAGGTTCATGAGATAAAGCCCTGGGTCAGGTTCTGTGCTAAACATGGAGCCTGCTTGAGAGTCTCTCTCCCCCTCCCTCTGGCCCTCCCCCTCCACATGTGCTCTTTCTCTCTTAAAAAACAAAAACAAAAACAAGAAAACAATTTTTAAAAAAAGGTAGAATCCTTTTGGGAGTAATGGGGGTACTATTAATAATATACCGCAACCAACTAAGGAAAATGGGAATGTGTATGGCATTGTGCTATCACATGCCATAGGGTCTGACTTCCTCTAAAGCTTCCTGATTCTCAAGGAAAAAAATGTCAGGTGACGGAATCACCAGATGTCCAGGCAAAGAGCCCTTTTTCCCGTTCCTCTACAGAGAATTCCTTTTTCAGCACCTGTATTGTTTGGGGACTGTGCTCCACTGGTGGAAGGTGCAGGGAGCTTAGGCATGATCCCCTGTGCAGAGCCACTGGGAAAAGGATTATGTGGTCACTTTTGTCTGAAGCACATTCTCTACTCTAAAGGCAAAGACTTGAGCTCAAATAACCTTCTTGCGAGTCAAGGTCTCACTGCCCCTCATTGGGTTGTGTCCTGCCTGGCTAATATGTGTTTACTCACACAGCTTCTGCAAAAGGTCACTGCCTTCCCCCAGAGGTGCTGGTTTGCATGTAATGGAGCTACAAAGTGACCCTTCTCTCCTCCAGTTGAATTCAGTCCCAGACCTAGCCCAGGTGTAAGTCCCAAACTGAATATTCAACAAATACACACGTTACACTCATCTTGCTGTTTTCTGAGCAAGCCATGCTTTTTCACTCCTTGTACCTTTCCACACTGTTATTGTGTCTAGAATGCTTTCCTGTTTCTAATTCTTTCTATCTGGTAAGATTTGACTCATTCTTCAAGTCCCAACTCAAATATTATGCCCTGTGTGAAGCCTTTCCTGATACCTCTCATCTCCGCTAATTTGCTACAGGTGTCAGAATTCATTAGGATTTGCTTCTGCTAATGTAAATGATGTGTGTGTGTGTGTGTGTGTGTGTGTGTGTGTGTACAGGCACACACACACACGCACACACATATGTATTTATATTTATATTATTTAAAAGCATGACAATACTTTAAACAAGATAGGACTTCATTTCTCTTTCATAAGTAAGAAGTCAGAAGGTTGGTAGTCCGAGGCTGGTATGGTGGTTCCTTGATGCCATCAGGAATTTAGGTTCCTATCTTTCTGCTCTGCAATCCTTAGAGCATGGCTTTCCTCCCAATGTCACTTAATGGTGTAGCACATATGTCCACATGACAACCAGAAGGAGGAGGACAAAAATGGATTTTCCTAGCTACTCAGAGTTTCCATGTGTTAAACTAACCTTGAATTCCTGGAATCAACTCAGTTTGTCAGATGTATTATTAATTAGACACATTGCTGGATGCCACTGGCTGATGCTTTAAGATTTTTGCACCTTGGTTCATGAAAGAGAGTGATCTGTAGTTTACTTTCTCATACTGTCTTTGTCAGGTGTGGGTATCATGGGGATGTTAATGTCATAAAGCAGGTAGAAACTACTCCCATTTTTGGTGCTTTGGAATGTGTATGTAAGATTGGAATATTTTTCCCTTGAATGTTTAGTAGAACTCAAGGATAAAACCCTACGGATCTGAAGTTTCCTTTATGGAAGACTTTTAACTATTCAAATTTGTTTTGATGATTATGGGACTCTTTGGATTTTCTACCTCTTGATAAGTTATGTTTTCTAAGAATATGCTCGTTTCATCTAAATTTTCTTTAATATATTCTATCTTTATATCCTGTTTTTCCATTGATTATTTCTGCCGCCATCCAGATGATATCTTCATTTCTGTCTTCTTGTTCACTGATTCTTGTATTTTATTTTTAGATTCTCTTTGGTTCTTCAAATCTTGATCTTTTCTGATAGTTTCATGCATTTAGCAGCTTTATTGAGGTATCGCATCATACAATAAATGATACGTGTTTATAATACATAATTTGGTAAGTTTTGCCCCATGCATACACCTGTGAAATTATCACCACAATCCAGAAAATAAACATATCTGCCACACCCCAAACTTTCCCCATTCCCCTCCATAACCCCTTTTTCTGTCTCTTCTTGCCCAGGCAATCATTGATCTGCTTTCTGTCACTATAATTTGGTTTTCATTTTTAGAATTTTATATAAATATGTATACTCTTTTTGTTGTCTGGATGCTTTCATTCAATAAAATTATTGTGAGATTCATTTCTAGTCTTGCATGTATCAAAATTTTACTCTTTATTACTGACTGTATTCTGCTCTATGACTATACAACAATTTGTCTATTCATTCACCTGTTGATGGACATTTGGGTTGTTTCCAGGTTTTAGTTATTACATTTATACACGTTTCTTTGTATGGATATATGCTTTCATTTCTGTTTAGTGCCTACACTGGAATGGGCAGGTTATATGGTAGATGAATGTTTAACCTTTAAGAAACTGCCAACTGTTTTCAAAATGGTTCTACCATTTTATTACTTTCCCCTCAACAGCGTAAGAGATTCAGTTGTTCTACCACTTTGCCAGTAATTGTTATTCTTTTTAGACAGTCCAATAGATGTATAGAGTATCTTATTACAGTTTAAATTTGCATTTTCCTAATAATCAGTGAGGGTGTGTCTTCTCTCTCTCTCTTTGATCAGTCTGACTAGAGATTTATCAATTTTAAGATCTCAAGAAACCAGCTCTCAGTTTGATTGTTATTCTTTATTGTTTTCTGGTTTTTATTGAGTTCCAGTCTGGTTTTTATTATTTATTTTCTCCTGTTTCATTTGGGTTTCATTTATTCTTTATTATCTAGTTTCTTTTTAAAAATATTTTATTTATTTATTTGAGAGAAAGAGAGAGTATAAGTGGGGAGGGTGAGTAGAGGGAGAAGGAGAAGCAGACTCCCTGCTGAGCAAGGAACCGGTGTCAGGGCTTGATCCCAGAACAGAGATCATGACCTGAGCTGAAAGTAGCCACTAACCAACTGAGCCCCCAGTTGCCTGTTATCTAGTTTCTTAAGGTGTAAGCTGAGGCCATTGATTTGAGACCATTCTTCTTTTTAAGATAGGAATTTAATGTTATAAATTTCCCTCAAGCTTTAGGGGCATCCCATAATTGTGGTATGGTATATTTTCACTTATATTTAGACCAAAACACTTTCTAACTTCTTTTTTGTTGTTGTTGTTTTCCTTTGAGATATAGGTTATTTAAATTGTGTTAACTTCCAAATATTTAGAGATTTTCCATGTATCTTTCTGTTACTGATTTCTAATTTAATACGTTTGTGATCTGAAAACATACTTTGATGACATGCATTCTTTGAAAATATTGAGACTTGTTTTATGGTCTAGAATATGGTCTTTCATGGCGAATGTTCCATGTATACTTAAAAAGAATATATATTCCTCTGTTATTGGGTGGAATGTTCTATAAATGTCAGTAAGTTGGTTGATAGTGCTGTTCAAGCCTTCTATATTTGTATTGATTTTTCACCTATTGTTCTAACAACTTTTGAGAGAGGAATACTGAAATCTTTGACTATCATTGTGGATTTATTTATTTCTCTTTAAGTTCTATCAGTTTTCATTTTATATATTTTGTTGCTCTGTTATTAGGTGCGTAAACATTTAGGATGTTGTCTTCTTAATAAATTGCCCTTTTGTGATTATGAAATAATACTCTTTATTTCTGATAATATTTTCTACTCTGAAATCTATTTTGATATTAATATAGGCACTCCAACTTTCTTTTGATTTGTGTTAGCATTGTGTATCTATTTCTATCCTTTTACTTTTAACCCACTTGTGTCTATATATAAAGTGGGTTTCTTATGGGCACAAGACTTGTTTTATAATACAATTTGATAATCCATACCTTTTAATTGGATTATATAGACTATTTATAAATTTGTCGTATTTATTTACATGATTGGGTTTAAATCTACCTTCTATTTTGCTTTCTTTTTGTCCCAGCTGTTCTTTGTTTCTTTGTTTGTTTGTTTGTTTTGTCTTCTTTTGAATTAATTGGGTTTAGTTTTCTGATTCTCTTTATCTCTTGTTGGATTATTAGCTATAGCTCTTTGTTGTGCTATATTTGTAGTTGCTTTTGAATTTATGGTATACATCGTTAACTCAGTACATTCAACCTTCAATAAGGATACTGCTACACATATACTATAAGAACCTTGCAACACACTGCTATGTCTCTACTCCAGCTTTTGTACTACTCTAGTCAGAGATCCAGCTTCAATACCACACATCATGATGCATCATTATTATTTTTCCTTTAAATAGTCAATTATCTTTTAAAGATATATATTTTTAAAGATTTTATTTATTTATTTGATGGACAGAGATCACAAGTAGGCAGGGAGGCAGGCAGAGAGGGGGTGGGGAAGCAGGCTCCTTGCTGAGCAGAGAGCCCAATGTGGGGTTTGATCCCAGGACCCCGAGATCATGACCTGAGCTGAAGGCAGAGGCTCAACCCACTGAGCCACCCAGGTGCCCCTAAAGATATTTAAATAATAGTAGTTATTGATTGTTACCTTTTACTGGAGGTTTCTCTCTGGTCATCTTTTCTATTCTGTAGCTCTTTCTCTATGCTGCTCTGGATTGTTCGTTACTGTTTTGCTCCAAGCCTGGTTACAAAACCTTCCATTAATTCCCCCAAAGAACATTCTGCACAGTAAGGGGGTGTGGCAGTAGGCAGATGTGGGGGTGTATAAAGCTAACAGAAGAAAAGAGGAATTAAGAACTGGATATCAGATAGATCTATTTCTACACTCCATCCATTGTGCTCTATCCTGAGGTCATTTCTGGCCACCTTTGCTTCTCCCTTCAGAACTACCACCATGTTGTTGGGCCAGAGAAGAGGCCCTATTGACTGTGTCCCTCTCCATGGACAGCAAGCCCTGGAAAGACTGTGAGATCCTTCTTACCATATTCCAAGGCACACTTCATTTCCTTCCCGGAAGACTGACAGTGAGAACATCTGTCTCTTATTAGAGACCAAATACCCCACCTCCATCCCCAGGTCAAGGTCAGGCCCCATGACCTGGCAGGCAGTCACATGGTCAACAGTATGTTTCTCAAAGATTACACCAAATCCACTCCAGTTCTACTTCACAGTCTTTCACTTCTGGTATGAGATGAAAAGAATATCAGGCATACCCCCTTGTTGAATATAGGCTTATGATCTCAATAACATATATTTGAAAAAGACACACAGACATCTCCCAGGAAATGAGTGAAGACATAACTGGGTAGTCCTTTTTAAATTCATTTCTAGAAACAATGATCTCTCCACAAGGGCCTGGTCCTGCTAAAGACCTGCTGATCTATAGCACCGTATGGAACAGTCAACATCTCAGAGTACCTTTGGACCATGTCCCTGGTTCTGAGCTTAGCTAAGAACAGTGGGGCACATCTGCAAGGTGGTTTTGAGGTTTTGAGTATAGACTGCAAGGATCGCCCTTACTGGCTCTTTACAGAATGAAATAAGGGTCTTCTCAAAAAAAAATTTTCTGTTCCCCTCTAGAAACAGATACTTTTCATGATCCTCCAAGTGGAAGTTTCCCAGTCTCACCAATTTTAAAATCTAAAACTAACTCTAGGTAAACTTTCTGCTGGCAATCCTAAAATGATTGTGTGTCTCCACGGTGTGGAGGGTTCAAGCAGAATACTATCAAACCTCTAACAATCACTGCCACCAAACATACACAACGAGAATGTGTCATCATTTGCCTTGCCCCAAGCCCCTTTGAGAGAGTCCTCCTGACCTCTTAAGAGCTGCTCCATGTTCTTGCCTTTCCCTTTCCCAAACACATATTTAGACCAGAGCTGGGCACTTGCCCCAAGGCCAGCCATGGGCCAACTAAACTACCTTACTCTAGAATTTAAGTAAGAGTCAGCACCTGGTCTGCAGTGGTGGGAATTCCAGTTGAAATGTACAGTTGAACTTAGAGCTGGTTCCATATGTACTATACCATGCATGCTGAAGTTATAGGGAACAGAAACCACAGGCAACACAGAAAGCAGGTGAGTAGAAAAGGAGCACAAAGCAAGTACTATGTGTCCCCTGGAGAGGAGACTCCTAACATCACTGGTCCAAGCTGCCGGTCCAGCTGGGCTCTTGCCCTGGATGCTGTGACATCCCTCCATTTGGTGGAAACCGTGATCCTCCCATTCAAATTCTGCTCCCCACTTCTTGGTCTTATTCAGTATCATAATATGCACAACAAAGAGACTACATTTCCCACCTCCCTTTACAGTGGGAATAGCCTTAATTTAAGTCCTGACCTAAGAGATATAAGTGGAGGTTTTTGGGTGGAACTTCCCAGAAAGCTCTTTAAAAAGGGGAAGGCAGCCAGGATGCTCTTGTTTGCCCTCCCCACCCTCCTAACTGCCACTTGGAGTGCAGTTGATGGCTAAAGCCCCAATTTAAGGTGGATTCCCTGGCTGAGGATGGAGAAGCAGAAAGATGAAAGAGGTCTGAGTCCCTAATGATGATCAAGCTGCCATGCTAGCTTGAGCTTGCCTGCCTCTCCATTTCTTTTAATGAAAGAAGACCAATACTTCATGCCAACATTGCATTGTTGAGAGCTAAAGGCAGTTGGCAATACCGGACCCTCACAGAGCCAGAACTCACTCAGGAAAGTTAAGTATAACTTAACTTTTTTTAACTGAGTGAGCCAGAACTCACTCAGGAAAGTTAAGTATATGTAACGTTAAGTATATGTCAGTAGCACATGAGCTGAGACATGAGGCCTGCCTCACCGTGATCACTATCTTCCAGGGCCCTGGGTCCACCAAAGAGGTGGAAGAGCAGATGCTGATCATCTAGAACAAGAACGAAGCTAGTTTGTGGAATGGCTGCCCAACAGCATCAAGGTGGCATCGGTGGTCACGTGAGAAATCCCTTCTTGGGGCTTTGAGCTAGCGTTTATGCTTATGGGCAACAGCATCATTATTCATGAATTTAAAAAAACTCATATGGGAGCAGTTTCCTATAATGGTCACCAGGGCTTCCTTCACTGGTTGATAGGAGAAGAGATGGGTGACGTAGAATTCACAAAAGTAGAAAGTGACAGGATGATCTGGCATGGGAATACCAGCAGATTGAAGAAGCTGCCGTTGATGACGGAGCAGAAACTTTTAAAGATGGTCAGCAAAAGATCAGTGAACAAAGGAGGCTCCTTGACTCAAATCCTAAAAACACATGGTATTTCTTTAATCCTTTATAACTGAAGACTTGTGCCTTCAAACTGGATAGCCGCTGGGTCAAATGGCTCGCATAGTTGTAAATAAGTTTATATAGGCCCCTCGAAGACATGACAAAATTGTAATAGCAGTCATCTGAAAAACAGGAAGTACGCTAAAATAACAAGGGATTTGCAATCCCTCCAAACAAGGGGTCAGATGATAAGGACATTCTACTGCAGGATTTGAAACAACCAGTGGACCATAAATGGCTACATAAATAAGCCTTATTTTTCATTCAGTGTTTAGCCATGTTTGAGATTTAGCATGGAGTGTAGTTAGAATAATTAGTAGTTTTTCATCCTTTTTGATAAAACCCTGAAGCTGTGCAGTAATACTGTATCTTGAATATGCAGTAGTAAACTTTGAAATATTATTTTCATAATAAAATACTAAAAATTATAAAAAGAAGTTTGCTGGGGGCGGGGGGGGGGGGAACAACCTGGCAGTATCTGGTATGGTTGAAAGTCTGGCAAACCCTATAACCATACAATTTCCTCATAAGCCTATGTCCTAGAGCAGGGGTCAACAAAGTTTTTCATAAAAGGGCCAGATAGTAAATATCGTCAGCTCTGCAGGCCCTGTGGTCTCTGCTGTAACTACCCAACTCTGCATTCAGAGCATAAAAAGAGTCATAGACGGTATGTAGACAAATGGGCATGCCTATATTCCAATAAAGTTTATAAAAACAAGTGACGGGCCAGAACTAGCCCAAGGATCACAGCGTGACAACTTGCTAAAGAAACTCATACAGGTGTGCACCAAAATGTGGATACAAGAATATTATTGCCTATTGTTTGCAATAGCCCCAAACCGGAACAAACACAAACCCAAACCCAAGTGTCCATTGACAGGAAACTCAAAAAGTTAATTGTGGTATATGGACCAATCGAATACCAAACAGCAAGTCAAATCATCTCTGTGTACATAGAATAACATTCTTTCAAGATTTATGAGTAAACCTTAAAAACAAAATGTTGAGCCAAAGAAACCAGATGCAAAGAGCGCATCTTGTATGATGTTCGATTTGGTAAAACTTAACAATATCATCTATAGAAATACTGTCAAGTCAAGCAAACAGACAATTATGATAAAAGTCAGAAAACAAGAAGCAACAGTGACCAGGGATGGGTTCATAGTGGGCTTTGGGTGCTTAAAACATCTTATCCCTTGACTTAAGTGATGTGTAGTGAATAGATAATTCACTATTTAATATTTTATACAAATTGAACATTTAGGTTTTTATACAACCTTAAACCTGTGTTTTGTACATGTGTAAATTTCATAAGAAAAGGGGAGATTTTCAGTGCTTTCCATCTATAAAATGCTACAGACCCACAGATGTTAATAATGTGATGTTTGGGTCTCTCTGGAATGAAAGGTGCCACTCACAGATTTTATTTCCAGTGTAAGAACAGGTGCCTGTGTTGCCCCAAGTGCTTGGAGCAGAGGTTGACCAGCAGCATGAACCAATCAGGAGCATATCAGCCAGAGCTCTATATCCATATACTTTCATATGCATGTAACATAATTTCTTAGTAGTTCATATGCCTTTTATTCTGTCATCTGTAAAATACGAATGAGCAAACCCTTGAGAAAACGCCTTGCATTGTTCCTGTAAGTGAAATCAGACGTCGACTACATGCTACTCTGGCGTAGTTGGGGTCTGCATCTGTATTCCCTCTTTTACTCTGAAAAATATTATGAAATTGAGAAGTGCTATCTTGGATAGTGTCTCCTGGGAGCAGAGCACGTGATGAACAGACTTCCACCGTGGAAGAGATGGGTGAGGAGGTTAAGTAAATTTTCTTTGTGTAGTTCCCATTAAACTTCAATCAGAGTTACAGAAAGAAATTTCCTCCAGGCGGCTGCGAATACAGGTATTGGTTTGACTTTAATAAAAGTCATAACTGATCTCTCTGAGGTCTCTCGTGGAATGAGCTCAGCAGAATTCAGGCAGGTCCTTGAGAGGGAAAGCGCCCACTTAAACATCGCATTATCCTAATAATCCCATTCCGGAGCTGCCGTCCCATTATTTTAAAGGTCTTCATTTGCAAATTGTGGTATTTGAAAGTTTTCTTTTTACATTATTGCAGAAAGCCAGACGGATCTTGCTGAGGGCCCCCGCACCTATGTACACATTCCCCCCTGCTTCCAGGCCAGTGGAAGACGGCATTGTGGGTAATCCACTCTGCCCTGCACCTTCACCTCCTGGCCTTGTTTAAACCATCCTCTTAAAGCGATGGCTACTTTGGAGATAGGGATGATTTTAATGGGATTTGTTAAGAAAGAAAAAAAAAGTTTCATCGCTAAGAATAGCACTGGTCAGGATGGAGATCAGGAATAACATTGTTGCAAGACAGAAAGACTCATTGCCTTCACTCCTTTTTCAACAAATCTTTTCCCGGCACCTACCGCCTGTTAGGTGCTATTTGAGGCGCCAGAACAAAGCAGGTGTCAAGGTAGACAAGGAAATCCCAATCTAGTAAGGGAGACACACAGTGAGCAAGTGAAAAATTAGTAAGATGATTTCAGATAACAAGAAAATATTAAAAAATAAGACTGGGTAATAGGCTAAGTGACAATTTAGGATAGGTGCACCAATGTAGATTGCGGGGGGGTACTCCCTGCAGAAACTGTCATGTGAATTGACAACTATGAGAAGGGCCACCCCTACAAATATTTCAGGGAAAGGGAATCCCAGGGAAAGCCTGTATTGCAAGTGTCCAATACTTAAGGGAAGACAGGAAGAAATTTGGAGCCCCCAGAATAGCCTGCATGAGAAAAAAAAGGGGGGGGGAAGAGATGCATCTGGAAAGGTACGGCAAAGCCTCATGGGCCACAATAAAATTTTAGATTTTTCTGGATGTGCAAAATCTTGTTGTTCCTTTAATAGGTAAGTAAGTATTTCTTAAGATAGTGTCTGGCTTTCTGGCACGCAGAGTTACTTGGGATGATGAGGGGAAACCAAAAGTAGCTCTGAGTTCTGGCTTAGTCACTTACCTTTTGCACAACCGTTGAGGGAAGTTTCGCTGGCCTCTCCAAGCTCTGTCTGTAAAGTGGAGGTAACTACAGCCACACTGAATATGAAATGTTTGTGAAAATGCCCCAGCCAGTGTCCACGCTCCATAGGCACTGGATAATTTTCAGTAGACTCTTCATCCAAATAACCGCAGGGGCCTGCTGAGCCTCTGGAGAAGCCTTCTTTTCAGTAAAACCTTATTGTTTAAAATGAGGTCAAGCCAGTGATCATGCATCAAGAAGAACCTGAAGATATTAATGGATCCTGGGCAGGCAACCTCGGTGTAGTTGGGTAAGCACCCGGTTCTGGAGCCAGCTCTGCTGTTCACTAACCAAATGATCTCAGGGGCCTGGGTTTCCAAATCTGGAAAACAGGGATACTCAGCATCATAATCTGACCAAGGGCTTCTGGTACAACACTGGGTGTGAACCAGGAGGGCTCTGACCAGGTGAAGCTAGCCTCCTGGACTCCTTTGCTTCACTTGCCGTCTCTGCAGGTGGAAGGCCAACTACTAAGACCTCTGAATAGGTCTGAATCAGTGCTTGAGTTGCAGGAGCGAGCAGCCATCCGCTTCTGGATTTCCCTTTGTCCTGTTCTCAACTGGAATTAAAGGAGTTAATTTAAGAATTTTCTTAGCATGCTCTGTAATTTACTCTCTATCAGATTCAGAACAACTTTAGTTTAAGTCCTTGGTCAAATGTCCTCTCTCTTTGAGAGAACAAGGGTATCTATCCTAACGCAGAAACTTCCTGCACACCCTCCCCTTTCTCCTTTTTGCTGAAACAGAGCCAAGAGACCTGGCTGTCACTCTGGACCACCCAGGAGTCTCACTAGGGTCCTATAACATAACAACCGTGGTCAGCAAGCTTCAAAACAAGCCTATCAGTGTTGCAGGGATTCCAGCCTCTAGGAGGAGAAGGGAACATTTTAGGCTCAGGATTGCTTCAGAAACTTTAGCCTCCCTTGCCTTCTGCCATTTGCCTAAGGAAAGGGACGCAGATTTAAAATAAATAAATAAATAAAGGCAAGGCCGAAATCAGGCAGGAGTTAGGGGCTGCTGGCAGTGAGCAAGGCTGAGCTCAGCCTGGGGCAAAAGGATGGGAAAGCACATCCTGATGACAAAGCTGGAAACTGGAGAAAGTCAGAACAGCTCCAACACGATATCACATATTTCTGCCCCTACACTGAGATGGGACCCAAAGGGACACACCCCACTGAGCCATGAACACTTGAGCACAACACAGGGGAAGGACAGGAAGAATGTAAATATGGAATCAGCTGGGTTCCAGTTTTGGTTGGTTGGGTTTTGGTTTTTCCATTCTGGGTGACTTGGGTGCAAGTCTGTTTCTCCAAGTTTTGGAAATGAAGACGATGAGGGAGTGGGGACTCAGGATTGTGGAGAGGATGGCGGCTTCTCCACCAGAGAGGCCCTGATCACACACATTCTCCTTTTTTTTTTTTAAGATTTTATTTATTTATTCGACAGACAGAGATCACAAGTAGGCAGAGAGGCAGGCACAGAGAGAGGAAGGGAAGCAGGCTCCTTGCTGAGCAGAGAGCCTGATGCGGGGCTTGATCCCAGGACCCTGGGATCATGACCTGAGCGGAAGGCAGAGGGTTTAACCCACTGAGCCACCCAGGCGCCCCCACATTCTCCTTTTTGACAGTCAGGTCAGTTCTGTGAAGTACGGCAGGACTGATCATTATTCACATTTACAGGGGAGAAAGTTGTGTCCAAAGAGATTAAGAACTTGTTCTTTGGCACACAGTTTATAAAGGCAAGACCTCTGCTTGAGTCAGCTGCCTCTCGTCCTGAGCCTACCAATGGGCCAGGACACTCCAGAGGTCTTCTCAGCCACCCCAATGCCAGCCCCACCTTCTCCACCATCACCATGCACCCCAGAGGGAAGAGCGAGAGTCCAAACGCCCAGAAATGATGCTGACTACTCATTAACTGGAAGGAGAAAGTACAGACTCACAGCTCTCTCCTGCTTAAAGGAACAATTTGTACTGATTAGGGAAGGCATTTGTTCAAGTCTGCAAATCCTTTTAAGAGCTAGAATCACTTCTATGCTAAAAAGGCCTGCAGCAGAGCTTCTAACTGATGATAATTACTAGTCAATTACTCTTTTGTGAAGCCCGTGGGCCCAACAGAGCACCTTGAGGGGAGGGGGCCTGCAGGTCCTGCCCAGTTCCTCCAGCATCCTACCTTAGGAACCAGAAACCAAGCAGCTGGCTCTAGGAGACAAGTTATCTGTCCCAATCTGGTTTGCAGCCCCCCATGTTTTTTTTGTTTTTTTGTGTGTGGGGTTTTTTGGTTTTTTTTTTGTTTTGTTTTTGCCATATAAAATATAGGTGTGCCAGTTGGGACATACTTACCTAATAAATTATCTGTTGTTTATCTGAAATTAAAATTAAATTAAAATTTAACCGGGCATCCTATATTTTAATTTGCTAAATCTGGCAGCCATATGTGCTACCTACCCCTTTCGCATGAGCCCTGCCACCCAGCCCCTTCAAATAGTGAATCACTTGGGTAAGAATACCTTCTCCGCCCTCGACACTCCCATGGTTTGGGTGCCCCAGAATCCACGAGGGGCAGGTGGACACAAATGTAGATTGATGCCTACTATATGCCAGATACTTTCCATATTCTAAGTCATTCTAATCCCCACCACAATCCTCTGAAGTGGCCTTCTTAGCCTATCCCATGGTTGAGGAAGTTGAGCGTCAGAGATTTTTCTCAACTTTCCCCTGTATGTGGTGGGACCAAGATTCAAATCCACGTCCATGGATTCCAGGGGGAGAGTGGACAGTGGTGTGTTACCTCTCCAAGCCCCTGCGTTTCCCCATACAGTGGGAGACAAGGGTAATGGTCCCTGCCTCACACAGAGGATTTGAAGGAGATGCTGTATCGATATAATCACTGGAGGACCTGGCACATGGTTAGGCCTCAGGACTTGAGGATGGCTTTTGGGCTCATTTCCAGTTTCCACCTTTTGTAGATCCAAGGCTGCCCAGTTCCCAGGGCAAAGCCGTGTTGCCTCCAGGATTCCATTTGGCAGAAGAAGCCGCTTGAGGGATGTGACTAAAGACCAGGAAGGCTTGCAACTCTGTCCTAGCTCTCAAAGCACCTGCTTTGTGGTCTATATAATGAGGGATAATTGTGCCCAAATGCTTGGTGTGTGGAGTGATGTTAATGAATGATGTTAATGGTTCAGAAGGGCCTTGGAAGTCCCAAACCCGGGAGCAGTCAAAAGCCATGCGTGAATGTTCCCATTACCATCTAGGCATTCCCTGACTGCCAACAGATGTCCTCATCAGAGATTCTGGACAGTCAGACTTTGTCCTTAGAGAACGGCAGTATTCCTCAGTTTTCCAACTGGGTGGTACTGGGCATTGCCTACCTGAATCCAATTTTCTTCCCACTACTACGATTTGCCTGACTGGACTTCCTTTTCGAACTTGCACTTGGCTCTTCCTAGTCATGGCCTCTCTCTCATGGATGGGTCAAATTCTAGGCCCCAGCACCCCTTACCAGCCCATTAGCCTGGGTCATGCTAGTTGGGGTTCCAAGATAACACAGGTGAGCAGTTGGTAAGAGTTCCCCTGGTGTTCTCAATTGTCTTCCTCAGCCTTCTGCAGACACCCATGGAATCTGTGGTTTATGAAAGGGTTGGAAACAATTTTGGGCCTAAGAGGCATTTCTCTGAGGGCTTCCAATTCTCCCAATTATTACAGTAACTGAGGACCTGGTTGTCAAAGACATGACAGGGGGCAGGAGATGTAAAACCAAGAGCCACCCAGGTCTCCCCTGAATGATTAGCAGGTTAAATTACAAATGGCATGGAGCTAGGTAAACAGATAGATTGGTAGATAGATGCTTTCTTAGCATGAATGTCCAGAGGGCAATGACAAGCACTGAGGGCAGTGACAACGGGTGTCCTGGTCGCTGTTGTAACTCTTGCACCGAGATCAATGTCTTGCTCATCATAGGGTCTTACATTTGATGATGGATGGATGGGTGGATAGATGGATGGCATCTAACATTCAGGTACTAAGCAACAGTTTAACAGAAAAAGCCAAGATGACACTCTAGAAGGGAGTCAAGAGCAGCAGTTCTGGGCAGGCTTGGTGGGGAAGGGTGTAGATGGAAGGACTTGGGACTGGAATCAGAACCATGAAAAAGAGACCTAGTATGTCTCTTTTTCCAGGCTTTCAGACATATTTGGGCCCATTCTCCATTCTCTTCCATTTTGCAAGGCCACCCTTGGTGCATTCTTGACTCCTTTCTTCTCTAACAGCTTACGTTCAATATATTAACCAAATCCTGTTGGCTCTACCTTAAAAATACATCCCATCACTATTCTTCAATTTTTTTTTAAAGGACAAAATAAAAATACGTTCCAAATGCAATTATGTCTTCATAGTTACAGTTTCCATCTCAATTCAAGCCATAGTATCTCTCATCTGGATAGTCTCAAAAGCTCCTCACTATCTCCCTGCTTCTACCCTTGCCCCAGAAACCTACTCCCCAAATAGCAGCCACCATGATTCCTTTAAAAAGTCAGATCAGATTCTGTCACTCCTCTGCTCAGAATCTTTCAATGCTTCCCATATCAACTCATTCAGAGTGGGGTAAAAAAAAGTCTTTGCAGTGGCCTGTAATGCCTCACAGACCTGGACACCATTCTCTTGCTGACCAATTTCCCCCACAATCACTCTTTTTCTGCTGCCCTGGAGTGCTTGAGCCTGCATACTATTCCTCAAATACACCTGTGTGTTTCTCATCTCAAGATTTCTGGGCTTGCTCTTCTTTCTGATTGGGCATTTCTGGATGGGCCTGATATAGCTCCGAAGTCAGCTAGAGATAAGTGTTACACTTGATACTTCTGCCCTACCGTAAAGAAATTTCTGTTTCTAATTAATGGTCTCTTGGACCCCAAGCTGGCTCCTCCCCTGGCCAGGCCTGCCCAGAGTATGCTCTGGTCCTTGCCAGGAGAAAAAGCCAGTAACAGTCAGTGACTCAACCCCTAGAGTAAGGAATTTGAGAACAAGTTATGTATGGTTGCATAGGTTGTACACTGCACAAAGGCACAAGTCAAGGTGACCAGTGGGGCCTGGAATCCAGCCTGAGTGCTGCTTGCTAAGCTTGCCAAATGGTGTACCCCTTCTGCAGGGTTGCATCCTCCCAGAGGAAGCAGAGACCTGCTTGAAAGCTGACCCAGTTATAGGGACTGTCTGAATGGGAGACAGGTGACATTCAAACAAGAGACCCAGAAGGCATATGCTATGGCCCCAGTCCTAATTTTGGAAATAGTGGGTTCTTGGTGGGCCTAACAGTGGGAAACCAGCAAGAGGCAAATGCTAAGCAGCTAGGTGGGTGGTGGGAAAACTCCTGCCGGTCTCAGCCTCAGCCTCAGCCTTTCCAACTATATAATATGGTTCCAACGAGCTGGGGTTAGGAAAGCCTAAAACTTGTTCAGAATTAATGGAAGCTACAGACCCTTCTGCAGAAAAGGAGACACACACACACACACACACACACACAATTTTGCACACAATTTCCAAGGACGCACACCACCCCTCTACCCCACCCCCTCTCTGTGGTTATTAAGTCAAGTACACTTGGTAATCCACCATGTCTCCAAGAGTCCTCCCAGCTCAGACACAAAATCTGAGCAGCATCTAAACACTCCAAGGAAGCACCTGCTCAGTGGCAGCTGCCTCCACAGTCGTGGCAGCTGTGCTGGGGGCTGGGGCTGCAGGGAAGGATGGAGATTTGAGGAAAACTTATGGGAGGGTGGTCCTGCAGGGCTGGACCCTGCTTGACCCAAATGACCAGGGACCTCAGAAGGGAGTTCTTCCCCTCCCTGCCTCCCGACCCCAGAATCCCTCCCTGTTCTGTCCCTTTCCCTTCTAGAAGGAATAGGCAGAGCCCTGGCCGCCTCCTCCTCAGCACAGACAGCCCCATCACCAAAGGGCCCAGACAATTAATTACCCACCATCATGGCGCCGTTTAGCCTTCAATTTTCCTGACTACCACAAGGATTAACTCAATCTGTGAGACTTCACTGGGCCATTTAAGGGAGCATCATAACTCTTTCTGTTCCCCAGAAATTGTAACCCGGACTCGGTTTTGTAATGCTAATTGCCTTATCTTCATAAATTCTACAGTCTTACATAATTTACCCGCATTGTAGCAGGATTTCCCAAGAATAAAAAAGCAGGTGCCGTCAATGGTAATTTGAATAAGAAAAGACATGTTAAGTGGTTCTTCTCTCACTAGTAATAGAAATTAATTAGCTTTGAGCGGCTTTGGAGGTTTTTGCATTTTTTGCTGTAACCTGTTATGTTTTCTAATTGTATGGAAAGAAGGTTTGATTTGATCACATTATTTGGTGACGGAGAGGCCTCTGTTTGGAGTCAAAGGTACAGTAGGGTGGCAGCCAGAAGAGTGGGAAGCCACCGGAGGCGTGCAGAGAGTGTGGGCTTTGCAGTCAGATAAACATGAGTTCTGAGCCAGGGTGAGCCGCTTGCTTGCTCTGTGACCCTGGACAAATCACTTCCCCTTTTTACACTTCAGCTTTCTCATTTTTAAGACAGGGTCAGCAACTCCACTAGTAGAGAGGACGTCTAGAGCTGAGCAGTTACGAGCTTTGGCTCTGGAGCTGGACATACCCAGCTTTGGATACCGCGTCCACCGCTTACTTGTTCTGTGACTTTTCCAGTTAGGACGCCCTCATTCGAGAAATGTAGAATGCCGTTGAAACTGGCTTAAACAACAGAAAAATGTATGACTTCACCTGGGAACACTAATGCTAATGCAGGCTGCAGGAACGGAGTGGTGGATGGATGAATGAATATCTCCAAAGATCTAAGTCTTCTTTCTCTCTTCACTCTGCTTTATCCCAATGCTGGTCTCCCCACTCCCCGGGCAAGGAATACAAGTTTCCTGGTTCATATCTGGCAGAAGGGGAAGTGAGCCCCTCTCCCTAGATGTAAATCCTTCCTTTCGGTCTGACCGAGCCAACTAAGTTGACCTGTCCATCCCTGGAGCAATGATTGACTCCAGGAGAAGGCCACCCATGGATTGTTAGACTAGACTAATCCGGATCTGCATCCATACATCGGGGATGGGGACTGCTTGCCTTAAATCATGGGTACTACCCTGTAGGCATACTACACTGTAGTGCTAACTACAGTGACTTTGACAAGTTATTTATCCCCTCTGAGCTCGGTTTCCTTGTCTGCAAAATGGGGACAATAAAAGCATCACCTCACAGGGTTGTTGAGAGGCTTCATAATACAGATCTAAGGCATGGGAGGCCCTCCATACATTCTAGTTTCTTCTTCCTGCTGTCATTTCTCTTTCCTTGAAATCCTTGAAAGAAATCCTCTAGCAGGTTATTCAAAGCAATTCTGTATGCTTTGGCAGGACTGAGAGCAAAGGAGGAGAGACAGAAGAGAAATAGTTCCCCTGAAGATATTTTTCCCAAGTGGCACAATCTCAACCACAAGAACACAGCAGTTAAGGGAAGATGGCTATGAAGAGAAGCCTTATTAAAGCAGGACAGGAGACGCACAGAGGAGGTGGTCAAAGTCCATCTGGTGTTTTACGCACTTGCAACAATCAACACCACGTACCCCACCTCAGCTCACTCAGGATAATTCTATCCTGAGTCCTGGCTCCAAGTAGGGGCCAGCCAAGTGACAAGCAGGTCCCTTACTTAAGGAAGGTCCCAGGGTCTTTTGCCCAGTTGATTGGAGTCATAGAGACAGGAGCTGAAAGGCTAGTCTCCAATCAGCTGGTTGAAGCCCCTCTTTGTACAGCTTTTAAAAACCTGAAGTCTAGGGTGCCTGGTTGGCTCAGTGGGTTAAGCCTCTGCCTTTGGCTCAGGTCATGATCTCAGTGTCCTGGGATTGAGTCCCGCATGGAGCTCTCTGCTCAGCAGGGAGCCTTGCTTCCTCCTCTCTCTCTGCCTGCCTCTCTGCCTACTTCTGACCTCTCTCTGTCAAATAAATTAAAAATTAGAAAAAAAAATACCTGAAGTCTAGAGATTATCAGACTGGATAAAAATCCAAAACCCAACTATTTTCTGTCCACACACACAAAAAGGCATTTTAAATGTGAAGATTCAGATAAGTCGACAGGAAAAGGACGGAGGAAAAGATATAGTGTGTTCTTTCTTATGTAAACAGTGAACATATGAAAAGCTGTGTGGCTATATTAATACCAGACAAATTAGGCTTCAAGATAGGAATATTATGAGAGATAAAGAGAGATATTTCATAATGATAAAAGAGTTAAATCATTAGAAACACACAAGTATCCTAAATGTGTATCTATTAATGGATTCTCAAAAGAAATGGAGCAAACATTGGCTAGCAGACTTACTCTCTCACTAATTAATAAAACAACAGATAAAAAATAAATAAGGATATAGAAGATTTGAACAACACTATCAACCAATCTATCTCTTTCACTATAGAACATTATACCCAACACTAGAAGAATGTACATTCTTTTTAAGCGCACATGGAATGCTCACAGGGATAGATAGGCCATGTACTAGACTATAAAATATGTTCTTATAAATTTCAAAAGATTCAAAATGCACAGAATGTGTTTTCTGATAATAGTGGACATAAAAGGGGCGCCTAGATGCCTCAGTGGGTTAAGACTCTGCCTTCAGTTCAGGTCATGATCTCAGGGCCCTGGGATGGAGGCTGGCATTGGGCTCCCTGCTCAGCAGGGAGCCTGCTTCTCCCTCTCTCTCTGCCTGTGTCTCTGCCTACTTGTGCTCTCTCTCTCTCTGTGTCAAATAAATAAATAAAATCTTTAAAAAATAGTGAACGTAAAAATCAGTTAACACTGAAGTATTGGAAAAACTTTGGATAATTAGGAATTAAACAATGTACTTCTTATGACCAATGCATCAAAGAAATCACAAAGGAAATTGTAAAATACTTTGAACTGAGTGTTAATAAAAATATACATATCAAAACCTGTGGGATGTAGTCTAAGCAGTGCTGAGTGGCATTTGTGTGTGTGTATGCATGTATGTGTGAGTGTGTGTGTATTTAAATTCCTGTATGGGAAAAGAAGAAAGTTTTTCAATTAGCAATAATCGCGCCTCGGATAAACCTCATTGGCTACGATACTGCCACTGCGCAAAGCTGAAGAAAGTTTTTAAATAAATGATCTCACTCTCTGCTTAAGAAGCTAGGAAAAGGGGGCACCTGGGTGACTCAGTGGGTTAAAGCCTCTGCCTTTGGCTCAGGTCATGATCCCAGAGTCCTGGGATCGAGCCCCACATTGGGCTCTCTGCTCCGCGGGGAGCCTGCTTCCTCCTCTCTCTCTGCCTGCCTCTCTGCCTAGTTGTGATTGCTCTCTGTCAAATAAAAATAAATAAATAAATAAATAAATAAGTAAAAAAGAAGCTAGGAAAAGAAGGGAAATTTTTTTTAAAGGAAGGAAATAATAAAGATAAGAGTGGAAATAAATGAAATAGCAAAAGAGCAAAGAAGTGAGAAAAATTAACAAAATCAAAATTCATTCTTTGGAAAGATTGATAAAATTGAACAACCCCCTAGTAAAACTGATCAAAAGAGAGATTCAGAGAGAGAGAGAGAGAGAGAGAGAGGGAACACGATTCAGGATTAAAAGAGTTATCACTATAAATCTATAGATACTAAAAGAAAAGTAAAGCAATATTTTGCCAGTAGTTAGATGGCTTCATTAAAATGGACAAATTTCTTAAACACATATACAAACACAACTTTTCAACACTGACACAAGAATAAGTAGATACTTGGAATAGGTTTTTTTTATTAAATAAGGAATTTATAATAAAGACTTCATATAAAGAAAACTCTAGACCCAGCTGATTTCCCTGGTGAGTTCTAGTAAACATGTAAGGAATAAATAACATCAAACCTACACAAAGTCTTTCAGAAAATAGAGGATGGGGCAATCCTCAACTCATTTTATAAAGCCAGCCAAACCCTGGTACCAAGCCAGACAAAGCTATCACAAGAAAAGAAAGCCATAGACCAATATTTTTTTTTTAATAAACATGGGTACCAAAATCCTGAATAAAAAAATAAAAAAATAGAATCTGAAAATATATAAAAAGGGTTCTGCATCATCGGCCAGGAATGCAAGATTGATGGAACATTTGAAAATCAATGTAACTTACCACATTATAAAAATAAAGGAGAAAAATAATAGATGCAGAAAAATCACTTGAGAAATTCAGCACCCATTCAGCTCACAGAAAACTTCCTCACTTTGGTAAAGAGCTTCATACACAACAGCAGCAGTGATGACAACAACAAAACCTTACAACAAACACCGCATTTAGTGCGTGAAATACTGAACAATTTCCACCGAATCCTGGAAATAAGGTAAAGAGGTCTGCTCTCACTCTGTCTATGCAACATTGTACTGGGGGTTCTAGCCCATACAATTAAGAAAAAAAAGAAAGAAATATTGGAAAAGAAGCAACATTGACTTTCTTCACTAATGGAATGACTATTTCCATATAAACTCTAAGAAATAAAAATTTTAAATCTACTCAAACTCATAGATTAATTTAGCAAGATTGCTAGTATACAAGTTAAAATACACAAATCAATTGTATTTCCAGATACTAACAGCAAAGAACTAAAAAAATTTCATTTATAATAGCACAGACGCATCTAATACTTAAAAGTACATTTAACAAAATTACAAGCTTTTTACATTGAAAACACAAAATGTTGGAGCAGCTGAGTGGCTCAGTCAGTTAAGTGTCTGATTCTTGATTTCTGCTCAGGTCATGATCTCAGGAATGTGAGATGGAGCCCCATGTCGGGCTCCCCAATGGGCTGGAGCCTGCTTGAGACTCTCACTCTCCCTCTGCCCCTTTCTCCCCCCCAAAAAGGAAAAAGAAAACACAAAATATTAAAGGAAAGAATTAAGAAAGATTTAAATAAATGAAGAAATCTATCACATTAATGGATTGGAAGTCTCAATATTGTAAACGTATTTATCCCCCAAATAGCTATAGATACAATGCAATCTTAATCATGAATTCAATAGATCATTAAAAAAAAAAGAAATTGACAAGTTGATTCTAAAATATATATGAAATTGCAAAGGATCTAGAATCTTGAAATAAAGAACATGGTTGGGGGACTTTCCCTGATTTTAAGACATAAAAAGGTTATAAAGCTATACTAATCAAGATGGTATAGTGTGGAGATAGGGACAGACAATTAGGTCAATGGAACAGAATAGAGAGTCCCAAAATAGACCCCTTCAATATACAGTTATTTGAATTTTAACAAACATATACAGGCAATTAAATATGGAAATAAAAGTATTCTCAACAAATGGTGCCAGAAGCAAGCGAAAAAAAATGAAGAAAGACATAGAACTTCAACTCCTATCTCACACCATATGCAAAATTAGTTTGAGTTGATAATAAACCTAAACGCAATAGTTAAACACTGAATCGTTTAAAAGAAAACACAGGGGGCAATCTTTGTAACACTGGAGGAGGCAAACATTTCTTAGCATATAAAAAGAACTAATCATAAAAAAGATTGATAAATTAGACTTCATCAAAACTTTAAACTTCTTCTTGGCTATTTCTAAGATGAAAAATAAGCCACAGACTAGAAGAAAACATTCTCAGTACATATGTCTGTCACACTATATGGAGAAGTCTTAGAAATCAATAAGAAAAAAACCAAACAACTTCTAAAAATGAGCGCAATGCTTGAATATACACCTCACAGAGTAACATAGGAGAATGAGTATAAGCACATGAAAAGTTGATCAATGTTACGAGTCATTAAGAAACTGTATTAAAGCCACAATGTGGCGACTCTACACCCTCTAAATGACGAGCATTAAAAAGGCAGAAAATACTAAGTGTTGGCAAGGATGTGGAGATGCTGCAATTCTCCATATCTCTGGTTGGAATGTAAAATGGGGAATTGCTCAGCAGTAAACATACACTTACTATATGATCCAGATATTATGATCCTAGGTAGTTACCCCAGATAAATGAATACATAATCTTTTCTAAAAGCCCCATGTGAAAGTCCTTATTCATAATAGCCCCAAACTACAAACAACCCAAACATCCATGAACAAGTAAGTTGATAAATTGTAGTATATTCCCACAACTGAATACTACCCAGCAATACCACTGAATAGTTAATAGATAAGAGGTAATATGTATTACCATATGGATGAACCTAGAAGACATGCTGAGCAGAAGAATCCTGATAAAAAATTAATCTCTGGTAATGGAAATCATAGCAGTGTCTACCTGTGGGTAGAGATCAGATGGGAAAATCATAGGAGGCTTTTAGTGATGGATGGATCTTC
This sequence comes from Meles meles, assembly GCF_922984935.1. Taxonomy (NCBI): domain Eukaryota; kingdom Metazoa; phylum Chordata; class Mammalia; order Carnivora; family Mustelidae; genus Meles; species Meles meles. The sequence goes on from NC_060066.1 coordinate 187,418,955, forward strand.
TATCTTGATTGGGGTGGTGGGTACATGGGTACATACATTTGTCAAAACTCATCAAATTATATTTAAAAAACTCATCCACTTATATAGTTAGAATCCATGCAGTTCACTGTAGATAAATTTTACTGCTTATAAAAAGAAAAGAAAAGAATGGTCTGGTTATGGAGAATGGGTTTGAAGAAGTGTTGAGTCGATTCAGTGAGAATAGTCAAGAGGCTCTTCAGGAAGGTGGGAGATGGTTGTGCTTGGGACCCCAGTGGCAATGGAGTTGAGAAGTGAACAATGTTGATAGATATTGAGGAGGTAATATGGATGGGGCGTAGCAATTGGAGGAAGAAGATATATCTTGGGTTAATGTTAGACTTTTGGCATCATTCAATGAGATGGAGAACCCTAGTTTGTAAGCTAAGACCACAGTGCGCTTGAAGCTCTGACCACATCCCTTTCCTGCTTCCTTTCCTGCCTATAAAATACAGTCCAAGCCTCTTAGACACATGAGGTCTTATGTAATCCGAACCCTGCTGAATTCTCCAACTTCAGGTCCCTAACTCTCCTTCCCTCCCAGCTTGAATCCTGTGTGTATTCATTTCCAGTGCTATTGGGCTTTTCATGCTCCTGTGCATTTGTACTATCTGAACCCTTTGCTTGGAAAATCCCTCAACCTAAGTAATATATCAATCCTTTCTTTGGGAAACCCAGACTATTCAGTGCATGACTCTAGTATAGGAATCTTTTGCTGTGAACTTTGCTTTACACATTTGTCTTTCTCAATAGATTGTGAATGCCTTGAAGGTAAGGTTATTTCTTATTTACCTCTGGTAGACTCTATGCCTAGTGTCAATAATGTTGAAAGAATGGAGAGATGATGAAGGGCCAAGATTTCTGTCTTTGCACTCACCATTCATTTTGAAAGACCTTATTAAAGTCACAATAAGTTCTCTGCAGAAGAGGAGAAATACTAAATCATTTAGGTGGTGGCAGATCACATAGTAAGTGGCATTTGACCAGAAAGACGCTATGGGAGTGATTTCATGGCATTCTCTGGCCTCTGAAAAATGAAAGCAGCTCCAGCTGCCCCCCAAGAAAGTGAGTCTACCACATAATATGCTTGGGAAAGAAAGGACACCACAAAACACAGATACTGTTTATAACAGTATCACCAATAAGGTGATGTTGAAACCAAGTTAATGAAGTTGCTTTTGTTAGGGTGTTGGGCACAAGGAAAGTGTGAGATAGAATATTTCCTTTCCTGAAGATCTCTAAGAGTAGAAGAAATATTATCTTACTGGCTATTTTACTTTCTGCCTATAAAGCACAAGTTACCTTCTTTTCTATCTTCAATGCTTCTCTCTTGGTTCAAGGTCTTCTCACTAGCCACCAGGTCTTCCTGCCTCCAAACCATCCTAGGCTCTAGCCTCCAGAGCGATCCTTCTCTAATACAGACCTGACCATTCCACCCCTTCCTAATACTCCACTTCACTTATATCCTATAGGAGGACACCCAAGCTTCTTAACATGACCCAAAAGGCCCTTCATGTTACGGCCCTTTGCATCCTTTGTTCATTGCTGATAGAAGATGTGTCAGATGGGCAAAAAGATTAAAAACTGTCCTAGCCTTTCTGCTTTTCCTGCCATTCTTTTTAGATGTTGTCTTGATGGTAACTGGTGAGTAACACATTACCACAGATTCAGCAGCTCAAAACAACATAAATTTATTATCTCACAGTTTCTGTGGGTCAGGAGTCCAGGCATGATTTGGTTGGGTCTCTGCTTCAGGGTCTCACCAGGCTGTAACCAAGGTATAGCTATGCTGGGCTGTGTTCTCATCTTAAAGTTTGACTGGAGAAGAGTCCACTTTGAGGCTCACTAAGGATGTCAACAGAATCCAGTTTCTCAAAACAGAGGCCCTTTTCTCTAATGAGCCATCTGAAGCCACATGGGTCCCTCCATAGGCAGCTCACAACATGGGTGCTGTCTTCCTCAAAGCCAGCAGAGAGAAAGAGAAAGACTGCTAGCAAGATGGAGTATTTTGCTTTTTGTAGAGAGAGAGAGCGAGCATGCAGGTGTGAATGAGAGAGAAGCAGAGGGGGAGAGAGAATCGTAAGTAGGCTCCATGCCCAGTGCAGAGTTCAACATGGGGCTCAACATCATGACCCTGATATCACAACCTAAGCTGAAATCAAGAGTCAGACACAAGCAACTGAGCCACCCTGGTACCCTAAGACAGAGTCTTATAAACATAATATAATCACAGGAGTGACATCCTATCACCTTTGCCACAATCTATTGTTTAGAAACAAGTCCCAGGTCTCAACCACTCTCAGGGCATGAACACTAGAGGAAGGGATCACAGAGGTCATCTTTGGGTCTGTCCACCAGATGCCAAAGACTTGTGAGCTCTCAAGACTTTTCTCATGCTGTTCCCTTTCTCTAATATACCCTTCCCCTTCTCCTGCTACTGGTGGAGAGGAGTAAGCACTATACTTGAGTGACTCAATGCTGGCTCAGACCCACCTCCACACATTGTAAACCACAGACACCTTCTGAGAAGACCTTTCAATTCAAGTCTGCTTCTGTACTTAACCGTTAGTTTTGAAAAGATACTCATTCTCTCCCAGGCTCAGTTACCTAATTGATAGAATGGAGAACGTGGGGCAATCCACGTCATGAGGTGGCTGTGAGGATTAGGTGAGTAATACAAGTAAAATGCCTTGTAGAGTGTCTGTCACACGGGAAGCCCTTGACAAGAGTTTTGTCATATCAAACATGACTTCTGGGTTCAGCTGCTTTGAGGTGTGTCCCAGGGAGTGGATGATGTCATGGGAACAAAGGACATTGTCTCTGGGTGGGGGATCCTCCTGTTCTCTGCAAAGCTCACCCCTGTGTGGCTTACAGAAATGACTTATCGGGACAGCATCCTCCTCCTGCAGTGTCTCTCCACCAGGCCACCCCTCCCCACCCTCAGCAGCAGTCAGCACTGTGGACAGGGTCAGGTCCTCACTAGACTTTAACAGCTCTTCCTGGAGTCAGCTTCCTCCTAGGGGAAGGGAGAACGGCCACAGCATAGCCCCAGGACAAGTGCATCTCCTGCGGAAGCTTTCAAAGCTTGGCTCCCTGGGGGCGGGGGGGGGGGGGGCATCATCCACCTTTTCCATGACTGCCTCTGAGTACTTTGAATTTCATTAGGGCAATTATTTCAAATGGAATTAAAAGGGTTTAAAATTAGACCCTAAACTCTTAACAATTAGTGACGCAGCGACCTGCCATCCACAGAGCCACAATAGACCTATGTCGATTGGTACGTGAGCACAATGCCAGTCTCCAGATTTGCATGCACTATTACAATAAACGGCTTTTAATAAAATGAATATTCTTAATTACTGCAGCATTAATAAGCTGCAAATTAGTCATCATTAAAGGCCCCACGGTCCCTCTCCACCTCTCTGAGAGTCAACGGTGGGCTTCGTCAGCTTAGCTGCTTCTGAAAATGCTCAAGTTTTCCTATGACCTTCTAGAAGGTGGCCAGTTGGGGGACACACCCTATATTGGCCTCAGGCCAGAGGTATGAAGATTGGGTCGGGTCTCTGAGACCCTTCTTGCTGCCCCAGCTTGAAGCTGCCAGTGTTCTGTATGCCTGGAAAACATTAGGCCAGCTTAGGACCCTCAACCACCATCATTTCTTCACCTCAAAATCCATTCATTGATTTGCCAAGGACCATTTTGAGAGAGACTCTCTGAGAAGATATCCAGTATCTGCTTGAACTCCTCCAGGAGCTGGAGCAGCCCCTGCGAAAGGTCTTCCTTATAAGGTCTGGGATCTGCCTGGACCCCACATCTGAGGCCCTGGGCTCTACCCCTTACATGCCCAGGGATGCTCTGGCAGACAGGAGCCCTGGAGGAGTGCCATCTTGGGCAAGAACACTAGACTCACAGACCTTGAATCTGCTCCTGAGTCACTGTGGGAGTCTTAGCGAGTCACTTGCCCTCCTGGACCTCTGTTCCCCATCTGTATGGTGGAGGCATTGGTTGAGGCCAAGAACCAGCACGGTTTTTCTCTAAAGGGCCAGATAATAAGTACTTTAGGCTTTGAGGGCTAAATAGTATCTGTCCCAACTACACAACTCTGAGAAACAGGCAGAAACCAAATTTGGCCCTGGGCTATAGTCAGCTGACCCCTGGCCCAAATAAATAATAAAATGTCTGGTAAATCTGGGGTGCTGTGAATCTGTAAAAAAGGGTTATTCTTCCCCAGAGAAGTTTGGGAAGAATCTCAAGCAAGCTCTCATGAAGGTCATTTAGACTGCATTATAGGATGCTTTGTTATGGAAGGTGATTTGTACAAATGTGACAGAGGGTGTGCAGTCCTTTCCTGTTCCAGATTACACTCACTAACACACACACACACATACACTCACACACACTGCTGTGGGTGACTTGATGGCCTCAGGAGATATCCCTGGCACCTGTGAATGTTACCTACATGGTTGTTTTTGCAGATATGATTAAGTATTTTGAAATGAGGCAATTATACTGGATTACTGGATGGGCCCTGAATGCCGTTGCAAACATTCTTATAAGAGAGAGGTGGAGGATAAGTAGACATGGAAGAAGAGAGGTGGTTGAGAAAGGTGAAGAGGTGGAGAAAGGATACAGAGAGTGGAGGGATGCAGCCACAAGCTGAGGGACTGCCAGCTGCCACCAGCAGCTGGAAAATACAAGAAACAGATTCTTCCTCAGAGCTTCTGGTGAAGTACAGCCCTGCCAACACTTTGCTTTCAGTCCAGTGAAACTGATTTTGGACTTCCAGCCTCCAGAACTGTAGGAAAATAAATTTTGTTGCTTTAAATAACCAAGTTTATGGTAAGTTGTTATAGCAGCCATAGGAAACTAATACACACACTTTTTCTCCTATAGGAAACACAGATGTTCCTCATGCTTCTGTTAGCTATACTTTGGCTAAAAGGTGAAATAACGGTAATAATAATCCTGTAGGCAGATTCCTGCACTGTGTATTATATTGATAAAACGTTTCCATATGCATACAGTAGCCCTGTGAGGAAGACATTAGAGTCTCTACTCCACAGGGGAAGAACTAGACTCTAGGAATGTGAAGTGTTTTGCCCAGGATCACTACTAGTAGATGTCAGAGCCAGAACTTGAACCCAGCTCTTTTGATTTCAAGTTTACACTGCAGTTGAAGTTGAAGTTGAAGTCTGTGCTAAACACACCAGCTGTATGGAAGCAAGGACTCTTGGACAGTTGGAGTCAAACTGCAGTTTGGGAAAGCAGTCCTCAGAATGGAATGATAGTGCTGTGGTCCCCGGGTAATGCCTGACTCAGGTTCAGGTTCTGATGAAGATTTATCTGGGTATCTGCCATCCAGTTAGCCAGCAGACCTTGTCCAAGAGCTGCTACTCCTGTTTGGAGACCAGCAGATCTACTGGGGACTTAGACCCACCTAGCAGGTGGGGCTTTTGTGAGTCTGAAGTTGACTCTCTGATTTGTCTTTTCACGCCATTTGTGATAATCCCAAGGAGCACTCTGGTGAATGCCAGAGAGGGGCTTTCTGCAGCCAGCTAGCCTAGCATTTTTTCCACCGCCTCACAGCTAAAGAAACCAGACAACAGATATGTTGATGCTTTTGTAAGTGCTAGTATGAAGAGGAGAAAATCTAGAGTGCCCAAGATGACACTCCTCCAGGGCTCCCATCTGCCAGAACATGCCTGGGCATGTAGGGGGTAGAGCCCAGGGCCTCAGATATGGGGTCCAGGCAGATCCCAGACCCTATAAGGAAGACCTTTCAGCAGGGGCTGCTCCAGCTCCTGGAGGGGTTCAAGGCAGGAACCCACCTTGTTAAAAAGCAACATCCTATAAAGTAGGCTGGTTATCTAGTTTGAAACTAGAACTATGACTGCTATGGTAGCAGAGCTCACCAGACCAGCTCTTTATTTGTTGGAAAATCCAGACGAGCACTTTGACTCATGATTCTCAGAAGACCACAGACCTTTGGACTGAGTGATTGAACAACCCATACTAGAAAAGAATAATAGTTTATTGCACAGTTAATTCAAGTACATTTATTTCCAACAATCACAAATGATATATACAGCATGATGTTCTGAAGTTGGAGGACTGATACTTGATTTCAGGATGTATTACAAAGCTATAGCAATGAAGAAAATGTGGCATTCACATAAGGATATACAGATAAGTGAATGGAAAAAATAGAGTCAAGAAATTGGCTTATACATGTTCAGTCGATTTTTGACAAAGATACTAAGGTGATTTAGTGGGAAAAACATGGTCTTTCAACAAATGATAATGAAACAACTGGGTATCTTTATGGAAAAAGAAATAACAAACCTGACCCCTACATCAAACCATACAAAAAAATTAACTTGAATGGATCATGGTCTTAAATATATAGCTTAAAACTATAAGCTATAAAACAGAACACAAAACACATTTTGTTCTTTTTATTATATTTGTATTCTTTGTTTCATAGTGTTAGGGTTCTCCAGAGAAACAGAACCAATAGGAGAGAGAGAGAGAGAGAGAGAAAGAAAGATTATAAGAATTGGCTCACAGTTATGGAAGCCAGGAAACTCCACAACCTGCAAGTTGGAGAACTCCAAAAGCCATTGCTATAATTTAGTCTGAATCCAAAGGACTGAGTACCAGGGGCCACTGGTGTAAGTCCTGGAGTCTAAAGACGCAAGAATTAGAAGCTCCGAAATCCAAGACCAGGAAAAGATGGATGTCCCAGCTCAAGAAGAAAGACAGCCTCCATCTTTTCTTCCCTCTTTTATTCCATTCAGGCCCACAATTTTTAGATAATGCCTGCCCACATCAATGAGAATAGATGTCCCTACTCAGTTTACTGACCCAACTGCTAATGTCTTCCAGAAACATCCTCACCGACACACCCTCAAATAATGTTTACCAGCTAACTGGGTATCCTTTAAGTCAGTCAAGTTGACAAAATTAACAACTACGTATATATCTTTTTTAAATGAATAAAAATTTTTTTCAGATATTTCATAAAAGAAGATACTTATGTGGTCAAAAAGCACATAAAAAAGTGTTCAACATCATGAGTCATTAAGGAAATGCAAATAAGAACCTCAGTAAAGTAGTGCTTCATACTTACCACAATGGCTAAAACAGATTGACAGTACCAAGTGCCAGTGAGTGTGGAGGGTAACTAGAACTCTCATATGTTCTTTTTGTTTTTAAGGATTTTACTTATTTATTTGACAGAGATCACAAGTAGGCAGAGAGGCAGGCGGGGTGGGGGGGCAGGGAGAAACAAGCTCCCCGCTGAGCAGAGACCCTGATGTGGGGCTCGATCCCGGCACCCTGAGATCATGACCTGAGCCGAAGGCTCAACCCACTGAGCCAACCAGGCACCACTCATATGTTCTTTTTTTAAAAAGATTTATTTATTTGAAAGAGAGAGAACATGCATGTGCAGGGGTGAGGGGTAGGGGGTGACGGAGAGAGTCTTAAGCAGACTCTGCTCTGAGCACAGAGCCTGATATGGGGCTTGAGCTCATGACCTGAGATCATGACCTGAGCTGAAGACAAGAGTCAGACATTTAACCAATTGTAGCACGCAGGTGCCCCAGAACTCTCATATGTTCAGAGGGAAGGTGTGAAATTTTACAACCCCTTTAGAAAACAGTTTTGTAGTTCCTTACAAATTTAAATATATACTTATAATATGACACAGAAATGCCTAGATACTTACCTAAGAAAAATACATGGCCACAGAAAGACTTGTGCACAAATACTCATAGCAGCTTTATTCAAAATAGCCTAAAACTGGAAACTACCCAAATGTCCATCAACAGGTGACTGGATAAACTTGGTACATCCATACAATGGAACTACTCAGCAATGGAAAAATGAGCATTGACAATGCATGCTACAGAGAAAACTTAGCATGGGAATCCATGTGTATGATGTTCTAGAGCAGACAAAACTAATCAATAATGGTAGAAGTCCCACCTGCAATTTCCTGGGGAGGGAAATTTGCGGGGAAGATTAACTGAGAAGGGACACAAGGACACTTTTTGGGGAGATGGAAATGTTCTATATATTGAATAGTGTGGTGGTTACACATGATTGACCTTTGTCAAAACTCAAATGGTTTCATTTAACTCATGTAATTTATTACCTCACTACATTTAATTTTAAAAATACATACATATTGTGGGGTTCTGATCATTAATTTTCACATTCTTCCCCAAATAAACTGGTAAAAACTCACACTCAGATATGGACATGAAGACAAGTTCTTCCCAGATGTTTCTTTCTCTCGTGTTGTTCACATCTGGGAATCCTCTAGCATGGGTCCTGTCCAGTCCCTCTCTGCCCTGGCTCCCCACACCTTTGTAGGAGATCAGATTCTGCAAATTCCCAGCCTTTGCTTAGGATGGTTTTTTGGTTTGGGGGAGTGAGAATCACACGGTTCTGAGAATAGAACCAACTGAGAGAGAGATTCTGGGATCATAGCTTTGCTAAGGCTAATAAAGGCTTAGGTTAGAGGTCATCTGGAGTTTCCTACTCTCCCTCCCTCTCCAATCACTGGTCTACTAGACAATCTCAGCCTCTTCCTCAAGTGCAGACCTGCCCCTCAACTTGATCACATGGAGGAAGAGAGGGTTGCCCCACAGCACAGATGCTCCAAAAGAGATGCGACCTGGAAGGGGCTGAATCACACTCCGTCCTCATTCCAAATTACCTAGATGCAGGGAAGTCCTGGGGAAGAGGTGGAGGAGGAGAGGCTAAGAGAGGAAGTTCTCATCATCTATAAAATAAAAGGAGCAGGGAGACAAGCTAGCAGCAGCACCTATCATTAGGGTGACGCTACATTCTATTTTTTCAGGGACAATCCCAATTTATGCCTTCTGTCATGTAGTAACTACACAGATGGTGTCCCCTTCACCCTCAAAAGTGTCCCTGTTTAGACAACTAACGATATGGCCAGACCACTTACCAGTCATATGGAAAGGATTTGCTTTCTTCCAATGCTGTCAGTGCCTCTGCTTCTCACCGGTTACTTTCTATGTTTCAAGACCAGCAGCTCTTTCTCTGTCTCTCGGTATCCAATCTACTGCGTCCAGGTCCTACCCTACTGCAGACTCACAGAAGCTTTATAAGTCTAATTTTAACCAGTCATAAAAGCTCCTTTTTGCTAATTGGATCCAAGTGGCCTATTGGGTGAATTTACAACAGCCCTGATCTTTCTTGATCATTACCATGAGATTCTTTGCTCTTTCATTTTTCCCTCATTGTGTGTGTGTGGGGGGGGGGGCTGCACTGTTGTTGGAAGAAGCACAGAGATGCATGTGACAGGGTTCTGTCCTTGGAGAACTGCTAACTTGGACTATTGTGGCAACTCTATATAACTCATACATACAGGGCGGCTCAACAAAGAGTCTTGAAACTCAGAGAGGAGGGAGATGGTCTACCAGTGGATGGGAAGAGGCAGCAGGAGGCCATGGTACCTGGGAAGATCCTGAGAAGTGAGAAGTCTTTCTGGAAAAAGAGATCAGTGAGAGGCCTCTTGGGCTCATGCATGCAATATAATGGTAGTCCTTCAGGCCTTTCCTGCTGCCTCTCCATCCTTGTCCAAGACTTCAGCCCCTCTCATCGGATATACTCCAGCAATCCTCCACAGTGCCATCCCCTGGGCCATCCACTGCACCATTGTCAAGCTGTCTCCCTAAACATTATTCTGCTCATTCAACCTCCCTGGTTCAAAAACCTACAATAGCTCCCCTTGCCTACAAACTGGCCACCACCTCAGCCTGTCATTTAAGGCTTGCTACAATGAAGCTCACCTCTCCCTCCTATTGTCATCTCACTGTCCTCCCTTACTTGAAGCTTTTCTTTCTTTTTTTTTTTTTTTGTGTGTGGCTAAACTTTCTTAGTTTGCTAAATTTTTTTTTCAATTTTTATTTATTTATTTTTTTTCAGCATAACAGTATTCATTGTTTTTGCACAACACCCAGTGCTCCATGCAAAACGTGCCCTCCCTATTACCCACCACCTGTTCCCCTTACTTGAAGCTTTTCACTTACATCTTGCTGTGTTCCTCTCAGGTGCTTCCATCCAAAGGAAGATGTCCTCACTCTCCAAGAATCAGCTCAAATTCTCCCTTCTCTCCACTGCCTTCTCCAATTCTTCTAGACTACAATGGCCTCTCCCATTCTCTTTTCCGTGTTGCACTTCATACATACCTCTCTTTGGTGACTCATCAGTCGCTTTGTTCCCTAATTCACTGAGGTCATGTGCTCCCCCACCCCCAACCAGGCTGAAAGATCCAATAGGGCAAGAACTATGTCCTTCATCTCTTCGTCCTCAGGGTCCAGCCCACAGCAGGGCTCAGAGCAGGTGTTTAGGAAGTTCTGCTGGGTCGTATGGAAGAGTCCCATGGAAGAGTCCCTTGGGACAGATCCCCCACCCCCTCAGCAGATCACTGCCTACCTGACTTGTGCTCTGTCCATGCCAGGGTCTTAGAAGGTACCTTTAATGACTAGCCAGTCTTTCTTTGGGGGAGTTTACAAGATAGCCATCTGGCCTTCCAGTCGTCGTTTTGTCCTTTGGGTGAAACTAGAGGGGAAGAAATGAAGTCTATTAGTTTACTGCTTGATCTTTGCTCCTCCAACAGAGCCAAATCTAAAGTGAATATTGATGACTTTACAAAGCCCAGTGTTTGGTATTCACTGAAAACCATTGTGTATTCCCTAAATAGTTCGTTTTGTTTTCAAAAGTTCTAAAAAACTCGCTGTATTGAAATGCATGTTGTTGCATCGATTTTTCTAAAATACACCTTGTTATCTTTTCTTTGGTAATTGGTGACTGGTAATGACTTTGGCAATTTAACATGTTCTTGCAGACACTTTTCCCATTCCCCTTGATAACTGAAGTCAGGAGCGAGGGCCTGTCTGTCAATCTCTGACGCCTGTCAGCCTGCATGATTGACATCTTTTGGTCCCACAATAGAGACCATTTTTGCAGCCCCCGTTCTGTTATTTTCCCCTCCTTTAATACTTGTGGGGGATGGTGTTTGCTTTATAATCTGCGTTTAAAATCCAACTTGGAATGAGGCCAGCTCCAGAGAAATTATCACAATGTCTTGTTAGCTTTGCATCAGGAAAATTCTCCAGAGGGTTCCTTAAGCTATGATTCCACCTTCTGAAATTACCTCTACTCAAAAATCTAAGCTTCAGCCTTCATCCTGATCCCTTCAAATTCCTGGAGAAAGGCCGAGGGGTCTGCCCAGCCATGCTCTAATAGAGGGCATGACCAGGGGGACCATGTGCATCTGGAGTGGAGTCAGGCCATCCCTCTCTCCCGGGGCCTCCATGTATAAGCCCCCACATAATGAATGTGGGTCTGAGTGGCAGAGCTCAGCAGAAAAGAGAAAGCTCTGGGTCTGCTGGGCAATTATATTGCTCAAAAACCAGAGCAGGCAGGAGCCTCTCCCAACTAACATGAAACAACATTTGGTTCAGCTCGACACTGCTGGGTCATAGGATTGCCTGAACCTTCTGTAGAAGCCACTAAAAAAGATCAATGAGGTCACAGATTTAAGTGATGATGTGTCTTTCTGTGGTTATGAATAGATAGATCCATTTGGGGTTCACAGATCTGTTTGAGAATCTGATGAAAACAATGACTCCTCTTCCTGGAAAAAATGCACATCCCTTCCTCAAATCCTGCCTACAATTTCAGGGGAAGCTGCTCTTCTTTGGGATTAGGTTAAAATCACCTGCTCCATGGGACAGTAACTGGTGATCTTGAGCAGTCTCATGACTCTGTGATGTCAGATGCTGATCTGGGGACTGGCTACAGGAACAAAATCTGTATGTAGGAGGCTAACTCTTGCAATAATTGCCCTTGGTTGGAGCTCCCAGGGAGTGCGACTGGGAGGTGGGGGAGCCCAGACCTGTAAATGCCCACTGCCAGGTTATTAGTCCATGGAGACTCTGGGCAGATAGGGCAGCACTAAGCAGCATCTATGCAGCAAAGAAGGAAGACTGGAAATTTGGTTAAACTGAAAATCAAAGCAATGTTGGGAAACCAGAGAAGGAAGAGGCTGGGTAGGTCAGAGGATGTCCAGTTTCTGTGTCACTTATAGAAAGTCAATGTCAGGAACAAACTCTGCAAACACCTTCTCAGCAGCCCCCTTTCCCAGTGTGGTCTGGCACATATTAGGAAGAGATAGTAAGTCATTCTTAAAGGGACTGAACCTCATTGTAAAAGAAAGGAAAAAAGAGAGAGAGAGACTAAAATTTAGTATCTTTCTCTTCCCTGTCTTCCATCCTAGCCCAAATCCTATCTATTGTTTGTTGCCAGGATTAAAATCCAGGAGATTTTTAATGGAAGCGGGTTTCCATTTACCCCCGTACTTCTCAGGATGAGGCCCAAGCTTCTTGCTGCAGATTCAGAATTCTTTATAAGAATAGTAACACCTGTCATATCTAGCAGGTACCACGTGCCAGGCATTCACATTCATCACTTCTTTTCATCTTTCTAATGGGAAGTGGGTGTGGTAGGCAGAATAATACCCCCACAAAGATGCCTTTATCCTAATCCCCAAAATGTGCATATGCATTACCTCCCATGACAAAAGGGACTTTGAAAATGTGTTTAGGTTGAGGATCTAAAGATGGGGAGGTTATCCTCACTTGTCTGGGTGGGCCCAGGGTAATGTCCCTTACTAAAAGGAGGCAGAAGGGCCAGAGTCAGGAAGGGAGATGGGATAATAGAAGCAGAGGTTGGAGTGATGTCTCCATAAGCCAAAAAGTGTGGACAGATGAAAAAGGCAAGGAAAAAATTCTCTAGAGCCTCTAGAAGGAACAAAGCTCTGCCAGCACATTGATTTTAGCCTCATGAGACCAATTTTGGACTTCTAAACGGCATCATAATAAAGTTATGCTGCTGTAAGCCACTCTGTCTGTGATAATTTGTTACAGCAGCAATAAGAAACTAATACAATACAACTGTCCCCTCACCCCTTTTTACCCAGATATAGAGCTCAGGTCTCACTGAGGTTATCTGACTTTGCCCAGAGTTGTGATGGCTCTAAGTATCTGACTCTGTAGTGAGCTCTACGTTTGTCCAGCTCTGAAACCCATGGCCTTAAACACTCAACACACTGCCTTGATGGGCTCCAACCTCATAATCAGCCGCATCTCCTGCTACCTCCTCCTCTACCCTCTACACTCCTACCATTTACACTTCTACCACACTTTTACACTATTGACATCTTGGGGCCAGATGACAACAAGCCATCCGGAAGAGCTTCTTTCCCAAACCTCACAATGAACGACATGCTTCTCTCCTACCTTTGCTTCATCATGGCCTGGGTTTGTCCAGTGTCAGGACAAGCAGGGGGACTTACGGACCACCTGCCTCCAAATCAGAGTTCCCCAGGACATGACTCTGAAATATTATGCAGTAGAATGTATATTTAAGAACCATTAAGGTGGTTATTTTATTTCCCTGTGACAGACTAGTTTCATAAGCAATGGGTCTTTTTCAGTTCTATCGTTTGCTTTGGTCATTGTGATAGTTGATTTTATGTGTCAGTTTGGCTGGGCCACAGTGCAAACATTATTCTGGATATTTCTGTGAAAGTGTTTTTTGGATAAGATTAACATTTAAGTTGGTAGATTTGGAGTAAAGCAGATCACCCTCCATAATATATGAGCTTTATCCAATCAGTTGAAGGCCTTAATAGAACAAAGAAGGATTTCTCTGAGCAAGAGGGAATTCTGCCAGCAGACGGCCTTTGGATCCAGAATGGAACTCCCCGGGTCTCCAGTTTGATGGTCCAACTGCAGATTTTGGACTTGCTAAGCCTCTAAAATCATGAGCCAATTCCTTAAAATAAAGCTCTCTCTGTATAGCTCTATATCTCTGTATCTATATCTATCTATTTATTTATATCTATTTATATATATAAAGAGATCTATCTATAGAGATCTATCTATATATTTATATATAGATATCTATTTATATAGATATCTATCTATTTATATAGATATCTATCTATATATTTATATAGATATTTATCTATATAGTTATATATAGATAGATTTATATAGATATAGATACACACACACACACACATTCACACTCTGCTGGTTCTATTTCTCTAGGGAACCTTGACTAATACACCCATTAATAACTGTTTGTTCGATGAGTTCAGGGTGGGGTTCATAGATGGCCTTTGTAGAAAAGCTTTAGTAAAATAGGTGTTTTTCTTTCTGGTTTAAAAGAAACAGGTAAACAAGGTCAGCAGGAATGATATCACAGAGGGCCTGGGGCCCCCTGGTAGATGGCACTTACCCCTGAGTCAGGATTCCTGAGAACTTGGTGTCTTAAGCTGACAGAAAGTATTTGCAAACTAGGATGAGGCTGGTGGCAGACACCTGGGGATGCTGGTCCCTCTGGGGGGTCCTCATAAGGGAAGAGGGTTCCTTGCTGTGTGTGTGCCCTGACACCAGGGACCACTGGGCCACTGAAGGGCCGTGGAGCCTGGGGTCTGGGACACCCAGACCACTGAAGACGAGGACTCATGTTCGTAAAACAATTCTGAAAATATGTTTCAGAGTTTCTAATGATGCTTTTTGAGTAAATTCTCACAAACTACAGCTTCAGGCACCCTGGGAGGCCATCTCTGGTTTCTGGTATACCCTGTAGCATTTCACTCATTTGCTTCAATGAGATGTGTATGTGCCTTTTACAAGGCAGGCACTAGAAAGACAAGAGGTGAAGCAGACAGAAAAATCTCTTTCTCCATGGATCTTATTTTCTAGTGGAGTGGGAGTGGGGAGGTAATAACTAAGATCGTAAGTCAAAAATACATGATTAAGGCAATTTCAGGCATGAAGTCTCACAGGGTGCTACAACAGTAGGGCAGGCTGTATTTTCCAAAGATGGCCACAACAGTATCTCTGATCTCATGTGTCTTTCTAGAACCTTCCCACAGCTCATGAGGAAATAGAGTCTAATTGCCCCAACCTTGAATCTGGGAAGGCTCGTGTCTCACTAGAAACCCACAGAATGTGGCAGAAGGGAAGCCATGTGACTTCCAAGGCTAGTCATAAATGATGTTGTGGTATCTACCTTGTGTGATCAAACATTTCTCCTGAAGCCCAGGAGTATCCAGAGAGTAGACCAACTGTCCTGCTGTACTATGTTGTAAGGAAGCCCAAATTAGCCTTCTCCAAGAGACTGCATGACAATGCCTTCAGATTACATAAACAGAGAGCCTCCAGCTGCCCCAGCCCTCCACTCTTCCAGATGCAAGCACCATTACTGCAACTGCCTGAGAGATTCTGAGCCAGCCTGCCCTACCAAGGCCGTCCCAAGTTCCTGACCCACAGAAACCATAGGAGATTAAAAAAAAGGGCGGGGGGAGATTATTGTTTTTGTAAACCACTAAATGTTGGGTTTATTTATTATGCAGCAATCAATAATTGGAATAGAGAGTCTCTGGGGGTAAGGGACTACTTTATATTAGGAAGATAGAAAAGCCTCTCCTAGGAGATGACATGTGAACTGGGACCTGAATGGCAAGAGGAGCAGCCATTAGAAGATCTGGGGGGTAAGCATTGAAGACAGAGGAAGGTGCACATGTCCTGGGGTAGCAACACCCAGTAATTTCACAGATGACCAGGAAGGCTGTAGAGCTGAGGCATAGTAAATGAAACAGAGAGCAGGAGGGGAAAGGTTCAGAGGGGGTAGGAAAGAGGCAGGTCATGAAGAACATTCTAGGCAGGTTAACCCTCCATCTCCGTTTGCCCATGATGGTCCTGGTGTCAGCTTATTGTTCTGGCATGGTAGTATGGCCCACCCAGACTGCAGGCCATGGTAAAAAAGCTTGGGCACTCACCACCATGTTTTTCCTTCATTCTTCCCACTCTCTGGGCTGATTCGTCACCTCCCCGATCCCTCCCTTCCCCCACTCCTCCCTGCACCTAAGAGACAGCCCTTTCCCTCTCGTGCATCACTCTCCCAAACTTGCTGTTTACTCCCCTTTTTCTTACTCACTTTGGAAGCAGACAAGCCTCTTTCTTCAGTGGTCCCAGACAGATCAGACAGCCTTAAATCCCACGGGATATGTGACTGACTAGAGGGGACATTTAGACTCCAAGATCCCAGGTTCGAGTTCTGGACCCACTATGTCTGGCCTGTGTGATCTTAGCTGATTTGTTTTCCCTTCTTGAGCCTTGAGATTTTTATCTATCAAGTGGAAGTCTTAAATGTCTGCTTCACAGGGCTGTTGAAAATGAACAAGTGATTCTTAGGAGTTGGTTTCATGTCTGAGGACACCTGAAAGCAGAAAGGGTTTTTAAATCAACACAAGAGGTTATGAATAGATGCAAGGAAGAAGAGTCTAATATTTGAGGAAGGGGATAAAATCACCGGATGGAAAGTGGGGGCACCCTGGAGATGTTTAAGATGGAAATAGATGGCTTCTTCTCTGGAGGGGATTCTGTGCTCCTGCTCTGGAGGCCAGAACCTGGAGCACATGACTTCAAGATCCCTTCTGTTGATTAAGAAGGTAATGTACTCATTCAAGGGGGCCTAGAGTCAAGTGCCAGTCCTCTCACAAGTTAGACTGTCAGTTGGGAAAAGTACTGTCTCAGTTTCCTCATCTGTTAAATGGGTGGAATAATAGTACCCTTGTGGGGAGGGTTTTGGGGGTTAAACAAGAATAAAATAAAAACACCCATCCTGTATGTCCCACAGGTAAGTACTAAAATGTTAGCATGCAAAAAATAAAATAAAATGTTAGTATACTACTTCCTGCTCACAATGTGCCCAGCCCTGGGTTATATCCTGGGGTAGGTGGATACAAAAATGAGAGTATTTTCAGAGTAGTGGCAGGGAGGGGACAAGTATTGAACATCAGCTGCCATCATGCTGATTTAAGTCAAAGAAAGGGCAGATGCAGAAAGGCAGGTACACGTTGAGAGATGGAAAGAGTCGCTCTCTCCAACCTGATGGGTTGAGACCCCTGGGTTCCCAGGTCCCCGTTCTGATTCCCATGAGGTCTGGCTGAGTTTGGTTTCCATGAGATCTCCATGTCCTTACAACAGCCACCATCCACCCTTATCTCAGCTGGCTGAATGGGATTCTGCTCCTTTTTAACCAGTGATCCCTGAGGAATGCAGAAATGTTGGAAGGTCATCTACATCTTGAGGGATCCCCTCAGGAAGGTGAAATTATTTCCCATTGGTCCTGGGGGAGTTTGGGGACCCAGAGCCTAAAGCTACATTGTTTGGGAGTGAGATTTTTGTGGAATAAAGTGCATGATCCAAGGATAGAATCTGGAAAATGCAGGGCATGTTCAAAAATTGGAAAGTGATACAATCTTGCAGGAATTTTGGTGTGTGTTGAAGAAAGTGGGGAGTCCTAGGACTGGAGACATAAGAAGAAGCCAGGTCCTGAAGGCTCTACATGGCAGATTGAAAAGATAGAACTTTATTCACACCACTGATGGCTTTTAGGCATGAGAAGAACAGTCAGGGACAATGAGTGGCCATTGAGATTGGAGGACAGCTGCCTCATCCCAGAGTCACAGACACTGGAGAAAAGTCTATGGCAGTTGCTAGGGGCAGAGATGATGAGCCTGGGGCTAGGACAGGCACAGTGGACATGGACAGTGGAAACTGATGGGGTTTAACAAAGTCAGAAGGAAGGGGTACTCTAAGTGGTCAGCTGGTCATGTGACTACCTCTCCTCCTTTCCCCCACCCTCTAGTACCACAGGTTGGGACATCATGGCAGTCCCCCAGATCACATGGAGTGAAGGGGAGTTTCCTAAAGGAACCAGAAGGAAGACAATGGAAATGTGTTCAGAACGAAAACCAAACACAAACTGTACTTTTTCAGACATTTCTCTAGAACAATAAAATTTGGAGTAGGCTTGGGGCTATGTGGAAGAGAAAGAAAAGACATAAAATTTCAAAGTCATAGAGGTGTTCATGACAGCATTGGTTTTAGTAGTAAAAACTGGAAGGCACTGGTATGTCTAGAAGCAAGAGACTAGTCAAATAAAGTATGGGCTATCCATTCAATGGAGTTGTATCCTAGACTTTAAAATGAAAAGGTAGGCCTGGGGAAGTATCCATGAGAGAGGGGGGAGGTTAACTCAACAATGTGTTTTAGGTTGGGTTTTTGGGGTTTTTTTTTAAATAGTTATTTATTTATTTATTTATTTATTTGAATGAGAGTACCCCAGTGAGAGGCCAGGGGAGGGGCAGAGGGAGTGGGAGAGAATCTCAAGCAGACTCCCCACTGAACACAGAGCCCAACTTGGGGCTCGAACCCAGGACCCTGAGATCTTGACCTGAGCGGAAATCAAGAGTCAGATCTTAACTAACTGAGCCACCCAGGTGCTCCTTTCACTAACTCAACAATGTGTATACCACGATCCTATTTACGTGGATAAAGAGATGTAGTGATTTTTTTTTTTTTAATTCCAGGAGGACTGACTTTTACAAGAACAGCAGTCACAGAAGAGCAGCACTTTCTGGGAGCTCTCCGTGATGCGAGGCCCCCGAGTTCAGGAGGGCACAGCCCAAAGAAAGAAGAGATGAGTAGGAGGAAGCGAGAAGCATCTTAGTAGCAGCAGCGAGCAAGACACGTAGGGAGGAGAGATATCTAATACTGGCTCTTGCAAAGCCATGCAAAGCCCCTGCACTGTAAGACTGTCATTACTCTTCAGGCTCCTGGGGTCTGATCTGGGTTATTTTGGATGCACTGTTGGGCAGAGACCAGCTTCAAAGCTTTCTTGGGTATATTTGGGTCACATCCATATATATATTTATATAAGCATTTTTAAAAAGTCTGAAAGGATATACACCAAACTGTCAATAGTGGTTACCTCTGACGGATAAAATACCAAGAGATTTTTGTTTCTTCTGTATTTATTTAAAAAAATTTTTTTTTTAACTTGGTCATGCATTATTAGAATAAACAATACAGATATAAAGAAATGGGAAGAAATCTGCTAAAATCAGACAAAGTGCACAGTAAATAAATACATGTTAGCAACAAGCACACTTAGTAAACAGTAATTAAGTGACAAATTAAATAAACCTAGTAACAGAGACAAAAATGATAAAAAAAAAAACCCAAAACAATGGAAGAACTCCTTCCCCCACCCCCCTGCCTGTCCATTCCACTCCCAGAAGGAGCCTCAGGGTGGAAAGCCTTTAGTCCACAGGCTGTGACCTGTTCCAGAAAGACCCAAGGAGCCCCAGGGCAGATTTCCAGGTTGGGCAGAACCAGATGGCTTTGGAGGTCTGTGTCTGTGCCTGAGCTGCAATCTCTCTCTCCCTTTCTCTTCCCTCCTCTGTGCTCCCCTCCTATCCCCTCCTTTTTTTTTTTTTTCCTCTCTGAAATCTCAGCTCAGCAAATGTTATGGGATTCAATTCTACATGAGACCCCACTGTGCTCTCGGGGTGACTTGCAGTGGTGGAGTGGGGTTCCCAAGGAAACTGGGAAAGGCACATTTATCTTTAAGGAGCTCCTGATCCAGAAAAGACAGAGGCCCTGCCCCAGGAAGCCAGATC
This sequence comes from Meles meles, assembly GCF_922984935.1. NCBI lineage: Eukaryota > Metazoa > Chordata > Mammalia > Carnivora > Mustelidae > Meles > Meles meles. The sequence continues at coordinate 187,438,558 of NC_060066.1, forward strand.
TGTTTGACACAAAAAGTGCCATGGAGTGGTCTGAGAACAAAGTATAGGTCAGTTTCTCTCCCTGGAAGATCAAGGTGACATTTGAGCAAAGAGGGAGAATGTAGGTCAGTACAGCAGACAGCATGGATGGGACCCAAGTTGAGGGGGTTGTTGGCTCCATGTTCAAGATCCACAGATGATCTGCAGTGGCAAGGATATAGGACATGTGGACATGTGACAAGGAAGAGCAGTATCCAAGTCCCAAGTGAAGAGCCTTGAATGTCAGGCAAAAGAGCTGAAACTAGTATTCTAGGCTTTGGGGAGTCAGCAACAGATCTAAATGGAAATGTGACAGGTGTGCATTTTTAAATGAACTCTAGAGATGACGTGGTGGACAGATGGCAGGGCAGACAGAACAGTAACAAGACTGCGGAGCACACCAGGCATGATACGATGAAGTCCCAGGTTAAGGAACAGCAACAGGGTTGAGAAGACACCAAGAGAACCAGCCACACCCTAGTGGCGGAGCAGATGCCAAGGCACTCCCCTGTGGATCTCTCTGGCAGACCATCTAGTTCACAGAGAGAACAACTCCTCATTATGTATTATTCATCCGTCCTATTACACATCAGTTACTGACTTCAAAGCCATTATGGATGCCTTTTCTATGCTTAGCCCAGGCCAGTCACCAAGACACAGACACAAATGGGACAAAATCCCTGTCAGCTAGCACTCAGAGTCCAGTAAGGAAGGTAAATGATAGATTGCCTATAAAAGTGGTCCCAGTTACTCCTTTCTCTGTATATATATGCCTTTGCAAAGTGACTTTGGAGTTACTCTTAGATGAGACAGAATCTATTTCTCATGCCATAAATCTGGGCTGTCCTATGATTTGCCTTGGAAAAGAGAATGTGACTGCTCCATGCCTAAGCCTCAAGAAGACTGGGACCCAGGCCCTCAGTCTTGGAACCTTGTCAGGGCATGAAAGACCACATGGAGCACAGCTGAGTCTGCTCAGTGTCCCAGCTGGGCCTGAGGAGATAGAAGAAAACACAGCAAGATCGGTCCAGCCCAGGCCAAATCAACAGTACCTCCCAAATGACTCAGATTTGTAAGCAATAATAAGCAATTTTTATACTAAGCCACAAGTTCTGGGAGGTTTATTATGTAGCAATGGTTAACTGATTCAGCATATAATAAACTAATTCTTTTCAAAAGCATACTATAAACCTCTTGACCCAGATGTCACTAGGGGTCATACACAACTTCTGGTCCCATCCTCCTCCCACCCAGAAGCAGGGATCAGCACTTCTTCTTGCCCTGGGGAGACAATTCTCCATGGGTCTCTTGCATTTCTGCACACTTTGCAAGCAAAGATTCCAACTACCTTTGTTTGGGACTGTCCTTTAAATTATGTTTGTATAGCGAAGAGCCCTGGAAGCTAGAGATAGTCTCTCTCTAAGAACGGGAAAGGTCTGTTTGTTGTCCAATGTCATAAAGACATGTATCTTTCCGGGTGACTTTCAAAGAGGCTTACTGCTCATTATAAAAGATGTGGGTTCCTTCAGCGAGGGGTTCCTCCCTTATACTGAAACTGCTGCGTGTGCTGCAGGTGTTAGCTATCTCCCTGTGTCCACTTGTGGGAATCAGAGCTTCGAGGACCAGCACGAATGCCGACGCTCTGGCTAGAGCCACTGTCATGAGTCACAGTCCCTTGTGTCTGATTCAAGAGTCCCTTGTGTCCTGCCAGCTTCTTGCGACACTGTGACAAACTAACACGTCTGTTGGCAAGGAGGGCGATTCTCAGACCCTTCTCAGCTCTTGAAACCTACCCTTCCAGAAACAATTTAATCCAGTTCCACAGAGGCTTAGTGAATAACATGTTTCACCAAAGACGTCACGGGGAGACAAAAGAGAGGTTCACAAAGCATACCACGCATGACACTTAACAAAAATCCCCCAGGAAACGCTTATGCCCTCCACACAGCCCACCAAACTTCGTCAGCCATCAGCTGCCTCTTCTCCCTACAGGCCCCTCCCCAGCCCACCCCCCAGTCAGCCTCCCAGACTGACGGGTCCACCCCCAGCTCTTTTCTGCTGTGATTCCTTCGCTGAAGCAGAGAAATTTGACACCAGCTTCCCCCAGTTTGGCCAGTCCAGCCTCCCCAAGCCCATCATGGACCACAACAAAGGACCCACCCTTCTTGGAAGGTAGCTGGATAAGATAAATCATAAATAACTCGTTTCTCAATTTTTAAATTTTTAATTTTTTTTTTATTATTATTTTTTTGCCTGACAAAAATGTAAACAAAGGAAGGGAAGGCATCTCTCTGCCCGGGGGGATCTTGTAAGGAGTTGCAGAAGGTAGTATTGATCCCTAAATGCCTAGGTTTTCCAGAGACAGAGAGAGCTGGAGCCTACAGGTAGGAATGGCATGCAGGGAAAGAGAGGGGGTTTGCGGGGAAGAAAACCCTTCTGAGGCTAGAGATTTGGGGTCTGAGGTTGAAAGACAGGCGTGGGGAACAATCCCAGAAGGCCTGGGACATTGGAGTCCGCAGAACAGAATGACCCATTGAAACCACCTTGAAATGTAGCCCATCCCTGGGTGTTGGGGACATGTGTGAGGTTCTTTATGTTCACACATGAAATATCAAAGCACAAGGGCTTGTAACCAAAGGAAACACCCACTAATCATAGTTTTCGCCAGGAACACCCTAACTGACATTTTAATTAACAAGCTGTTCTCCCCCCCACTCCGTTTTTAATATAAGGACTTCTTGTTGCTTTAAATCTAAAATTAATTAAGTGAGAGTTCTCCTCTGGAGTGGAGTATATGGCTCATGCTAAATGGACGGGAGTGATAAGGTAAGATATATGGCTGGGAGTGGGGGTTGGGGGGGGTGCACTGGGAAACTCTGCCTCTGCAGCTGAGGTGAGCCAAACCAACCACAGCCCACCTATTCACTGAGGACCTGGGGCTCCTGGACTTTCTCCAAAAAATATTCCATTTGCATCCACAGCTAAGACCAAGGGATGCTGAAGCTTGAAACACTGTTTCAAAGCCCTGTGTGATCTGGTCTCCATAACCCCAATCTCACCAAGCCCCCCCCCCCCCCTTGTTCATAGGCCTAGCCCCACTGGCCTTGCTGTTCCCACATGACACATTCCTTCCCACTTCTAGGCACTTATGTCTGCTGTTTCCTCTGCTTGGGACACTCTCTTGGGACATGTGTCTGGCTAGTCTCAGATGAGAGGTCACCTCTCTCTCGAGATCCTTTCAACGCACTCTACCAATCCCTCCCCTGACCACTGTTATCCTGATTTAATATCTTCCCAGCACCCATCACTAACTGAAATTGGGTATTATTTATGTGTTCACTCTCTGTCTCCCTCCACTAGAACAGTAGCCCCAAGAAAGCAGGGATCTGAGCCTTGTCCACTGAGGATACAGCTGACACTCAGCAACTGTTGAATCAATGGAGGGAGGGGTGCTCTCCCTTCTGCTTACCACTCTCTTCCTCTTTTCCCTCTCTTCCCTCTCCACCTCTGCCTGTCAGACTCATGCTCATTCTTCTGGTTTCAATGCTCATCCTTCTGGTTTCAATGTAAACATTTCTTGGCCCTTCTAGATTGGGCCAGGCCCCTCTTGGATTCTCTATAGCACCCACCATAACTGAAATTAGAAATAGTTAGGATTGGGTAATGTCCATCTACAGTGTAAGCCTCAGGAGGGCAAGGAGTGGATGAAACACTCCATACTCAGTACCTGCTATTTTAATTTTATTTTTTTATCAATAACACCATCATCATCATCACTGTCACACAGGAGTCTTCTGACCAAGGCAAACAGAAGGAAGACAGACCTTCCAAGATAGCCTGATAACCACCATGTTCTCACTGGGACATATGAGGGTATCTGAGGAGAGCAGGCAGAGGGACCTGTGTGATCTGAGTTAAGGTCTGTCTACAGTACAAGGGATCTTGGCACAAGTATCCTTAAGTAAGCATACCATGGAGGCCCCTTCTTGCTATCAAAATGTGTTCCTTCGGGCAATGAGTCAGCTGTAGAGTATCTCATAATTTTGAATGTAACATATTTTATTTATCTATTTTTCCCGTGATGAACATTTAGGTTATTTCTAATTTTTTGCCAGATAAATAATTCAGCAGTTATCCCTTCAGTGCTGCACCATATCTTTCCCTCTCTTTTGGATTGTTCCCACCAGCCAACAAACACGTTATGACTTCTCCCTACTTAAAAAAATAGTAATAAAGTACAGCTGGGTGGCTCAGTTGGTTGAGCAACTACCTTCAGCTCAGGTCCTGATCCTGGAGTCCCAGAATCAAGTCCCGCGTCAGGCTCCCGGCTCAATGGGAAGTCTGCTTCTCCCTCTGACCAACCCCCTTCTCATGCTCTCTCTCATTCTCTCTCTCAAATAAATAAATTTTAGAATACGTTTTTAAAAAATAGTAATAAAAACTCCATCCCTCCACATCCTGTTCCATGACCACTCCACTTCTCTGCCTCTCTTCACAGCAAAACTCCTCAAGAAGCTGCCCCTCCACATTTTCTCCTTCTCCCACTGACATCAGGCTCTTGCCCACCACACCACCAAAACACCTGGCCAGGTGGCCAAAGATCTCATGAGGCCAGATCCAGTGGGCAGCACTCTGCTGACTCATCCTCATTCACTGTCAGTATCACTTAGCACATCGGATTGTGACCTCCTTCTTGGAAACTCTTTTCACTTCCCTCTTTCTTGGTCCTTGTTCTAAGAAGGGCCATTTCTTCTCAATCTGCTTTTCTGATTTCCCTTGATGTCCCTGAGCTCCAAACAATGACAGGTCCTGGGACTCAGTCCTCAAGACTTCTTTTCTTCACTGCCCACACTCATACCCTGGGCGATTGATGTGTCCCTGAGGCTCTGAATACTGTCTACATGATACAGACTCCCAGATATCCACCACCCACCTGACCTCCGCCCTCAACACCAGCCCAGACATCCAGCTGCCTTCTCCCACCTTCGCCTGAATGTCTAGCAGGCTATTGAATGTAACATGCACACACCCTCTCATGCACCCCAAATCCTGATGATTTCAGTCCTCACCTCCTCACGCCCCTACCCCCATCTCATAAACGGCAGTTCCCTTCTTCAGGTGCTCACACCAAAATCCATGGTGTCGGTCTGGATTTGTCTTTTTCTGCCATGCTGTATCCAATTTTCAGCCAATCTTGTCATCTCCAGTATTAACTCTGGATACTTTTCCACTATCTCCACTTTGTCTAAATCTTATCATCCCTTACCTTGCGCCTCTCCCCAATCTCCTTTCAACATGGCCACAGTGGCTAGAGTGATCCTTATCTATTTCTTTCAAGATTTAAAAAAATATATATTTGAGAGAGAGAGAGAGAGACAGCAAGAGAGGGAACACAAGCAGGTGGAGTGGGAGAGGGAGAAGCAGGCTTCCCACTGAGCACAGAGCCCAATGTGGGGCTTGATTCCAGGACCCTGGGATCATGACCTGAGCTAAAGGCAGGTGCTTAATGACTGAGCCACCCAGGTGCCCCAGAGTGATTTTTATAAAACAATGTGACATCGGGTCGTTGCTCTGCTCAAAACCCTCCGATGGCATTCAGAGTAAAAGCCAACAACATCCTTACAGCAACTGATAGTGGCTACATGAGCTGGGTTCTGGCTGCCTCTCAACTAAATCTTTAACCACGCTTCCTTCTCTCTTCCACCTTCCCTGCTCCAGCCACACTGACCTAGTCTCTGTTCCTCAAACTCACCACACCCATTTCCACCTCAGGGCCTTTGCACTAGCTAGTCTCTCAGCCCAGCATATTTCCCCTTCCCACACGCAGACATATCCACATGCTTCACTCCACCCAGATGTCTCTCCATCGGAAAGGCCCTCCAAAGAACAGCAGCCCGTTCCCCCAGGGCTCCCTTTGCATCTTACCTGGCTTCACTCTCCTCCACAGCACTTACCACTATCTGTAGTCTTTTTTTTTTTCAAAGATTTTATTTATTTATTATAGATAGAGCATAAGAGAGAACACAAGTGGTGGGGGATGGGAGACAGTGGTGGTAGCTGCAGAGGGAGGGGGAAAAGCAAGCTCTCCACTAAGCAGGGAATCTGATGCAGGGCTCGATCCCAGGACCCCAAGATCATGACCTGAGCCAAAGGCAGGCACCCAACACACTGAGCCACCCAGATGCCCCTGACATACTCTTTAACTTATTTACTCATTTATTGATTATTTCCTCTCTCTCCAAGCAGAATGTAAGCTGTATGAAGGAAGGAGCTACTTGCATTTCCATCCCCAGTATGTAGAACACATAGTAGGTGTGTAGTAAATATTCATAGAATAAAGGCACATCTGTACAACATCTCTGTGCACACTGGAACACAATTGCTCACTGACAGCGTGTGTGTGGTTTTCAGTTTTTCTAGAGATTGCTGAGTTGCTGTCCAAGGTGGCAGCCACTGACCTTCCCATTTTCCCAGATCCTCTCCAACACAAGTTTTGTCAGACTGAGGGGCGAAAGTGGTATCCTACTGTTCTAGTTTGTATATCCCTGATTATTAGTAAGGTCGAGTTTCTTTTCATGTTCCCTTTGACTTGACTTCATCTTTGTTCATCGTCACATCAGGTTTGCCTCTCTGGGCCCCACTGCCCTTGTGACAACTGAGAAGATGAGGTCCTCTCCAAGCTGGGAGATGTTCTCTGATTCTCTGATGCAATTCAGGTGACAGCTCTTCATGGAAAGCTCTTTGAGCCAGGCACCTGTCTAGGTGCAGAAGCTATGTCTGAAAACAATAGAGACAGTCTTGCTCTCATGAAGCTTGTACTTTATGACAAAGGGGCAGAAAATAGGCAAGGACACCACAAGTAAATGATGTAAATTCAGATCACATTCCATGCCTTGAAGCAGAGTGGTGGGTGGGAGGGGCTGGCGCAAAAAGCCTTTCTGAAATGATATTTAAGCTGTCACCTGACAGATGAGATGAAGCTGGCGATGGAGAGATCTAGGGAAATGCATTCCAAGCAGAAGGAACAGAAACTATAGAGGCACCAAGATAAGTTTTACAATTTTGAGGGAAAGGAAAGAGGCTGGGAGGTTAGAGTGCGGCTGGACAGGTAAATGTCTGGGGAAGAACATTTCAGTCGGAAGAAACTGCAGATGCCCAGGTCATCAGGAGCGGGAAGCCAATAATACTGTTCAGAGGGACTGAAAGGGGCCACAGAGGCTGGAGTGAGGCAGAGGAGAGGGGCATGCACAGAGTAGGGGAGGCCACGGGGCCAAGGCTGCAGAGCCCTGTTTCACGTTGTGACGGTTCTGGATTTTACCCTAAAACAACAAAAGGATCATGAAGGCTTTTATGCAGGGAAGCCTCGTGCTCAGATTTGCTTCTTTAAGAGAAGCCACATAAAGCATGAACCGGAGGGGACAAAGTAAGTTGAGGGAATGGGTGAGGAAGATGGAGTAGATACTTGCAATTTTTAGGAACCTCTGAAGGCCCTAGTCAGATCTGGGGACCCATCACTCAGAGAGTCCTGTGGGGAGGCAGGGTCAGGTCCACATCCCAGAAGCTAAAAAGGCAGGGACTTACTCTCCTTGACCCCTACAGCTAGAGACAGGATGAGCCAGGACAGTCACCTAGCTGCTCCTGCCTGGGGTTTGAGTCTGGAGCTGGTGACACAGAGCAACCAGGGCCATCCAGGAGTCATTGCACTGCAGGGGTGGTGGCACACAGCAGTATGACCGTCACTGCGACCATCAGAGGAGATGCTGTTCTGTGCTAATGCAGCCCCCGGGCCAGAGGACAGCAGGGTGTTTGGAAAAGCATGGCCCCATTTAAAGGAGCAACCAACGATCAGCCCCAGTGACCTGAACCAGGCTGGAAATCAAGCCCAGTGCGGCCAGATCTTCCAATTTCCCAGAAGAAGCTGGAGAGCCAAAATTTTATGTAAATCTCCCAAGTTTTATGCTGATTACAAATGAGAATTTTAGAAACCCTGCAGGTTGGAGCAGAGAGGTCAGACACAACTTGCCGGTAGCAAATTATAACCTCTCCTGTTTTATCCTTTTGAGATCAAGAAGTGCTCCCTTCCATCTAACAAGGTGAGAGGGGGACATTTTGGCATAGGTCCAGGAAACAAACAGCTGGAGATAGTTTCTTGGCTGGAAGGAGGCAGCTGAACTTCTACTGCTTCCCAAAGTACAGAAGTCAAAGGACAGAGGCTGAACTGAATCCAGAGAATGGGAAGACGCAGCATCTCTGGGTTAAAGTAGCATGGCTGGAGAAGGCCAAGGGTGTGGAAGAATAGCAAATGCCCAAGGAGATAGCCCTCATCTTTGGGTGACCCTGTCTGTCCCAGGAGCATCGTGGTTCCTCTGGAGAGAAACAGGAAGCAATAGGCAGAAGGAAACTTCAGAGACCTGGTCCCTGCCACCAGTGCACTGAATGACCCTGTGCCTATTGCCAGCCCTCCCTGGCCTCAGTTTTCCTTCTGCCCCATGAGGAGCTGGAGCTAGATGAGCCTTAAAAGCATGTCCAACTCTTCCATCCTATGCTGCTGAGACCCTCCACCCCAACATCTGCAGGATGAGCAGCCTCTCTGGAGATGCCCTATGGGGGGGGCGGGCAGGCAGCAGAAGCTGCTGAGACACCCCCCCACCACCACCATGCACTGAGCAATCATTTCTGGAATAACTTCAGATTCAAGCAGCTTTTGTAAACTGCCCCGTTTAAATTAAAACAAATCAATATGCTTTCTAAAATTTAGTCTCAGCTAAACAGCTGTGACAGTTCATAGCAACCTGAACTTGAAATGAACCCACCCTACGTATAAATAAAGCCTTTGATGTCTTCATTAGTTTCTCACATGCCATTTTTTCACAGTCTATCAGGCTAAGTGCTTTGCAACTTATATATATTTTTGCAGGAGGAGTATTTAACCTTCTGATTAGTCACCGCAAGCAGCACAATGACAGAAACCCTGATTTTGCACACAATGAATTTATTGATAGATTTAGCCCATTAGCTGTATTTACCTGTCAGTTCTATGGACACTAATGAGTTGTTTTTCAAGGACTAATGAGAACTGTAATGGCTAATGGATGTTTACAGCTTCACCGCGCCGCACCATGTGATGCCGTGAGCACCCGCTCCCGTCCCTCCGAGTCTTTAATTGGCACCATCAGAGGACTCTTTAATTACATTTGAGCAGACAATAAAGATCCTGGCCAAATCAATGGGAGGAAGGCAGCAGGATTCCACAGGAGGCTGGTCACTCCGATGGGCACCAGACCAGTGCTCCAGGTAGCACTATAACTTCCTCCATGATATCCTTTAGAGGTACGAAGTGTTGAAGAATATCCAGGCAGGACACATCCTCTCTCTACAGATCTGCCTCCAGCTCCCTTCCTTACCTTGCACTGTCCTCCCAGGGGACTGCAGTCCACAAAGTGGTGACCCTTTCAGGCACTGTTGGATCTCGTCAAATTTTTCTACTCATCAAGGACAAATCTTCATATGTGTTACTTCCAAAGATTGGCCCAAAGCATATTCTTAGCATTATCAAGGGAGAATTGGTTAAGGATAAACTTAGAAAGACCTGATATTTGTAATACTTATTCACTCATTCATGCATTTATCCATTTATTCAGCATTTATCAAGTACCCATTGAAGACAAAATGCACCAAAAAGTAGAACTACAGTAATATCTCACCAAGCAGGTGAATGAAGGAAAAAAAGAACCTAATTTACAGGATGTTTTTAAAGAAGTAGAAGTATGTGACTTCCAATTGCATACAGACTCATTGCAAAGATAATCTTTCTATACCAAGATGCCATACTTCTTGAATGTACTGTTACATGCTTCTGATCAGAGTCAGTATGACAGATAGCTTAAGAATACCTCATACTTTTTAGTAAATGAAGCTGCTGTCGACCAGTTCTTTACAGAAAGGACAGGGACTGGTTTAGTTGATCCTCTGATCTTCCATCAGAGGAGGCTAGTGAGAATGGGGAGGAGCCTGCGCATTGTTCCATAAAAGGATTGGGTTATGGAGATGTTAAGGAATTGAATATATTAAGCCTGGAGAAAAGTGAACCAGTATGATACTACTGAGAGAGGCCATTTTTTTACCTAACAGGGTCGCACAAAGATCACTGGTATAAGGCACAAGAGGGCAGCTATCTGACGACCAACATACGTGTAAGTGACTCCACTGCTGGATACGGTCCCTCGCCAGTCTTGACTTTTCCCAGTGCCTAAGCCAATCCTTGGAGGGAGTCCCCACCTTCTCGGAGCTTCCTGTGGGCCAGGAACACATTCAATTTGGTGATGAGGATGCTGCTTGAGAAATTAGAAGAGCAGTTTCCATAGAGAAATGGGGGCGGAAGCCAGATTGCACAAGGATGAAGGAAGGAGTGGGTGGTGAGGAAGTGGCAGCAATGACAAGTTGAATGATGGAGAGAGATAGAGCAGTCACTCAGGGGGGTCAGGAGGACTTAAGCACGTTTCTAAGTTTCTAGGAAGATGTCAAGTGAAAGGGAAAGATTGGAAATGCAAGAAAGGGAAGGTGACTGATGGAGTGAGGTTTCAGATGTTTCAGGAGAGGGGTGAGAATAGAATAACAGGAAGAGGAGGAGGGAATTCTCAGAACAAGAGCCAGACCTTACCTCCGAGAGGCAGGAGGGAGCAATGAAGATGCCCAGTGTTTCTGAAGTGGAAAAGAGAGGAATGAAGGAGCTTCAGTTTCTCTTTGTCCTGTTCTCTGAGAAAGCCAGGAGAACTCGCTCATCTTGGACCAGTGCCTGGAGGAGAGTGGAGAAGATTTGGAGCAGCCACACTAGAGCTCTCAACCCTGGGTCAGTCAGCATAACAGGAGTAGAGGGTCCCCCTCAGACATCTCAGGTGTCCCAATGACCATCTTCAGGAGACTCAATCAGCAAGGTTGTCAAGATCTGCCCAGTAAGGAAAAGAACCAGCAGAATGGTTTCCCCAGAGTTTGGGATTAGCAGGGAGCAATGGGCAGCCAAGGGCATAAAAATGGCTTAGAGGTGGTAAGACATTTGATGGAAAAGCTGGCAACAGGGTCAGGGTTGGGAGCGTAGAGGAGGAGGATAGATGAAGAGATCAAGAGAAGTAGGGGAGTGGAGAGCCTGTTGAGGATGAAGACAAGGTTCAGAGGAATGGAACAGGAGATGGGAACACAAGGGAATTTGGCAGGTGCGGGGGGGGGGGGCGGGGGGTCAGTGGATTTCAGGACTGACCTCAGGCTGGTTCTGTGACTAACAACATGGTCCTACTCTAGCACTGGGTTCTTCTCACTCCCTGAAACCATTCTGATCGGGAAAGGAAGCCAGAAGCAACCTCTTCCTTCTCGTATCAGACAGGGGTCAGAGTTAAATGTGCTGCCTCACTAGCTGTAGTATCTGGTATTCCTGACATGAATTGTTGGCTCCCTTGTGCCCCCAAGTCACAGTCTTCCTCCAGCGTATGTCAGAGTTTCCACCAGTTTCCATGACTCTGAGCTCTTGTTAGAACAGAAGCATCCCCAAATCTCAGCCTGCAAGTTTAGACTCACCTTGGCCCTTTCTTTGTTTGGATCTTACGGACTTCTTCCTCAGGAAGATGGTGTCCTATATTGGATCCTCTGAGGGAGACACCAGAGAAACCCAATACCATTGATCAAGTCTTGTGAACTATCCTAGTCCCCTAGAGAGGAACATGTAGATAGTGATGTCTTCAGCAGCATCCAGCCAGAGTTCACAGTCCCTTGTTTCTGAAAAGCTTTCATAAGGATGATGAAGCCACAAAGGACTATGTTGGAAGCATCAGAAAAGAAGTCTGAGAAAGGGGGCACCTGGGTGGCTCAGTGGGTTAAAGCCTCTGCCTTCGGCTCAGGTCATGATCCCAGAGTCCTGGGATTGAGCCCCGCATCAGGCTCTCTGCTCTGCAGGGAGCCTGCTTCCCCCTCTCTCTCTGCCTGCCCCTCTGCCTACTTGTGATCTCTGTCTTTCAAATAAATAAATAAAATCTTTAAAAAAAAAAAAAAGAAGAAGTCTGAGAAGGGAGCTGTGGTCACTGAGGAAAGGGGAGGATGGTGGGCATGAGAAGCAGGCTTGGGGTTGGTTACCCCCTTCCAGTGCTTCATTCACTCAACAAGCATTTACTGAGCAAGTACTACTGGGTGTTGAGTTCTGTGTTTGGCAGGGGGTACCTAGACAGATAAGACACAGCTCCAAGGAAAAGAAGGAAGCAAAGTGATATGAGGACTATGGGAATAGAAAGAAAGGGTGTGAAAAGACCCAGCCCACTGAGGTCAGGGAAGGCTTTCCAAGGAGGAGGATGTCCGAGTCAAGTCTTACAGAATGAGTAGAATCAAGTGGGAGAGGCATACACAAAAAGACAAGAAAGTATTCATTCATGTATTTCCTGGCTGTCTCTGTGAGGCACAGTTCTAGGACTGAAGTTGCAACTGAGAACAAAAGCACAGCAAGTCCCCATCCGTATCCAGTGTACCTTCTAGAGGAAGGATAACCATGTTGTGTGCAGAGGACTGCACATTTTTCAGCACAGTTAGAACCAAAGGTCTAAAAGGGTTAAAAACAAGAGAAAAGGGTGAGGAGAAGTGCAGGACTGAAGTCCTAAAGGGCTTTTCTTCCAGGATAAGGAATTTGGAGCTTACCCTGAACACAGGAGAAAGGCCACTGAACAACTTCACACAGCTATGGTCTACATTTTAATTAGGCAGTAGTTAGGCTGAAGGTAGAGTAAGGCTCAACACTGAGAGAGACTATAGTTGAAAGACTGCTTGAATATTCTAAATGAGAAACAAGAGGAGCTATAGTGGGGATAGAAAGAAGCAGATAAATTAAAGTATCTGTAAGCAGTAGAGTCAATAGAATTGGATGATCTGTTGGAGAAAAAAGGAAAGGTTCTCATGTGGCTACCTGGGGGTTTGCTGGCACTGAGCAGAACACAGAAGGAAGTGGAGATTAATAGGGGAAATGATCACCTTTCAGATATATTGGGTTTGAGCTGCTGAGTGTCACCAAGGGGCCATGCTAGAATGGTTTTGTCTATAGGTCTGAAGCTTGAGAGATTAACCTGAGCTGTTGAGTCATCAGAACACTGGTGGGGGCTGAGGTCACAGGACAGGGTGGGGGCAATGAGCGTGCTCAGGGAGAGTGGTTATCAGACAGAGAGAGAGAGCTGAGGACAGGATCATCAACACTGAAAGACAACCAACATTGAAGAAGTATTGGGTTGAAGCAGACGAGCTTTGGAAGAACCAGTCAGAAAGACAAAAGGAGACCCAGAAACACTGGACATGAGAAGAGGGTTTCAAAAAAAGAGAAGGTAGTCAGGTGTTGTCAGATGGCTCAGAGAGGTCCTGGAGAGGCTGAACATGGCCAGTAGATTCAGATAAACCAATATGGAGGTCTTAATGGGATTGGTTTCTGTGGGCGTGAAGACAAGTGTGGTGGGAGAGTATCTGTGCAGGTGAGGAAGTGGACCCAGGGCCTACCCTTCCAAGAGTCTGGCTCTGAACAGAAGAGAAAAAAGGCAATGAAGGAGGACAAAAAAATCATTGGGTTGAAGGAGGGAGGTTTTATTTTTAGATGAAAAATGTTCAGTTTGTTCATAATCTGAGAAGAAACATCCGGGAGAGAGGGAGAGGATGTGTGAGACAGGGAGGAGGTGGTTGGCAGAGCAAGATGGATGGGGAGGCTGTGGGGACCGTGGAGGACATAGTGTCAGGACTGGCCAGGACACCAGAGCAGGAGGGACAGCTCAGTCTCTGGATAGGAGGAAGGAGGGCAGGCATAGGAGTGGCCCTGGATAGTTTCTGGTTGGGAAGCTGGCGGGAGGAGAGACATGGAAGAAGGTCTTCAGCCACAACATGGAGATTGAGGGTCTCAGTGGCCTGACTCTGGACTTAGCAGAAGCCCTGGAATGGCTCCTCTAGTGCACTAGGCATTGTGGTGGCACCAAGGGAGTGTCTCAGGGTGGAGGCAGAGGGGGTGGTGGACCAGTGGCCTCTCTTAAGTGAGGAGCAGAGGTTGGGGCAAGGGAAGCAGTGTGGGCACGGTGCTCTGAGTGCGTTTGGCTTCCTAGACTGCAACTTCTAATCCTTTCTCTGACCTTCCCGCTTCTTTGCCTCTGAAGCTTCCTGAAGCCCAGCAGCTAGCAGGAAGCTCCAATTGCCCCAGCCACTGGGGAGGATATGGCCCAGGGTTGGCACCAAAATCAGAGAAGCCGCCTCCAGAGGGAAGTGGCCTGGGCCATGTTGGTGTTCTCAGGCTGTTGTCAGCCCGGATGACAATAATTTTGATTGCTAGGAGGAGAAGAGGGAAGGAGGAGGAGAGAAGAGGAAAGATGATGAAAAGCAACGTTTATCTCATTCATATTTAGTGTGTGTAGTGCCATGCCGGGTGCTCTGGGAATATTCACTTAATTCTCAAACCAACTGTGTTAGGTGATGTTATCCCTGCTGCAGGGGTGAGAAACCCAAGGCTCTGGGTGGTTATTCACACGTCTGCAGAGAGAGGATGATGAGCGAGCAGGGAGCTGTAAGTCATGGGTGAGCTCCATCCATTCCTGCTGTTAGCCCTACAGGTTCCACCTGGGAGATGTCATTTGATGCTGTAAGTCTGAGTTTCCTACTCTGTACAGCTAGAATCCCGAAGTTTATAGGGTTGCTGGGAGGGTCAGACACAAGTAGGGGCATGCTGGTAAATGTTTAGAGGCTAGCTCTCCAAAAAAAGTAAGATGAAGGAGGAGGAGGAGGAGAAGGGGCAGGAGAGGAGGAGAAGGAGAGGGAGGGAGTGGTGAGAAGGGGGAGAAAGCCCTGGAGGACGGGGAGGACGGGGAGGACGGGGAGGACCTGCCCAGATGTGTGGTGTCTGCTGACTTCCATGCTCCCACCATGGACTTCTGGATCCTGGAGTGGGAATGAGAGGTAGGGAGCGCACCATTGTATGGGCTAGTACTTTGCATAGCATACAGATGCAGCAGATATAACCAGCCTCTGGAGTATTAACTCTAGGATAGAGATGATAATCAAATAATTAGAAAATGATTTTTAGTGTTTATGGCCTTTGTTTTAAGCATAATTTATTTAATTATGAGTTTATATCATTTAATTTTTAATAATGGTTGTATTTAACCACTGGTTTACAAAATTCCTCAAGTCTAACAAGTGCCCCTCACGGGCCAGCTCCAGCGCGGCACTGGTAACAGCGGCTATACTGGCGCAGAGTTAAGGGGGGAAGCTGGGACTCAAACCCGGGCTGCCTGACTCCGGAGTCCGCACGGCCACCAGCCTGTACAGCAAGGTGGGGCCCCGGCTGCCTGTCTAGATTGCTTGGTGGCCCAGGGCCCTGTGGGGGAGGAGGGAAGGGGTGCCCATCGGTAGGCACCACAAGGAAGAAAGTTGGCAAGGCTTAGCTAGCAGCCACCTTGCCTGCCTCAGTGGATCAAAGCCAGTAGCAGCTTTTGTAATAAAAGCACGATAAAGCCTGGATGTGGGCTGTGGCATTTCTTGGTCTTCCCAAGCACCGGCCCAACAGGTCCCTCTGTTCAGCCCCAGTCAACCTTGCAGAGCCTCGCTTTACTCATCCCTCAGAATGAGTGGGCGGGTCAGTTACCCTTGAAAGTCCTTCCAGATCCAAAGTCCCTGGGACTGGCACCATCCATACGTGCAGCTGGAGGCTCTCATAGCTTCACAGCGGGGGGCGGCAGGCTCCCAGTGGGAGCCCAAGGATCTGAGGAGGGAGTGGGATGGAAGGCAGAGACCAGGAAGGAAGGAATTGTGTGGGCTCCCTTGAGAAGTCCCAAAGAGGCAGCTGAAAGGGTGACAGTGGCCACTGTCCTGCACAGTGGCATGATGCCTGCCACACTTGAGTGCTTGCTGTGTTTCCCAAGATGACATTCATGATCATGGTCCCCTCCCTCTCTGAGAGGCACCTCCCTCTCCTTGTCTATAAAGGGAGGAGGTTGAACTAGAGGGTATCTGACTTCTGTTTACTCCATAACTGTGGAATGGGGACTCGGTGGACGGGGAGGAGACAAAGAAAGGAAGCGTGAGGGACCTGGGACTGCGGACCTGGATGGGGCTGAGAGGAGAAGAGGAGTGCCAGTGGTTCAGACCGCCAGCTTCCAGGGTGGGAAGAGGGCAGGAGTGTGCACGTGTGTGCATATGCGTGTGTGAGTACACACATGCCCACGTGTGCATACGTGTGCACGTGGGGGGGGGCTGATTTGGAAGCCTGAGTGCACAGGGTTGGCAGGACTTCCGGTAGATGAACAGTACTCCAGCCGTGAGGCAGTCCGGGGGCCTGGGCACAAAGGTGAATGCTGCCTGGGGAATGCTGGAAGGTAGTGGGATCTCTGCGGTGTTGCCATGGAAGCCCAGGAGAAGAGCAGGCTGGGAAATGACTGCTGGGTGCAGCTCCATCTCGAAGGAGCCTGCATCACGCCTTTGGCAGAATATCAGGTGGGAGTCTCGGTACACAATGAGCCATTGTTCTTTGAGGCTTTACAAGAAAGCTGTTTCCAAGGTTTTATGAATCATTTTGCTGCCGATCTTAAAAAAAATACTAATATACAAGCCTCAGAGGAGGAAGCCTTCAGCTTATTTTCTCCGAGAGAAGGACATGAACTTGGGGAGAATTCTTTCCCGCGTCTCGCCTGCACAGACACTTGATCTTCTCCCAGCTGTCAGAAAAGCCTCTTTGAAGTCCGAGATGCCGCCTGTGGCACAGGCCTCCTCAGTGTTGAGCCTCAGCCTGGGAAGGAAAGCCTGGATTCTGAGGCAGGAGGGAACAGTAAAGCACCCAGACCCGGGGACTACCAGGGAAAATGGATGACAAGTTGCTCAAACTAAGGCAAAGCAGTTGCTGTGTGACCCAGGCAGTCCCCACATGAGCCTCTGCCCTCAGGAAGTCCAACTCAGCAGGACCAGCCCTTGCAGGAAAACCGTTTAGGCCTCCCTGGGGTACCAGCATTTGCCTGAAGGTAATAAAGTTCTCCCTGGGTTTGCCAGGAACTCATTTCCAAGAATGTACATGCAACTCATGGCTAAGCAGAGTTCATGACTTTCTTCTTCACTCACCTGCCTTCTGGCCCACTTGTCCTTCTGTCTGTCTGCTGGCCCACTGGCTGAAGCATTCCCTTGAAAGCCAGCTACAGAAGAGCATAGGAGGAAAGCCTTGGACTCCAGCTATCAAAGCCTCGTGGGCTGTGCCACTTAAGGCATCCCCTGCTCCGCAGCAGAAGCTAGAGAGCCCTGTCCCTCTCGACACGCCTACCCTGCCTGTTTTACGGCAGCTCTCAGCAACTTGCTAATCCGACTGCCAAGGGCTGGAATCCAGACAGTGGTCCATGATGCCCATGGTGGTCTCTCTAGGTTTTGTTTGTCCAAATGGAAAATGACAGGGAGGGGAGCAGGAGACTCTGTCTAGAGTCCTTGTGACTCTGCTGACTCTCACGCCACAGTGTAGATCCCCATCTCCAGCTTCCCCAGAAGCAGCTGCATTCCTTCGCCTGCTCTGATTCTTGACCTTGACACCCACCAGCTTTTGCTTCCCCTCCCCTCCTGGACTCAAGCCCCATCTCGGTTTCTCCCCTCTCCCCATAGACCTGACTCTGAAACCCCTTCCGGGCCCAGCCCCTGCTCTCCTCGCCTTCTGGGCCTCCATCCTCGTCTCCTCCTACAGCCTGACTCCTCCGTGCAGATGGTTCCAGCACTGGTTATTATTTAAGCGAGCTGCTTCTGGCTCACATGTTAATTAAAACCCGCTGTCCAAAATCTCTTGGTACAATTTGCAGTGTAATCTGTAGCCTCTAGTGCATCATTGTATCTCTATTAAAAGGGATTCTCTGTAATGATGCGGGGATTTAATTAGTTTCTTTGCCAATGTTGTAAAACACAGTGATAAACGAGCCAACAGGTCCGCGGATCATTATTCTCCTCAAGATGAGCTTATTAGCTGATTATGAATCATTAACAAAGTCTACACGGGATTTTCTTATCTAATTCAACACAATTTTTAACATTCAATGCTCAACATCCATTTTTCTCCACCAGCAACATTGGGTGATTGTAATCTGTATGTATGGCTTCCAGTTCTCCGTAGGGGTTTTCCCCCTCTTCATATTTCATTTTAGATATACTGAGGGGGACAACTCAATATAGGGTCCTCAATATTTAGATATATGTTATGGTCTGGTGTCCAATGTTAAGATATATACCGGAGACTGTATGGTGAGGAATTCAGAGTCCTATTTTACAGAGGGAAACCAGTCACCATGAAGGGGCCTGGGAGTATGTTTTTGTGCATACACTTGTGTATGGGTGTTTATCTGTAATAGAGGGACCCACTGGGGCTGTACAAGCTCCTATGTGCATGGGTGTGTGTACTCTGTGTTTTCACAGGTGCGTGTCCATGGACTGGGGATGGTGCTTACTTGTTTAGTATGCATCGTGTGTGTGTGTGTGTGTACACGCATGTAAGTACATGCACATAGAGGGGACCTTAAGGAAAGAGAAATCCTGGGCAGGCTCTCAGACTGACATTATTCAACCATTCTGTGACATGTCGCTATCCCCTAAAAGTTTCAGATGAGCCCCTCCTAGTTTCCCAGCTTGGGGTCATCCCTTTTCAGTTAGCACATATATGGACCCCTGATAGGGTTGGGCACAGTGCTTGGCCCTGTGAGGTAGGGGGTACATTCCCTGCTTTACAGATAAGGAAACTGAGGCCCAGAAAGGTTCAATGGCTTGCCCTAGGTCATCAATAGTAAATGGCCCAGTCAAGATCAAACATAGTCTTGCCTCATTCCAAAGCCCTTTCTGTCACACTCTGCTGCCTCCTGGGTGTTGTCTTCTTCTTATCAGAGATGCCGTGGATGCTCAGGAGCTTGGCACTGCTCTCCCTGCAGCACCACCTCCAGGCACACACCACCTTGGCTCTGGCCTTCTGACAGGCTGAAGGAGGAAGAGCAGCTACTGCATCCAGAATAAAATGTCCCCCAGGAAGCCCCTCCATGGACTTGTTCTCAGCAGTTCATATTCTCTTACACTTTTTCATGTCAGCCAGCAAGTGGTATCGCTTGAACCTTCAGCTACTCTAATCAAAGCTACTGTTGCTAACAAGCATGAGAACCAATTGGGTAAAAACAATGTAAAGAGAAGAAAACTGGGCATTATCATCTCAAAACTGCAATGGCCAAGAGACTCTATGTCAGACACCACATACATGGGAGCTTAACTGCCACAGCTCAGGTGGCTGGAAGCCCAGCAAACTCAGATCTCCAACACATAAGCCAGAGAGAGACAAGGAAAGCTAGCTTTGAGCATAGTGGCTGTTAAGAGGAGAATTATGTACCACCCCACCAAATTCCTATGTTTAATTCCTAACCCCTGGTACTTCAGAATGTGACCATATTTGGAGAGAGGGTCTGTAAAGAGGTAACTAAGTTAAAATGAAGTCACTAGGATGTGCCTGAATCCAATAAGATTGGTGTCTCTATAGGAAGAGGAAATTTGGACATTGACACACAATGGGAGAAGACCATGTGAGGACACAGGGAGAAGGTGGCCATCTACAAGCTGAGAAGAGAAGCCTCAGAAGAAACCAACCCTGCCAACACTTTGATCTCAGACTTCCAGCCTCCTGAATTATGAGAAAATGAATTTCTGTTGTTTAAGTCAGATGGTCTATGGTACTTCATAGAGCGGCCCTAGCAAACCAATACAGGGAACAAACTCACAGAAGATGATTCTTCATCCAGCTGTGAATGCAGAGTCCAAAGGAGGGCAATAAACACGCACATACTTCAGGCCACTGTCCATACCCAAATAGGTCCAACCTGATTGGGAGGCAAAGTAGTGGACAGTTAGGTGATTAAAAAACAATATGCTCCAGATGAGGTATAGGGATTGTAAGTAATTCATCCATTCAAAGAATGAACCCAGTAAGGAAGGGAGGGGTGTTGAAAAGAACTTGGGGGTCAGGGGCCCAGCCAAGCAAGCGGGGTGAAGCGCAGAGGTAGAATTTTGGTCATGCCAATGGGACCAGTATGGCGGCAAATAGAAAAAGTCCTTGCAGAGCTTTCCATAAGCCCCCAAGAGCAAAGTAAGTATTCCATAAAGATTCATGGAATGATTGAGCATCAGACAACTACCATTTCTGTATCAGTTAGCATTGCTCTATAACAAGGTATTCTAAAACTTAGTAGTCTAAAACAACAGCCATCTAATATTACTCATAAACCTATAGGTTCAGTTAAGATTTCTGTTGGTTTGAGTCTGATTTCTACCAATCTGGGCCAAGGTTAACTGGCCTCAGCTGGGGACTGTGAACTGGAAGTGAGCTGGGGGCTGGATGGTCTAGGATGGTCTCATCTGGAACAACACAGCTCTCCTCCATGTGTCCCTCACATCCCTCCATGAAGATAACCCAAGTGTCTTCCCATGCCAACAACAGGGGTCAAGACAAGATACAAGAGAAACCAAAACAAGACAGAGCTAGTCTTGGACAAGTTTCCAGAAGAGAATAGTCTGGTTATCAAAGGGAAGGAAGGCAGAGATACGAGAGAAGATGTGGAAATCTACAGGCACTTTTCCAGCTTCTACCCATATCACATTTGCAAACATCGCATTAGCACTAGCAAGTCATGTGGCCAAGCCTGGAGTCAGGGTAGGAGGGGACTACAAAGTTACAAGGCAAAGGGTCTGGATACAGAAAGACCATTACTAGGAGCCATTGGTGTCATTAATCCACCCCAGTGAGTGAATCAACAAAGGTCTGAGGCAGAAGTCAATGGAGCAAATCTTGGACTCACTTGCTGGTGGGTTGAAGTCATTTATTCTACCTGTCCTTGATTAGAACTGGCTTAAATGCTGTAAGAACTGAGCCTGACCCTCTGTAGCTCCACAGTGAAAGGATAATAACTTCCACTGGATGGTCTCTGAGGCTACACCTGGGTCCACTTAATATGATTGGAGTGCTACTATATCTTGCATGGGAATCTGAAAGTGGTCTTCAGAGTGCTCTCTGGGCACTCTTCTCACTCTGTACTCTCTGCCTAGACAGTCATATCCCTTTCCACCCCACTCAAAATCTCAACCTCTTTTTTCTCACCCTGACACAACTGAGGACCATATCTTGATCCCTGGCATAACTCCTGCACTCAGAAAGGTAATTAATACAAACTGAACATATAATAAATTATTGTTTAATAAATGGCTGAAACCAAATGAGACACATAAGATAAATTTATGAACCATAGGGAAATTTTCCAAGCTGCTCCTCAGGTTCCCAATTAACACTTCTAGAATTATTGATTAAAATTTAGATATCGATCTACTTTTCAAATTTCCCAATATCATATTGGAAAAGGTAGTATTCACTGTGACCCACCTTATGTTCACAGTGACCTTTAACTGTGGTGTTTAACCTAAGAAAAAGAGGGATACTGGCATCTTGGTCTTAAAATATTTCAAGGGATTTTTGAAGGCAGATTTGAACAGGTGTTTTCAGAGGACACACTGGGACTGAAGGAAGATTTTGGCTCAACAGAACATCTTCCTTATGGACAAAAAGAGTATAATAGGGTAAACTCCAGAATGGACAAAGAAACAAAGAGAGAATTTGTGGGAAATGATGCTTAAGAATATTCCAAGTACAAAAAAAAAAAAAAAAAGAATATTCCAAGTACATAAAATAAACATGATTTATTATGTTTACTCAGTAGATTTGTGGAAACATGGAGAATGAACTGACAAGCTAATATTAGTCTAATGGCCTTCATAAAATGGGAATGAAGAAGATGATAGAAATGGAACATTTGAAAATATCAGAACTGAAAATTTTTCAGAATTAAAGAATATATAATTCATTATATAAAAAATAGATCAACTGAAGATAATTCTATACATAGAGACATATTATAGAAGGTGTGTAAAGTTTCAAGGAAAAAATTAAATCTTTAAAACTACCAAAAGGCAGATAATTTACAAAGAAATGATACATGGAGAAATAGCAAAATTCTTAGCAGCAATAATATACAGCAAAAAGACAGTAAAGTGGTAGTTGTAAAATGCTGAATGAAAATAGCTGGCAATCTTGAATTTTATACCCAGATAAATGATCATTCAAAGTGAAAGGGGAGAAAAGACTTTTTTAGACATACAAAGACTAGAAGTTTCCCAACTCATTAAAAGGATGCTTAGAGACTTGAAGTTTCATCTCCAACACATAAAGCCGTAACTCTCATCCTTACAACAATAATAAAAGCTGAAAAAATTAAAAATTGTGACTTTTTTCAGATCCGTTAAGGAATTAATGGCAAAGTGCAAACCACTACCTTGAAATCTGGGGAGACAGGTTAATACAAAGAATCACAGCCCAGAGCAACTCACCTTGAGCAAAAGCTGCTGGAGCCATAAATGGTAGGTAAACTTAAACAGTAACTTTAATGAATTGCTAAAGATGAAGTAAAAATTAGTGTAAGTGAGAAACTCTTCAGAGCTACAGTCATAGGGCACCTTGCACTTTTGTAGATCTTGTTTCCAGGAACCCCTCCAAGTTGTAATGCTGAAGAGTCAAAACAACAATCTCATGTCTTTGGCAGGGGAAGGAAGGGAACAGCAATCATTCTGAAATAAAGTCCAGAGCATTCTCCCTAACAAAGGCCTATTTGTCAATGGCAAAGAACTTTATTTGATGTAAGGGAAAGAAATTTATCCAACTCAAACTCCTTTTAGTCTTTCTGTCTCATCCAAAGGGAAAAAAGGGCATAAGAATCATTTGTGAAGGTCACAGCTCAGGGATACAGGCTCACTAAAGACTAAGACTTATTCACAGGATTATAGATGTCCTCTCCTCCCCCACACCTTACCACCACATCAGTAAGGCTCCAATATGTTAACGGTAGATTACAGGTGAAACAGCTATAAGACCCGGACTCTATTTAAGAGTTTTTAGGAAAACCCAAAGATAAAAGATAACTTAACAAACAAGGATACTAGAGAAAATTAAAGATTTTGACACTTACAGCTATAACAAACATTAAACACAAGTCAACTCCTAGCCATGTTAACATAAAACTTCACACTAAAGGCCTATTTATCTCAGTTCATGTTATCAAATACATCATGTTATGCTTTCAACAAAAAATTACAAGGCCTAACAAAAAGGAAGAAAAAATGTATGATTTGAATGGACAAAGCAATCATTAGAACCAGACTCATATATAGCAGAAATTTTAGAATTATCAGACTGAAAATGTAAAGTAACCATGATTAATATGTTAAAGACTCAAGGAAAAAGTAGACAGCATGCAAAAGCAGATAGACAACGAAAGCAGAGACAGAAAATCTATGAAAGAATAAAAAAAGTTATAAATGAATAAATAAACAAAGAAATAAAGTTTAAACTTCATAATTACCAAAACTTGGAAGCAACAAAGGTGTCCTTCAGTGGATGACTGGATAAATAAACTCTGGTTCTTCCAGAAAATGGAATGTCATTCAGTACAAAAAAAAAAAAAATAATAATAATAATAATAATAATAACAACAAACTATCGAGTCAAAAGCAGACACAGAGGAATCTTAAATCACTTTACTAACTGAAAGAATCCCACTGACAAGGCTGCATATTATATGATTCCAACTACATGACATTCTGGAATAAGCAAGACTATGCAGACAGTAAAAAGATCAGTGATTGCTAAGGATTGCAGGGAGGTGGTGAATAAGAATGCAGAGGATTTTTAAGACAGTGAAAATAGTCTGTATGATATAAAAATGGTGAACACATGTCATTTTACATGTCTCTAAACCCACAGAATGTGCAACATCAAGAGTGAAACTTAATGATAAGTCTGGACTTTGGGTCATTATGATGTGTCAATATAGGTTCATCATTGTGACAAATGTACCACTCTGGTGGAGGATGTTGGTAGTAGGAGAGGTTGTGAATGTGTGCAAGAAGGAGGTGAATGAGAAATCTCTATTTTCCTCTTAATTTTGCTGTGAACATAAAATTTCTCTTAAAGAATAGTATTTTTTTAGGGCACCTGGGTGGCTCAGTGGGTTAAGCTGCTGCCTTCGGCTCGGGTCATGATCTCGGGGTCCCGGGATCGAGTTCCGCATCGGGCTCTCTGCTCGGCAGGGAGCCTGCTTCCTTCTCTCTGTCTCTCTGCCTGCCTCTCTATCTACTTGTAATCTCTCTCTCTGTCAAATAAAAAAAAAAAAGAATAGTATTTTTTTAAATATATATTTGTTTATTTTTAAAGAGAGAGAGCTTGTGAGCAAAGGAGCAGTGGGAGGGGCAGAGGGAGAGATTCTCTGGGAGACTCCACCCAGAACATGGAGCCCTAGCAGGGCTTGATCCCACACCAATGATATCATGATCTGAACCAAAAACCAAGAGCCAGATACTCAACTGACTAAGCCATCCAGGTGCCCCTTAAAAAATAGTCTTAAAAAATATTGTAATAGAAATAAAGAATGTCTTTCATCAGTAGAAAAGATATGGCCAAGCTAAAAATCACTGAAACTGAAAATATGTCAGTAGACATTTCCCAAACTAAAATGCAAGGGGCAGGGGGTGGGGGGGGTGTGGAGAGAATGAGAAAAGAGAACAAAATATCCAATATCTGTGGAACAATTTTAAAAAGTGTAACAGACATATAATTGGAATACGAAAAGAGAAGGAGAAGAAAGAGGGGACAGAGCAAAAGAAATATTTGAAGGAATAATGGCCAGGGAATTATCAAAAATTGATGACAGACACCAAAAGACAGACCCAGGAAGCTTAGAGAACACCAAGTAAGATAAATACTAAAAAATCTATTCCTAAGCATATCATATTCAAACCGTAGAAAACCAACAACAAAGAGAAAATCTTGAAAGCAACAGTAGAAAACAACAACACCACACTTTACCTATAGAGGACCAAGGATAAGAACTACATTAGACTTCTCATCAGAGACCATGAAGGCTTGGGGCACCTGGCTGGCTCAGTCAGTGAAGCATACAACTCTTGATCTTAGGGTTGTGAGTTTGAGCCCCACATTGGGTGTGGAGATTACTTAGAAAAAAAAATCTTAAAAAACAACAACAACAAGAAGAAACCATGCAAGCTAAAGGAGAGTGGAAGAAAACATTTAAACTGTTGAAAGAGGGGCTCCTGGGTGACTCAGTCAATTGAGTCTTGATTTGGGCTGAGTTCATGATCTCAGGGTTGTGACATGGAACACCACCTTGGGCTCTGCACTGAGCTTGGAGCCTGCTTAGGATTCCCTTTTTCCATTGGCCCCTCCCTACTCTCACTTGCACATTCTCTCTCTTTCAGAAATAAATAGATAGACAGACAGACAGATAAACAAACTGTTGAAAGGGAAAAACCATTGACCCAGAATTCAATATCTAATGAAATTATCCTTTGAAAGTGAAGAAGAAATAGATTTTCTCAGACAAACAAAACCTCAGAGACTTCATCAGCAATATACCACCTCTGCAACAGATGTTTAAAGGTCTTCAGGGAGAGGAAAAATGACATAGGTCAGAAATTTGGATCTATACAGGAAACGAAAGATCACCAAAGAAGGAATAAGTGAAGGTAAAATAGAGTACTTTGTTTTTCTTATTGATAACTGAGCCAATAGATTATCATTTGCTCCAAGTAATAATAGTAACAATGTATTAGATGATTATAGTACATGAGTAAGTGAAGTAAATGACAGCAGTGTAACAAAAGACAGGAGGAAGGAATTGGTAATACTCTATTATAAAGGTAACTTTACTACCCATGAGACAATATGATGTTATCTGAGAGTGAATGAAGGCTTTTTATAAATGTTTATTGCAAACTCTGGAGAAAACACTCAGAAATTTTTTTTAAAGAAAGATAACTGAGTTTTTTTTTCCCCCTCTTAGCGATCAGCAGACCACCTGCACTCTCTTTTCCTTTACTGTCCCCCAGTTCTGGATCAGCTGATGCCAGGGGTTTTGGAGACTTGAAAAGCCCCACTAGTCTCCAGATGTTCAACAACTTCCTGGCAGACAGGAGCTACATCAAGGGGTGCATGCTGTCATAAGCAGACCGGCAGTATTTGAAGGAGTCTCCAGCCCCACACCCACTGACTTGTATCATGCCATACATTGATAGAATCACATCAAGTCTGACAAAAACGAAAAGGCCAGCCTTCCAGAGTGAAGAAAGCTTTGGACAAGTATGGCCCTGCTAATGTGGAGGATATCATAGGAAGTGGAGACACAGATAGTAAAGATAATAATGACATTGATCTTCCAGGATCTGAGAAGGAAGAGGAAAGTGAAGAAGCAAAAAGAAAAGGAAAAAAAATAAAGAAAAAAGAAAAAGAAAAACCTGTACTTGTTGCCAGGTCTTCCAGCTTACTGGATGTGAAACCCTGGGATGAGACAGATACAGCAAAACTAGAGGAGGGCATCAGGAGCATTCAAGCAGACAGCATGATCAGGAGCTCTTCTAAACTAGTTCCAATGTAGGATGGAACCACAGAAATTTAAAAATAGTGTGTAGTGGAAGGCAATAAAGCTAGAACAGATAGGCTGGAAGAGTGGATCACTGCTGTTAGGTCCGTGATCAAAGGAGCAAGACTGATACAAAGCAAAGGTCAAGCAAAGCTTTATTTTGTGCCAAGCATCAAGAATCAAACTCTTGCAGAGAAAGTGAGCGACTCCCTGCCTCACAGACTAACTTTTATAGAGCAAAGGCCATGTAGTTGAGCCTGGCCACACATAGGTTAACAATGAGATTGCAACACACAGAAAAAGCTGCACAGTCATGCTAGGTCACACAAGGGTGGCCAATTGAATTACAATTCACCCCATAGTAGCTATGAACTAGCCTATCACCTTGGTCAGAATTGGTGCCCAATAGGTGCCCAAAAGGCAGGACCCACACTCCTTCATAGCTAGGCAGACAGTATGTGCGCTCCACTGATTGGATGTCTCCACCTGGCCTGACCCGCCCTTGTATTTGGGCTCTGTTACCTTGGACTTGTCGACATTTTACCGGTTTCCTGTACTTGCTTTTAAGTAAGTCCCCCCACCCCGCCCCCGGGGGGGGGCGGCGCCAGGGTAAGTTTAAGTTTTACTGCATAAACAACAAAATCACTGTTTAACCGAGATGAAATTGCTCTGGCTAAATAGGCCCTTACAACTTCTTTTGAGGAATATGTGCAGTCCATGGACATGACTACTTTTCACAAGATCTAAAATCCATCGTAGATCAACGCCATTAAATAGAAGTTTGAAAGACCAAAAAAAAAAAAAAAAAAGAAAAGAAAAGAAAAAGAAAAAATATATGATTGATATGCTAAAAGAAGAGACAAAATAGGATCATAAAAATGCTCAATTAAAACTAGAAGGATGGAGGACAGCTGGGTGGCTCAGTGAGTTAAGTATCTGCCTTTGGCTCAGGTCATGATCCTGGAATCCTGGAATTGAGCCCCACATTGGGCTCCCTGCTCAGTGGGGAGTCTGCTTCTCTCTCTCCCTCTGCTCCCCCCCACCTCATGCTCGCTCTCTCTCAAATAAATAAATTAAATCTTAAAAAAATAAGGATGTTAATAGTCCTTAATGTGTATGCACCTAATAATAGCACATCAAAATATGTGAGACAAAAAGAAATAGAATTGCAAGGACAACAGACATATCCATTATTACAGCTGGAGGCTTCAACACCCCTCTTTTAGTAACTGACAGATCAAGCAGGCAGAATATCAGTAAGGACACAGTTGAACTCAACAGCATCATCAGTCAACTGGGAATAATTGACATTTATCAACTACTTCATCTGACGACAATAGAACACACACTCTTCTCAGGCTCATTTGGAGCATTCACCAAGACAGACCGCATGCTGGGCTATAAAATGCAACTTAAACTGAAAAGAATAGAACTTACACTGTCTGCTCTCAATACAACAATGGAATTAAACAAAAAAATCAATAACAGAAAGATAGGTAGAAAATCTCGAAAAACTTGGAAATTAAACAATACACTTCTGCATAACACATGGGTTAAAAAAAGAAATCTCAAGAGAAATTTTAAAATATTTTGAGCTAACTGAAGGTATAAATTATCAAAAATTGTGGGATGCAGTGAAAGTAGTGCTTAGAGGGAAATGTATAGCATTTTGAACACATGTATTAGGAAAGAAGGAAGAGCTTAACATCAACAATCTAAGCTTCCACCTTAGAAAATTAGAGAAAAAAAGAGAAATTGAAGCCTAAAGCAAGCATAAGGAAAAAATTAATAATTAGAGCAAATATCAGTGAAATTGAAAGCAGGAAAATAGAGAAAATCAACCAAGCCAAAAGTTGGTTCTTTGAAATTAATAATGCTTGGCATACCAATCAGATAAGAAGAAAAAAAATTGCTGTTTTTGCAGATAACATGGTCTTATAAATATATAACCCTATATACTCCACCAAAATAAACTGTTAAAACTAATAAATAAATTTAATAAAGTTGAAAGATAGAAAATCAGCAAACAATAATCAGTTGCATCTCTATACACAAACAAACTACCGAAAAAAAAAAAAAAATGAAGAAAACATTCCCTTTCACAATAGCATCAAAAAGAATAAAATACTTAGGAATAAACTTAACCAAAGAGGTAAAGATCTGTACACTGAAAACTATTAAACACTGATGAAAGAAACTGAAGACAAATTAAATTTTGAAAAAAATCTATGTTCACAAATTAAAAGTTAATATTTTTAAAATATCCATCCTAGTTAAAACAAGGTATAGATTTAATGCAATTCCTACCAAAATTCAAAAGGTATTTTTCACAGAAATAGAAAAAAATCCTAAAATTATGAAACCACAAAAGACCCTGAATAGCTAATGCAATCTTGAGTAAGATGAACACAATATTGGACATAACACTCTTCTTGATTTCAAATTATATTACAAAGTGATAATAATCAAACAGCATAGTATCAGCATGAAAACAAACACATAGACAAGTGGAACAGAATAGAAAGCCCCAAAACAAACCCAGGCACATATGGCCAACTAATTTTCAACAAAAGCACCAAGAACACAAAATGGGAAAAGGATAGTCTCTTCAACGAATGCTGTTGGGAAAGCTGGATAGCAAAATGAAAAAGAATGTAATAGAGCCTTTATCTTACAACATACACAAAATCAAATTGAAATGGATTCGTTTTAAACACAAGACCCAAAATCATAAAATTCCTAGAAGAAAACATAAAGGAAATTAAGTAGATAGACATTGGTCTTGGCAATGATTTTTTTGGATTTGACACCAAAGCACACGCAACAAAATTAAATAAGTGGGACTACATCAAACTAAAAATTTTCTGCACAGCAAGAGAAACAATTAACCAAATGAAAAGGCAACCTATGGAACTAGAGACAACATTTGCAGACAATGTATCTGATAAGGGATTAATATCCAAAGTATATGAGGGACATATACAACTCAACAGCAAAAAATAAATGAATTGCCCAATTTAAAACATAGACAAAGGACCTGAATAGCCATTTTTTTCCCCAGAGAAGATATACAAATGGCCAAACATATATGAAAAGATACTCAACATCACTAATCATCAGGCAAATAGAAATCAAAACCACAATAAGATATCACCTTACATCTGTTAGGATGTCTTTTATCAAAAAATCAGAAGATAATAGGTGTCAGTGAGGATGTGGAGAAAAAGGAACCCTCATGCACTGTTAGTGGAGGTATAAATTAGTACAACCATTATGGAAAAGAGTATGGAAGTTCCTCAAAAAATTAAAATTAGAACTACCATATCATCCAGCAATCCCATTTCTGGGTATAAATCCAAAAGAAATAAAATCACTATCTTAGAGGGATATCTACACTACTGTGTTGCATTATTCACAGTAGCCGGGATATGAAAACAACCTAAGTGTTCATCAACAGATGAATGGATAAAGAAAGTGTGGTGCATATGTATATATGTGTGTGTGTGTGTGTGTGTATAAAATGGAATATTATTTACCCTTTAAAAAGAAGGAAATCCTCCCATTTGCAACAACATGGATGAAGCTGAAGGACATTATACTAAGTGAAATAAGCCAGACACAGAGAGACAAATAAGGCATGATCCCACTTATATGTGAAATCTTAAAAAAAAAATTTTACTCATGGTAACAGAGAATATAATGGTGATTACCACAGGCAGGGGAATGGGACAAAGGGGAGATACTGTTAAACAGTAAAAAGATTAATTTTATTCAAGGTAAGACATAAATAAATAAGTGAATAAACAGAGAGCAGTATCTTGCTCATGGACCATACAACAATATTGTCAAGGTCCCAAGAAATCTACAAGTTCAATGCAATGCTGATCAAAATCTCAACAGAAGACATAATAAAAAATGGCTATTGAAAAAACAACAACAACAGAAAAAAGAAGTTCAGTTACAAGATGAATAAGTGCTGGAGACCTAATGTACAGCATGGTGACTATAGTTAAATAATAATGTGCTGTATACTTGAAATTTGCAAAGAGAGTAGATCCTAAGTGTTCTCAACACCACCACACACAAAAAAAGGTGACTATGTGAAGTGATATATTATTCAGTTTCATTGTATACATATATCATTTCATTATGTATATCTTACATAATGTATCATTATGTATACATATCATTTCATAATGATTTCATAATGTATATTTCATAATGTATACATATATCAAAACATCATGTTGTGCCTCTTAAATATATGCAATTTTTCCCTTGTCAACCATACATACATCATGTACATACACACATCTCAATGAAGATGGAAATATTTTTTAACTTAAAAGCTTAGTGTTTTCAGAAAAATTGAAATATGAATGGCTTATAAATATATTAATGTACGCTCACATATGATTAAGAAATACAAACTAAATTAACTTAAAGGCAAAAAAAATGAATATTTTCCCCTAACATTGGGGAAAAGGTGAATATGTTCCCTCCTACCATTTGTACTGGAAGTCTTCATGCATATAATAGGACAAAGGAAGAAATGAAAGGTATACAAATTTGCAAAGAAGAAAGAAAACTACCTGTTTTTGTAGGTGACATGATTGTCTAGGTGGAAAATTCCAAAGAACCAACCAAAAAACACCTAGAACTAATAAGTAATTATGACAATTTCCTGGATACAGGCTAATATACAAAAGTCAATGGCTTCTTTTTATACTAACAATTAATAATTGGAATTTGAAACTTAAAACACAATATCATTGATAAGTATGAAAAAATGAAATACTTACATATAAACTTAAGAAAATATGTACAGGATCTATATAAGAAAAACTATAAAATCCTGATGAAAGAAATCAAACAAGATCTAAACAAATGGAGAGATATTCCATGTTTGTGGATAGCAAGACTCCAAATCATTAAGATGTTAGTTCTCCCCAACTCCATGTATGGATGCAACACAGTCCCAGTCAATATCCAAAAAGCTAGTTTATGGATATTGACAAAGCCAAGATCAGAATGTGGAGGTGGAAAGTCTATGGAAAGGCAAAAGACCAAGAACAATCAACACATGAAGAACAAAACTGTAGGACTGACAATAACCTGATTTCACAACTTACTATAAGTCTACACTAATCAAGACAGGATAGTGTTAAAAAAAGAAAAGAATAGAACAGACACAGAGATGGGGGGAAAAAAATAATAGACACAGAGATCAAAGAAATAGAGAGCCCAAAAATAAACCCACACAATTATAGCCAACTAATCTTTATAAAGCGAACAAAGGCATTTTAACGGAGAAAGGATTGTCTTTTCAATAAACGGTGCTAGAACAAATGGATTTCCAAATTTAAAAAAAGATCTTGATTCAGATCTCACATTTTTTCAGAAAAATTAACTCGAAATGAATCATAGACCTAAATATAAAAATGTAATTCTATAAGATTTCTAGAGGAAAACATAGATCTATGTGACAAACCACATCTGTGTGACACTGGGTTTGACAATGGGATTTTTTTTTTTTAAGATTTTATTATTTATTTGACAGAGAGAGGTCACAAGTAGGCAGAGAGGCAGGCAGAAGGAGAGCGAGAAGCAGGCTCCCGGCTGAGCAGAGAGCCGGATGTGGGGCTCGATCCCAGGACCCTGGGATCATGACCTGAACTGAAGGCAGAAGCCCAACCCACTGAGCCACCCAGGCACCCCAACAATGGGATTTTAGATAAGACACCAAAAAGGTGACCAACAAATGAAAAAATTAATCTTAAATTTTATTAAAATTAAAGTGTTCTGCTCTGTGAAAGACACTCTAAAGAAAATCAAAAGACAAGCCACTGACTGAGAGAAAATATCTGTAACACATGTACCTATAGATCCAAAATATACAAAGAATACTTAAAACTTAACAATAAGAAAACAAACAACCTCATTTAAAAATGGGAAACAGATCTGAACAGACACCATACCAAAGATGATATACAAATGACAAATGAGCATACAAAAATAAGTTTCACATCATTTATTATCATAGAATTGCAAATTAAAACAATAGATACCACTATACACTTTTTAGGGGAAAAAAAAGTCAAGCCTGAAACATCAAATGCTGGGGAGGATGTGGAATAACAAACTCTCATCCTTTGAAGGTAGAAATGTCAAACGGTACAGTCACTTTGGAAGACAGTTTGGCAGTCTCTTGCAAACTTAAGCATCGCCTTCTTATACCACCCACCAAGCACACTCCTAAGGGATTAATCCAATTGATTTGAAAATGTATGTTCATACAAAGACCTGCACGTGAAAGATTATAGCAGTTTTCTTCAAAACCTTCAAACCCTGGAAGCAACCAAGATGTCCTTGAATAGGTGAATGGGTAAGCAAACTGTGGCACATCCATACAATAGAATAGAATTTAGAATAAAAAAGAAATGGGCTATCAAGCCACAAAAAGATTGGGAGGAAACTCAAATACACACAACTCAAAGTAGACCCTATGAGAAGGCTACGTATTGTATGACTTCGATTCTGTGACAATCTGGAAAAGGCAAAATACTGATATAATATAATGATCAGTGGTTGCCAGGGGCTTGGGAGAAGGGGCAAGCAATGAACCAGTGGGAGCACAGGGGATATTTCAGAGCAGTGAGGCTAGCCCGTGTGACAGTGTAATGGTGCACTTGTCAAACCTTTACAGCATGATGAATGAAACCTAATGCATGCATGCAAAAAAAAAAATTTTTTTTTAAATGCAGTTATTAAAGGATGACTGCCTGGTTCATTCAGTTAAGCATTAGATTCTTGATTTTGGCTCAGATCATGATCTCGGGGTAATAAGATCGAGCCTTGGATTGGGCTCCATGCTGGGACATGGAGCTTGCTCGTGATTCTCTCTCTCCCTCTCTCTCTGCCCCAACACCCCCCCTAAAAAAAACTCAACTATTAAGTCAGGGATACCAGAAAGGAATGCAAACTATGACAAGAGACACTAACAGTATTACAAATGCATGAAATCACCTCACAGAAAAGCCTAAGGGGACAAGGTGTGGAACAAAGTCAGCTTAGGAATCAGTTGAATCTCTATCAATATAAATAAATGATTGAAAAAATTAATAAAGGATTGAGGAAAGATAAATCTCCCACGCAGAAGAATTCCAAATAGTTTGTACAGGTACTCTGCCCTCAAGGAAGGGGAGAAGGACTCCTCACTCCAAAGGTGTATGTATACTGTGTATACTGACTTCTTTCCAAAGTATATAATAGGGAAGGGGTGTGACCTGGGGAAGAATACTTTTCACCGTGGAGAAACCCAACGAATAGTAGCTCAGCCAGGTGATCAAGGCCAACATCAACAATCATAAATCATGTTGATAATAGGTTATGAACCCTTGATGTGATGTAGTGAAAATGTCACTTTACCTCTGTGATCTTCCTCCCATCAACCCATGACCTCAGTCTTATGAGAAAAAAAAAACACCAGACAAATGCTAGTAGTGAGGCATTCTGCAAAATACCTAACCAGTACACCCTCAAAACTGTCAAAGTCATCAAAAACAAGGAAAGTCTAGGGAAAGGCATCAGCTAAGAAGAGCCTCAGGAGACAGGATGATTAAAGGGAATGTGGTGTCCTATATGGGGTCCTGGAACAGGAAAAGGACAGTAGGTAAAAGCTAAGGAAATATGAATAAAGTATGACTTAAACCATTGGAGGGTATACTTCAACAAGAAGACAAGTGAGTTCAGGGGGGTAGCTAATGAGATAGGGAAAAAAATCAGTCAACTTAACTTTTAACTAAAAAGAGACCACAATTTTTTTACTAATAGGACAACTAACATTAGAAACAACAGTAACTCGATGGGAATGGTGTTCAATTAGTTAAAGAGGGTTGAAATCTGTGTCGTGTTTTGGGAGAGGATCCAAATATGGAATGACTTTTAAATCTGATAGAAAAACGTATCATTAAGTATATGTATGTCACTAAGTACATACAAACTCCAGGATAACCACCATAAATATAAAAATACAGTCTATTTTCCGAAGTGCCGCAGGGGGAGAAAAGGTCTGGGAGTGGGGGAAGGTGTAAAAACTTTCTCAGTTCAACAGAAGGCAGGAGAAGGATGGGGAAAAACAAAGACAAGAACAGAAAATAGAAGACACAAAATACGGTGGCAAAAAAAAAAAAATAAGTACAAATATATAAGTAATTACAGTGAATGTTGCAGGCGATGTGTCTTGTGCACACCTTCAAATTCTCTTGGCTTCATCTGCCTCCCAGATACAGACTCTGGCCCTTCTCCAGCCCTGCTGAGTGGCAGTCAGCTCTGTGTGGGTCTGTAGCTAAGACCGCTGCCCACGTTCTCTGCCTTCTCCCACTTCGTCGACATTTTACGCCACAGTGCACGGATTAGCTATTTCAACTTGTAGTTCAGGTGAGTTAAACCCCCACGGAGCAAACTTTGAGTAATTAGACAGGAGTTAGGAAGAAGCCAGCAGGTAAATTCCTTCTCCTGTCCTCTCTTCAACAGACTTTGCCAAAGCACGAGTATGTCCGCACAGCACGTGTGGTGATGCACCAAGAGGGGAAGCAAGTTCACCTGTCAAGCGTTAGCATCGTCTCATGGCTTGTTGTGAAGTCCTTACGTATGCTTTCCACTCTCCCTGCCTTGGTTCTCTTCTCTCTCTCTCTCAACACGCTGAGATTGCTTTAGGTTCTGCCTTTAAGAAAACTGTAAAAAAAAAAAAAAAAAAATCCACCGACTAAAATAGATTATAAAATTCCATTTAAATCCAATGAAACACTTACAAGAGACACACTTGAGACAACATTGGTTAAGAAAGTTGAAATAAAAGAACAAGAAAGATATGCCATGGCCACCACCACCACCAAACTATTGTTGCAAGACAAACATGGGACAAAATAAAATTCAAGGTACAACACATTATGTAATTTATTACATATTATACACTTATATATTACATAAAGAAATCAATCCACTGAGGAAATATAGCAATAATGAATTTATATTTACCTCACAAAATTACCTCAAAGTGTACAATACAGAAACAGACAAAATTACAAAGGAAAAAAAAATGACCAATATAAACATGATGGGAAATTTTAACAAGTTCTTATAGGAATTATGTATAAGCAGACAAAGTATTATTAAAGTATAAAAAGTTTGAACAATGAAATCAACATCTATCTTCTAATAAATGTATAGAGAATTTTCAGCCAACAAATAGAGAAAATGTATTCTTTTCTAGTACACATGAAGCCCTTAAGAGAAAATGTATTCTTTTCTAGTACATATGAAGCCCTTGCCAAAAAATGACCACATATAATACTAAGACAGAGAAGAAATCTCAGCACCAAAAAAATCCGTATCTATAGACCATTTCCTCTTGTGACAATAAAACCAAATTAGAAAGCACCCATAAAAGTTAATTCCAAACAAAACAAAACAAGAAAGCATATTGGAAACTTGAGCCTGCATTACCAAGCAACTCATGGTGGACAAGGGCAGAGTCATGGACATTACAAGATATTTAGCATGGCCTTTCATCGAAAGTTGCATATTAAGCCTGTGTAGCTGAACAGTGATTAGAAGAGAACTTTCAACTGCAAATGCACGGATTAAAATAAAAGATATACATGAATCAGTGTTGTTCAATTCAGGGACCAATGAAAAGATAAGAAACAGAAACAGGAACCAAGAAAAGAAAATATTAAAATTTAAGGGCAGAAAGTAATGAAATAAAAAACAAGAAAACAATAGAAAATACCAATAAAATAAAATTAAAGAAAAAAAGAAAAAGGGGAAGAAGCGTGACCACCATACTGAAGTCCTTTTGGCCAATCCACAGGGTCACAGGTCACATTGTGGCAGTCCCTGGGGCTGACAATGGAGGATGGTACCAAAGATAGAACTATTGTTGAAGGACTTACTTGGACAGAATAATCTGGTTTAGAAGGGTCAGTTTCTAAAACCCTATTTTTGTGTCTCAATGTAATGTTGAAGATAATGCTACGCTGCATGATTTACATGTATAACCTGAGATTAAGAGTTAGATTTTTCACTCTAAATTGTATCTGGATCCAAAGTTTTAACTAATGGTGGAATGAACTGATGCAAGAATAAAATCTCGTCTCACCTGGGTGGCTCAGTCGGTTAAGTATCTGCCTTCGGCTCAGGTCATGATCTCTGGGTCCTGGGATCGAGCCCAGCATCTCAGTCCCTGCTGGGCGGGGAGTCTGCTTCTCCCTCTGCCCCTTCCCCCACTTGTGCATGTGCACGCTCTTTCTCTCACAAATAAACAATTAAAATCTTTTTAAAAAGAGTAAAAAAAAAAAAAGACAACAAAAAAAGAAAAGATCAACAAAGACAAAAGCTATTTCTCTTTTCAAAAAAAACTAATAAAATTGGCTTCCAACAAGGTTGAACAAAGGAACAAAGAGAAAAGACATAAATATCCAAAATTAGGAGTAAAGAGGAGCTATAACTCAGAAGGAGACTTTAAAATCACAAAAAGTGACCATTGGCTTTCTGTTTTTAAATGTGAAAACCTAAAGAAATTTCATGTTTCTAGAAAATAAAAATTGCCAAAATTAGCTTAAGAAGGAATAGGAAACATGAATAAATCAATTAAGGAAATAAAATGGTAAACAAAAGTAACCCCTCCTCAAAAGATCAAAAAGATCTGTCCTTCAACAGAAATTTGAAATTGTGACAAAGGGAATGTCACAAGTTGATAAGAAAAGAATGAATTCTTCATTCAACAGTGCTGAGACAATTGGCCATCCCTACTGAAAACAGTAAAAACTAGGTTCCTACAATTTCATCATATAAAGTATTTCTCAGTAAATTAAGAACCCAAATCGGGGCATCTGGGTGGCTCAGTGGATTAAGCCGCTGCCTTCGGCTCAGGTCATGATCTCAGAGTCCTGAGATCGAGCCCCGCGTCAGGCTCTCTGCTCCGCAGGGAGCCTGCTTCCTCCTCTCTCTCTCTGCCTGCCTCTCTGCCTACTTATGCTCTCTCTCTCTGTCAAATAAATAAAATAAAATAAAATTTTTTTAAAAAAAAAAAGAACCCAAATCAAGGAGGCAAAATTTTTAAACACTTAGGCAAAAAAGAGGAAAATGTCTTCAGGGCAGAGAAAGATTTCTTAGACAAGGCATTATAAAAGAAAAGAAATATTGATAAATTTGACTGCCTTTTAGTTAAAAATTTTGTTCAACAAGCAAAGGGGAAGACAAGCTATGACACTGCGGAAACTAGTTTGGCACTCTCTAATAAAACTGAAGATATGCAATCCTGAGGATTGAGGAATTCGTCTCCTAGGTATAGTCCCTGGAGAGACTCATGCACGTGCGCACAGAGAGATATGTACAAGAGTGTTGTGGGTTATATTTTTGAAATAGTCAAAAACTAGATGGAAAAACACAAATCAAAAGCAGGTTGGATGAACCGTGGAGTGTTCGTTAGACAAAATAGTATCAGCAGGGACAATGAGTATGCCTGCACCTCAGAAGAATGAACCGAATAAACCCAGGTTGAGTAAAAGAAAAAGTACAAAAAAATTTCACTTCTATAAAGCTCAAAAGTGAACAAAACTAACCTATAGTGTGTTTAGGGATTTCTACGTGGGTAGCTAAACTATGCAAAAAAGCAAGGACACATGATGGGTTTCTGGAGGTGGTAACTTTCTACTTCTTAAATTGGTGATT
The DNA here is from genome assembly GCF_922984935.1 of Meles meles. Taxonomy (NCBI): domain Eukaryota; kingdom Metazoa; phylum Chordata; class Mammalia; order Carnivora; family Mustelidae; genus Meles; species Meles meles. Next base: position 187,476,828 of record NC_060066.1, read on the forward strand.
TTCATGAGTATTCAATTTGCAATTATACAGAACGCTTGTGTCTCAAGCTGAAACCACAGATTAGGAGAGTATCTTTGTAATACATATGACTAACAAATGCTTAGCTTTCAGAATTCACATATATATATTTTAGGGCTTCAAATCAGTAAGAAAAGGAGGGCAAAAGATATGAATAGCAATATGATAATTACATATATAATGTTATGCATATAATTTATATTTATAAAAGCTATAAATTAATATATGTGTTAAATATTAAATATTTAATATATGTTAAAAGTTCTCAGTCTCATCAGTATTGTGAAAGAGGATTCAAGAAAAAAAAAAGGGAGTAAGCATTGCTAAGACAGTCATCCAAAAAAGGGGGGATGCGGGGAGAGGATGGGGAAACACAGCCTATGCACCTCTTAGGTTTCAGTTCTTGAACACCAGAAACTGGACTTTCGTCAACTGCCTCTTGTCAATTTACTTTAAGAACCTTCTTCATTGAAACAGAAATAATGGACCATCTACTAGTCAAAGAGCCAATCATGTATTAGTTTAACTCTGTCAGTACCAATCATAATCCATTCAAAACAAGTCATGTAAGTTTCTCGGTTTTCTTCAGAAGCCTGTACTCCCCTTTCGCCTTGCCATTTGGAGTACACTTTCAGTTTTGGTCTGCTCTGTGTCTCCAAGATTGCAATCCCTAAATGCCCCATGGTTGCTTTATAGCCTCTTCTTGGTCAATAGTAAATGGGGAAAATTCAAATTAAAATAATGATGCAATGTCATTTTATAACCATTAGACCAACAAACATTAAAAGCCTGACAACACCAAGTTATTGGTAAGGATAAGGAAACACAGATCTATAATTACAAACCTGGGAATGTGCTTTAGGGAGTAATTTGGCCATATTTAACAACTTTTAAAAAGAACATACCGGGGCACCTGGGTGGCTCAGTGTGTTAAAGCCTCTGCCTGCAGCTCAGGTCATGATCCTAGGGTCCTGGGATCGAGTCCCGCATCAGGCTCTCTGCTCAGCAGGGAGCCTGCTTCCTCCTCTCTCTCTGCCTGCCTCTCTGCTTCCTTGTGATCTCTGTCTGTCAAATAAATAAAAAAAGTAAAATAAAATAAAATTTTAAAAGAGCATACCCTATGGCCAAACAAAGCAGTTTTGCATGGTGCAGAAGGAGCCTTTTATAAGAATATTTATCTTTGCTATTGTTTGCAATAGCAAAATTAGCAACAACTTTACCGTTCCTAAACAAAAGAAGGGATAAATAAACCATAGTAACGCAATTACATTGCAACACAATGCAATGGCATATAGCAACTAGAATGAACTAGAGATTCAAATATCAAAATGGAAAGCAATTTGTAGAATATGCATAGTAACATACCATTTGTATAAACTTTGAAAACATGCAAAACAACACCACATATTGTTTATGATGCATACATATGTAGCAATAGTACAAAAATATGCAGGGGAATGATAAACACTGAATTTAGGGTGGTATTTGCCTCGGGGGAGGGAGGGGAAAATATGACATCCATGCGGAGCATGCAGAACTTCAATTATGTCTGAAATATTTTACTTATTTAAAAAGAACCAAAACAAAATGAAAAGAAAATCTATCATTTTAAGTCACCAGATTAACAAATTACAGTAGAAGAACCATGTGATCATCTCAATAGATTCAGAAAAAGCATTCAATAAAATTCAGCAACACTAATTCATGATTTTTTTTAAAAAATCTCTTAAACTAGGAAGAAAATCTTAACCTGGTAAAATCTCTACCAAACTTGAAAGAAAACTCAGAAGTATATTAATCCAGCTACACCATTTCCCAAGAGTCCTTCAGCCTTGGTTTTCATGCCCCTGGTGATGGGGAGCTCATTACCTTTAGGCAAGCCACTTCAGTTCCAAACAGGCGTGACCTGTTAAAACAGTCATCCTCATTCTGTGCCAAAAATCTGCTTCATTTTACTGCCCATGTTTCCAGCAATCAGGTTGTAGCTTTGCCCTCATGTACTCAGCAAGGAGTCCAAACCAAACCCCTAGACCCTGGCCCTAGCTCTGTCATGACCTCCTGAGTAGGACTTTCCAGGCTCTTGCTATCATCTCTCCATCTATGAATTGCATGTTTTGAACGGTCACTCCAGGCTCTGGTAGCCAAGAATTCCGTAAGATAAATGAATTTCCAAAACTTCGACTCAGCAGAACTTTTTGGAAAAACATAATTTTTATTTAACAAAATTCACCTCTTTAAAAGGTGTACATATTTCTTTAGAAAAATGACTTACCATTTTGTCCTAAGACTTGCCTGGTGAGCCAGTTCCTTTCAACAAGACTGGAAATGCAGTGCACAGGCAAAGAGAAGGCGTGGCTAGCAGAGTAGCAGAGGGTAGTGGGAAGGAGCTACTGGACGCAGCAGTATCCCACGCTAAGCTGTGTGCATCCCCGGCAGTGTGGCTCAGTGGGGAGGACCCTCCCAGCCTCCTTCCAGGGAAAGCCTCATAGCTGGCCTCCTAGGGAAAGCTGAGGAAGGAGAGGCTCCTTCCCCACCTAAGGAAGCCCTTCTCACCATTCAGAATCCAAGGAAGTGCCCCTCTATGAGGCTGGCCTCCATCTCCTGCAGGAGAATGAGCTTCCCTTTCTGTAGGTCTTTCCTTCTATTTCTGACACAGACTCCCAAATTTCTGCTTAACAAACTCTCACTGCTTAACAAACTCACATCTCCGTGCCAGGCACACTTGCTGACTTACATAGGTAGGCGTTATGATGAGTGCGTTTAGATGGGGAAACTAAGGCACAGAGGAACACAGGTGCTGACCGGAGCTCTTGGCGCTAGTTGTTAACAGAACCGAGGTTCGAACACGGCCAGTCTGGTTTCTGGAGCCTACGTCTTTTTCTCTGATGGTGCTGGGCTGATTGGAGTCATTCTGAGCACTCCTGTTTAAGTTGTTCATATACACGTCTCATCACCTTCACTGCTTCGTCTGTTTCGTAAGCTGCTTTTTCTCACTGAACACTTTATCGTGTACATCTTTCCATGCCATTAAATATTATTCTGCAACATCATTTTTACTGACAGCCTCATGATCCACTGTGATATGGAACCAGCCCCACGGTTGGACGTTTAAGTTACTTTCCCATTTTTCACCACAATCTACGTTTCAGTAAATACACTTGTAATTAAATCGCTGTGCCCATCCCCAGCTGTTTCTTTACAATCAGTTCCAGAAGGAACCACCAGATCAAAGCATGTACACACTTTAAGACTTCTGATATGTAGGGCACCCGGGTGGCTCAGTGGGTTAAGCCGCTGCCTTCAGCTCGGGTCATGATCTCAGGGTCCTGGGATCGAGTCCCGCATTGGGCTCTCTGCTCAGCAGGGAGCCTGCTTCCTCCTCTCTCTCTCTGCCTGCCTCTCTGCCTACTTGTGATCTCTCTGTCAAATAAATAAATAAAATCTTTAAAAAAAAAAAAAAAAGACTTCTGATATGTATTGCCGAAAGACTCGCCGGCAGTGAATAGAAGATCCTGTCCCCCGGGGTCTTGGCCAACCCAGGCTACAACCACACTGCCGTAAGAAAATAAGAAGTTGAACTTTGGTGGTGGTGGGAAGGGGGGGGCATTTTAACTTATTTTTTTGTTTTTATAGAAGTAAAATTTTTTACTTTTTATTGGTTATTTGTATTTCTTCTTTTGTGAATATCCTTTGCTTATGATTCAAATCAGTATTTTTATTTCTTATTGGTTTGCGAGACAAGAGAGAGAAAGGGCAAAACAGGAGATAAAATCTCTCATTTCATTCCACCCCTATGGGCAGAGGCAGGAGCTAATAAGAATGTTATATTTGCAGACTTTTATCGATGCTTTAGCAAACATGAACCCCAACAAACCTATGCCTCTTCTAGTTCACAGAGTGGTAAGGACATCCCAGACAGCAGTCCCACTCTGCCCTACGTACTGCTGGTGGTGCCCTGGGAGGGTGCACCTGGATGTGGGAATCAGACCACCCTCCAGAACCAGATCCCAGCCCTCCTGTGCACAACCACGCGACCTTGAGCAAGCTGTTTGGCCTCTTCCTGTTTCCTCATTTCACTCCCTGGAGCTCGTTTCCAAATAAATTAAACACACAAGAGCCATTCTTTGGGATCTGCTTTCAGGGACACATAGGCTAAGAGAGATCCTAAGAGAGAGACAGCTAAGGAGCTATGGGATTTCAGGGAGCAATCTAGGTAGACTTCCAGGAAAAGGTGGCATTTGGGTGGAGCCTTAAAGCCTGGCCATGCAGTGATGGGAGGAAAGGTCTGAGCAAAGCCTTCAATGCAGAAATACCCAAGGCACAAATGGGAGAGGAGGGGCTTGGGTTCTCTGAAACCGTGTGGATAAAGGAGAGTCATGGAAAATAAGATGGGAAAGAGAAGCAGAAATCACACCTTGAAGTGTCTTGAATGTTCGGTAAGAAGTGTGGACTTCTGAAGGCAACAGGTAGCAAAGAGGTCAGTTTTGGGTTTTAGAGGAACTGGTTATCTGAGATTCAAGACAGATGAGTGCAGGGACCACACCTGACCCTGGAAAGGGGCAGACCAGTCCAGAGGCTCTCAGTGGGTCTGCGGAGGGATGGGAAGGACTGAACCATAGCTGGGCTGTGGAGGTGGAGGACCAAGGAAAAAACGGAATCTACAGGACGTAATGGGACAAGGGTTGAGGGAGACGGTAGTGCTCACCCCACTTAATGTTTTATGTCAACACCATTATTTGCCTGTTTTCATTAAGATGCCATTTCTGTCCAGGAGCAAAGAATCTTTATGTTGCTCAGTGGTGCAAGGCTCAATCCATTTACTCCAATAAACAGATGCTTTTAATGATGGAGTGAACAGATTCCCAAATTCCTCCCCACAGCCAGCTGAGGATTCCTGGGAAGAGCTGTGCAGACACGGTGTGAGGCTGTGTGGCCAGGAAACTCTTAACAAATTGCTGCTGAGGCAATGCAGTAGAGTGATTAACCAGCTAATGCCAGCCCCTGCAACGCGCCCCCAAAATATCAGTGGCTGAACACAGTAAGAGCTCATTTGACACTCAGGCAACGTCCAATACATATGTTGCCTCTGGTCATGTCTCCCAGGGGTTTGGGGACCCTGGGGCTTTCAGGTGGTGCTTCTCCCAAGCTCTTCACTAGATCCTTTGCATCCAATTCAGGAATGAGGGAAGAGAGAGGGTGTGAAAGACTGGGAGCCCCCAATGTACATAACCTTGTCGGTCCAGAAAGGACATGTATCAGCGGGCGTTGGTGGTATAATGGTGAGCATAGCTGCATTCCAGAAGGGACATGTATCATTTCCATGCACCTGCCACTGCAAAAGGCAGTCACATGGAGAAGGGCGGTTTCTGGCTGAGCAGCCGTCTCTGGAACAAGACACCATTGCTACCTTCAGAGAGCTTACATCCTGGTGGGGAGGTAGATAAGAGGCTCCAAAAGGAATGTGCTAGAGACAGTGCTATGGGGATGGGCGGGCCTGGGTTCAGGGCTTCTTGGAAGAAGAGGTATCTAAGCTGAGACCTACAGGGATGTGGAGTTAGCCAGGAAGAAGGAAAGAGAGTGTCCAAGCAGAGGAGGCAGAACATACGAGGAGGGAAAAGCCAGTATGCTGTGTTCTAGGAACTAAAAGAAATTCAGTAGAGACCGTAGGGAGGGGGAAGCAAGAGCTAGAGCCAGGGAGGTAGGCAGGGGCCAGACCATTCACCCCCTCTGCCAGCCAAGATTTACTGAATGTCTGGTCTATGCCAGACATTGCTCTAGGCAATGGGGACAAAGCAGCGGTTGACACAAGGAAGTTCAGGAGGGCTTTCTGAGCCAAGGTCAAGGGGGCTGGACTGAAGTCTAAGGGCACACAAGCTCCTGAAGGGATTCAGATTTGGGGCCCTCCAGCCAAGACTTGTAGGACAGGAATGGGGTGAGTTTGGGCCCTGCCACCCTCTGTGTTGCTCAGAGGCACGAAGGGGCTGTCAGGGCCACAGTCTGGAATTGGCAGCTGTGCGTGGATCCAATTTCCGGCACTGGGGCAGGTGCCCTTTGCCGCGGATGGTTTGTTTACTCTGCCATTTGTTGTAAGCATTTCTGATCTTTTGCTTATTGTGTCAAAGATAAACACGGCTCGGAGGGTCCCCCGGGAGAAGGACGTCCGTTCCACGGGGCTCTGTGCGCCGCCACTTCACACTTGAAACAACCTGTTATTTCCTCTCTTGAAAGAGGCTCATAAAATGATAGATGAATCTCCAGTAACTATAATACCCTCCTAATGGTTAGAGGAAACCGGAGCCACAGAGCAGGAGCGCAGTCTAGAAGAAAAATAAGAGAGTTAGAAAGACAAGCTTTAAAATATAATGGTGTCATAATGGGCAAAATGAAACACACGGATGCTATTAGAATTCTGCCCGATGCATCTCGAGCACGGCGTTCGCTGGAGAACAGTCCCCTCTGCCAGCAGCCTCTCCTTTCCCAGTGGTGGATGCCCTCCTGGTGTTTGTTGAATGACTGAAAGATGACCCTGTTGGCTGAATGACAAAATCCAAAACACTGTTTCCTGGACGAGTGACAGATAATTTCCTAAAACATAATGCTGGGCCCCCAGCGGGCACTGGAGAAATGCGTGCAGAGGAGACAGGGGAGTCTAAATGTTCAACACACAGGGAGCGTGAAAACCATGGGTGTTGGCCATGCACCAGGCCCTGTGTTGGATACTCTGACAGTTCACTGCCCTCCACGGCCATACAGCTCGCCGCTGATGAGTGATAGGGCATAGGGGTGGTCATTATCCCAGGTAAACGTGAAGATTAAAGACACCAAAGCCCAAAACATACATATGGGTTAAATAATGTTCCAGGGAAAACAACGGGACCAGCATTGTTTTCCCGTGACAGGCGACCAACTCCAAAATGTCCTGTAATGATGCAAAGTGTCCCTCTGACTTCTGTTTAGCTCAGGCATTCAGACTGTATTCTCTAAAAAGATGGCCACAGGATGCTTGGGTGGCTCAGGCGGTTACACATCAGCTTTTGGCTCAGGTCATGATCCCAGGGTCCTGGGATGGAGCCCCACATTGGGCTCCTTGCTCAGCAGGGAGCCTGCTTCTCCCTCTGCCTACCGCCTGCCCCTTGCCCGACTTGGGCTCTCTCCCTCTCTCTCTCTCTGACAAATAAATAAATAAAATCTTAAAAAAAAAAAAAAAAAAAGATGGTCACAACACTGCTCCACTTCCAACATGGTCTTCTCCAGGTGGCCTTGTCACTGCCCTATCAAAGGTGTGTAGAGCCTGATTTCACTCCCGTTGAATCTGCGTGGACATATGACTGCTTTAATTCATAGAGTACAAGGGAAGTGAGCTGCATGAGCCCACGGCTGGGTCCTAAAAAGTGATATGACTCCATCTTATTCATTAGAACATTTGCTCTTGGAGCCCTGAGCCACCAGGTAAGAGGCCCAACTCCCTGGAGGCTACCATGCTGGGAGGAAGCCAAGCCACCCTAGAGGAAAAGACACATACAAGGAGGCACTTCAGTCCTAATCCCCGTCTTGGCGGCATCCCAGCCCACATGCTGATGTGTGAGTGCATGAGCCTTCAGAGGATTCCAGCCCCCAGCCTTGGGGTTGTCCTAGCCAAGACCCCAGATATCGCAGAGCAGAGATAAGCCATCCCCACGGTGTCCTGGCCCACAGAATCTATGAGCATATTAACATGGCCATTTTAAGATGCTAAGTTTGGAGGACATTTCGTTGCCCAGTGTTGTAGGCTGAGTTGTGTCCCCCAAAATTCATATGTTGAAATCCTCACCCCCAGTACGTCAGCATATAGCTGTATGGAGAGATCGGATCTTTAGAGGAGGGATTCCACGGGGCGGACCTAAACGGATATGATCCATGTCCTTACAAGAAGAGGAGATTAGGACACAGACAAGAACAGAGGGCAGACTGCGTGATGACGCAGGGAAAAGACGGTCATCTACAAACCAAGGACAGAAGCCTCAGAAGAAACCAGCCACATCTTGATCCCAGACTTCTGGCTTTGGACTTCAAGAAAATAAAAGTCTGTCACTGAAGCTGCCAGACTGTGGTCCTTCCTTATGGCTGTGCTAGCACGCAAGAATCAGAAGAATCGCCACCAGAGTGTCAGTCCTCACGTTTTTGTCCCCGCTAGGGGCCAGACCCTAGGCTGGGTTTCAGAGGGTGCTGCCTTGACCTCCAGGAGCTCTGGGTAGAAAGGGGGGAAGAAACATGTAACCGAGCATTCAAAGTGCGTGAGGGAGGCTTTGCCAGAATGCCAGGCTGTTGCCTGGTTGCCGGGAGGACGGGGCAATAGATTAGCCTGCAGGGGCCAGAAGATGTTTCCGGGAGGAGTGACCTTTGAGTTGGACCTTAAAGACGCAATGAGTCTTCTCCAAGCAGGGGAGAAAGGGGAAAGGAGTTACAGGCAGGGACGCAAGGGGCGAAAGAGCAATTGTATAAGAGGGTCTGGAGGTGTGAGAGGGTCTGGAGGTGAGAGCGAAGGACAGAAAGCACCCCGTGTGGTTCTCTCGTATAGTCCATGCAGATGCGGTGGAGGGAGGCCAGCATCACTCGCAAGAGGCCTTCGATGCCACACTTAGGAGTTTGCTGGGTTCCCTTGCCAGGCCCCCACAGTTGGAGAGTGTAGAGAAAGCTAACAGGAGGGCTGTGAAGGGAAAGGAGGGCTTGAAATCCCTGAAGGCCGGGGATGAGCTCCCCCACCCCAGCACCTGCTCCCCGTGCCCAGTAGGATTTGGGCACTGGAGGAGCCACATCCCCTGCACCCCATTGCCTCTGGGGCTGCCCAGCTGGCCAGCGGGCTGGCAGGAAGCCGGCGGTAGGGTGGTGGGCAGGCTCGGAGTCCCCATGAATATACATGATCCCGCCCTGGAAACCTGGCTTCCTGCGGAACGTTTACCAAGCTTTATCTTGACAAGGTGATGTCCTTCAGTAGAGGACATTATATGGCTCTTAGTTCAGCAGTTCTGTCAAGTCCGAGTCAGGCGTTTGATTTCCGCTTCATACATATGCTTAGGTGCTCAGAAAAGGCAGCGAGGAGAGGAGCGGTGAGGCCAGGGAGGGAGGTCAGCCCCAAGGAGGACGACGCGGGCTCTCCTCGGGCTGTGTCCTGGCTCTGACTTACAGCTGACTTTGGCCGCACGGGCCGTGGGCTGCATCTTAACAGCCCTGACACTTGACGCAGTGATTCTCGCCAAGTGCTGGCCAGGGAGGCTCGGGAGGCTCTGCCATGGGCTCGCTGGGTGACTCTAGGAAAGTCCCTTTCCCTCTCTGGGTCACCGATTCCTCCTCGGAGAAATGAAGGAAGTACAACAGCGGGCAGCCAACCTTTTTTTTTTTTTTTTTTTAAAGTATCTAGGCACTAATTCCAAACAAAATTTAAACAGGTTATAGTAAAACTGTTCTGACTGAAATCAGACAAGCTGAGTTACCTTTCCTTTCCCCTCTCTGTGACTTGACACTCCTAGGTCCAGAATCCTGGGCTCTGCAGAGCTCAGCCAGACAGCCCCCGGAGTAGGGGGCCGGCTGCTGCTCTGGTCCACATTCTGAGAACCCCTTGTTAATCCCCAGGTATCCCACTGATCTCACACAGTAGGTGGGTGTACTTTTAGCCATTCCCCGCTCCCCCCAGTCCCCAATCAAGAACATCAGTGTTTACCAGAAAGGACTCCGGATTTGGGGAACAATTTGAGCAAATTTGTATTTTGCTTATTATAGCACCTATATCCACTTTAAAATAGCAATTCATGGAAGATAAAGATCTACCCAGTTCATAGCAGCATTTCCCAAAGTGCGTTTCTCAGAACATTAGCCTTCCAGGAGAGTGGATATAAAAGCGTAGCGGGTACTAGAATCGTCTGGTACGCTTGATAAAATGGCAGGTCTCTTGGGCCCCATTTAGAGAGGTTTCCATGAAGGGTCTGAGTCTCTGAGTGGGAACCCAAGGCTGCATTTTTAAGAATCCCCCCTCAGGTGGCTGTCATGCATATGGTTCGGGGACCCACCCCTGGAGCAACTCTGAGCTAGATGCTCTGTTTTAATAAAAGATAAAGGAAACGACGCATTCTTTGTCTTAAATAAGATCAGGAGGGGCGCCTGGATGGCTCAGTGGGTTAAAGCCTCTGCCTTCGGCTCAGGTCATGATCCCAGAGTCCTGGGATCGAGCCCTGCATCGGGCTCTCTGCTCTGCAGGGAGCCTGCTTCCTCCTCTCTCTCTGCCTGCCTCTCTGCCTAGTTGTGATTTCTCTCTGTCAAATAAATAAAAAATATTAAAAAAAAAAAATAAGATCAGGAAACCACATACTCCACCTCTCTTGGAGTTTCATGGAAGCCTAATAAAAGATCTGACTGGTCCCTCAATTTCTAACTTTATTTGCCCACAAAAGCCCCCTTTTTCCCCTCAAGTAATGCCATTTAATTTTGGAATATGTTTTGAGACATACTGGCTTTTCAACAAAGTTTGAATAATGTATAGGTGAACTGGGGTCCATTACAATAATTTCTTGACCTATTCAATACATGTGAGTTCCATTCTTTCTCTTCTGTCAGCTTTTTGTGGCTCCAAACCAAGGCAGCTCATAGGCAAGGGAGAGGGCCACTGAGAAACTTGCCACTTTTCTTTCTCCAGCAAAGAACAAGAGCTGCTTGCTGAGTACCAGGACCTAAGACATATATGGCCATCGTGGATCCTTCCATCCTGAGAGACAGCCACATTGAAGAACCTCTCCCTGGTTGCACCGGGAGACTTGCAGCATCCATAATGATGGGGCATGAAGACTTGGGAGTTCAAATCCACTTAGGACCACCTGAGTGACAGTGGGCAAGGCACTACCCCTCTCAGAGCTTCCACTTCCTTGCCTGTAAAATAGAGATAATACCTAGCTCACCATTTTGTTGTGAAGATCAAATGGAAGAGTGGAAGAAAAGCATTCAGCTCGGTCCCAGAGCACAGTAAGCACTCCGTACCCTGGGTGACATGAGTATGATTTATAGCATCAACAAGAATATGAGCCCATGTATGTGGGCAGATGAGAATGGGCTCTGGTGGAGGCAAACTGAACCAGCTAGAGATGCTCAGATCAAGGCAGTGGGCAATCCAGTCTGCGCTTCTCACTTATACTGGTCATTCTCAAGCAGGGCTGCACGCTAGAATCACCTGCAGCTCAGGGCAATTAAACCAGGATCTCTGGAGTGAACCCAAGCATAAGGATCTTTTGAATCTTCAGTGTTAACTTTCTTCTGAGTTCAAGGCCTATATATATATTTTTTTTTTTTTCACATCTTTTCTTGGACATCTCATCCTCAGCATGTCCAAGACTATCCTGGTCTTCACTCCAAATCTGAACCTCTTCCCATGCTCCTGCTTCCAGAGAATGGCACCAGCCAGCCAGTTGCAAAAGCCAGACACGTAGAGGATCTCCCGAATCCCTCCCTTGCAATCCAGCTCCCACTGAGCATCAAATGTTTCAACATCCCCCCACCCCCAGCCTCACCACTTTCTGTCATCCAGCCCAAGCTCCTGGGGTCTCTCCGCTGGACCACAGCCACAGACAGCCTCCTGACTGGTTTGCACATACCCATTCAGGTCCTCTTCCAATCCAGTTTCCTAGCTGCAGCCAGAATGCCTTCTCTAAACACAAATCCAATCACGCTGCTTGCATGCACGCTAGCATGCACACACACACACACACACACACACATACACACACACACACTAATTCCCTCTTCCTGTTGCTTGTAGGAGAAGGACAGACTCTTTGTCTCCGTGTTCTTTGTTCTTCCTTGCTGTACAACACTGACCTTTAGTCCCTCCTACTGGCCATGTTCCCTCCGTCCTCAGAGCCTTTGCAGATGTTGTTCCCTCTGCTTGGAGCACCTTATCCCTCTTTCCCTGGATAACTCAAGCAGCCACCTTGATCCTCAAGACCAGGTCAAATTCTCCTACTCTGGGTCTTCCCATTCCTACCTGCCCTTCACTGTACCTGTCCAAGTTACAGAGGAACATTTGTCACTGTGACTATTTGAATAATGTCCATATCCCCCACTCGACTGTATGTTCCTTGAAGGCAAGGCCCATTTCTCTTTTGCTTGCCTCTGTTTTAAGTACATAGTAGGTGCTAAATAAATGTTCAAGTCCAGTTCTTGGACTCAACTAACTCCATTGCAAACTGCTTTCCTGGGATTTTTCCCATCTGCTTTCTTACTGGTGGGCTTTAATGAGGATTCCCAAAGAATGTGGAGTCATAGGTATGAGTTTTAATTAACTCCAATAGGCATTTAATGTAGATTTAATAAGACAGTTATTGTATGTTAATTAAATGTCAACTGATTGCTAAAAGGTTTTTGCAATTATTGAAGTTTACTAATTATCTAATAGATAAATCAGTTTCCCATGTAAATAACTAGCATCTACATAAGCAATAAATATGCCATTAGATTCCACACATTAACATATTGAAATTAGAGGTTAGCCCCTCAGGGAATTCTTGAAACCACTGTCCAATCCAGGGAGGGAAGGTACCAATCATCGCAGAGTCGTTATGCCCATCCTTTGGGAGACAGTGAGAAATCAGGTCACAAAGATGAACCTGCTCAAAGCTGGAGCCAGCTTCAGGAAAGCTTGCTTATCGCACTTTCCAAAAACAGAAAACTGGCAGCAGAGAGAAGTCGACTATAGAAATGTCTCTTCACATCTTTGAGGCTCCTTCTCATCAGTTGTAAAAGGGGGGTTCCCATAAGGCTCCCCACCTCCTGGGGTGGCCATGGTCACTACGTACCAGTACCTGAGAACCAAGCATAGAGTGACTGCCCAGTGGGTTGAAACATCCCTGTGTCCTCTCCACTGGTCAACCTGTGACCTTGGGAAAATCATTTTCCTCCTTGAGCATCGGTATCCCAGTCTGGAAACCCCAGCTCATGTGCTTGCACAGATGAACCGAGGCAAGTGCCTGAACATCTGGGCAAGTAGAGAGGGAAGGGAGGACACTGGAGTGAAATGGGAATGATTTAGAAGAAAAACTGGAAAATTGTCAACTCTTTACCATGTGCTGGGTACTGGGTTGGGCACGGCCAGTTATCTTCTCACCGAATCCTTATCTGCTCTCTGTCTTGATGTAGGTCAAATCATCCCGTTTTGAAGGATGAGGAAAGACACAGAGAGGCTACGGAATGCGCAAAGGATGACACACAGAGAGCCGCAGAGTCCAGAGCTCCACCGCAATGCTCCGTGTCCCTCCTGAGCTCTTTCTGCCCCACAGCCTTGTCCGGCCACTGGGACTGCATGAAGCACAACAGCTCCTTCTAGAGAAATCCAAGCTAGCACGTGCTATGTTCCAGGCAGTATCTTTCTTAATTCTTGCAATAACCTTATGAAGTTGGTGCTATTAGTTTACAGATGAAAAAACAGGAGGCACAGAGGGACTTAACTCCTTCAAGGCCGCATAGCTAGTAAAGGCAGAACCCAGGATTTGAGGGGCGCCTGGGTGGCTCAGTGGGTTAAACCCTCTGCCTTTGGCTCAGGTCATGATCCCAGGGTCCTGGGATGGAGCCCCACATCGGGCTTTCTGCTCAGCAGGGAGCCTGCTTCCTCCTCCTCTCTCTCTCTGCCTGCCTCTCTGCCTACTTGTGATCTCTGTCTGTCAAATAAATAAATTAAAAAGAAAAAAAAAAAAAGAACCCAGGATTTGAACTCAGGCAGGCAGTCAGGCTCTAGCCTCCAAGCCAGACCACCCCTAACCTCTGATGAGCCTAAAGAGAGGCCCACATACTCTAACCTTGAACTTTCGAAAATTATAAATATATCTAATGAAATCCCTTCACACATAAACATTCACAAGGACCTAGAAAGGTGGATTTGCATCTAGATTCTTGGACTCAGCAGTGTCCCCCACGTGCCACAGCCTGGCTTCCTCCTCTGTCCACACAGAATACCCTCCATGTGGCCTGCCCCAGGAGGACAGACCCAGGGAAGAGGCTCACACAGGCTCTGGGAGCGGGTATGGGGACGTTTGGGTGGGGAACTCTGGTGTCCCAGGCACCTGGAACATGATCTTCATCTAGAGGTTTCCAGGTGAGCCCTTCCTCATGGAATCCTGGCCCCAGAAGAGAGGGGCATGGTCAGAGGAGACCACAGCAGCAGCTCCCTTGAGAACCCAGATCATCTGACTACAGAACCTAAGCACTTAGCCACCACTCCACGTCCCTGGGAGCTGGCTCAGCCTGTCCCTGGTGTCCTCCGGTGTCTGAGGGGCAAGCCAGCAATAGGAAGCTGCCTGCAGCATGGGAGGGCTCTGCTCTTGGAGTCATACACAGGAGAGCTAACAATTTTTATGACCACAAAGATACTGGGTAACTTGCTTCAACTATCCGAGCTCCAGGGTCCTTACTTGTAAAATGGGGATAATCGTCGCTACTTTACTTTGAAGGGCTGTTGTGGCAGAAGAGGACACCATGTTTCTAAAACACTGAGTACAGTACTGGGCACATAGTACATTCTCAATAAACGTCAGAGAGAGACACACACCTCTCAGCGTCTCTGAGTCTGTCCCAAGTAAGACCACAAGAAGCTATTTTCCACAGCTGCAAATTCTCTGGCTCCAAATCCTGAGATGCCTCTCTGTCCCCGTAGGTCCACCTCAGTCCCCTCTCCCCGCCCCACGCCAGTTTGGAGGCTCTGGAAATCTGAGGTCCCACCCGCCGCACCCCCTCCCAGCCCTTCTGGGACCACCTGGAGCCCTGGATACTGAGGAGCTTCATTTGCAGGGATTCTCTCCCACCCCAAGAAAGGGACTCCTTTGGGAAATCCTCTTCCTTTCAGTGCCAGGAGGCCCATGGGGCTTTCTGCCAATGAAAACTCACAGAGTAAATAAAGGGGAGCAAACCCCCCAATGGGCTCCCAGGACCCCTGGGGTCAGAAGCCAGGCGCTGCATTTATGTGCAAATGGAGCTGGATTAAGGATTATCGGAGTCCCGAATTACTACGTGCAGCTGCCAGATCTCTTTGTCCAGGGGGATCAGGAAGATTTCTTGCTCTCTCTCTGGCCTCCTCTCCCCTCCCCTCCCCTCCCAGGTGCTGTCAGAAGCAGCCGAAGGCAATAGGGGCTCTAGCTGCCCGCCGGGGGAAGGGGGAGGGGAGGGGAGGGAGAGACAGGCTGCCAATCGATAGGCAGCCCACGTGGCCCAGCTGCCGATGGCGATCGATGCTCCTTCCTGCTGATTTCTGCACATCCCACGGGGTGGGGTCAGCTGCGAGCTCAGCACCTCCCACCAGCCGTGGCCTTTTTACTCCCAGCACCTGGCCCTGAGGAGGGGCTGTTCCATTCACACGTACCCTCAGGTATAGCTGGGCTCCCCAAATCCTTTCCTCGTATTGACCTATGGGAGCGTCTTCAGGCCCACTCTGTGAACTCCAGCAGGGCCCTGCCCGACACGACCTGGCCCCTGTGAGCAGGCACGACAACGCCCGTCTTTCCCTTCTACACAGCCACGTCCATCCTTTGGGCCAGGGGAAAGCAGGCCAGAAATGTACATACCGCGCAAATTTTCTGGTCATTTATTTCTACTCAATACTCACACAGTACCAGAGTCTTTTATTTTTAATACTTGAAATGGCCCTTGCAGGGAATTATGGTTATCCCCATTTCAAAACTGGGTAGGTTGAGACCCCTGAGGAGCGTGCTGGCTTGCCCTTGGTCACTCAGCAAGGATGACAACACCTTGGGGACTAAAATCCTTGGATTGTCCCTTACAGCCAGGCCCGGGGAGTTCTGCAGTCCTGCCAGAAAAGCTGAAGGCTGCTGAAAGGTCAGGAGGAGCCCCAGGCCAGGGGCTGTGTGTGCCTCCGGAGGCCGCCCTTATGAGGGACAGAGAGCATCTGGACCCTGTCTGCCCCTGGGACCACCGCTCTGCTGAACAACTCCTGGAAAGGAGCCAGTCTTTGACTGGCCTCCGCTGGTCAAGTCATCCCTGTGTGTCTGCCCGGATGATGAGAGGTGTAGGAGGGGTGATTGGGGCTGAGGAGCCCTTGCAAAGCATCTGTAGGCTCTCACCGTGGAGACTGACCTCTTTCAGAGGTAGATTTCAGAGGGCTGAGGTCCGTAGGAGGCAGCCCAAGGCTCTTAGCTCCTAGTGCTCAGACTTGGGGGAAATTCGCCTGCAAAACCGCAGGCAGGACAACAACAGAAACAAGGGCTCAGAAAAAGTTTGCTGTAAAGTAAAACTTCTTCCAGAAAGCAAACGCCTCAGGTCTTGTAAGCCAGACACGGTCTCTGCCACGTGCTCGTCTTTGTTTTCCTTTGCAACCCTTTAAAAAAGTAGAAGTCCTTCTTAGCTCCCAGGGCAGGGAAGGCTGGCATCAGCTCTCCGTCCCCACAGTTTGTGACCCCTGGTCAAATCTGTCTCCATCACCTCAGGCAAAGGGGTGGGAGGGGTGGGTGGCGGGTGGCAGGGGGCAGAGTTGGGTGGGGGATTCTGGACTTATGTTCCAGAAACTTCTGTTTGCATCTCCTGGGCCAGAACTGCTTCACATGGCTGCTTTGAATGAAAAAGCTAGTAGGTAAGTATTTTTAACTGAGCACATGGCCGCCCCAAGCCAAAGACTAGGGTAGGTATGGGGACAGGGGCCAGGAACAGGCTGGAGGCAGGAGCCAGAGCAGGGCCCAGGGGAGGGTGCTGGGGCTGGGTGCAGCTGTAAGGAAGCCAGACCACATCCCCGAGCTCTCCCTCAGTGCGAATCAATAACTATTTGAATTTCTTTCATCTGAGCAGGGATAGCAACACAGGCAAACACAGAAAGGGAAAAGCCATTGATCCTTCCCAGCTGCTGCCAGCCCCTCCCCACCATCCTCACCCCCCATCACACACACACACACACACACACACATCTTGCCATCTGGCCTCCCCTCCCCCAGGCCTCTCTGCTAGACATCCGCTCACTGTCCCACACTCAGACATCTGTGGGACCTCCAAGGCAGCTAGCAATGCCAGGCTATTTTGGTCCCCACGCCAACCACAACCATCCTGTTGGTGGACAGTGAGGACTCACCTCTCATCTTGCCCCAAGACTGGACAAGCCTGGGCTTCCCTGGGTGAGCCCCTGCCTCTCAGGGCAACCCACCCTTATTTCTATACCTATTCCCCTACCCTGCTAGCTTCAGGAATCCATTTTCATATTCATGAGTCTGAGAGACAAAGCAGGTATTTCATGATCGTCTCTTGTGCTGAGTGTGATTTCAGATTCAGCCAACATCGGAGTGGTTCCCTGAGGTGTCGGATAATGGATTTCATGGGGAGATACTGGAGGCAGGGAGCATGGTTGGGGGAGAGAGGCAGAGGAGCTGGTAGGAGATGATGGAGGTCTGCAGTAGGGTACAAAGAAGAGGGGATGAGTTGGAACATATTTGTGATATAAAATTAGTAGTGTGAAATGATAGGATGAGGGAGAGGGGGACTCTGGAAAGCTCCCCAGTTTTCTGGTTTGAGTGAGTGGGTGGCAGCTCATTCACAGAGGGGCAGCAGATATGTTGAGCAGATATGTTGAGCAGCAAATACCTAGGGAGCATGAAATGCAAAGATCTAGAGGGCTGTTCTGTGGTCCACATCTCAAGGGGCAGGCATCTCAAGGAATCGGGGCATCCTCACTTCTCCCCCATCTTCTTGTAAACTCGCTCCTTTGAGGCCCTTGCCATCTGGCTACCCCACCCTCTCTCATTTCCATTCTCTCCTGACTACTCCTCCTCTACGGGGAAGGCTTCTGACCCTGGATCCCTGTCTTTTTTCTACCCAATGCATGTGTGATGTCTTGAGTATCCAGACGGGGAATCCCTCCTGGATGCCGCTTATCAATTCCTGACCTCTTCATCTCCAGTGTCCTCCCTTCCACACTTGTCACACTTCAGGACTTGTCACTACCAGGAACTGTACCACCTCTGAAATCGCTAATTAAAAATACCCACTCTCGAACCAAAATGTACTACCATTTGAGTTTCTTTCCATGGGCACCCTCCTTTGATCTCACCAAAGTTCCAAACCAATCGTCCCTCCACTTTCTTCCCATCCTTAAGCTCCCTATTTAACTCAGAAGTTATACTCATGTAATGGAAATCCCACTACAGTGATTTAACCAAGTATGAATTTATTTGTCCTTCACTAATAATATGGAGGTTGGCTTGGGGAAGTCATTAGGCTCCTTTTGGCTTCCTGATCTGCCATGTTTTGAGGGTAGCTTTTACCTCCATTGCAGTAAATCACATTACTGATCCCAAAGTTTTGCTCCTCCTTTGCTCCTGCCTTTTATCATGTGACTTTGCAATTCTTCCTACTAAAAGAGAGAAATATGTCCCCACCTTTTGGCTGTGGGTTTAGCCACACTTTGGCCAATAGGATGAGGCAGAAAGTGACTGGGCCTAAAAGAGACTTTGTGCATTTTCACTTGTCCTCTTGGGCTTCTTCTATTGCCCATGAAAAGAATGTGCCTTAGAGGGAGGATAAGAGACACTTGGAACAGCCCCACCTCAACTACTGCAGCTTGAAGCCGAGCTGGCCAGCCAGCCCTGCCTAGATCAGCTGAATTGCAGACAACCAAGAGTTTCATGAGACATTAAGTTTTGGAGTGGTTTTTTGTAGCATTATTGTGGCAATGGTTAATGGATACACTCATGATCTCCAAGACTGAAGCTTCACCTCTAGTCTCTCCATCTCATTCTAGGAATGAAGAAGGACAAAGAGCAGAAGGCACATCCCACGTGAGTTTTTCCTCTTTAAAAAACCCACAGAAAAGCCACACCAAGCAACTTCTCCATATATGCCATTGAACAGAACTCTTTCACATGCCAGTCTGGATGAAAGGATGTGTAGGGAAGTGGGTATTTTAAGCTCACTACACTGTGGTCCCAAGCTAAATCTTGAGACTTTGGGTATCTGACTTTACTTTCCTGCTCATTTAGCTTAAATTCCGTAATTTGTCATTGTAGTCCTTCTTTCCAAATATCCTCAAGTTCTCCTGCCCATCCTTCTGGCCATTACACTCACATAAAAAAGTCCACCCTTGAATGAGCCCAAATGCCCCTTCTTCACAACTTGACCCAAGAGGTTGAATGCATTGAAGAAATCACAACACTGAGCAGTCTGGAATCACCATGAATCAATGATCTCCTACTTTGAAGGGCAATGTCTGGAACTCTTATTACATTTAGGTTCACCCCTACATTCCCCACACTCTTCACACCTTCACATCTCTCTGCAAACCTCCAATCTTCTTTGTACCTATTCTCCATCCTTAGTACATAAATTTCCCTTACAGTTCATAGAGACACAGAAACCATCAAATTGGGCATTTCCATAGCTTCCCACTACCAGATCAGATCTTCTAATCTGCTGGTATCTGCACTTGACTCACCAATACGGGCTCATCTCTCATGGCTAAATGTGTCTCCTTACTGAGGGTTTTCCAGGATTCGCAATTGCAACTATGTCAGATTTCCTAGATTTACATACTTGTAACACCTTGTATTTCCCCATTATAGCACTTATCATCATCACAATTATAAAAATATCTGTGTAGTTCCTGCTGATTGTCTCTTTACCCCATGTATGTACTCATTCACCAAATATGTATTGAGTGTCTTGCATTAGATTAGATATTGGAGAGGCAGCAATGACCATGTGGCTTACATTTCTGATCTTTGAGCTCCAAGAGGGCAAGGACCATGCTTGGCTTTCTCACTTATGGTTTCCCAGTGCCTGACACCTACTGGGAGCCCCATAAATAGTCATTGAAACACATGGCTTGTAAAAAGGCAGTTAAAATCAAAAGTCAGTTGAATAGGTAGTAGGTCCACACTACAGCCCTAGGGAGCACTAATATTTAAGGATAGGGAGAAAGAAACAATAGTCAACCACCAATGGAAAAAAAAACAGTCAGATGAGAGGAGAATCAGTCACACTTCTCAGAAGTCAAGAAGAAAGAGAGTTTATCAGAGAAGGAGAAATCAGTTGCAGTAAAGGCATATGCTCTGTCTCTACTAATGCAAGGACTGGGCTGGACTTGTCTCAAGGAGAACATAGACTGCCTTTACCAAAAAAATCGATGGCAGCCAAAGTGAAACTGTTGTCAGGTGTGGAGTGCACGGGAGCTCAGGAAGTAGACTCAACACATATAAAACAGTTCTCTTAAACAGTGTACCCAGGGGCACCTGGGTGGCACAGTCAGTTGAGTGTCTGACTCTTGGTTTCAGCTCAGGCTGTGATCTCAGGGTCATAAGATTGAACCCTATGTTGGACTCTATGCTCAGCATGGAGTCTGCTTGAGTTTATCTTTCCCTCTCCCTTTGCTCCTCTCCTCCCTTTCTCTCTCAAATAAATAAATAAATCTTTAAAAAAAAAAAAAAAAGGAAGAAGAAGAACTGCACCCAGTTTGTTGAGAGGTAATTTGGAGAAAGCATCTCACCCACTCATAGGATCATAGAGCTGAAAGAAGTTGGTTGGCTATGTCATAGTTGCTCATTGATATATAGAGTAGACATTGATCTAGCCTTGGACACACAACATAGATAGAGTCCCTGTCCATTAGGGGAAAAAGATATAAAACAAAAACTTATGTGAGGAAAACATAAGTTTAGGCACTGAGGAGTGCTATGAGGAAGATAAAATTGGAATAAAAAGCTAGGGGTAACCAGCAGGCTTGTGTTCACTCAGAGGGTTAAAGAAGGCCTCCTTGAAGGGATGGATTTTGAAGCAAAACTAGGACAATTCAAAGAAAGCAGACAGAGGTAAAACAAGTAGAAAGGCTCCAAGGTAAAAATATGTTCAGCATGTTTGAGGAAAAACAGGATGGCTCCTATGGTTGAGGTACAGAAAGTTAAGGAGAATGAAGTCAGAGAGGAGAGCAGGGGCCAACTCTTATAGGACCCTACAGGCTGTGGTTAGATGTTTGAGTTTTGTTCTAACTGAAATAGAAATATGACATCAGCTGCTCTGTGGAGAAGGGACAACAGGGGACAAGAGGGAGGCAGGGACAGCAGTGAGGAGATGATGCTGTATTTAGGCAAAAGAGCTTGTGGCAGAAGAGATGGTGAGAAGTGTTCAGATTCTGGATATACTTTGGAAGTTTAATCACAAAAACAGATTGGATGGAGTTGGGAGCAAAAGAAAACAGAGAGGAATCAAAAATGATTTCTATTCAATATGGTACTAGAGATCACAGCCAGGGTAATAAGGCAAGAATAAGAAATCAAAAGCAGACAGAGAGAAAGGAAGAAATAAACTTGTCTCTGTTTCCTGGGACACAATTGCTACATAGAAAATCCCAAGAATCTACACAAAAGTTACTAGAACAGATTAGCAAGTTTAGCAAGCTTGAAGTATACAAAATTAATACACAAGAATCCATTGTTGGTCTATATACCAGCAATGAACAATTGAAAATTAAAATTTTAAAGAAACCATTTGCAATAGCACCAACATATTTAAAATACTGCTATAAATCTAGCAAAGTATTATAATATCTGTATGCTAAAAACTATAAAAACTGAAGGAAAATTCAAATATAACCTAAATAGATGGAGAGATGTGCTCTGTTCATGGATTGGAATATCATTAAGATATACATTTCCCCCAAATTGATCTATAGATTCAGCAAAATCCCTATAAAAAAATCCTAGCAATTTTTTTTTTTTGGTAGAAACCACCACTCCAGTTCTAAACTTTATACAGAAAAATGAAGGAAAGAGAAAAGCCAAAACAATTTTGAAAAAGGACAGAGTTGGATAAATCACAGTGTCTAATGTTAAGACTTTCTATAAAGCTAGAGTAATCAAGACATTTGTTATTGGCGAAAGGATAAACACAGAGATCAACAGAACAGAATGGTGTCCAGCAATAGACTCCTACATACATGGTCAATTGATTTTTGACAGAAGTGCAAAGGCAATCCAATGAAGGAAGGATTACTGACAAATAGTGCTGGAACAATTGTACATCCATAAGCCAAGAAAGGAAATTGATCCATACCTGCACCATATATAAAAATGAACACAAAATGGATCATGATCTCTTAAGTCTAGAAAAAACAAAGGAGGAGTCTTACGTTCAGAAAAGACTCCACAGATGCGACAACAAAAGCATGATCCCTAAAAGAAAAAATTGATAAACTGTGCTTCAGCAAGATTAAAACCTTCTGCTCTTTGGAAGTCACGGTTAAGAAATGAAAGGACAAGCCACAGACTGGGAGCAATATTCACAAAGCCCATATCTGACGAAAAAAAAAATTATAAAACTAGAGAACTCTTAAAACTCAGAAATCAAAAAACAAATGACCCAATTTTAAAATGGACACAAGTTTTGAACATTCACCTCACCAAAGAAGATACATGGAGGGAAACACACACATACAACACACGAAAAGACGTCCAACATTATTAGTCATTAAGGAAATGTAAATTAAAACTACAACAAGATAGCCTCACATACCTAATGGAATCGCTAAAAATTACCTTAAAAAGGCAGTACCTCTGGTTAATCAGGACGCAGACAACCGGCATTCTCACAGACTGCTGATGGGAAAGCAAAATGTCATAGTGACTTTAGAAAACTTTCTCATAAAGTTTGGCTCCTTCTCATAAAGTTAAACATAACTTGCCTTATGAACCAGTCATCTCACTGCAAAGCATTTCCCCAAGAGCAATGAAAACTCAAGTTTACGCAAAAACCTATATGTGAATGTTTACAGCAGCTTTATTTGTAATTGTCAAAAAATGGAATCCACCCAGATGTCCTTCAGCGGGTGACTGAGTAAACAAACTATGGTATGTCCATGCAAAGGAATACGACTCTGCAATAAAAATAAACGCCCTACAGGTATACATACCCACAAAGATAAATCACAGATGCATTAAGTTAAAGAAGCCAGACTCAAAAGGCTACATACCGTTTGAATCCATTTATATTACATTCTAGAAAAGGCAAAACTATAAGGAAAGAAAACATATTAGTAACATCAAGGAACTGAGAATAAGGGAAGTGGTTAAGAAAGGAGCTCCAGGGGCGCCTGGGTGGCTCAGTGGATTAAGCCGCTGCCTTCGGCTCAGGTCGTGATCTCAGGGTCCTGGGATCGAGCCCCGCATCAGGCTCTCTGCTCCACGGGGAGCCTGCTTCCTCCTCTCTCTCTCTGCCTGCCTCTCTGCCTACTTGTGATCTCTCTCTGTCAAATGAATAAATAAAAAAAAAAAAAAGAAAGAAAGGAGCTCCAGAAATTTGGTGGCAGGGGTCTGGGGGCAGGAAGAGAGACGATGGAAGTGTTCCGTATTTTTTTTTTAAAGACTCATTGATTGATTGATTGATGATTGGTTTGACAGAGAGAGAGCACACAAGCAGGGAGAGTGGGAAAGGGAGAAACAGACTCCCCTACTGAGCAGGCTCGATCTCAGCATGCTGGGATCATGACCTGAGTGAAGACAGACACTTAACTAACTGAAACAACCAGGCGCCCCAGAAGTGTTCTGTATCATGATTGTGGCAATGGCCGCATGACTCTATGGGAATGTCACAACTCATCAGGCTGTACCCTTGAAGGGTGAGCTTTACTGCCTTTAAATTATAACTCAATAGATCCAACTTGTGAAAAAGGATTTCTAGGTTTCTAGATCATCTGAACCAAATTCAAGCGTCCAACAGAAGTCGGCTTTGTGAGAAAGGAAGGAAGGAAGGAAGGAAAGGAGGGAGGGAGGGAGGGAGGGAGGGAGGGAGGGAAGAAGGAAGGAACTGGATAAACACATGGAAGAATTGATCCCTGAGTGGTGGCCGGCAGACTAGCTCGCCAGCCAGCTGGACAGACAGACGGACCATCATCAGAGTGGAGAGATGGGCTGGATGGGACAGGACAGGAGGCTACAGAGGACAAGCAGCTGGGGCAATGACAAGAGCACTCACTGGACCCCGAGTCCTGCTGCTCAGGTTCCAGCCAGGCATGTGAGCTGCACGAATCCTTATTTCCCTTGCGTGTAGATGGGAAGAATAGCCACGCTCTCCCATCTGACCGTGTTTACTCACTTAACAAGCATTCAGTCAGTGCTGTCCCCGGGCCAGGTATTCTTCTAAGTGCTGGCCCTAGATGTGTCCATGTAATGTACATGACACATGTACATGCTTCCCAGAGAGGAACAGAGATACATACAAGTTGGGTGACTTGCCCAAGTTTCCCCAGGGAGCAAGCAGCAGAACTCGATGCAGCTCTCCCCCATACCTCCCCCCGACATTGGGGGGGGGGCATCACAGCCACAGATTCTAGGTTGAACCAGATGAAGCTGCTGAAATTTAGCCACTTGTGACTTATAAAAGTGGCATTTTGATCTGGCTTAACCTCATAATGATACTATTAGTTACCACTACTTCTTGAGTACTTCCCGTGGGCGAACAGTATCCCTAGCACGGAGGAGGTATTATCTCACTTCATGTTCTCAGAGAACAGTGTAAGGTATGGGTTCCCACTTTGCCGAAGAGGGCGCCGAGGCTTTGAGAGGCGAGTACCCCATACACCATCAAACAGTAACCAACCGGTGGGACTGAGATGAATTCCCTCAGTGATTTCAGATCTTAGAGCACCTCTGTTCCCTGCTGAGGAAAAGCCAGAGGCCGAGCCAGGGGCTGACTTCCCATTTGGCCCAATTCCATCCCTGGAAGTCCTAGAATCTCCCCTTAGTACTTCCAACCTTCCCGCCCAAGCCCCACACCCCACAGGTCTCAATGGATAAGGGAGAGAGACAGGTCAGCAGGGAATTTCTGAATTCTGTCCCCGACTCTATTTCAGGGTCTGATAGGTCCAGGACTGTTGTCTCCCTCCTTCCCCTCCCCACGCCCCCAGGGCTTCTCTCCACCCCTTCCTCCAGGGCTCCCCTGCAAGTCCAGACCCCAGTGCCTGCCTGGCTGTACGCATCCAGGCAGCCCCATTTCCGCAGCTGGATCCCTGAGTTCTGGCCTCAGCCCCAGCCCCTGGCTGCTCTCCAGCCCAGCTTTGGATGACAGGAAGGCAGCCATGGTGCTTGCCAACTTCTTATTCCTCAGCCCGTGCATTGCTGGGGTCTCAGTGACTCAGACCCCCCACATACAAGGCTGACCTCTGCTCCCTGCTTCTCAAGGCCTGAGCCCAGGCCCAGCTGAGCTGCTGCCCCGACTCAGAGCTGGAGGAAATGGCTGTTGCTGCCATGGCAACGAGGCTGTTCTGTCTGGTCAGAACAAAGAGGGTTTTCTTGTCCCTCTTTGGGTCCCAGGATGGGAGAGCGAGTGCTAGAGGGCAGGCGCTGTGGGAATGCTCCCTGGTATTTGACCAGCCCTTTGCCCAGGACGCTGTGAGCACCAGATGGCTCAGAAAAGCCCGCTCCATCCTGGCCACTTGGGATGCTCAGAAGCTGGAAATAAGAAATCTCTGGTCAGCAGCTTTCTCCTGTGGCAGACCTCTGAGTAGCATTTTCCATCTGGGGCCTGGGGAGGTCCCGGAAGGTTGACATGTGAAAGAAAATGCAGATTGTAGAATGCAAGCAACCTCTTCCTCTCCTCCAGAGAGCTGGAGCTCTGAGTGCTTGAAAGTATCCTTGCCCAACCCACTCAATGTTCAGAGAGGCGCAGGGGTTCTCCTCAGGTCACACAGCCGACTTTGATCAGGCTGGGAAGTGGCAACTCTTTCTGAATCAGTCTAGTCCTCCATCCAAGCATCCTATCATCTCCTGCCGGGTGCTGACTCAGCCTCGGTGTCCCGCTTTAATTGTCACAGCAATCGGCGGGCCCCTGGGCGCTATTCTGACACTAAGGGAAGGGTCCCTGAGAGCCTTACAGCGCCAGATCTGTAGCCAAGTGAGGACCTCTGAGCATGAAGCAGAGACCCAGCTTTGGGAAGTCAACGAAGTTAAAAAGCAGGGATCCCCAGGGCAGGATACCTGAGAAGTCCTTAGGTACAAAAGAGCCACTGAGGCTGAAGGATCCAAGATATGGGTCAAGCTTAGAATTGAGGCCTGACAGAAGGGTAAGATCCAGAAGCAGGGCGGAAGATCAACAGGCCTGGCAGGAGGCAGCCAGCCTGCGCTGAGAGCATCCGGTCCAAGGCGGACTCCTTACTTGGCCACACACCCCGTCCCAGGCCCCTGATGGGCAACCCGGCTTCCTTTTGGCACCCATTGAGAGAACTCTGCAGGGAACCCCTGTAAGTGTCGAATTCTGAATGCATGGTCAGGAATTGATCCTTTTTTATGATGCTGCTCTGCTGTTTCTAAGTAAACTGCACAGTGAGGCGTTTCTCCCGCGCTCTCGGGAAAGCAGCCACCGCGGGAGCCCGGGGGGCGGGGTTCCTGCGGCATCTCGTGGGCACCACAGGCTCGGCACCTGTTATGAGCTCGCTTAGTGACTTCGGACACGACGATTCTTCTCCCGGCCTCCTTTCACTCATCAGTTCAACACAAGGGTGAAGCCAGGAGACCTCTTAACGACCTCCCGGCTCTGAAATTCCAACTGTTTTATTGGCCGTTAAAATTTAAATGATTTGGGTTTGTTTGCGGACCAGTGTGTGCGTATTTAGCTAGGCTGTCTCGAATGATTGTAGAGGCCTGAGGCTTAGGAAAGAAGAGAAAAAGAAAAAGAAAAAATATATATATTTTTTCTTTTTATATATATAAATATAAATCTTTTAGCTCGCTCTCTCTCTCTCTCTCTCACTATATATATATATATATATATATATATATATATATTCTCCATAGCTTTTCTCCCAGAAACATCAGCCCACTGGCTCTGAAGTCTGAGTTCAGATACTGACTCCAAAATTTCTAGAGTGCGTGACCGTGGGCAGATCACCTTCTGAACCTCTCTGGGCCTCGGTTTCCTCTTCTTACAGAATGCAGCTCGTAATAACACCTATGTCATGGGGCGACTGTGTTTTCAATCTGGTATATAAAGTTCTTAGCACAATGCTTGGCGGGTAGCAAACGCTCAAATAAGAGTGTGGCCATGAGCACATGTTGAATGAATGGTTAGTGAGTGAGTGAGGGAGCGAGCGAGTGGGGTGGGTTTGCTTTGCTTGTAAGTCCTGGCACCTGCCACTGGGCCCAGGCAGGTGATGCTCTGGGGTGTAACACCCAATCCCAAGCTCCCGCAGACTGAAGCTTCCCTCTGCGAACTGGGCGTGAAGTCACACCCTCAGCTGGCCTCCTCCCCTTCCTTGCCCTGCTTCCACCTTCCCTTGCTGAAGTGCTGGAACCAGTTTTGGATCCTCTAACCCAAGCCTCACTGGCTCCAGGGGCATCTTCCAGCTGCAAATCCCAGAGCAGTGCCTGGAGGGAGTATCACAGAAGCAAGACCCAGCAAGGAGGAGGCAGGCGGGTGGAATGTGTGGGGCCAAAGTCCCAGAAGCCCAAAGCGGAAGGAGGAAGCACTTTTCTCTGAGGGCCGTTTATTGCCCTGTGGGTGGGCCACATCCTATGACCCTGGGGGCGGTCACATGATCCAAACCAGGCAAACATGGTCTCTCTTTTGAGAATTGGGGCTTGGGGGGTGAGGGCCAGCCAGCTAGTTTCTTCACATGTCTGGAACTTCCCCATGAGAAAATGAACAACACACAGGGGCCCAGAAAAGTGGTCAGGCTTTCTGGGGCACAGACTGAATGGAAGCCCAGGAGACAAGTCAGGACCTCAACACACGGAGACTGGATCAAGGGCAGGATCCGGAACCCGGGAGGGAGGAAAGAGCAGCAGAGGGAGAGGCCAGCAGGGCCAGAGGGACAAGGCAGAGTGTTTGTGTTAACGATGTGGAGAACAAAGGCAAAAGAAAAAAATGAAATTGCCTTACAACTTATAGCCCACTGACAAATCCTTGAGACAGAGTGACCTTCCTCTAGAAGCTCAACTGCCCCGATGATGATGGTTTGCTAAGGGCAAAAGGCAATCTTAGCTTAACATTATCCCGACCTCCACGATCCTGTAACTCTCCTTTAACTTATAAAAATTTCTTTGGAAACTTCCTTTATCTCTACCCCACAAGATATATGCTAGCAATCATCCTCCAAGCATATGGCCCCCTGATATACATCTGAAGGGTCTCATGACTCAGGTTTTAGTAGACGGTAGTAAATGACCTTTTCCTAACAGCAGCTAGCCCCTCAAGGTCCTGGAAATGATGCTGCCAAAATCCCTCACCCTCTCCCAGCTTGAAAGGACATCATCAGTCACTCCTCACCCATCCCAGGGCAGATCTTTTTTCCAAGGGTCCTTGTCCCGACGTTTTCATAAAACGTCCCTTTTTGCACCAAGGACGCCTCAAGAATTTTTTCTTGACTCTTCGTTCCAAACCCCAACATTTTCACATCAATAGGACCGGAAGAAAATGCATGGCTCAGTCAAGAGCCTGGGGACTTGGGCTGGGACACAAGGATGGCTTGGGAGGACCGGCAACCATGGGACAACGCATGAGGGCTAGTGCCTGATCTCGGGATTCCCACAGACCCCATTCTGGAGCAGAGTCCAGAGCAGAGCTGCCTGTGAGTGTGGACGGGGCAGCCCCTAGTGCAGACGGGGGTCTCCAGGACCGCCCCGTCCAGTCGAGAGTGCGAAGCCTCCTGGCTCTGGCTGCCTCCTCGGCCCTCCAGGGTCCTCAGCCCAACAGCCTGGAATTACCCTGCCATTAGTGGTGATCCATCCCTTCTGAGCGCCGTGCCATTTCATCACGCCATCTCGGCTCCTGGCATTAGGAGATAACTGCGCTCACAACATATGTCATTACTCATTAAGGGACTTTTTCTGGATTATGGCTGGGGCTTAATGACTTGTTAAAGATGTTTAACACTTACAATTTTGTTTTTAATTTAGGAAGCAGCATGATCAAACTGCGCCCTGAGACCCTCTCCTCGATTTGGTGAAATCTGGAGATGGGCTGGCTCCGAGGCTGTCTGAGCAGGGGAGGCGATCTTAAATTGAATTGCAGCCCTCGGAGGGGTGTTTGCCCCGTCAGCGGCTGCCAGGATCTGACATGTTAATGGGGCTGAGGAAACAATGGGTTTCAGAGGTAATTGCTGAAGCAATGACTTCCAGGCAACATTTGACTTAAAGAAGAAGCTTGCTGCCGCCGGAGGGGTGGGGCGGGGCGGGGGCTCTGCGGCAGGCCGGCTCCCCGGTTCCAGCCAGGTCTGCTTACCTGCGGAGCTCAGGTGAGGCTGCCGCAGGTGCAGGGCTGATGGCTTCCTCTCCTGCCAGCTCTTAGTCTACTCTGGCAGCCCCCCCTCCCCCCACCACTCCCCTCCCCTCCCCCGCTCCCCGCCTGGCAGAGGGATTGGAAGATGAAGCACTCCGCCAGAAGAAGGGATCTGGAGTGAGCAGGGACTGAGTCCACACTTGACCCGGCCGTGCGGGAGCCAACTCTGGGGTTTGGGGCAAGTCACGTTGTCTCCCGAGGCCTCAGCGGCCTCACCTGTGGGACTCCATAGATTTGTTGTAAGGATTCAGGGAGACACTCCCGTAAAACGCTGGGCTCTAGATCTGGGCTAGTACGTATGTAGCCAACGATGGGTACGCAGCCAGTAACGAGAATAGCCAACACTCAGTGGGCACTTTCGGATCCCAAGTCTCTTCTAAGCACTTCGCACGCATTAATTCTTTGAATCTACCCGACTCTGAGGTGGGAAATAGTACGTCCACTTTATGGATGAGAAACAGCGGCCCAAGAGCCGAAGTACTGGAGCCGACATCCAGACTCGGGCAACTCACTCCCACGATCTCAGCCGGCACATTGTTCCAGCCATTCCTAGCCCGGTGCTGCTCCCCGGTTAAGGGGCTCTGGGCCAGCCACTTCGTCTGTCTATACCCCACAAGCTGGGCTTCTTCCGTGATGAGAAGGACTTCATCTGAGGTCCCCGCAGCACCTCTGCTCATAAAGGAAGGATCTGGGGAATCCCAGAAGAGATTCTCGCAGATGTGCAGCTCCTACAACAGGAAATAGGTCCGAGGTGCACTATGGGCGTGAGTTTAACTTCAGCCTTGGACAAGGAGCTGGGAATGGGGAATGGACCTCTGCCTGGCTCCTGGGGAAGAAAGTGCCAGACTCAAGCTCAGAGCAGCAGACTGCAGTGGGATGGAGGCCTTGAGTGGAAACTGAGGCTCACCGAAGCGATGGGAGGAAAAGTTCATTAGATCATTCGTGTATGCATGCGTACATTCAGCAAATATTCACCGGGGCGCCTCCGAAGCCTGTGGCTCTGTACTGGGCAACCGTAAAGAGACAGATGTCCTTGCGCTCCCGGAGCTGACGGCTGCCGTCAATCAGTGCTTACCGAGTGCCGAACTCCACCTCAGCTTTCTTCAGCCTTCGTCCTGAGGCTGCCAGAGGCTTTCGATCTTGTTGCAGCCCATAGGTGTCACTGGTCAGAGGCACCCCCTACCCAGCCTTCCCAGAAAAGGAGGGACCACCTCTTCATCACAATGACGGCAGCGTCCCAGGGCTCCGGGCCAGACCCCAGGCCAAAGGAGGTAGGCCACTCAGGGCCCTCTTTCCCTTTCACTCCACTATGAGGCACACGGAGCATCAGGGCTGGCATCGGGTTCCAGAGGCCTCTGGGTGTGCTCCTCTTCTGCCCTGAGTTGTTCTCGTGGGGGTGGGGGGGAGATGGACCTAGAGGTGGGCAAGCCCCCATCCACTGAGGGTCAGGGTCCACCAAGCCAGCCCAGCTGCCCCACGGTGGGAGTCTCCAGCCCAAGGAGGGCTCAGCCTGTTCTTGATGAGCTGGCAGAATTTCTCCCATGTCTCAGGAGATGCCACGAAACAAAATTTTTGATGAGGAGAGTCATGGACAGTGTCTTTGGGTGGCCCGAAAGCCCCAAGCAGAGCAGCCCTCACAGAGGGCCACCCAGGGACAGGGAAAGGGCCGCCCCCATCTGGTGGAGGGGCAGAAATGTCCCAGGGCCATGACCAGCGCCCTGAGCTTCCCACGCCAAGACCTCCAAGGAGGAGATCCCCACCATGACGGTGGCCTTGTTTCAGGGACAAGGAAATGACTCCAGGGATCCCACATAGGGCGGGGCTTCCTGAGGCAACAGGCAGGGCTGTTCCCATCAGTCCTGCTACCTCTTTGGGCCCTCTGCCCCGTGCTAAACATCTGCCCCGTGCTAAACACACACATGCACACACAGATACACACACGCACATACCCAGACACGTCCACACCAACAGACACAGACATACACACGCTGACGGACACACACAGACACGCAGAGACATCCGCACAGACAAACAAAACCAAACACACAAACCTCTCTCCCTGCTTCTCTTTTCTCCTAGAAAGCTTTACGAGCCCCCTCCGGAGCACTCACCCAGCCCTCCAGCCTCAGCTCAGTGGTGCTTCCTCCAAGAAGCCTTCCCAGCCCCTCCCTCCTCTGGGTTTTCACAGAACTTTGCTCAAACCTCTGCTGTAGGATGGGGCTAGCAAGCATGCCCCACCCACAAAACCAAAGCTCTTCTATCTCTTTTGTCCTTGTAGCCCAAGCACCAAGCACAAGGTAGGGCATCCCAAGTGTTCAAACATAATTAAAGAAGGGGACGGAGGGAGGAAGGATGGATGGCAGGGAAGGAGGAAAGGAAAGAGAAAGAGGGAGGGAAAGGGAAGAGGAAGAGAGGAGAGAGTATGGGGAGGAAATGGGAGGGAAGAGAAATATAAGTGACCAATTGTAGCCACCTCCCGCCGTGGACCTCTACATATGCCATTAGCTCAAGATATAGTAATAACCTGGGGTGCCTGGGTGGCTCAGTGGGTTAAAGCCTCTGCCTTCAGCTCAGGTCATGATCTCAGGGTCCTGGGATTGAGACCCGCATCCAGCTCTCTGCTTAGCAGGAAACCTGCTTCCTCCTCTCTCTCCATCTGCCTCTCTGTCTACTTGTGATTTCTGTCTGTCAAATAAATAAATAAAATCTTTAAAAAAAAAAAAAGGTACAGTAATAACCTGACAACCTTCTTTGTTTTTATGGACAGGGAAGGAGGAGCCAGACACGCCCATCACTATTCATGGCTCCAGCTCTCGTTTGTGGGTGACCCCTGTTCAGCCACTCAGGTGTTACATAGTTTTTCTTTGATTTTACTTTCCCTCTTGACGGAAAAAGAAGAGCGGTTATGGCTTCTGCCTCACTGGTGCTTCATACGTGTTGCAATTTAGAGGGGAAAAGTTTACTTAAACTTGCCATGTTACAACAATAATGTACACTCAAAGAGAAACAATGCCTTCATTATGCACGCCTTCATTAGGAAAACGTCAGTGCAGCAGTTGCGAGCTTTCTGATAAGAGTAAATTGTTTTCATATAGATCTTACTGCTCTTTCCTCGTCCTTCCTTCCTTTAAGCGTTAAAATCACCTGTTTCACTATTTATGAAGTAAATTTCTTCTTTCGTTCTATTGCTTTTCCCTCCATTACAAGTTTTTTTTTTTTTTTTTTCCTTCCTCTCCCGGAATCTGCAGGGCAGGCGGGGGACCTGAGCTTTCCCACACCCCTGTCGAAAGCTGTGCTTATGGCCAGAGGGACACAGAAACTCCTGGGGGAACCCTCTCCCTGGGCCTGTGATGAAACAGGGATGAGGTTCCAGGGAAAGAGCTTCCAGTCCCTGGACACTGTCTTCCCTCCCAAAACCACTCTCCCTCCCCTCCAAGGCACCAAAACACCAGCAGTGTCTGAAATGAGGCAGAGACTTGAGAGAGAAGGCACAGCACTCACCAGAGCAAAGGAGTGATGTCCTGTCGGCGCTAGTGTGGTATTTAAATATATTAACTAATCCCCAAAGTAACCCAGTCCTATGGAGGAAGAAGCCAAGGCTCAGAGAGGTTGAGAAACAATAATCATTCGATAGAAGGATTTTGGTGCCCGCAATGGGCAGGCACTGAGGATGTGTAGGGAACAAAGCAGGCAGACAGACTTCTGTTTCGACAGAGCAGGCATTCGAACTGGAGGTGGGGGCAATAAAACAATAAGCATGAACATACCTAAAACAAAGAGCAAGTTAAAAGGGAGATCAGTGCTGAGAGGATGGGACACGCAAGGTAAGGGGGAAGAGAATGCCTATCACGGGATTGGTAGGAGGCACTTAAAGTAGGATGGGCCAGGATAGACCTCACCCAAAAGTGACATAGCAGAGGTAAGTGCCTCAGTCCCAGGGCAATCTGGGGAAGTAGTCCAGGCAAT
Organism: Meles meles; assembly: GCF_922984935.1. Taxonomy (NCBI): domain Eukaryota; kingdom Metazoa; phylum Chordata; class Mammalia; order Carnivora; family Mustelidae; genus Meles; species Meles meles. Next base: position 187,510,071 of record NC_060066.1, read on the forward strand.
GGGGCATGAGGTGCAAAGGCCCTATGGTTGAAGTGTTGAGTGAAGGGGAAAGTCTCTAGATAGGTGGTCACAAAGTCAAGGGGGCACAGTGATCATGGGGAGGCCTGATCATAGGGGCCTTCAAGCCACTGTAGACTTTGGCTTTTGCTCTGAGTGAAACTGAGGAGCCATGGCAAGCTTCTGAGACGAGGAAAATGATGATGTGAGTTGTATTTTAAAGGCTCTCTCTGGCTGCTGAATGACACCACAGAGGACAGAAATGGAAGAAATGCAGTTCATTAAGAAGGCAGTTGGAATAATCCAGGTAAGATAGGACAGTGGCTTGGACCAGCAAATGCCCCATGGATATCTCGAGGTGGGGTAGAGGACCATCCCAGGCAGAGGTGTGGTGAGAAGTGGTCAGATCCTGGGTGTATGTGGAAGGAAGAGGCAGGGAAGCTTCCCATTTGAGCAGGTGTGGCAGGTGAGGGAAAGAGAGGGGCCCAGGAGGTCTCCAGGTCTCTTTGACCCAAGTAACTTACAGCTAGTGTTCATTTGAGATGTTATTAGGCCCCTAAGAGGAGATTTGGTGGGCACTTAGGTATGAGTCTGGGGTTGTAGGGAGTTCTGGGATGGAGGTGTGCATTTGGAAGGCATGACCCCAAGATGGTATTGAAAACCATGAAGCTGGAGGAGATCATGGGGAATTGAGGGGCCAGGACTATGGCACTCGGGTTCAAAGGCTAGGGGGGAGAGGGTGAACCAGGAAGGGTGGTGAGTGAGGAAGGAGAAAAACCTGAGCATTGTGATGTCCCAGAAACCAAGCAGCAGGACGTGCTTTGAGGAGGAGGAAATGGTCAGCTCTGTCCCTTGCTGGGAGTGAGACCTAGTGAGGGGGGACCAGGAAGTGACTGTGGGGTTGGACCGGGCACTCAAGGTCATTCAGCCGGGGTGTGACAACTGATCTGCCATCCGGGTCTGCCCCACAATCAGACTGCAGCTTGTGACGGTCTCACACCTTTTCAGTAGGGTACCGTTCAGAGGATCCTCCTTTTTTTAACCTCATAGATGTTCCCCCTCATGGCTGGAGAAGAGTCAGACATTTTAGCCAGACACACAGCAGGCAGGTTAACATAAAGAATGGACCTGGGGATCAGACATGGGACCTCAAGCAGGTCATTCCTTCTCCCCAAGCCTTGATCTCTTCATTGGGAAACAGGGACAATCATACCCATCTCTCAAGCATGGGCGGGACAGGCTCCCAGGAAACAAGAATGGCTGGGGGAAGCTCGCCCGAAATCCCCCATTTCTCCCACCTCCCTTCGAGACACATGCTAACACCACAAGTCCCTCGTGGAGAGTGGGTTGGCCATGAGGTGTCTCTAGGGTGCCTATTCTGAGCAAGGCATGTGAGACCTGGGTCCCTGCCCCCCCCCAGAAACTCATGGGGGTTTACTCCCCAGGATTATCTGGGGTTGTGGTTTGAGGATTTGTCCCTGGGGAACAACCGCAAAGGCATCTAGCCCACGTCGGTGCTGGGTATAAGGCTGGATGAAGATGTGTATGTGAGTGCGTGTTCTTGCATGTGTGTTTTTCCAAGTGTGGGGTGCACAGGGTGTGGCTTCACATACATGTGACTCTTCATGCACACTCGCGGGTACGCACGTGCCTTCAAGTGAGAACACGTGCGTGTTGTGCTGCACTGTCTCAGCTATTCCTTGCCCAAGCTGGTGTCTAAAAGAAGTGATGGGCAAAGTCCAGAGGGCAGAGGGCAGCAGCCCAGGAGGAGAGAAGTCAATGTCCTAGGACAGGTGAAGGGTCAAGGTCTCTGATGACAAGACTGTCTCCTGCATCCCACATAGGAATGCGGCTGCCACCTCCCTTAACCCAAACATCACCTCCCTCCAGCACAGCAGTTGGCAGAAGGTTCCTGTCTCGGTTTCTGTGGCCAAGTCCCCAGAAGACTGTCTCTGCCTCCACCTGCTCAGTCTTCACACTAAGGACAGAGTTCCGAGGAATGGGAAATCTTGGGCCGCACCAGGTGCCAACCAAGGCCACTGAGGCAGGGACTCCATCCGTCCCAACAAGCCTGGAGCTCTGCGCTTGCCTCTGCAATAAACCAAAGTCACAACTCCCCACCTTCTGCCCTTGGAAATGAATCATTTAAGATTCCTCTTTCATTCTGGAGCCTCTCAAACAGCCTCATGAGCTGTGAGCATGTCTCCCAAGGTAGAATTTAAGGCAGCTGCAAAATGCCTCGATATTTTCAGCGGCCTTATTGTGCTTAAACTCGTTAGAGAGGCCATGGAGTTAATTAGTATATAGATTTTCCCATAGAAAGCTAATTTTCAGAATGATTTGCAGCCACTGGGTCTGTAACAGACTGCAATCTATTTTCTTCCCAACTTTTTTCTTCCCCAGAGAAAAGCCCAAATTGCAGTGACCAGGTGACTCCCATACATCAGGCCTAAACCTCCCCTTCAGGGGTCCTGAGCCCCCAAAGGCTGGCAGCTTCCCCACGATCCTGTCCAACTCCCCAGCTCTCAGCCAAAAACCTTCATTTCCATAGATGCCAGTGCTGGCTGGCCAAGCGGGCTTTGAGCGAGAGGAACAGAGCCAGTGGGCTGAGGGGTTCTCGCCTTAGTGTACAATGCGAGGGTTAAGTGCATGAGCCTGGGGTCATATAGACCTGAGACGACCCAGACTCTAACCTTCTGGAATGTTATTTAACCTCTCTGTATTTCATGTCCCTCATTGGTAAAGTCAGGATAGTAGATCATTATTTTGTAAGGATTATAAGGAGTCACACGTTAGGATTTTAAGCATCATGATTAAGATCGATTTTTAAAAAGACAACATTTATTGGTGCTTCCAGTGCTCTAAGCCCTGTGCTGTAAGTACCTTATATCATCTCATTAAATTTTTATGATCTCCTTATTCCATAGGAGGAAACTGAGGCTCAGAGAAGTTAAGTAACTTGCCCAAAGTCACACAGCTAGCTGGAGATACACGGGGCTTTGAGTCGAGGTCTGCCTGAGTCCAGAGCTAAAAATAAGTGAAATAATTCATGGCAAGAGGAAGTTCTATGTTCATTATTATTACTATTGCCGTGAATGCAGCTACTCCTACTACTTTTTCCCCAGGACCCTGAGCCAACCCCCTCCAACCTTGTTTTTCCCAGCAATGAGATTCTGCCATCCCATGCTCCTAATGGCAGGAAAGCAAGAGAATCACAAGTCTTGGAGCTGAAAAGTCCCTCAGATTATGGAACCCATCTCTTCCCCACTGGGCAGGTGGGGAAGTTGAGGCCGTGAGAGGTTAACAGACCTACCAAAGGCACCCACGGTGAGCAGTTTAGGCCCCAGGACTGCTGACCACTGGCCAGTCCTCTTCCTCTACACAGAGCCTGCTGTTTTTCCATATCAGGACTCAGAGCTCCTCAAAGGGCCTCTCAAAATGTGAAGCCTGGGGATGAGCTGACACCTGACAGCCCAGGGATGGTGTGGATGGTTTCTGAAGCCCTCTGCTGAGTGAAGGCAATATTAGTCATCAGAGATCGGTACGCGTCGGAGAATCCTTGTCAGAAAATGTGATGACTTAGTGGACTGAAAATGTATTTCCCGGCCTTATCACACATCTGGAGTTGCAGCAGAGCAGCCCCTGGGCTGGGGAGGCAGTCGGCCTCAAGAATTTCCACAGATACTGGTGTTTATCAGAAGAAGTCCAAATGGAGGCTGAGCCGCGAGGGTGACGGGGAGTGATAGCTTGAGAACAGGCCGATGGCGATAAGGAAACAGTATCTGCTCATTACCTCGGGGACCTCTCCCACCACCTCAGACCTGCAGCCCTGTCTGCTCCTGGCTTTAGGGGCTGATTGCATTTGCTCTTTGACCAGTGGTGAAGGGAGAGAAAATGCATTTTCTTTGACTAGGGAAAAGCCAACAGACTTCCCAGAAATGGGCTTCTATGCTATCGCAATTCCACTTAGGAAATATTTATGGGGCATGTGAAAGCCCTGCCCTGCACTCCTACTGTGTATCAAGCTGCACGGATGCCTACTTTGTGCCATGCCTTGGGATGGGGGATCACCTGTACACACCAGGACCTACTCTAGGTAGGCACCTAGTGGGGGCCAGACCGTGGTGGAATGGCTGGGCTTCCATGGTGTCCCATTGTCATGTGCTGTTAGTGCCAAGTGCTGGGCCTTAAAGGGATCACTCAAGGATCAATCCCTGTCTATTAGGCATTTGCAGTTTGGAGAAAAAGACGTATGACCCAGCAGCTAAAATACCCTCTGGACCAGGTTTTACTTGTTGGGACCTAGACAGGTGAGAGATTCATACTACATAGGGCCATGGAGGTGACTCCCTGAGAAGGTTGTCTTTGAGGCATGCCTTGAAGGGTATGTTGGAGTTGGCCAGACAAACAAGGCAAAAGCATTCCTGGAAGAGGAAACAACTTGAAGACAGGGAAGAATGTGCATTGAACTTTTGGGGTCTAACAAGTTGGCTGTTGTTTGGGGGTGGGCAGTAAGGAGACAGCAGGAGATCAAGCTTCAAGGAGAGTCTAGGGCCATCTTGTGAGGTTGTCATGCTCTGAGGAACCTTATGGGTCTGCAGAGGAACCTTAGAAGGTAGGTTTTGGGGTCCCACCCACATTTCAGCCAGATGAGCTCTGTATTTCTTTCTTTCTTATATTAGTCATATGTATGAGAGTACATTTGAAAATAGGATTTGACAGGTAAAAAGAAGGAAGGGAAAATGAATGGAAGGAAGAAAGAAAGAGACAGAGGAAGGGAGAGAGAGAAATAAGTGGTATAAGGTCCAACTTCCATAGGATATAACAATGAGGAGTCTAAGCCCTGAGAGGTTAACAGACATACATGGGGACTCCCAAGGAATTCATGACCAAGTTGGGAGAAAAACCCCAGAGCTGCCACCTTCCAGTCACTGTTTTGCATTTGGCCTTGAGGCTACACATGAGTCAAACCCAAGATCAGCTTCTGCTAGCCTTAATGCCCCACAGCCTGCTGGATAGAGCAGAGGCTGCCTCTCCCAAGTCCCAGAAGGCACAAAGCCAATGGACAGAATGCTTCCAAGTTGCAACATTTCTGCCATGAATGGCTCTGAAGCCTTTGTCTGGGCATGCCTCTGCTCTTAGGCAGGCCTGATGAAGATTGCATTCTGATAAGCAGTTAGTGTGCTGAGTTGTCCTGGGGTCTGAAATAGCGACTTCCAGCTACTCTGTCATTTCCAGATGAGGAATATGAGACCCAGAGGAAAGAGGCATTGTATTCTAGGTCCTGCAGTGGACAGCTTGGAGCCAAGCCCGCCATGTGCTGTCTGCCACTGCCAAGTCCGAGGAGACACTGAGAAATCCTACTTAGTGCCAGTGTTGATGACAGTAAAGATGTCTCATCCTTGTTGCTCAGCATGGTTTGCAGTGAACCTTGTATGTAAACTGTCTTAGTACCATCAGGCTTCAACCGGACTCAGGAGCACTCCAGGAAAATCAGGATTTGATCCCTCTTCAACCTGATAGATTTAAAGGATTAGTTTAACATTCATTTGGAGGAGAAATTGAATCCTGCCTGATGAGGGAAGGATGAGAGAGATGCTCGGCTTCTGCTTTCTGCCATGTCTCCATTGTCCCAGCAATTCCCTTCTACCCCAGACTTGCACATCTCCACTTAGCAAAACAAATGTCCTGTATTCAAGGCAGGTTAGAAGCTGCCCATTTTTTCCTTTGGTCTTGGGGGGATGCTGCGAGGAGATATCATATTCCTATCCCAAGTAGCTTCTGTTCAGCCACCTCCAGTGTCCTCCCTGAGACAAGTTCTGACAAATATAATTGCCCCCATCTTGGTGCATTTCTAGGGTTTTGGATGCCCTGGGCTTGGCCAGTAGGAAGCACCATAGCAAGGTGAATCAAGCCCTGACCTCAAGAATGAATATTTATTTTACTACCTACTGTGTGCAAAGAGCTAGCCAATGGCCTCCATATCAATTTTCTCTTTAAACTCACAATGTCCCTGAGATGTAGGTATGGTCCGCATTTCACAGATGAAGAAACCAAAGCTCAGAGAAATGTCATCACTTGTCTGAGGTCCCATAGCTTGGAACCTGGGCTTATTCCCAGTTCTGCAACTTCCTTAGCCTGCCCCACCCCAGGGAGTGGGATTCTTTCCTCCCTGCCCATACGGCCCCACCTCCTGGATGATGCAAATGGGTTCTATGGGCATAGACTTACCTTTGAATCTCTTTGTGCCTGGTTACTCAGGAAATAAATCCCTTCTTCCAAGGTCACTCAAGAACCCTAGTGGGGGTGGGGGTGTACAGACCTCACAACTGCAGACTAGGTGAACTTTCTGGGGTCTTCTGCCCTACAAGCCCAGCTCCCTATATGGCCCTTCCATTCCCAGAAGCTGGCTCCCTCACTCTCTGACTGCTATTTAGTTCCCCCAAGGGTTAAAAATGGGAACAAAATAATTTATTTCAAGATCTTCAAAAACAAATTCAAATTTTTTTTAATTATGTCAAATTAAGGCCATTAAAAGTTAAGCTGTGTACCGAGAGCATTTTCCTGGGAAAGGTGCTGTAACATCATTATTTCTCCCCAAAACGCACTTACTGTACATTTCTCAAAGCCATCAGCCTTGATTGAAGGCTAATGAAAAAGCTGTCCTGCGTCAGTTTATTTCTTGTATCCATTAAGAATAATTACGGCTGAACAATTTTTGATGCCTGTAACCTTCGAAAGCGTTGCTAATGGCATTATAAATTGCTCCTTGTCCAATGACTACAGCGAGATGCTTAATTCAAAGGCGCTCTGTCAACAGGACTGATTTGTGTGGCTAATGAGTGCGTTTAAAACAACAGCCTCAGCTCATGCATCCGAATGTCAATAAGAGGACGAGGTTCAATAAGGAGGCTTGTCCGTAATAATTAGCAGGGACAAGTGCTCTGGATCAGGCCCACTGTGGCTTTCACAGCCCTGTTCTCAAGACATCACCAGCATCCCTGGGGCCCGGACACAACTCTTCACTCATGGGCTGGGGTTGAAACCAAGACCCAGAAGACCCAGGCGGGGGTCAATGGCAGAAGGGAAGGTGTTGACCAGGAAAAGTGTTTAAGGTGAGGATAAGAAGACGACTAGTTACCATGTATTAAACACTTAGTCATTAATTCTGTAGACATTTATTAAGCACCTGCTGTATGCAAGTGTTGAGAAGCAAAACTGCAGGGGTTGGCAGAGGCCCAGAGAGTGAGGAGTGGGGGACATGGGGCATGGGGGGAGGCAGACCAGAGGGATAGAAACATTTTAATATGTTTCCACTCTCAGAATCCCCTCTCCATTCCCAGTCCTTAACGGTTTAGTGCCAAGGCTATCTCTTCCAGGAAGTCTGCCCTGATTTTTCCTTACTTTCCTGGCAAGCTACAATCTAGCCAGCATCAAGGCTGCACTTGTTAGCATCTCCTTGCTTCCTGCATGTTATATAGACAAGAATCCCCTTAAGAATAGAGACAGAGTGTCTTCATTCTTTCTTGGCCCAAAGGCAACCACAGATTTTGGTATACAGATGGCCCTTACCCAGGGCTTGTTAGCTGTTCCATTTAACTTTTCGCGGTATTCCCATTACTACTATTATTCCCATGGTTAGCTTTTACCGTATACACATTAGGATGGGGGTGGGGAGAGTCACAGGCATGGGGGAGATGATGCCAGAGTTGGAGGTGCTTAGAGATGAGACAATGTGAACCATGCCCCCCAGGACCCTTCCACCTTCCTCCCGGATAGGAATGCACACAACATGTTTGTTAAATAGCATATCTTGCCAGGTGCTAAGATCCAAGGCCTATATGAAGAAGGATGAGAAATGAGGCCTTGAAGGCCCAGCTAGGGCATCCGTGTTTTAATAGGCAGCTGCGGGAAAGCCAGCATGTGACTTGAAGGTGGTGAGTGGCCTGGGCAGGCGTAATATAAGCAGATGCATCTGACCACATGTAAGGAGTAGACTGGAGAGAAAATAAAAGTGAGAGGGAAAGAAAGTGAGCAAAAGCCCAACACCCAGCTGCCTGAGTTCACATTCCAACCCTGCAACTCACAAGCTGTGAGATTTGGAGCAAGCCTTTTTCTCTAGCATCACTTTCCTCCTATGTGAGGTGGGAGGAATATGGAACCCAGCTGATGGGGTTGCGGTGAGGAACACATGAGGAAAGCCCATAAAACAGTTTGCATAGTCCCTAACACTTTTGACATTGCTATAGTCACTGCATATCGGACACTTTAAATACATGAATGAATGAATGAATGAATGAATGAAACAAAATAAAATAGAGCTCTTGCTTTATCAAATGAGGAAACAAAAATGTGAAAGTACGTGGCACACCTAGCTAGTATGAAGTGTGAGGGCTTGGATCCCAAACCAGCATGCTTCTTCCGTGCCCCCTCCCAGCACACTGGGGGATTGTACGCAGCTGCCTGGGGTACGTGTGTATGTGCCTGCATGCATGTGTTTGCAGGGGTGGGGGGTATGGTGCAGCCACACACCACTGTCAGACGTGGGGCTTTGTCCTGGGACAGCCCTGGGCCTGCTAGGAGGGCTCCAGGTGTTTGCCTGCAGGAGCCGAGGGGAGCAGGCTGAGTGGGGGCAGCTCCCCCGCCTGCTGGCGCCCAAGCCTCCAGGGGCTCTCCAGGTGTGGGAGGCAGCGGGCAGGTTTCAGAGGACAGGCTGTCAGAATCTGTCTCCCCCTTTTTGATGACAGGCCTCAGATTTCTATCTCAGCAGAGAGGTGCTAGGGAAATCCTGGGGTAGGGGGGTGATAAACAGGGTGCTTGTTCCGATCCATCTCCAAAGAGAGATTTTTTTCCGAAAGCCCTATCACTTCTACTCCTGCCAAGAGATAGTGAGAAAGTGGATGTTTTGATCTGTACCTGGGTCTTTCGTTTCGTCCAGGCAGTGGGCACTTGGGCAGTCCAGTCTGTGTCTCAGCGAGCCGAGGACAATTTTTAGAATCCTCATCCCAGCGGACCTCTACAGCCTCTGAAATTTCTAATCTGAAAACCTTCCCTTCCTCTGGCTTCCAAGTGCCCTCCAGAATCTCTGACCGATCGCTCCTGGGGTCTTAGACACCAGGAATTTCTTGCTCTGCCTTCCTTTTAACAGTTCGCGTTCCTCAGGCTTCCGTCCTGTGTTCTCATTCCACACCTTCTCCCTGGGTGAGTTCACCCGGCCCTGCGGCTTCACATTTCACCTAAAGGCTACTGGCCCCCAAATCACCCACTCCAGGTGAGCCCATCTTCCCTAGCCCCACGGAGCAACCGCCCTGTGGACATCCCTCTTCAGATGACTTTCAGGGAAACACGAGGTCAACATGTCCAAAGCAAATGTCACCATCGTCCTCCCCAACCAGCTCTCTTCCCAAGTCCCCCATCGCACTGAACAGTACCAACAACCAGCCAATTGGCAGAGACAGAAATTGGGAAGCAAGAAAATCTGGGTTTCAATCCATACTCTAACAATTAACAGCTGCGTGATCTTAGCAAATGACTTATTTCTCTGAGCCTCAGTTTCCCCATCTGCAAAAAGGGGGATAACAGTCATTCTTACCTGGTGAGTTGTTGTGAACTATAAGTGAGTTGATATGTGTAACATTAGAAGAACCTCCATATCCAACTAGTCACTAATTGCATCACTTCTGTCCCCTAAATGTTTCCCGATCCTTCTTCTCTTCCACCACACTGCTGATACTCCTAAGTCCTGGACTTATTTCAAAAATCACCTAAGTGTTCTGCCTCCTGTTGATTTTGTCGCCGTCATTATACATCCAGAGTGACTCTAGAGGACAAATGACATCTGAACCCTCTGGCCTCCTCATCGCCGTTGAGACAAAGTTCAAGTTTCTGAACCTAGTTTTGACCAACGAGGCCCTTCAGGGGTTTTGCCCCCTGCTTACTTACCCTGCCTCTTCTTTTCACACCCCCTTCTGAGCTCTGGGCTTGAGCAACATTAAATTACTCGCTCTTTTCCCAGAAAGTAAAGCCTCTGGGCCTTGCACAGAATATTCCCACTACCCCACCCACCTCATCTGAATCTCTCCTGCCCAGTCTTCCAGTCTGGCCATGGGCATCCCCCTCTGGGAGGCCTTCTGGGGGGGAGGCTGTGAGGGGCCACCCGGAGCCCCCCTCTCAGGACCAAGGCTCTCACTCCCCAACTCCTGGGAGCAGGAGCACGGCTGCTTCCTCGGGGGATGCCCCCCTCCCTGGGGCAGCCCGCAGCTGGGGCCTGGTGTCTGTGAGGGATTCAGGCCCAGCTCCCCTGCCTAATTCTGGACAACTCTGGCCTCCCCAGCTCCACGGCGCCCATGGGAATGGTGGAGGCCACCAGTGCACTGCCCTCTTCCTCTGTCAAGATGGCTCCCCTCACTTCCTCACAGGAAATAGCGCCCTGGAAACTTTCCCCACACAATCTCCATCTCAGAATCCACCTCCAGGGAAGCTGACCTAAGACACCTCCTAAAATCCGCCTCGACCCCAGGCTGGGTTAGGTCTGTTTTCTTTTGAGTCCCCAAAGCCGCTCTGAGCCCCTGGATCAAATCTCCTATGATGTGGGATAAAATCACAGGTCCGGCTCCATCTCCCGCTAAGTGGAAGCTACTCGGGAGGGGCCCCGCTTGCTCATCTCTGTCTCTATAGCATCTGGGTCCGTGCCAGGAAAGGCCCCCTGAGAGAAAGACTCAGAGATCTTTATGGAGCCATTTCAAACAGGGATTTTTGATGTGGCTTATAAAACAAATCACTGAACGTTCCATTCTGGATTATTACCAAATAACAGAGAAGGTGGACATCTCCCAGAACTTCATTCCATCCCTGAGCCTGAAGGACACGAGAGCCTGGTGGGAAGGAGACGGAACAGACCATCCCGTCCTCCCTCACCTGACCCTCGCGCACTTTTCCCAGCCTTCCGTCTTGCCATGCCTTCCCCATCGGTCTTCTGCTCCAGCCCCTCCTCCAGCCCACCACCCCTTGTCCGCACTGTCTGCACTGCCCTCCCACACATTTGCCATGCAGGGGAACTCCTGCTCAGCTCAAGCTCCTCCCAGATTTCCCCAGGAGGATCAAGGCCCTTGGTTCATTTCCTTTCTGCCTCTGATTCCTTTTGCACCCCTTTGCCTTGGGATCATCTGCGATCTGTCTCCCCGAGCCCAGTGAGCTCCCTGCAGATTCATCTCTGTCCCAAGAACAGCCCTGGACCTAACCCAGAGCAGAAGCTCACACGCCATTGGCTGCGGGGGTGAGAGACATTTCCCTGCATCTGAGCTGGCTCGGGCATGCCTATGGGCTTGATCTTCTGCTCCCTGGGACAAGGTTGGAAGGTAGCTCCTGAAAGCATGGGGTTAGGGACCTGGCCAAAGTGTCCAGAGATAAGGAAAGGAGAAAGAAGGATGGACTGCATCGTCAGAGTGACAAGTTGCCATGAAGACCTCATTTCAGGGAAGTGGGACCAACGATCCTGACACTACCTCACAGTCAGTGTCCCTAGAGCACCTGCCCCAACGTCATCCCAATCCGCAGTATTTCTACTTCACCACCACTCTGAAGCTGGGGTGAATGGTGGAGCTCTCTGACAGATGGTCACTGGGGCCCAGATGTGTCCTAGCATTCCTTCCAACTCCAACATTCCTTGATTCAATGGCTCTTCCTGAACCTTATACATGGGGACCAGCTGTGACTCTGGGCATGGAACCCAGTATGCACCCTGGTTTTGGAGTCTTCTGCTGGGAGCCAAAGTCATGACGGAAAAGAGGCAACGGTCCTGGTGAAGAGGAGGCATCTCTCCTCTTAGACCTGAACCTCCAGAGCTGATTTGCCCCTAACCACCTGGTTAGGTGGTTCAGGGATTGCAAGCCACACTCGGTTCCATAAACCTCCCAGGGGCCCTACGGCCACACTTGAGGTGCTATTTACAGGACAAGTGACATAGCATTCATGGCTGAGCTCCTGGAATCAGAGTGCCACAAACAGGAGGGTCATCACAGTTATTGCAACTGTTGCTTTTCTTGAAGTTTTGATTTTTGAAGGAGGGGCCCTGACATTCCCTTTGTTCATAGAAATAGATTCAAGAATCAGCCTGAATATGAGAGATTTCAAGTAAGCCAAGGAATAGATTCCATGATTACTTTTTAAAATACTGGTTTTTGGGGTGCCTGGGTGGCTCAGTGGGTTGAGCCGCTGCCTTCGGCTCGGGTCATGATCTCAGGGTCCTGGGATCAAGTCCCGCATCGGGCTCTCTGCTCAGCAGCGAGCCTGCTTCCCTCTCTCTCTCTCTGCCTGCCTCTCTGTCTACTTGTGATCTCTCTCTGTCAAATAAATAAATAAAAATCTTTAAGAATACTGGTTTTTTATTCTAGAAAAACATCAGACTTGTCTGAGATTCAAGTAGAAAGATAAATAAACGATCAGGATGATTTTGAAGTCTTCCATTTTTTAATTAACAAGTGTCTATGTTTTCATTCAGAAAGCATATGTGGGGACCAAGGGAGTGGTACCTACACACACACCTGGGACAGAATGCCTAGATTTTGACTTCCCCAAGGGCAGGGACTATGTCTTCTTTCCTGTCCCCTGCACGGAGCCTGGCACATGACTGATGCTCAATAATTACTTGTTGAGTGAAAGAAAGTGAAGACAGTCCGGTCAATAAGAAAGAGCTGATGTAGCAACCTTCCCCTGGGCAGCACCTTGATGGGCCGTGACCTTCTGTCAGTTAGCAGCGGTGGGGGTAGAGCAGGGCAAAGAAAGGGATAGAATTGCTAATGCTGTGATTTCCCCAAAGTATCAGGAATTACTTCCTGGGGTCGTCATACCTCCCATCCATGGTTGGCATCTTCTCAACACCCCACATCTCAGCCCCCACCACACACACACACACACACGAATGCACGACAACTCCCCCGAGGGCCTGAACTGCCCCATCCTTCCTGACACTCTGTATCACTCACCCTCACTCTCTGGCCCCTTAGCACCTGGATCTTAGTCTCTATCCTAGAGGACCTCCAGGTTGGGACCGAAAATCCATCCTACCCCTTGGACTCTTTGAGTCCCAACTGTGCTATGCTGGCAAATGGCCACACTTCTCTTCAACTCCTCTCAGCAGGAAGAGGAGCCCATTGCTCTGCTCCTTGATTTGGGGTGGGGCGATGACTCGCGTTGGCCAACAGGATGCAGAAGAGATGAAGTGGCACCCATCCTCAGTCCCAGCCTGAGCTGAGTGACAACAGACACAGTGTCCGGTCACCCCCAACACCTTAGCCAACAGCCAGTCGAACCGGTGAGTGAGGTCATCTTAGAGGCAGTGCCAACCAACGTGCTAGCTGACCTCAGTCGTGGGAGCGACCCCGGCAAGATCAGCCAAGCCTGGCTGAGACTAGCGGAGCCTCCCAGCTGACTCTGGACTTGGAAGCAATAAAAAACTATGGTTGCTTTGAGCCACCAGGTCTGCGAGTGGTTTGTGACATGGCAACAAACCCCTGAACTGTGCCTCAGCCACACTTCTGTGACCCAGGACCTTACGCCTCTGACTTGGGCAATCCGTCCGCCCCCTCTCTTACCTGAGCCTGACTCCCTTTCAGCCCCTCACCCTCCTATTATCACTGCACCTGTCCTTCAGTGTCCTCAGGACCACCCCCAACCCTTTCTTCCCTCTGATCTTTCCCAATCTGCCCATCCTGTCTTCCACCAATCCCACCGAGATCCCATGCCTGTTACACCACCCACTCTTCTATCAAAGCCTTCGGTTCCTTTGACCCTTGTCCTTCCATCACACCCCTAGAGGAACTTCATTCCCAGATCAATCCCACTACCACCTTCTGTGCTTTGCACCCATGGTGCCCATCATGGCCCCAGCTGATCATCCAGCCTCTGGGTGGCCCTCCCACAAACTCATGGCTGTCACCTGCGGCCCCAGTGCTATCCCTGGCCCCAGGCTATAGCCTGGTTAGCTTCCTCTCCCATGACCCTGAGGTCTGTCTGATCCTTCCCCCTTCTCCTCTCCCTTGAATGCCCTATACACTCCACAGGCAGGAGCTCACCTCCCATTGCACCAAGAAACAGGGCCACCAAGATCCTGCAGTCATTTGCAAACATGCCCACCTCCCGGTGCCCCCATCTTCCTCTCACCTTCCACGATCAGAGAGTCCTTCTTCTTCCCACCCAAGGTGACTCCAGGAGAGTCAGTGCATCGAGATGTTTGGAAGCACACATTCTGGTGTCAGATGGTGTGGGTGGGTAGAAAGTGCCCTGCACTTATGGCCCGGCCCTGCAATGGACAAATGGCCCATTCCCCTTCCAACAGAGCAGCTCCTCTGGCTCTCTGTCTCCATCTCTCTCTTCTCTCTCCCTCTCTCTTTGTGTCTATTTCTCTAGGTAAGAGTCTTTCTCCCCCAGATTTACATTGTTTGTATGTGTGTATGTGTTTCTGTCTCTCTCTCTCTACACACACACACATACACACACGCACTGACACACTCACACACACTCACTCACACACACACACACACACACACACACACACACACACACTTCGGAATGGGGAGGCTGGGGGAAGGGAGGGATGGGTCTGGAGAGGAAGAGACCGATCTCATCAGGGCCCAGCATGTCTCAGTAAGAAGTTTGGAATGGATCCTGAGGGCAATAGGGAGCCTTATAGGAGTTTAGGTCAGGGAAGGACACAGTCCAGTGTGCGTTTCAGATAAATCACTGTAAAAACAGAGCAGGGAACAGGAGGAGCCTGGAGACAAAAAAAAAAACAAGTGTGGGCTTTCCAGCCTAGGAAACCCAGTGGGAGATGAGGGAGCTGAACCAGAGAGGGGTCACAGGGGCTTGGCCAGAGGGAGGACAAGGCGATACGAGGCCATGAGAGAGCAGAGATAAAGAGACAGACACATAAGAAGGGACAGCCAGGAGAAAGACGAAGGTACCGTGAATGAGAGAGAGTCCAAGAGCTGTAGAGAATCGAGAGAGAAACAGAAACAAAAACAGGCAAATGGAAGGAGGAAGAGAAAGACAGAAATTCTATCCAAGCGTGAAACCTGGGAGTGGGAGAAACCTGGTGGGAAATGTCGGGGACAGGAGTCTGGGCTGTCCTGCGTTGCGGGCGCCCTCCCACCACCCTCAGATGCTGGGCCTGGGGGAGGAAGCAGGGGGAGGACGTAGGGAAGAGAGAGGGGTGGAAGTGAGGGACGGGGTGGGTCAGGGAGGCCCAGGGAGGGCCCTTGGCAGGCCTGCGCACCCCAGTAGCCATGACCTCAGCCCAGCTCCATAACGCCTTCCATCTGCCGCTCCAGCTTTTACGTGCCGGAGACAGATCTGCAACTAGGAGCATATTCGAGTTTCTCAAGCAGGGGAGGAAGGCTCAGTTGGATAGTCCTCACTTTGGTCGACCCAGAGGGCCAAGTCTCCGTTAGCAAACTGGAGAAACTCTCGGGGGATTCATTCCCCCTCCTTCCTGGTAAAGGGGTAGCAGGAAAAGCCGGAGGAAACAGAGGTTCCCCTCGGGGAGCAACACAAACATTCAGCGTTCAGCCCTGCCACCCGTGTCTAGAGGGAGATCACTGATCCAGTGGGCGCCGAGGACATGGACCTGCTCCATTACGTCTCTCTGGCTCCCCTCCTGCCCAAGAGAGGAGGAAGAACCCTGTCAGGCTGTCTCAGGGACTCTCTCTGCTCCTCAGAGAGAAGCCGCAGATGCCAGGACGTCCTCAGGGTGTGCAGGAAAGCTGTACCTGGAGTCAGGCCAAGGTGGCAGGCTCGCCCCACCTTCCACTCACTGGGCGGCCACAGGCAAGTTGCTTGGCCCCTCTGAGGTTAATTGTCTTCATCTCTAAGAGAGGAGCGAAATCTCATGATGGAGCCCCTAAATGCCACATGCCAAACACATCAGCTGAAATCGTCTCTGTGAAAAGTCCTCTGTAAAGGAGGGTACGGTGCCCATGTGATCCACATGGGCCTTTGAGGAGACAATGAGCCCCTCCTCTAGCCGAGTGCCTGTCTTATCCCCTGAAATGTATGCCCAGGAAATCAGACCTTATGCCCTGGCCCCTGGCTCACATCCCCGCTTGTTCCCTTTGTGCACGTCTTGTCTTTCCGCACAGCTAGATAGATGGAGGGTCAAGGCTCAGGGAGAAAGCCCAGAGGCTGGAGAGGAAACCTGCATTCGAGCTGCCTCTCAAAGAGCTGGTCAAGGCAGACACCTTCTGTCAGGCCAATGCCAGGACTGGGGTCTGGGTAGGCTTGGGGCAAACGACGCGGGGGGCTCCCCGGAAGAATTCAAGAGACAGACACTTGCCGAGGGAGAATCTAGGCCCTTGCACAAAGGAGAATGGGCCTTGAGACTGTCCACTAGGAGGACCATTTAACTGGGGGTCTCTGGCCAGCCCTCAAGGACGGTGACCAGGCTGGAGATGGGAGGCATGAGGAGGGGCCCTGCCTCAGCTGGGAGGGCAGCCCACTCCAGGCCACGCCTGCACACACCGCATAGGATTCTGACAACAAAGGGAACCGCTGGGCCACCTCTGGGTTGGTAGGGGCCTAAGACCCGAGACAGTGTGAGGAGGAGCCCACAATTCTGTCCATAAACATCTCAATAGCGTGATTAACTGAGCATCGCAAATTGTAACCCTTTCCTTTAATGCACTTTCCCTGAATTACCGCAAGGAGCCGGCCGAGGAGCCCGTACAAATTGCTGGAATGGGCAGTTAAGCGGGGAGGTCGGAGGTTAAATGAACACGGTTGTTTATGAAGACACAGCCCGAATCCATTTGCATTTTAATATTCTCTCAGTGAGACGGAAAGCCACTTTGAGGACAGCTTGTTTGGAAATCCCATTAACGGGTTATTTATGGGGCTCGTGGCTGCGTGACCCTTGCCCTTGTTTTGTTAAACACGAACCAGACATGAATCAGACGGGCAGCGGGCTAGTTGCTATTGTTTCCCGTAGCACGAAATGTCATCCGATTCAATTATTCTGAGGCTGACACTTTCTGAATTATCACCCTCATAATGCTCAATTTCCCCTGTTTTCCCCTTTGGTCAACCTGATTATTTCTGTCTTTGTAGAAAGCTGACTCTTAGAGCCGCTCTTTCACTGCCATGGGCTGTCAGGGGGAATGGGGACACCGCTGTCCTGGGCTGGACCAGGCCCCAGGAGGCTGTCAGCCTGGGGGGACGGAAGGCTCCGGTAGCACTGGAGAGGGACCCACAGCCTGGACAGTCCGCCACCCCCTGCACCTGACTTCCGGGTCTGGGGACCTGCTCTGGGAGCCGCCATTGCCTCGAGAACTGAATTCTCGGGATCCGTCACCCACTCTCTGAAAAAGCCTTTTGATCAACAGTAAAATTGGATTTCTCTGAAAGAATGAATTGGAAACTTGTTGAAAAAGGAGGAAAAAAGAAGCCGAGGAATATTCTGGTACTTGGGCTTTTTTTCATGAACAGTCCGGTGGATTAAAAAGGAGGAAAAAAGAAGCGGAAGAATATTCTGGTACTTGGGCTTTTTTTTCATGAACAGTCCGGTGGATTAAAAAGGCTTGCAGGGACTAAAGGCAGAGTGTGCTTTGAACCTGCATGGCACGGTAGAGGCAGGGAGCTCTCAGAGAAGAGGGGGGCGCCCAGTGAGGTCTAGTCTTGGGCTCCTGGGTTTGCCACGTGCAGACAAATTCATCAGTTCTCTTATGGATTTGCCTTGAATTGGATGTCATTTTAAAGATAAAAGGGATCCTGGTGTCTTGGTCCCCAAGATTAGGCTTCTGGCCGACAGTCATGTCTCCCCAGCACTTTCCGACCCCCGACCCTGGGCACTCACAGAGCCAGACCAGCCGTTGCATGGGCCTAGTACCCGTGGCTTCTCCCCAGCTAAGGAAGTCAGAAGCCTGTCCATCTGGCCAAGCTCTACTCTTCAGAACCCCCCTGCAGTCAAGCCACACTAGCCTGCCAGGCCCAAGACCCAGAGCTGGGTGCCCATCACCTCTCCACCCCTCTCCATCTAAGCCATGATTTCAGAACAAGAAAGGGCTTCAACAGGCATCCCGAAACACATGGAAACATCGTGACCCAGAGAAAGGTAGAGAAGAAACTCAAGCGTGCCATTCGGGGAAAAGCTGAGACTAGAACCCAGAACTTATCTCCTCGGCATGGCACAAGGGACACAGACAGCTGGCATAGCCCCTGTCTGTCTGGAATAAAAGAAATGCTAAAGTCCAAGGAAGTGCGCTTGGGTGGGGCTTGGAATAACAATGCCAGTCACCGGGCACCAGATAAATACCTGTGTCTCTGCACCCTGACTCCTCAGGACTTCCCATTCCTTGCCAGGGGCTTTCTCTGGCTCCTGGAACTCACTTTGACACTTTGACACTTCCAAGGAGAGGCCAGAAACACTGAGAAATTAAACCATCGGGAGCAGCCCTGCAAGAATGACTTGGGGATTGGGTGTATCTCTACCCCAGCTCCCTCACACTTTGTGTAGGCTAACTGTAGGGTGCAACTTCTAAATGACTCCCCGAGTTCCCTGGCGGGATTCAGCTCAGTCATCCCCAGAGGCAGCTGCCTTGCTGCTGTACCTTTGATGGATCTTGCCTTTGACATCCCATGTCCCTTCTCCCCTGCTCAACCTTGTGTTCAAGGTCTTATCCCAGGGTCCTCTCCTGGGGGATCCCACACTAAGACAGTCACCTTATCTGAAAGTCTTTCTGTGTGTCAGGTTCTTTCTCTGCATCTCCTCTCAAAAGAGCCACAAAATAGGTGCTTTTTT
The DNA here is from genome assembly GCF_922984935.1 of Meles meles. Lineage (NCBI taxonomy): Eukaryota > Metazoa > Chordata > Mammalia > Carnivora > Mustelidae > Meles > Meles meles. Next base: position 187,528,855 of record NC_060066.1, read on the forward strand.
TAAAGATTTTATTTATTTATTTGACAGAGAGAGAGATCACAAGTAGGCAGAGAGGCAGGCAGAGAGAGAGAGGAAGGGAAGCAGGCTCCTCGCTGAGCAGAGAGCCCGATGCAGGGCTCGATCCCAGGACCCTGAGATCATGACCTGAGCTGAAGGCAGAGGCTTAACCCACTGAGCCATCCAGGTGCCCCAAAATAGGTAATTTTATGACTCCATTTGCAGATGATGAGACCGGGGATGGAAAGTTAAGTTCTTGTTCAGGGTCACAGAGCTGACTGGGGTTAGAGCTGGGATTCGAATCCAAGCAGCAGGACCCCGAAATCTGTATACCCAACCATTTCACTAAACTGTAAGTCCAGAGTCACTTGAAGGAGGTGGACATCTGAACTCAGCCATCAGGCTGCTCCAGACTGTACCCAGGGGTCAACCCACAGTGGGCATGTGCGGCCACCCTCCACACCCAGATGTGGGGATTACTACGAGAGCACCTGCATTTCCTTAGGAACACCCTTCCTACTACTTTCTGCAAAAGCCTTTTGACCAAGTTTAAAATAGATCTCTCCTTATGAATTGGCCGTCTGAGGAATTCTCCTCCAGTGGTTAATTCAATCTTAATAGAAGCTGATTTTTTTCTCCCAGAAGAAAAAGGAACAATACATCTTTAGAACGGGTTTATAAGTGTCATGATTTTTCTACTAATTTACACTGCATTCTCTGCTTTAAAATGTGAAATTACCTCATTGTGTCTCTGAATATCCTCTGTGCTTGGACCCGAAATTAAGCTTGCTGTAGAGAAGCCTAAATGACCACAATTTGCTGTGTGAAATGCCCTGATTGCAAGTGCAATCCTGAGCAATCCCGGGCCCCTGCACAGCCCAGCTCACTCTCGCTGATTGGCCTGTCCCAGTGGCGTCGCCAGAGACACCCGGTGCTATCTGCCAGGCAGGAGAGGGCAGGGAGGGAGCCACACACCAGCCAGATCTCCCATCGCCCGAGAGCAGACGCTGCCCCCTACCCAGCCACCTCCCAAGAACCACAGACCTTATGGTCCCTGCTTGGCCACCAGGACGGCGTGGGGTAACATACAGTGATCCCAATAATACAGGTACTTCTGTAGAACTGATTGCTTACAGCTAGGATGAGTTTTGCAAACCCTCTGTGACATTGTGATTGTCCCTCACTCTTTCTGGGTTACTTGGTGACTCCTAGCTTCTGGCCTCTCATAAGAAGATTCTTTACCATGGGTGGGGGGCAGTCCTCTGAGATACCCTCCCTTGGGCACTGTGGCATCTGGAATCAGTCTCCCTGCATTCAATCCAGGCGATATCACTTACTGTCTGTGTGACTTCGGTAAGTCATGTCCCTTCTCTGTGTCTCAGTTGGCCTCATCTGTAACACGGAGGCAGTGGTGTGACCTACAGTAACAGAGTTGTCAGCGGGACTGAGAGTACACGGTTAAAACTATCTGGAGGTGCTGGGTGCTTTGTAAATAATCATGGGTCTGTATTTCAGACCACACGCCCAGGTGTGCAAGAATTTTAACTTTATTTTTCTAAAATGCATGCTATGATCTACCTCAAGTTTCCTCGTAAATTTTTTAACTTCTCAGTGGGAGAAAAACAAATTGACCTGGCGGGGTGGGGTAAGAAACTGAATTTGACCCAATGCGCCCACTTTGTCCCAAATGTCTGGAGCAGACTCCCCTGCTCCCTGTTTCCCGTTTCCAGGTAGGGATTCCAGGCCCCCCATCCAGAGACAAAGATGACCCTAAACTCAGCGCCAGGTCTCCGCTTGGGCTTCTTTACTTGGAAAGTAGCCATTCGTCCTCCCAACTATTTCCAAGGGACCAGCATTTCCCTCTGGACTCCTGAGCCTTTTTAACCATTTTGATTTTATGTCCTCGCTAGCAGCCAAGGCTGAAACTAGAAATGTAGATTCAGAGAACATCAGAGCCAGAGAGGCTGTAGTTAGGGTGGTCGTTTTCTAGAACTGCTTTAATGAAGTATCCCAAACTGGATGCTAGAACTGCTTTCACGAAGTAAGCCCAAACTGGCTTAAAGAATAGAAATTTGTCATCACAGCTATGAAGGCTGGAAGTCCAAGATCGAGGTGCCAACAATGTGGGTTTCTTCTGGGGGCTGTTGAGGAAGGACCTGGTCCATGCCACTCTCCTAGCTTCCAGTGGTTTGCTGCGAATATTTGGTGTTCCTTGGCTTACGGACACAGCACCCCAATCTCTTCCTTCATCTTCATATGGCGGTCTTCCTGTGTGCCTGTGTCCAGATTTCCCCTTATTACAAGGACACAAGTCATAACACACGAGGGCCCATTCTGAGGACCTTATTTTAACTTGAATCCCTCTATAAAGTCACTGCTTCCAAAGATCACATTCTGAGTTACTGGTAGGTCTAGGACGTCAGTGTGCAAATTTGGGGGAACACAATTCAACCCATGTCAGGTAGCCATCCTCCCTTATTTCATAAATGAGGACGCTGATGGTCAAAGGATGGTAAAAGGGAAAGGATTGGCTAAGCAGAGCCAGTGGTCAGGTAGCAGGGATGAAGTTCCAACTCCAGACTCTTGTAGCCTTGCTCTATCTCTGACTCCTTGAAGGTTCAAAAGCCTCAAAGGAAAAGACATGGCCATGACCCCGTAGGGCTGAGAGTGATAATATCTCCTGTGTGTCCCCTCCAGACCCAGAAGCTGGGCCCATGCATCCCAGCTCCAAGCTGCATGTTCCTAATGGTCAATCAGGCTGTACCCAAGAGCCTTTTAAGAAACATCATTCATCTTATGCCAATGCCAGCAAAGGGACTGGCTCACACACAAGGAACACAAACCCTAAATGAAGCATTAAAATGATTTTAATGCTCACTGTCGAGCGCCAAAGCCTGTGCCTCCTGTCTTCACGGCAGCCCATCTTGACGTGGGAGTTGGGATCCTGAAAGGCAATTTTGTTAATGCTACTGGGAGGAGCTTGAAGGTCTGGAAACTCATCCATCATCTTAACGCGCTTTGGGATGGACTGGGAAGATAAAGCTTTCATCTTCGCTGCCAGGCGGAGCCTCTTCAATTAGGCAGGGAGTGCGGGGAGTAGGAACAGTGCCCTGAGCGGGGAGGGAAGGGAAGGAAGGAGATGCAAATCCCTCCCATGAGGAGAGCCTGGATATTAGGACTGTGGCCCAGCACCTTCCTCCTGGAAAATAAAAAAGCACAGTATGGAAAATGAGGGCAGGGCCTGTCCCAGCTCTGCCTGGAGAGGCACAGGGTCTGAGTTGCAGAGCAGAGGAGGCAAGAAATGATACCAGTGGGAAAAGGTGTCTGTCTTCAAAGCATCCAGAATTCACTGGTGCCCCCTCCCCCACAGGAAGCTGATGAGGAGGAAAGCCACTGGCCCCAGCCCTCTCCCTCTTCAGAGATGTCCCTAGTCCCAAGGAAGAGCTCCAGAAGGGATAGCCCAGAGTCTCTGCGGAAGGGGATACCCTGGTGACTGGAGCAGGAATGGGGAGGTGCCGGGGAGGAAGGCAGCGAGGTTCCATGGGTTCTAAGAGCTCCCTTGCCCCTCTGTTGTTCTTCCCTCAGCACACAGACCTGCGGGAGCAGCCCCAGTTCTCACAGCTCCTAGGCACGCAGGAAGTCGGTTTTGACTCTCAGACTCTCAGATCGTCCGCCCCCAAGTCTATTTCCCTTCTTCACCCTCACTGAATCAGCAGGATTGCCCCAGCAAAGGTCTGAGCAAATTCCTTCTCTCCACAACCCTTCTTGTTCCTCTTGGAGGCATTCCCCTCTCCAGGACGGGGACAACGGGAGGACGCAATTATGCCACAAAGAGAGGCCATCTGAGTGAGGAGCTATCAGGGGTGGGTTGCCCATGGGCCCTGAGCAAGCCGGGAGGACATCCTCAGAGGATGGGTTAAGCGAAAAGCAAAGTGGCCCTGACCTTGGTCTTGGGGTAGGGTGTTCACACTGCCACTTATGTCTTCATCCTGACACATCGTCACCTGCCGCAGCTTGACTCCCCCAGAGTCGATTGATTATTGATCAAGCTGCCAATAAGTCAACTAGGGATTTACCAAGCAGTATCCACTAGGTGCTTAATGGACTGTGCCCTCTGCCATCAGCCAAGAAACATTTATTGAAACTCTCCAGGAATTCTTATAACAATAATAATAATAATGACAGACACTATTTACTGAGCACGTACTATGTGTCCTAAATGCTTGGCATGTTCTAATTCATTGCCTCTCTTGCCAGCCCTGTCTCCCATCTCTCCCTGACCCTTGTTGTAAGCTCCAGGAACACCTCCCTGCCTCACATGCTGTTCCATATCTCATACTGCTCCCTACCCATCCACCTTTGGTTGACCCCCCCTCCACTCATTCTACAGATGTCAGGTCAAGGTCATCTCCCCAGGAAGCCCACCTGAGCCCCAGCCTGAGCCCATGGTCCCTCCCACACATGCCCAAATGCACCCAGCTGAGAAGGCAAAAAGAGCCTTGATGACCGCATGGCTTCACCCGTGGCAGACACCGCTAATGGATCAGGACACTGTCGAGAACTTCCCCGGACTCCGTGGCAAATGCCTGCTGTGAGTGCACAAAGTTGGTGATTAAAGACTGCGGATCACGGATGTGCAGAGCTTAGCATAACATCTGGCTCAAAGCAGTACATTCAATACTGTTGCAGTGTTGTCCCAACCCTGCCTGCCTCCACCACCCATGGTCCATGTCTGTCACCTGCTTGGGGTGGGTGGGGTGGGGGAAAGAAGGAACTGACACAGAAAAGACAGAGCCAGAAAAATGTGAACTAATAAATGCAGGGGAACGGATGGACTATATCCTCTGCCCTCCACTGTGCTTGGGTCAGAGCAAGAGCTGGTCTTTTGGAAGGCTGGGACAGGAGCCCACACTCTTGGGGCACATGGTTGGGTATTTCCGTTTCTGAAAACTTTGTAATACCCCCAGCACTGATTGGGAGGGAGACAAACCATAAATGACTCTTAATCTCACAAAACAAACTGGGGGTTGCTGGGGGGAGGTGGGATTGGGAGAGGGGGAGCGGGCTATGGACATTGGGGAGGGGAGGCGAACCATAAGAGACTATGTACTCTGAAAAACAACCTGAGGGTTTTGAAGGGTCAGGGGTGGGAGGTTGGGGCAACCTGAGGGTTTTGAAGGGTCAGGGGTGGGAGGTTGGGGGAACAGGTGGTGGGTAATGGGGAGGGCACGTTTTGCATGGAGCACTGGGTGTTGTGCAAAAAGAATGAATACTGTTACACTGAAAAAATAAATAAAATGAAAATACCCCCAGCACTTAGAGGTGTTTATCCCCCACCCAGCACAGTGTCAGGAGCTTCATGGGCCCTGACTGTCCCTTTCCTCAAACGCTCTCAATGGAATTGGCATTATTATCCCCATCGTACCAGTGGGGAAACTGAGGCCCCAAAGAGTCCTTTGTTAAACATAGCACCCGGATTCAAATATGGGGACTTCTGGACTCCAAAGCCGCTCCTCTTCCCCACAGCACACCCTGTCTTTCCGTTTCCTGATCACTAGTCTTTGAAATAGGAACTGGATAGTGTCGGGGTTGGGGGGGAGGTGTGGGGGGGGGGGTAGACGGAGGACAGGGTAATAGTGAAGGCTGGGGCCTGGGTGGGATGAACACGTGGACCCTAAAGTTGCACAAGGGCACATGTAGATAAGAAATAAAATTGTTCTGAAAAAGGAACATGAATAAACGCAGACAAAATAGCATCTGCCTGCCCAACATCCCATTTCCTTTCCAGTCAAGAGGATTTCACCCGCCCCACCCCCACCCTTAGCCTGCCCCCGAATCGCCTAGAAAGAGGGAGGAAGAGCAGGAGGCTGGCTAATCTCGGGATCCACCCCGTCTAGGTGACCCGGGATCCACCCCGTCTAGGTGACCCGGAGTCTCCTTTTTTTCTGAAGACAGCAGCAGTTCCCTCGTGTTCTATGTCAATGAGCTGTTTGTAAATGTGCATCCATAATGGGGGAGCTGTCAGGTCGGGCTGGGGATTGGCTGGGATGGGGGAGGACAATAGATTCCATGCTCTGGGGTCAGGCCTGGGGGGGGAGGGGACTGTGGCACTCGGGAGGCCTGAGGAGAAGGAGCCAGACACTGGATGGGCTGGAGCTGGGGCAGGGGATGAGGATGCTCAAGCCAGAGCCATACTGAGACCCGCAGCCTCAGGCACAGAGGTGACAAGGAGCAGGGAACCTGTGGTGACAGCTTGGGCGTGGGGGGGCATGTGCCAGGGTGAGGAGGAGAGGCCTGGGGCTCTGGGGCAGCTGGGGCACCCCTCTGGTTGCCAGGAAAAGACCTCAGGGCAGCCTCAGAGCAGCTGCATTGGAAATTGGCTGGGAAGACTCTCTCCCATCGTCGCAGGCTGTGTGCTAACCCGGGTCCTATGCCTGGTCCAAGGGCCCCATGTGGCCACACAGGCAGGGAGTGGCCTGCCCTGCTTGGGACCCACAGGGCACAATAAGGTTCAGCACAGCTCCTGATATAGAAATGCTCAATAAATGGCAGCACTGATATTTAAGAACGTAATTGCAAATAAAAATAAAAACACTCCAGTTAAGCAGAAAAGAGGGATTTGTTATAAGGTCCTCGGGATATCTCCAGTCCCCAAAGTAGGACAGAATCAGCACAAGCCTCTGTCCATTCTCCCCAGGGATCCTTAGATCCCCTCTCTGCACACCAGCTCCTCCTGCTTGTTTGGCACGTGGCAAAAGGTGTCACATTCCCCTCCCCCCCCCCCCCGCCCCCAGCCCTTGCATTTCTACCCCTTGCAGAACCTCACCGGCTCTCAAGCCCGATTTCAGATTATCTGGAGAGAAAAATCTGATGGGGTTCTTCCTGGTCTATCAGCCGTGGCTGGGGGTGGAGATCACATAGCTGTTATTGGCTCACTTATTCACTCATTCAACAAAAGGTTTATGGTGTACCTACCCTGTGCCAAGCTCTGTTACAGGTGCCCTACCCTCACGGAGCGTACCTTCTAGTTCAAGGAGGACCGGCGAGAAACAGCCCACCTGACGGGTGAGACGTCAGGTCAACCCAGGCTGAAGGGAAGGAGCACTGAGGTGAGGTCAGAGAATAAAGCACCCTTTCATGGAAGGTGACCAGACACCTCACAGTCCAAGCGACATCTGCTGAGAGACTCGAGGGGGCATTGAGGAGACAGGAAGTCAGGTAGGTGAGGGAAGAGCTCTCCAAGCAGAGAAAAGCGGGTCCTAAGGAGGGCGGGCGTGTGGGTTTGAGGACAAGCAGGGGGCTCAGTGCTGTTGCAGCAAATAAGGCGTGGGGGAAGTTAGAAAGAATAGAGGGCGGATTGGTGGGTTCTGGGGCCACGGGGAGGTGAGAAACTGTGCTGGTTCTGAACTATGGGATGGTGAGACCCGACTGTTTCTCAGCGTGTCTCGGAGCTCCCGAGTGTGACCTCCAGTTCTCCTGGCCTGGCTGCCTCTAGCACCCTGGGCTTCTTGGTTTGTCCCAGTTGCCACCCCATGGCGCGCCCCTCCAAGTGGGCAGCGCTCCAGCACAACCTCAGGGACTTGACGGTTCTGCAGCCAGAGACCCCCACAGGACCGCTGGTCCCACAGAGCGTGACAAGCCTTGGCACCGCCTCCAACACGTATGGCCGTGCTCAGCAAACCATAGGGTGCCTCTGGGTCCTCTGGGTCCTCTTGCCACTTCTACATCCAGAGAAAAATCACACCCAAACGCGTGGTTTCTAATTTCCTCGGGGTCCCTGCAGGGGTGGGTGACACGATCCAGCAGTGCAGGAGAGCTGACATCCTACGGGGCCAACTTTGAGATGGGCGGAAGCCTTCTAAGAAGTTCCTTCTCTCCACTCGGCCATCAGCCGTCCATCCTGAGAGCACATGTGGTCCCGGACACAAGAAGATACACCTGAGAACAGCCATGGGGGCCCTTGGTACAAAACTGGGTTTTGCAGAGCTCATTCCTATACGTCCTTAGGTCAGCTCTCCCTCTCTGCCTGCCTTTCTCTCCCCGTCCTTCACCCCTGCTACCCTGGGATTGCACTTGCCACAAGTGGGATCATAAAAGCTTTTGTCACTGGCTCCGTTTCCTAGGCCACAGGGCTCAAGCAGTTGGTACCAGGTGTGGTCCTAGAAAGCTGACCTTCAGAGTGGGGTTTAGCCTTCAGATCGTCTGTCCATCTGAAGACAGCAGGGCCCACACGCTGGTGGAAGGCAGAGTGGAGAACTCTGGTATGCAGGGCTTCGCAGATACTAAACTTTAACCTGTGCTCCAAGGAAGGTAAGGCACTGGGGTATGGAGCAGCTTTGGGATTTGCACAATCTGGAGGAATTACAATCATCAGGATTGTGGTGAAGCTGGCTTGAAAGCCTTGGAAAAATACAATGGTGGGCCTGGAGAAAGCCAAGTGACAGGGTAAGGGATGCTTTGAAAGCCACAGTGTCCCATGGCATCTTTAAAGGAGACTCGTCTCTTGCTGCCACAGGGCTGAAAACTGGACCCAGGATTTGATTGAGTAACTTTGATTGGTTACTAAGAGGGAGAGATGCCAAAGAGACAAAAGATGACTTAAAGTCTGTGACAGGTAAAGAGTGGGACTCTGACATATGGGATGAGGCTATTTGTGAAAACGAGCCTAAAAGTCTGGAACCTCAAACTCTCCGGTCACCTTCTATGCCAGAAGCAGTGACCCCCACACCGCCACCTTGGGCCAGTGGAGGGCAACCTCCTCTCGCCGGGAAGCCAGGCAGTGACTCCCTCCGAAACACAGTGAGCTGCAGAGGTACGACGGTGTTTGGAAAGGAGGCAGAGATTTCACTTGACAGTTTGGAGGGGAGACAATTATTATTAAAGTAAGCCCTAATATATGACCTTGGGGCTGAAACCAGTGATAAGATGGAGAAAGGAGGTGAGGACAGTAAGAAGAAAGGCTGTTAGAAGAATCTTCTCTATTGACATTGAAATCACCATGAACTGTGATAGGGTCATGTTGAAGAAACAGCAGCCCAGAATTTTTTTAAATCTTTGGGGATGGGAGTGGGGAGTGACTCGGGGTCCACAGGTGGCCGCAACAAGGAGGAGTAACAAAGGGAGATGGTTTGGTGGTATGACTTCCGTGCAGCAGTCTGGGTGGGGATACACAAATAGAGACGTTCTGAAAGTGACAATGACGAGCAAGGAGGGGACATCCCCCACGTACCAGGCCTGCTGGAACAGGAAGCCACCCCTTGAGAGGGTTGGGGGAGGCTATGTCCTCGGTGGGAAGTGTGGTTTCCACTAGAATACGAAGGTGATGGAGATCGTTCAGGGACCAGCATGGGGACAGGGAAGGTTTTGTTAATGACCAACCATAGAGAGTGGGGAAGGAGAAAGTCACATTGGTGGAATTACAGAGTCAAATGGAGATGAGGGAGCAGGGCCTAAGGGGTCATTGGGGATTTTTGTGATGACTAACTCGAGAAAGGATAAAGAGGTCATGTGATCAGTCTGGGTAGATTCCCAGGCAGATGGTGTGGTGAAGGTGGAATGTTGGGGAAGGAAGGGAAGAGGACTGTCAGGAGCACATCTTCTTTACTCTTGCCAAACACACACTAACCTGCATGCCAGAGCCCAAGCCAGAGAATACAAGGGAAGAGGGGCCAGAACCTGAAGGAAGTTGGGTGTTTAGGATCTGGTGGGACCTGGGTTCAAATCCTCACTCTGCCTTAGCTGGGTGATCCTGGACAAGTCCCTGAACCTCTCTGAGCCCATTTTCTCATCTATGAAGTAGAGAGGCAGTACCTCCTCTGTGGGGTCGTTGTGAGGATTCTATGAGATGGGACAGGAGGAGAGCTGGACACACAGTCTCAGAAGGACGTTTTAAAACACAGAAAATAAAATCCTAGGATTACAAGGGGAGACAATTGTCTCGAAATACAGATATCAAAATATTAAAAATTGAATATGTGAAAGGGAAATAGAAGAGCTTCCTGGGGCACCTGGGTGGTTCAGTGGGTTAAGCCTCTGCCTTCAGCTCAGATCATGATCTCGGGGTCCTGGGATCAAGCCCCGCGTCAGGCTCTCTGCTCAGTGAGGAGCCTGCTTCCCCCTCTCTCTCTGCCTGCCTCTCTGCCTACTTGTGATCTCTCCCTCTGTCAAATGAATAAATAAAATGTTAAAAAAAAAAAAAAAACAGAAGAAGAAGAAGAGCTTCCTTATTAACGTAAGAAGTAGTGAGATCAAACAGCGCTCTTAAAACAACTATAAATTCTAGGTAGTACAAATGGTATTTCAAGGTAGTTGAAACAACTGTGATGTCTGTGATTTTTATCAGTGACTGAGGGCTGGCACTACAAAGTCTACTGCGGTTTACGGCCTCCATGCCAGTTAGGGGTTGGTGAAAATTGCTTCTCCCATTCCCATTCACAAACCCCAGGGACTCATCCATGGACCCCAATTTAAGAAACTTTGCAGGAGGCGTAGGATAGTACACAGCTATAGGGAACCCAAACTATGGGCCAGGCAGGCTGGCTTCCACCTGAGGCTCTGGCCCTTGTTAGGTGACCTCCCTAAGCAACAGTCACGTAATCTGGAAAATGTGGAGCTAACCTGACATTCCTCGGTTGTCCCAAGCACTTAGAGAGTCCTGTCGGTAGATCCCCTAGCACAGACATGCTCAACAGGCAGCTAGACCATTAGCATGAAAATCTGTACTACGGAGCTGGTCTAGACTGGGAACCAGGTTCCAGGAAGATGAGCATTGCTCCCCCTCTGCTCTCCACCATGTGGTGAGAATTTCTCAGCTACTTCATGACTCAGAGACTTGACTTTCTCATTCTGAATTCTGAAGCCTGGCCTGGGGTCCCTGCCCAGAGAGAGAAAGTGCGCAGCAGCAGGGAAAACCCAGCCCCAAAGGAGCACTCTCCCTTGGGGGCCTGCTGGTCAATGGATGAGTCTATGTGATGAGTGATAAGGCCAGTTCCAAAAAGTGCCCCAGGGGCTGCCACGGGGACAGTCACACAGGCAGACTCCCAGAAGGGCTCTTGGGAAAGTGGAGATGATTGGTAAGATCTGATGTTAGAATTAAAGGTATATTCCTGCTCCCTTTTTTTTTTTTTTTTAAGATTTTGTTTATTTATGTAACAGAGGGAGAGAGAGAGAGAACAGCAGGTAGAGCAGCAAAAGAAGAGGGAGAAGCAGGCTGTCCACTGAGCAGGAAGCCCAGTGCCCGGCTCCATCCCAGGGCCCTGGGATTATGTTCTGAGCTGAAGGCAGATGCTTAACAACTGAGCCACCCAGGCGCCCCTGTGTATTTTCCCCCTTTTTGAGTACCCCTTTCATAATTCTTAATGCCCCCCATGCATTCCCTGCAGAATGAAGTCTATTTCCTTGGAGTGACATTTAAGGCCCTTGTAATCTAACCCCTGCCTATCCCTCTAGCCCCTCACAATTCTCTGCACAACCACCCCACCACAAACACACACATTTTCTACTTCTATGAAAAGAAACTGCTAGGTTGTCCCAACACATCCCCACTACGACCCTTTCTAGGCCTTCACCCACTTTGGTCTGTGCCTGAGTAGCCTGTCCCCTCCCTGATCCATCACAGCCTTCTCTACTCATCCGGGGACCCTCTTCTAAGGATCACCCCACCTCCCTCTGAGCTCTCCAGCTGGGCCTTTCTATAGCGCTGACCCCATTGTATACTATCCTGCCCGGGGAGCAGGGGGCCACGGAGGGCCACGGAGGGCCACACCCAGAAGATACTCAGGAAAGGGAGAATGATGGGGCCACTAAGCCCGAGACCTCTCCAAAGGGCCCTGAACACAGGTGTCTGGCTGGCCCTGCAAGGGCAGAGGGTTCCCCCTCCCAGGGCCCCCAACCATCCACTTATTCATTCAACAAACATTGGCTGTGTGCCAGGCACTACTCTAAGGAACAGAACAATGGCTAAAAAAGATAAAGGCTTACATTCTAATGAGAAGAGGAAGTAAGTAAGCAAAGTAAATCCGTAGAATATAGTAGGTCAGACGTTATTAAAGTCTCTGGAGACAGAAAATGGTGAAGGGGGAGAGGGTGCGGTCTTCAATGAGGTAGTTAGGGAATGCCTTATTGAGAAGGTGACAGATAGTGGAGCAAAGTCATAAAGGAGGTTAAGAGGGCAGCCATTCAGCGATCTGGGGAAGGAACGTTCCGGACAGAAGGAACAAAGTAAGTGTTTCCTGTTGTTGCTGTAAAAAAATAAATAAATAAAAATTAAATTAAATTAAAATTTTTTTAAAACCACAAACATAGTGACTTTAAACAACAGAAATTTATTCTCTTATAGTTCTGGAGACCAAAGGCCTGAAATGAGCCTTCCAGAGCTAAAATCAAGGTGTCGAAAGATGGGTTCCTTCCGGCAGCTCCAGGGGAGAATGCACGCCTCTTCTCTCCCAGCTTCTGGTAGCTTCCAGCATAGCATGCCTTGGCATTCCTTGGCTCGTGGCCACACAAACAGGCTCTGTTTGCATCGCCATGTGCTGTCTCCAATCCTCTAGTGAAGTCTCTCTCCACCTCCCTCTTTTTTTAAAAAAAAAAAGATCTTGTTTATTTATTTGAGAAAAAGAGCAAGAGCAAGGGGAGGAGCAGAGGGAGAGAGAAAAGCAGACTCCCCACCGAGCAGGGACCCTGACACAAGGTTTGATCCCAGGACCCCGGGATCATGACTTGAGCCAAAGGGAGAGTCAAAGGCAGACAGAGCTACCCAGACAGCCGCCACCACCCCCACCTTCCTCTTATAAGAACACGTGCGATGACATCGGACCCACCTGGGGTAATCCAAGATAATCTCTCTGTTTCAATATCCTTAATCATATCTACCGAGTCCCTTCTGCCAAATAAGGTGACATTCACAGGTTCCAGAAACTGGGACATGGATATCTTTTAGGGACCATGATTCAGCCTATCACAAACAACAAGAACAGAGGTCCTGAGGCAGGAGCAAGTGTGACTAGAAGGGAGAGAATTCAGGGAAAGACAGTGGGTAATGAGGTCAGAGGTGTGGCCCACGGCAGAATAATCCGAGCCTTTATATGTGTCAGGGTCAACACTGGCTGCTGGGCTAAGAAATTGAAAGTCTCAGAGGCTCACCAGAGTAAAGCTCTCTCTTCTCGAACCCAGCCTGATGTGGGCTCAAATCATTTTTCTACTGACTCCAGATCCTCCAAGACTCAGAATGCTCAGAATGACGTACTCCACATCCAGCTGGCAAGCAGAGGAGAGAAATCGTGGAAAACTTTCTAGAAATTTGAGGCCCCCAGGACTAGCGGAGGTGGGCATAACTTTCCATTCTCCAATGGCCAGCCTGAGTCATATGGCCCCATCTTTTCACACAGACGATAAAAAAACAAGGCCTTACCAAAGGCCTTACCAAAGAAAGGTTTGGTAAACACACAGCTTTTCCGTTGCCAGAGAACTCACGGGAATTGTAAGAATTTTGACTTTTACTTAAAGGAGATGGGAACCCTTAGAAAATGTTGAACGGCATGATATAACTGAAATATTTTCTAAAGATTTATTTGTTTGTTTTAGAGGCCAGGAGGGGCAGAGGGAGAGGGAGTGAGAAACCAAGTAGAATCCTTGCTGAATGGGGAGCCCAATGCAGGGCTCGATCTCATGACCCTGAGATCAGCCCTGAGCTGACACCAAGAGTCGGACGCTCAACCGACTGTGTCACCCAGGCACCCCAACTGAAAAATGTTTGTTAAAAACACACACTCATGGAGATATTCCATATCCTGATTGTAGTGGCGGTGAACTTTAAATTTGTCAAAAATCACTGGGTTGTATGCTTCAGATTCGTAAGTTTTATTGTAGGTAAATTATGCCTCAGTGGAGCTGACTTTTAAGAAAAGGATCATATGGACTAGTGTTTTGAGAATAAAGTATGGGAGGAGATGCAGGAATAAAATCAGGAAGACCAGTTGGCAGTCTACTGCAATAGTCCTGGCCTAGTGGTATAACAAGAAGTTGGGTGTGGGGAGGGGTTTCCAGGTAGAAACAAGAGGATTTGCCACCACAACAGATACAGGGGAGGGGAGGAAGGAGCAGTCTTGAGACTCAGGCTTCTTAGGGCCACATGGTGGCTCCACTACTTGATGGTGATCTTGGACAAATATCTTAATATCTCTGAGTCTTAGTTTCCTCCTCTGAGAAATGGGAATAATAATCCTAGGAATGACAACAGGTTTATTAGACTAAAATGAAGTATTGTATGAAAAATCCTGAGCACAGGGCCAGGCAAAAAGGGAGCTCTTGATATATTTTGATAGAGACAGTAGCCTCTCTGGATTGGGTGCTTACCAGGTAATAGATAAATGCTTCACAGTCCTTACCCCACTGTGTGAGGACCAACAGGCTGGTCCCCATGTTTGTCTGGCGCTTGGCAGGAGCGGCCAGACCTGGGTCCAGAGTTCCCAGAGCAGACCCCACCAGGGCCTGCCACAGAAGCATCTCCAGAGAGACTCAGACCCCCTGCTGAGGGCGTAATTCACACCAGCCACCCAGCAATGGAAGTCAGAGCACTTCCTTATAGGAAAAATAAAATTTTACCCAAACTCTTTTAAAAAAGAAAAATTTAACAAATACGGTAAGGAGAGAGTGAGAACGTGTCACTTCGATTGCCAGGACAAGCCCTCTTTGTTTCTCAGCAATCCCCGGACTCTCCAGGAGTGGCCACAGGAGAAGCAGCAGAGGACATTTCTCAACACCTGCTGCGTTCCAGGCGCTAAACAGAGGGCTTTCATCCTCACACAGCCTCACACGAGCCTGGGTGGTAAACATCGATTCCCATCATCTGGCAAGATAGCCAAAGTACAGAGAGGGTAGCTGACTTGCCTAAGATGGCAAAGTTACTAGGCTCCAGGATGAGTCTTACCATTTCCTGAAGACAAATAAATTCCCCCAGGTGATGTAGTAAAAGGCAGGTGGCCCAGGGGCTGGGAGCACAGACTCCAAAGCCCCATTGCCTGTGTTTATTGCCCACGCCATGTCTTAGCAGCTGCATGAACCTGGATGAGCTAATTAACCTCCTGTGCCTCAGTGGCTTCATATGTAAAATGGGAAAAATAATAACAATGTTATTATACCCACGCTAAAAGATTGTTGTAAGCAGTGAAGGAGTTACTATCTATAAAGAGCTTGGAAAGGTATCTGGCACATAAGAATTAGGTAAGAGTGAGCTCATTATTATTGACTGTGGCTAGCCCTGGTGCCTGGGATCAGCCCAGCACGGTGACAAAAGGAACAAGAAGAGAATCATAAGGTTTCTAATTAGAAGAGCCTAAAACTGGGGTTGGCAAATCATGACCGGCACTGGCCCTCCACCTGTTTTGATAAAGTTTTATTGGAACTCAGCCACACTCATTCTTTGACCTAGGAATCTTCGGCAGCTTTTGCTCCACAACAGTACACGTGAGTCGCTGATGCAGAGAGTATATGGTGTGCAAAGCCTAAAGGAATTCCTTTCTGAGCCTTCATAGAAAAAGTGTGCTGACCCACCCAGAAGATAGCTAGTCTAATTCCTCATCCTCTGAATGGGGCATTCTCGTCCTCCTGAGGCAGCCCAGACCTTTCTCAGATAACTCGAATGCTTGGAAGTTTCTTCCTTAAACTGAGGTACTCGATCTCCCTATAACTTAAAATCCTAAAGCATTACAAGCTGCAGCCTCTTCAATCCTAAAGCATTACAAGGCTGGCCCAAAGTACCCAGTACCAGGCAGTAGGGCCAGGATTTCAATTCACTTCTTCCCGCATTTTGTCTCTCCTGTTAGACTACAGATTCCTCACATCCGAGCTGAGTCTGGAAACCAGTTCTGAGTCACTTGGCAAAAGGGAAATCATGTTCAACGCACTCTGTTTCCCAAGACAGAGAGGAATGCAATATATTTGCAGAAAACTTTTACCTTACAAACTATTTTATGTTTACATTTTCAGTGGTCATAGGAGTAAAACTTCTTTTTTTTAATTAATTAATTTATTTATTTGACAGAAAGAGAGAGATCACAAGTAGGCAGAGAAACAGGCAGAGGGGGAGGGGGAAGCAGGCTCCCCGCTGAACAAAGAGCCGAATGCAGGGCTCGATCCCAGGACCCTCAGACCATTACCTGAGCCGAAGGCAGAGGCTGAACCTACTGAGCTACCCAGGCGCCCTAGAAGTAAAACTTCTATTGGTAAAACTAATCTCTCAGAATGACCCATTTAAAAAAAAAATGAAATAGAAGACATTTTGTAAAAAGGTAGAGAGACAGATAAACAACGTGATTAAGAGCTAGGGCTGGGAACCATAAGAGACTATGTACTCTGAAAAACAACCTGAGGGTTTTGAAGGGTCAGGGGTGGGAGGTTGGGGCAACCTGAGGGTTTTGAAGGGTCAGGGGTGGGAGGTTGGGGGAACAGGTGGTGGGTAATGGGGAGGGCACGTTTTGCATGGAGCACTGGGTGTTGTGCAAAAAGAATGAATACTGTTACACTGAAAAAATAAATAAAATGAAAAAAAAAAAAAAAGAGCTAGGGCTGGGGCGCCTGGGTGGCTCAGTGGGTTAAAGCCTCTGCCTTTCGCTCAGGTCATGATCCCAGGGTCCTGGGATCGAGCCCCGCATCGGGCTCTCTGCTTGGCAGGGAGCCTGCTTCCTCCTCCTCTCTCTCTCTGCCTGCCTCTCTCCCTACTTGTGATCTCTATCTGTCAAATAAATAAATTAAATTAAATTAAATAAAATAAAAAAGAGCTAGGGCTGAGGGGCCCCGACAGACCTGGGTTTCAACCCTAACTCCACCTCACAATAAACACAAGCCTGTGGGTGATTCTCTTCCCTAAGCCTTTGTGTTATCATCTGTAAATGGGGAGCACAGAGCGCCCCTCTCCCAGGATTAACGAGCAGGTCGACAACACAATCTGGTCAAGCACTTAGCGCCGTTCGGATGCTACGTGTCTGCTCAGTTAGTATTTGTGAATATGATGACTGAAAACGTACTCTCCAGCTCTCTCTTACCTTCTTTCCTTCTGCTTTCCTTCCCTTCCCCAAGTTGGCATAAAAATTATTTTCCGTTTCCTCACCTCCAATTAGATATTGATTAGAGTATCTGATTGAGAATGAGCACTTAATAAAAGTAAATAAGTTCTGACATTTTATTTTTACTCTTGAGTAAAAATGCTCACCATCCTCCTGAAAATGAGCCGTCACATTTTATTTAACAGCAGAAAAGATTTGTACATTTGGCCCTGCAGGAGCTGAGGAATCTATTTTCACTATAACAAACATTGATTTTGCATTAAAAAGTCTCATTATTTGAGATAATGACTGCTGGGCTCCTTAGTTATTCTTTTGGTTCCTAAATCATTAAAAGTCTAACATTTAAAGAGCAAGTGGGACTACAGTGGTTCCCAAATTATCACCGATGAGTTGTTCCCCCTGTCGCCAGAGTGGCAGACAAGGTTCAAGACCAGTGTTGATGCTGGCACGAAGCTGGTGGCCAGCCCAGTTCTTTCCCCGGTGGTTCCAAAGTACTGAATCCCAAATCCAACGGGGTTCCTTTAAAACCCGTTTACAAAATAAGAGAAAAGGTGGGAGGAAACCCTCTGGTCTCCATGTTCCTGTCCAACCAGTTCTTCAAACAAATCTTAATTCTAAAGAAGCTGAAGAGAAGGAAGGGTGGCTGTCTCCAGGACGGGACTCGGACAGCACGAGGGTGGCCCCAGGAGTTGGCAGAGGTCCACTGGAGGCCCACCTTCCACCAGCAGCAGGATAAATTATTGACTCCAGGAATATTCCCTAGCGGATGGTTTTCCACCATTATACGCTCTGATTCTGGGCATTTCCGCTGCCTGAGACCCGGCTGGACAACTCATTGGCAAGCCACGTGTGTCACAACTGAGTTTTGCAGAATTTCAACCACATGCACCGATTTGGATAATGTATTCTTTCAGAAGCTGGGGCTGAGATTTAAACAAAGCATAATCCTGCCTGCATATCAATTTCCCCAGGACTGTGAGGAGGGAAAGGAAAAAACCCAGAGCCACGATGCTTTCGGCAACAGCATTTCCATTTGGGGCTTAGCAGTGGGGACTGCGAGCAGCATTCACAGTCTCCAGGTTCATTAACAGGAGCACAAGGAAGGAAGGGGGGGAAGGGTGGGGGCGAATCATAAAATATGAAAGGACTTCCCTGGAAATTGGCATCAATGTGATTTATTCAATCCAGACCCAAGCTCAACTATTTGAAAATAATTGAATAGTTGATACCTACTGCCACTTGCAAGTGATGGGAACATGGGCTGGGGTTGCTATGAGGGGAGGTACTGGGCAGAATTTGAGAGGTCCCAGACCTCAGCCCTGCCCAGCCTTCTGGAAGAGGAGGAAGAACTCTCCCTGGACCCTGCCCTTAACCACCAGTTGCTTCATCTGGGATGTTCCTTCTCATTCCATTCCCATCCCCCCCCCCCCCCCCCATGCAGGGTTCTGTGGAGTCATGGCCACGGCAGGTAAAAGCTTGCTATTTGATCTGTGGTATTTGTTGTGCTGTAAACATTTTCTCTTTGAAATTATTGGGTTTTTACAAATTATATAAGCAATGCATGCTCATGGTAAGAAATGAGAACAATTCAGGAATACAGGATGTAAAACAGATTTCCCCCCACGCACAGACCCCCATCATCCTTTAAGATTGACACTATTAACCATTTACGGTGTGTCCTTCTGGATAGCTTTCTGTACCTACAAACACACATGTGTACACATATATGGACAGTTTAAAACTACTTCACAAAATATGTAGGTATCCTGTGTTGCAACTCTTGCACTTAATGTTGTGTACATATTTCCACACCAGTACATACAGAGACCTGCTTCTATCTTTTTCACAACTATATACATCCCATCGCTTACTGTCCTTGTCCCTCCATTGCCAGGCAATTAGGGTATTTCCAATGTTTATTGCGAACATTTCCAGGGCTCATGCATTGGACCATTGTGCACACATATTCGTACATCTGCGTAAATGCATCTGCAGGATCGATTCGCAGAAGCTGGGGTGCAGGCTCTTAGCATGTGATCTAGAACGTCGTTCCAGGCATCTCAACGATCACTCTTCATATCTGCACAACCGCCTTTTGAATCCAACCTAGCCAACTCACACAGCAGGGAAAAAAAAAAAATCCATTTAAAGCTCTCCTGTCCTCAACTGTCTTCACACAGAGAAAGGAAAAGAACTTGGTGCAGGAAAAAGGCCCCACCCCAAGGCACAGTCTGGAAAGAGCTAGAAGAGCCAAGACAGAACTGAATTGTGCATGGAATTTAGAGTTGCCCCAAGGATCTGGGAGCTATGGAAGGGTATGGGGAGTTCAAGAGGAAGAGGAATGCCAGCGATATGGAAGCGGACTTAGGGTCCTATCACTTACGGAGTGAGGTTCGTACTGGGCTGTAGTCAGCGGTCCTCGGGCCGAGGTTTACTAAGAAATGATTTGTTTTCTGATTTCCTAGGTGTAAATGTTCCTATGTTGGTGTGAGCGCCCCACAATTATCCTGTAAACCAATGAAAAAAGGCTGCTCCTCCCAGTAGCCTTGGGCCAGTGGAACTCTCAGGAGCCCAGACGAGCGGCAGAGTTCCTCTTGCTATGAAGCTGTCACATGACAGGGTCACGGGTCCGTGGGTGGGTTAGGAAACCAGCTGTAATAGACCGAAGGCAGGAATGTTAAGCTGGGGAATCCACGGGACTACTTCAGAACCTTCCCTGTGGGAAGGGGTTCGAGTTACCTTTTTTAGATGTGAAGGGATGACCCCTGAAGGCTGGAGGAACTGGGGACAGCAGGTGCCTCCCTGGGGTTACCACTTGCTGCTTCAGCGAACATCTCATGAACATCTTCGACATGCGTTCGAGGCCCTGTCCACTGCCCCTCACTCCTTATCCACCGTTCCCCTCTTCTCATTCCCTACACACCCTCTCTCCTTTCCCAGCCCCACACATGCGGCACCCTGGACTCGTCCCCTCCACCTGACTCATCACAGCCATATCTGTTCCTCAAGGCCTGATTCACACGTTTCCCCTCAAGGGAGACTTCACACAGGTGGGATGCATCTCCTCCTTCCCCAGAGTCCCACAACTTTTGAGTCAGCAGCTTTGATAGCACAAAACCCCTGTCTCTCCTGGAGGGCTCCCAGGAGGAAGAGATGCAGACTTCAACTCCCGGTCCTCAGCATGGCACAGGGGCTCCCACAGAATCTCCACTGAGTCCCCACCCAAGAAGTCCAGCAAACACTCTGAGCCCTGCCTCAGCCTCTGACAATGTAATGGTCACCGGAAAGGTAAAAAAGAATTGTCCCCGTCGCACAAGCGGAGAAGCTAAGGCAGAGAGCCCTGGGACCTTGCTCCAGTTCCCAGCAAAACAAGAAGGGCTCTGGTCTTCTCACTGTAAGTCTGATCACATTTATGCTCATTTCCACTGTCAGAGCAGGGAGGTGTTTGCAGGCTGATCTGTGCAGGTGCTCCCATTGGGGGCCTCAGAGTCCCAGGATCTGCGGATTGATTTCAAGGGGAGCTTGTGTCCATGTGCACGCAAGGGGAGAGGAGGAAATCCGTGGCTCTTTGCTTCTTTTCTTGTTTGCTCCTTGTTTGTGTGTGTGCGTACGTGTGTGTGTGTGTGTGTGTGTGTGTGTGTGTGTGCATTAAAGAGCCCATCCTCCGACAGATGAAGAATCTGAAACTCAGAGAGAAGTACATGGTCAAAGTCACAGGGCCAGCACGGGCTTTGGCCTGCGGCAGCCTAGCAAAGCTGGAATTACACTTCCCAGAATTCCTTTCCCCACATGGTTCTGGGTTAGGAGTGGCCCCAAGGGAAATTGGCACTTGATCTGGAAGGTAGAAGCGGAGCAGCAGCCACTCGGTTGGCACTTGGGTCCCTGTGCGATTAGGCAGTGCGTAGCTCATGCACTTGCTGTCCACCTGCTGGCTTGCCTTGTTGGCCTGAGCGCTGGCAGCAGATGGGCGTTAACTCCAGACCCCATGGGATTTCCTCCCTCGGGCCTGGTGGTGTGCAGCATCACGGTGAGGGGGGCCAGTTCTTCTGCAGATCACCCATGGCATCGCTGGAGGCTTGGAGGCAGGGGGGACACCAACCAGGTCCCAGTAAGAGACGGATGTAGGTCTCAGGGAGTCCTCCGTGTGGGTCCCAAGCCACCCTTCCAGCTTTGACTTTGTCCTTGTGCACCTGTTCTTCATGTGCGGCTTCCCTTCCCAACAGCCAGCCTTACCAATCCCAGGCCTGGAGCAGACCCATGGGCATGGATGGATGTCACTGCCTGCCAGCTCCCATGGTCCCCAGAGGCCTCATCCCCATCAGAGAGCCCTCAGAATGCTTATGCTGGATCTGCTTCTCTGATAGCGCAGATCTGATAGAGCTCAGTGAGCTCACTGCCGAGCTGAGAGCCTGGGGTCCTGCCCCCTGCTCCTGACTCCTTGCCACTTGCAGAAGCCAGAGACACAGCCTGAGCCTCAGGCTCCAGGCCCTCCCCATGGAGATCATTGCCTCCATCCACGCAGCTAAGAGACTAAGTTAGAGTGGTTTCCCCAGGCTGCGGTCAAAGGAGAGTCCTGTGTCTTACCCGTCCCCCAGACCATCAATATTGTCCCTGCCAGGCTCTGGGGACACGTAATCCTCCGTAGTGTCCCCACAGAGCCCTCAGAGGATGGTGGGACAGACCCCTTGCCTTGGGCTCACATCCTCCCCCCGACCCAGCACAGCCCTTTGAAGACTATTTATTTCTGCTGGTACCCAGACCCATAACCTCAGAGCTACCTCAGATGCCTCCTGTCCCCAGGGCTCTATTAATCAGACAGTAAAGATGTCACACACGAGCCCTGGGCCGGCCCTTCCTCCCACGTGCTGAGCTGGGAGTTATTGCTGCTCACCATGTCCAGGACTCCCACCAGCTGTGTCAGGACAGAGTTTCCCCACGCCATGGCACTGAGCAAGGGACTTCGGGGTCACTCACTCTCTCCTATCCTCATCAGTCCCTTCCTTCCTCTAGAAGGTCCCAGGGAGCCCAGGGGTGCCTCCTTTCTCAACAGCTAATTTTGAGAAAGGAAATCACGATGAAGTGATGGAAACAGATGGACCTAGGTTTAGGTTTCCCCACGGCCACTTGCTAGCTGTGTGACCTAGGGAAAGTCACATAACTTCTCTGAGCCTTAGTTGCCTTGTCCATAAAATTAGGATACTAACCTCATGGATACATTGTGAGAATTAAATGAGGTACTGATCGTAAAGCGCATAGTCTGGACCAGCACGGAAGTCATTATTTTTACTATTATTGCTATTGTTTTTAGCCTTATAGTCACTATACTGAATGCTCCATAAGGACGGGAACTGTGTCTGACATGTTCTCTCCACCTCCTTCAAGTGCAAAGCCCATACAAGCTTGTAATCCCGGTTGGCGGAACCAAGGAATAAATAAATGTTTATAGGCTCAGTGCAGAGTTCTTTCATGGATAAAGTACTCAGGCTATGGAACATTTGGAGATTATGTTAGGTAAGGTTCTGTTAGAACCACTTTCCTCAACTTTAGCCATCTGTGTCCTCTTTGAAGTTTTTCTCTGGCCACCTGCTGACTGTTGACCCACGGGCAGATTGCTTTGGAATTTTCCCTTGGGGTAGGGACCTCCGCACAGGTCAGGGTGCAGACCCAAGCAACAGCTCCAGGTGCTGTCCCCACAGCTAAGGCATTTCAGACCCACAGCATAGCTCTCCTTCACAGAAGAATGCAAATGGGGTCCAATTAAAAAAGCAGATCCAGGGGCCCCTGAGTGGCTCAGTGGGTTAAAGCCTCTGCCTTCAGCTCAGGTCATGGTCCCAGGGTCCTGGGATCGAGCCCTGCATCGGGCTCTCTGCTTGGCAGGGAGCCTGCTTCCTCCTCTCTCTCTGTCTGCCTCTCTGCCTACTTGTGATCTTTGTCTGTCAAATAAACAAATAAAATCTTTAAAAAGAAAAAAAAATAGCAGATCCTATTAACAACCTCTACTTAACAGAGGAGGAAACTGAGGCACAGAAGGACCCAAGTGACTCGCAAGATCTCATGGCTAGAAAGTGCTGAAAATAGAATTCAAACTCACCTGATGCCTCTCAGGTACTCTGTAGGGGAGATATTAGTATCTGCACGAACAGAGAAGGAGACTGAGGCTCAAAGGGGATTAGTAACTTGCCCAAAGCCACGTAGCTAGTAGAGTGAACTCACCCTTCTATGAGCATTAGGTTCTAAAACTGATGCATAGGCAAAGATTGCAGAATTCAAATTGCCCTGAGATCTCTTACACTGTCCACATACCTTTCGTTTCATATAGTCCCATACCGTAAGTTACACAAACGTGCTCCAGCTTGAGAGCTGATGAGCTAGACCGAAGGAAGGACCAGAAGGAAAGTTTGTGTGAAGGGGTCGGGACGTCAGATCATTAAATTGTTCAGCCAGTTAGACACACCCGCTCACCCGAGGTGGCCATTCTGTGGCACCGCACAGCCGAGATTGCAGCCCCGTCCTCGGAAGCCAGAAGCCGGGCTCTGCAAGGTGTGGTCTCCCACGTGGCAGGTCAGAGGCTCCTCCTCCAAGGGAAGGAGGCCCTGCGGGTGTCTGGATTGATGGCGAGCTCCCCGCATCCTGTAACCCCCTCCCTGCCGGGCTTGTGCCCACTGCTCTAGATGCGGGCAGGGAGGCGGCTGGGCGCTAATTTACACTTGTTTAACTACAGCTGCCGCCCTCCTGCCATGTGTCTATCCACCATTTATTGCGCTTTCCAAAGCCCTGCCCGGCACTCAGGGGCATTTCCTGCCTGCGCTAATGGAGGAGAATAGACGCATTATATGTGAATAATGGATTATGATGATACAATTTGGGTCTCTTAGCTCTCACCGAGCCTAGGCTGGCCTTGCATTATTGATAACTTACACACACCTTCCCGAGCGTGTTTATGTAAATATTTAATAGGGAAAGCAAGTTAACCCATTGGTTTCAGCCATTTCCAGAGCTTTGGAATTAAAGGCTGTGAAGGCAACTGGGGGACCCCCGGCGGGGAGGAGATGACGGGTCAGGCCCCCTTTGGAAAAGCCAGGAACTTCCTGAGATGTGCGTTGGGTCATGAGAAGTCTATGGCCTCAAGCAAGGTTTGGCTTTCCAAGGACCGAGATGGAAGGGTAGGCCTGCCTCGCTGTGGGAGACCCTCCTGGGGTCAGGAAGAGCAGAGCACGTCGGGAATGTTGGGGGGACAAGCTCGGATTATGGGAATGCAGTGGAATTCGGGATGCAACTGACAAACAGGTCTGTTGCTTCCCCTTTTACAAAGCTGATTTCCTGTTTTTCACAGGGCTTCACACTCCATTTCCTGTCGGAAGACAAGGCTTCCAAGTTTGCTGGGGCTTCAGCCTGGGCTTTACGCCCGGAGGCTGGATAGAGAGCTGCTTAATCTTTCCACGCTCTGCGTGTCACCTCTGTAAAATGGGGAAATAATGGACTCATCTCAAATGTACTCATTGGTCGCTGTAGGAATTCAATGAGACAAGGTGTCTGAAGTGGCTCGTACAGCGCCCAGCCCACAGTAAAGGCTCAATACTGCCCTGCGGTTCTGCAGCAGCCACTTGAAGATGACTCTTAACATAAACACCATGGTGTACATTAATTAGACGGTGTTTCTTAGGGATATGGAAAAGAGTTGCTCCTCTTAGACTTTGAAGGGAATTGTTCTGGCTGCTGTCTGGGGCACAGAACACAGGAGGACAAGTTCCCAAGCATGGACACCTATTAGGACCTTGTCGGAAACCTTCAAGCAAAACAAAATGGCGCCTTGCCCTAGGGTGGGAGCAGAGGAGGTAGAGAGAGGTGGTTGTTGGCTTCTCACAGAGGCGGAGGGAGGAGCTGACCAGGTTTCCTGATGGTTTAGGCATGTGATGTGAAGGAGAGCACAGAATTATGGTGACTCCAGGGTATTGTCATTGCCTGAAAGGTTGGAGTTGCCATGAGCTGGGGTGGGAAGGGGCGGGTCTGGGGAAGGAAGGTCAAGCATTCTGTTTGGGACGTGTCATCAGACACATCAGATTTCAGACATCCGTTAGACATCCAAGGGGAGAGTTTGAATGGGCAACTGGATTTTAGGTGAGTGGTCCAGGCTAGACTTACACATGTGAGGGTCATCAGCATGCAGATGGACAAGACCACGGGGAGTGGGCGTGGGGGGAAAAAAGAGACACCGAGGCCTGAGCCCAGGGTGCCGCAGTGAGTAGAGGTGGGGAAGGAAGGAGAGCCAACAAAGGAGGCAGAGGAGAAGCAGCCTGTGGGGTAGGAGGAAATCTCTTCAAATGTTGAAGATGGGGCATCCGAGTTGTCATAAGCGAGTATAGCAAAATAGCTAGCACTAACTGAGCCCTTACTCTGTGTCAGAAACACGCATATAGTTTCTCCCCTGATCCTGAGATTTAGGAATTCTCATCCCCTACCTTACACAGAAAGAAACTGAGGATGGGAAAGTTCAAGCTGAACAAGACTTCATGGTTTTTCGTGATTGCACAGCAGCAAAACCCCCAAGCTCGGGCTTGCAACTAACATTTATTGACTACCGACTAAGATCTGCGTACCTTTATAGGCAACATTTTATTTAATACTCTTTAACACCCTTGTACTGCAAAGGAGAGGTCATTTGCACCCATTTTACAGGTGTGAAGACTGAGGCTTAGCATCTCTTTCAGTGACCTACCCAAAGCTACCCAATGGCTGTCAGGGACTTGGATCCTGGTGTCCTGCCTTCCTTTAGACACTTGGGATCCCCCCTCCAAGTCTGCATTTGGAGAATGAGGCTGGGTTGAGGGGTTAATTGTGGCTTCTCAGCTTAAAGTCCTACACTTCTTCCGGGGACCAGATGTCAGGCTGGCACCACAGGGCCCTCTGCTGAGTCCTATGCTAGGAGCAGCGAGGGAGGGGTCTTGGTTACCAGAGTACAGTCTGGGTGCTCCCAGGGAGTCCCCCGCCTCCCCGCCTGCCCAGCATCTGCCCTCTGCCAGCCCCTGCCTGGCTGCCAGATGTGCCAGCTGTAGCTCCTCTCCACCGAGAGCCTCATTTATTAATTACCGTGGACGCCAAGGGGGCAACACCTCAGAGCAGATCTTGGCACATTTTTCAGACTTTGTTTAATAATTTATCATCTTTTAATCATAAAAATAATTAGCACAAGAGTGATAATCTGTGCTCTGCGGAGAGCAGACTGGAGGAGGACTTTTCAGACCATGCCAGAGCCCAGAGAGCAGAGCTTTGGCAGAGGGGAGAGGGACAGGCTGGCTCGGAGCCCGTTGTCCACTCTGGAGCTGGCCTCTGAGAATCAGGGTGTCAAAGATGCCACCTGGCTTTGGGAGAACCTTGGGGACCCACGTGGCTTTCCTGAGCATCTGAGGATCCTGCTCCTGTCCGGCCTGACTATTGGCTAACCTTCTGGGAAGTGCTTCCTCTGCTCCAGTCTTACTTAATTTTTCCATCTGTAAAATGGGAATTAGATGAGCTGATCCCTTTTGTTCAAGATGCTACGATCCAACAAGGCAGCAAATACAGAAGCAGTTCAGAGAGTGAGCTGGAAAGTCCACAAGAGCCATGGAGTTGTCCATGGTCCCCCCAGACACAAGCACGCTCCCTCTCCTCTGCATCCCGGAGCTGCTCACAGAGCCCTGGAATAAGCACGAGCTCCATGGCCTGGAACAAGTCCCTTCCCCTCTCAGACTTCACCCATTTGAAAAATGTAGTGATCATTCATGGCCCTGAGAAGATCTCAGAGAAGATCTCCCAGAGAAGATCCAAGCACGGGTGGGACAGAATTAACCCCTGGGGACACTGACCCCATTCTGCCCTGGATTTAGCGGCCACTCCTTGTCCAGACCGCTGGTCCCGGTGGCTGTCCTCCGCCAGGATATACTCATCCTCTGTGCCTGAGACCCCTGAGAGTGAATGAATAAACCCAGTGTTCCACGGTCTCTGGGGACCCGCCTGGGGGTTGTTCGACCTACACAGGCAGAAGCATCCTTCCCCAGGGTGACGGCAGTCTGGCAGCTCTAGGAAAGACCACAGCCATTCAAGAAAGCAGCTCTGCTCCTCTTGTGGAGCCCTGTACACGCTGCCTAGCCTCCAAGGCCTTGATGTCCTCATCTGTCAGCTAGGGGAATAGTCTGAGTTTGAGGCCCCCAGAAGCAGATCCTGAGACTGGAATTTAAGTGCAAGTCACAATTTGGGAAGAGATCCAGAAGCTCGAGCAGAGAGTCCAGAGATGACACAGAGAAGGGGAGGTCGCCATCCAAGGTCCGTCAGTGAGCAGGTGACCCCCGTGGGCCACCAGGGCTCCGTCCTGCTGGAGACACCTGGGGGGTCAGCAAACTACAGCCCACAGGCCACCCCCGCCAGCTGTTTTTGTAAACAGACTCATGGTGGAAGCCGTTCAGCTCGGCCCGTGCATTCGGGTGCTGTCTATGGCCACGTTGTTGCCCCAACAGAACTGAATAGTTGCCACAGAGACAGTGTGGCCCTCAAAACCTGAAATATTTACTCCCTGGTCCTCTGAAGAAAAGGTTTTCCAGCCCTTGCCCAGGACATAGTATGGAATTCACCTCGCAGTTGCCTCCTTGAAAGAGAGGAAGCGGGGTTCTTCCTCCACAAACACTGGTCCCTTATGACCGCTCCTGGGGGTCCTGGTAGCCCCCTCCAGTCCTCCATCGGCCCCCCCCCCACAGTTCTGGGGCAGCACATTCCTGTAGCCGGAAGGACCCCTCAGGCAGAATCCAGGCTGAGGGGCCATTAGGGCCAAGCACCGAGGGCGTCTACCCCAACCCCTCACTAAGGCGTGACCAGGACTAGGTGAGAGGACACTTAAGCATACCAGGGAGAGGGAGCGTCCCCTAATATTAGACAGATTTAATCATCACTACCACCCCTAACCAAAGTCGTTCCTGGCTCATTCCAAAATGAACAGCTTCTCCCTGCTCACTGGGCCTCTGCCTGCCTCTCTTTCTGGAGCACTGCGAATTTCTGAATCCAAGGTCATGCTGGTCCTCGGGGCCGAGCTCTCCCCAAGCCCAGTGCTTGTCAGGTCAGACCTGCACCAGCACTGAGGCCTCCTCAGCTCTGACTCGGGAAGCCCTGCCTTTCCGGCTTCTTCCCCAAAGCCACCTGTGCCTCCTGTCTCCACAGCCCCTGTGAGGCCATGCACTGGGACTCTATCCCCAGGTCTGGGTTTGGGGCCAGTCTTGGGGCAGTGGCAGGGGGCTGTCTCCAACCAACAAGTCTCCTCTCCTAGTCAACCACTCCTACACTCCCCAGCACTCTTGGTCCTTGCTGCTCTTGCTCTCCTGTGCCCTCTAGCTGGACCCCATCCTTCCTGGGAAGTATTCTGGGTGGTTGGCTCTGGGGTCCTTTCTGAGAAGGACATAAGCAAGTGAGGGCAGTCAGAATGATCAGAGCTCGTGAGGGGCTAGCATCAGGGCTTAGTCTGGGTTCTGGTTCAGGATTCAGTCTGAGGTTGCAGTCAAGAAAAGCCTGGGGTCTGTGTCATGGCTGTGCAGGGCTAAGGTCCTGGGGTCAGTCTCGCCATGGAGTCCAGTATATCCATCTGGTTTATCTAACAATCCAGCCCAGGCCTCTGTCCCTGCCCCCCTGACTCAGCACGCTGGCCACCTCTAGAGGCCTCCAGCCCATCCCTCCCCACTAGGGCGCCTGCGTTCCTGTTCACATGTACACCCTCCTGCCCAGGCGGCGAGGATCCCCAGGTCCATCTGTCTGCTGAGCTGTCGTGGGAACCGAGCTCAGCAAATGGGCCCAAGCCTGTCTCCCTCCGGAGCCTGCCTCCAGACTGTTGGCATTCACGGCTCTGCCTCGCAGCCTCCGAGCTGGGCTCGTGCTGCCGAGTCCAAACGCCGTCCACTGCTCAGTTCCAGCCAGCCACCAAGCACTCCCCAGATGGGCAGGGACCGCACCATGCCTGCCTGCCTCCTGCCTCAGGCACTGCTCGCTCCCTGCCAGGGGCCCAGGGGAGGTGCCCACTCTCCAGACACACAGTCTTGGGGGACAGGCAGGGCAGGGAAGGGCAACAAACTCACCGTCTCCAGCTCCAGGGCCCTGAGCATCATCTAACCAGTGATTTCTTCCAGCTCTGCCCCTGGCCCTGGTGAGACCTGGTCTTTTCTCCCACCACGTGCCCATTAGCCTCCATCCTCTGACCACAGACCTGCCCAGAGGCCTTGGGGGCCCCCAGTGGGTCATGGTCTATATGCTCCCCAGGGCATCTGAGAAGCTCCAGGCAACACGGAGTTTCAGAACTAGCAGACCTGAGTTGGAATCTCAGCAGTGCCAGCTCAAGATGTGGGAACTTAAAGAAGTTAGTCTTTGTCTCAGTTTCTTTGTGTTTAAATGGGCATAATAACCCCTAGCTTATAGGCTGTATGAGGGTTAAATAAATGAAAAGGTGGAAGCCCCTGGCATAGGAAAGGAGCTTGTGGGGATAGCCGACATAGGCACCAGCTCAGCTGCCTGGCCCTGTTCTAGCCAGAGCACTCCTTTCCTATGCTGAGCCAGCCCTTGTCCACACACAGCACATGGATCTGGTGGGGCACCCCTTCCTGAGACCCGACCCCCATGGCCTGAGAGTGGGCATGAGCTGTCTCACAGATAAAAGTAGAACAGAGAGAGGCTGAGAGAATGAGTGAATGGCAATCCTACAGACATCATGGGATCCCTGCGATCCCTGGGCCAGACCCCATGAACTCCCCAGTCACTGAGCCAGGAAATCCCTTTCAGCTAAAGCTACTGGGCTTGTGCTACTGTCCCTAGATGAGAGGTTCAGAAATAGGGAGTAAGCGCGTGTCACTGTCAAGAGCCTTGACCTGAAGTCATACCAATGGGTTCCAATCCCAGCTCTGTTGCTTTGTAGTAATATCATCTGAGGCAAGTTACCCTACCCATGGTACATCAGTGTCCTCATCTGTAAAATGGGGATGATACTGGTAGCTACCTCGGGGCTGTTGTGATGATTGAATTCATGCATTTCTGTAAAACACAGAACAATACCTGGTACATAGTAAACACTCTAGGTATTTGCCAGTATATTATTAACTCCCTGCTCTGCCCCTCTCTTTTCCAATCTGGAGGACAGGATCAAATACTCAATAAATATTGAGTCCCTACTGTGTGTTCCACCTTAAGATGCACTGGTGAACGCAAATGATGTGGGCTCTGTCCTCCAGGGGCTCACAACCCATGAGGGTGGGTGGCCAAAGGGCTGCTGCTCCAAGACCACCAAAATGAAGAGGCACCCAGATCACCCACTCAGCACCTGCTGGGAAATGAGCTCCCCTTCCAGGAAGCCTGTCAGTGTTCAGATCAGGGCTCCCAAAACAGGTTTGGTCCATGGAATCATCTGATGCTGGAGAATTCTCTCCAGCAACTGGAGCTTCCAAAGCCTGCTGCCCAGGCTCTAAGAACCCACTCATTGCCCCAAAACCTAACAGCCCAAGCTCTCATCCAGGACTCCAGAGAACACCTGTCTATGAACACATCAAGGAGGTAATGTGAAGATCTGGGTGAGAGGGGTGTAGGCTGCAAGGATGAGTGGTAGAAGAATCTTGAGTGGACCCCAAAGTCAGAATTTGACTCTGTGACCAAGACAGAATCAGGAGGAGAAGAGGAAAAAGGAAACTAGGTAAGAATCTTAAGTGCCTGTAATCAAATACCCCAACCTAGCCTGTGTCAAGGGAGGGTATCTTGCCTCTGATGGAGATGTGGCTGGGTGGACAGGAGACCGGGGTCAGACAACCATGGTCTTTCTGGAGAGCCTGTCTTCCCAGCCTAAGCCGTTCAGGAAAGCAGATGGGCTCAGCCTAGGGGACAGAGAGAGATTGGTCTGGCAGGTTGAGGATGTCCTGGAAGTGTCAGGGTCTGCACACCACTGCCAACTCAACATGGGCACCAGTCCCACCTCTTGGTTCATTCAGCTTTGCAACATGATTTTGTGGTGATAATGGCTACTAATGGCTAACACTTGTAGGGTAGGGAGAGGCCACAGGCATGATGCTGAAGGGTGAGAGCTCAGCACTCTGACTGCCTGGGTTGACCTCAGTTTCACTAGTGGTGGGTTCCATCTTGAATAAAACACTTCACCTGTGTGCCTCAGTTTCCTCATCTGTAAAAGGAGATGATGAAGTAATAGCATGCACCTCCTAGACTATGGAGAATTACCAATGTCATTACATGGAAAGTCCTAGGGCAGCACCAGGCCCATAGTGCAAAACGAAGGTATGTTATTGACTGTTGAGCACTTACTATTAATCAGCCACTGCACTCAGCACTTCATTTGGACCATCTACCTTAATCCTCACAACAACCTAGGAGACAGGTGTTTTCTAGTCTCATTTTACTAACGAGAAGACTGAGGCACAGTTCAAGTGATTTTTCGTGAATTCCCATGGCTCCTAAGGAGCTGAGCAGGAATTCAGCTCAGGACTGCTTGATTCTACAGTTGAAATTCTCACTTGGAGGCTCAAGAGCACTAACGGGACTGCACAGAGAATAAGGAATCGGGCTGGGTGGACAGAGTGGAGCCAGCCACGGGGGAACGGGTGAAGTGCAGCCCTCATGCCCCATCTAGAAGGAGCAGCCCACTTAGCTCCCCTCAGGGACTCAAAGGCTAGAGAGACAGCCTTTCCCCAAGTCCCCTGGTGACAAGCCTGAAGCCCACCATCCTCAGAGAGACCAGAGAAGCCAACCTTCCATGCTCAGGACCTGTGGCCATGGTCAGAGCATGAACCCCTGGGCCATTAGTCTTCCTGACTCCCATCAACCTCATAATGTTGCTCTTCCTTGGTCTTGCTCTGCTACCCCACCCAGCCTCCAGACTCCAGTCTGGTGTCTACAGTCCAGAGAACCTTCTCTGGGCATCCTCCATCGCCTGAAAGGAAACCAGGCTGTCTTCTGAGGATGCCACTTCCGTTGTGGCTCCCTCAACAGGTTGCTGTTTTCACTCTCACACCCTAAGGATAGGAAGAGGGCTAGTGTCCATCCTGCTCTCCATTTGCTGTTCCGGCCCACCGCTCCTCTTCTCTTATTTAAGAAACATGTCCTTTGGAGGGCCATGTCATGCAGCTCTACCACCTTCTCTTTTTGACTTATTTTGACTCATGTATTGCTGTTGACATCCTCACCAGCCACCTTCACCACCAAAGATGTTGATACCTGGCTCAAGTCTTTCCACTCTAAGCTGTGCCTTTATCTTGAGTGAATTCAACACCCACAGGAAATACCCACACAACACCCAGTCTTGCTCAGGTCCTTGACCATCTCATTTCCAATGACATTTCCTCCCACTTCCTCCAGCTGCTCATTCCCCTGTCTTACCACAAGCCTAGCTATTACCCCAACTGTTCTCCTGCCAGCACCGCTACCTCAAGCATCCAGTTCTCTGACTAGATCCTCCTCTCACCTTTGCCAGCTTTCATTATGGTCCTTCTCTAGCTTCATCCAGACCTCTGGTCCACCCACCTCCTTAACTTTCTCCTAATCTGTCAGCCCTCTCTTTCTTCATTCACCCTATTATCCAGCAAGGATGCCATAGATTCCATCATTTTACTGACTCTCCCCAATACTCCAAACTCTCTTCCCCACTGTCTTTTCTCTACCTGTCAATCAAAATGCCCATTTCAGATGGCCCCAAACCACTGCTCTTTCTGCTCTGCACACAAACCTGCAAAGGCTTGATCAGCTTTCTGCAACTCTTCACCTTTTCTCCATCAATTTCCTCTTCTGCTGTTCATGACTATCTCAAACTTTCCCCAACC
Organism: Meles meles; assembly: GCF_922984935.1. NCBI lineage: Eukaryota > Metazoa > Chordata > Mammalia > Carnivora > Mustelidae > Meles > Meles meles. Next base: position 187,561,730 of record NC_060066.1, read on the forward strand.
TCCTCAGACCTCTGAGATGCTTTACTCCTCTCCCCTCCCCTTCCCTCTTACAGAGAAAATAAAGACCCTCCCTAAGAAATTCCACCAACAAACCTACCTCCATCAGTCCCCATTCTCTCCAAACCTGAGCAGGAAGGGTCCTTCCTCCTAGCTCTCCCTGTGTTCTGGAGCCCATTCTCTCCCACCTTCTCAGGAGCCTGCCTTATCCGTTTTTCCTTCTCGTTCTTCTGTATCCATCACTTCTCATTAAGGAGGGCACGTAACGCATGGAGCCCTGGGTGTGGTACATAAACAATGAATCTTGGAACACTGAAAAAATAAAATTAAATTTAAAAAAAAAAGATGTTCCCCACAACATTTAAATTTTCAATCTCCCCATCTTAACATAAAATTTTCATTGGCCACACACACCCCTCTAGTTACAGACCTCTCTCCTCTTCCTCACAGAACTGCTTAATGGTTAGGAATATGGACACTGGAGGCCAACTGCGTGGGTTGGAATTCCAGCTCCATTCCTTACCACCTGTGTGACTTCAGGCAAATTACCTCATTGCTCTGACCCCAGTTTCCTCATCTATAACATGGAAATAAATGTACCTGCTTGAAAGAGTAGTTGAGGATTATATGTGTTCTTACATGCAAAGCGCTTAGTAGAGAACCTGCCCGGAATAGATAGTCACTTCCTGTTCACCACCATTCTCTATTAGTATTTGCTGTTTCTTCACCTCCTGCTCATTCCTCCACCTGCTAATCTGACCTCTCTGCTCCTTTACTCTACCCCAATAGTTCTATCTGAAGAAACTAATGATCTCCTTGTCCCTAAATCCAAAGGGCACCTTCTACTCTTCAGCTTCCTTGACCTCCCAATAAGCTGGCATTCTTTCCTATTTGAAACATTCTTTTTCTTCTACCTCTCAGAAGAGTCCTTTCCTGTTTCCTTTGAAGTTTCCTCATCCTGTCCCAGACACAGGCTTGGGTGACATTGCCATGGGTCACTCATTATCCCCGTGAACCAGTATCTCCCCAGTTTATATCTCCCATCCACAGCTCTCCCCCAGCCTTCCAGTCCACATCTTACGTCACCGTTTCCCTTAGATTTCTCAAGCACTCTGAAATCCAATATATAACCAAAAGGAACTCAAGAGCCTCCACTCACCCCATTCCACCAAAACAAACCTGGTTCTCTTTCAAATGTCGTCACTATCCATCCAGCTGTGCAAGCCAGAAAACTAGCAGCCATTTTCCTTCTCTCTTCTTCATGCCCACCAATCATTCTCTGAGTACATACCTCTTCCTAAACATCCCTCACCACCTCCACTGCCTTCTTTCTAACCCAAGCAACCCTACTTTTCTCAATACTTGCTTATCAATTGGTCTCCACACTGGACCCCTCTACCAGTTGCAACTTCTGTACGGCATAGAGAGTGCTCTTTTTAAAAGACAAACCTTATTCCTCTCCACTTCTGGGCCCTGATATCTTCCATGTTGACTTCTTCTTGGGTTCCAGGTGATGACAAAAAGGCTGCCTCAGCGCCAGCCTGCATATCCTCTGCCTGTTAGTCTAGTAGCCTCTTATTCAGAATTCCTTGCAAAGCCCCATAGCATCTCAATAGCTCTAATCTGATCCGATGCCCTTCCTGCAATCCAACACTATGCCAGCCAGGGGGATGCAGTGTCATGAGTGGCTTAGCATGAGTTATATGCACACATTTGGAGTTGAGGAATAGACGTCCTCCCTCCCGCAAATAAACCACATGTGCTTTAAAAAATTGGGGAGGGGTGGATCTCCAAATGGCTCTTTCTGCAGGCAGAACCAAAGGCTGCAGGGCAGTACACCAAAAAACTGGGGGTGTCCACTGTAGTCGCCAGTACAAACATCAATCGTGGTATATCAGCATTTCCCAGAGTGTGTTCAGTTGAATATTAACTTCTCAAAATCCTCTGGGATAAGGGCTAGGGGAAGAAAGATATTCATGGGTAAATAAGTTTGGGAAAAATTGAATTCTATCCCTGCTGCCTTTAGAGATGCACAGTGCATGTTAGCATATTAAGGGCACTGAAATCTCCCGCAGCCAAGAAACTACTCTGGCTTTCTTTACCCAGCATTTCCCAAATACTTTTTTGGGGTGCACACCTCTCCCCCCCACCTTATACTATAAAATTAACTTTGGAAAACCTCACTGCATTGAGTTCTTTCATCTGCTTTTAGAGTTTTCCTCGTCCCTCACTTTCAGCTGTGATTCCCTGCTGCTTCTGGTGGCTTTGCTTCTAGGAGCCTCTCTCCACGGGTTCACTCTGCCTCTAAATCCTCTACCGGCTGAACAAACAATAGCAGGCACCATCAAAACTCCTGTAAAGTAAGAGAAGAGCTAGAGGAGGGCTTCTGGTGTATCTTCCTGTGGATACAGTGTGTTGATCCTGTTGCGTTTTGTCTTTGTGGTTCCGATTTATTTTAGCTCTTGATCCTTGACTCTGTTCCAGGGAAGATGGACTGTATCAGAGCTGAGTTCTAGATACAAGACTGCTGTTGTACGCTGACCCCTCTTTGTAATACAATGGCGGGACCAGAAACGGGAGAATGTTGCAAGGCAGGGAGACAGCAGGGCGACCTGAACGCCTATCACAAAACACTCAGGAGGAGGCCAGAACAGCCCCAGGATACCCAGACAAGTTGAACTTGAAATGCTGAAAATGCATTTCCATACATTCGAAGAAATGTAACTAGAAAAGGGACAGAGCAGCCAACAGAAGGAAGAATTGTAAAGCAGAGTCCAAGAGAGATCCTGGAGCTGTGTGTGTGTGTGTGTGTGTGTGTGTGTGTGTGTGTGAAACTACACATGCAAGCGTGTATATGCATAGATGAAAGGGGTCTTTGGAGGAGCATACGGACTCTTATGGGGAGGTCTGTGTATGCAAGAGAAAGGCAGAAAGAGACTTGGCCCCATCCGACCGGAGGAAGGGCACTCAGATAAAACCAGGGTTTAGAGCTGCAGCGATGACGTTTCCGGAATCCTCAATCAGGAGTCATGGACTTCTCTGTGGTCTGATATGTGGGTTTCCTCCCAGTCTGTCTTGCGATCCTATTCATGAGCTGATACATAATCGGACCCACGGACTGGCCTGTGGTCTGACTTGTGGTCTGCCAGCGCGGTCTGTCACAGCTCCGCGGCAAGATCAAATGTCCAAAATCGGGGCCAGGCACAGGACACGCGGGGGACTGGGCTGGGAGGCTCAGCCCTTCCTTCCGCAGTCTGTCCAGGCCCCCTTTCAGGAGCGAGGCATCGACGGCCCCTGTGAGTTATGACTTTTATTATGCAGAAAACAGGCACATTAACTTCAGGTCCTTTGAAAAATGTGGTCCTGTAATCAGAGGCTGTGTCTGTCCTGATGCACGGTGGCACAGGGCCAGAGAAGTGCAGGCATGAAATAAACATTTGGAAAGACAACTGCATTTGCAGATCTAAGAATTGAGTTATATTCATTTCTGACAGCTTCCTGAATCACAGCCCGCGTCTCCGCCCGGCAAAACTGGGACCTGGCCCTTTAACTAGACTCCATTTCACATAATTAAAGACTCACAAAATTAAATGGCCTGCATGGAAAGTGGCTTTCAGTGGACTAAATGCCGGGAGCAATCTCCTCGCCAGAGTGGAAAAGTGACACTAGCTTGCAGATCAATATCATCTCTGTTATTAATATCAAAAGCACATTACTTTGTTTTTGCCTGGCTCCCCTCCAAGCCTCCGGCCCTGCCGCGGAGCAGCCATTTGCTGGGGCCATAATTTACTTTGGTGAGTTTTTAAGGTATTGTTTTGTCAGGACCAATCACCGTGACGTTATAAATGGCTGGGAGGACTTGCACTCCCCCTCCGTGGCATATGCAGCGAAATTAATTTTTAAAAGTTTCACGTCAATTACTCCTGTCCTTGAGTTATGCAAGGGGACAAAGGAGCAGAGACGTAAGGACGTGAGTGATCTCAAGCAGATGAGGTAACGACACACAGAAGCCGGGGCTGTAGACCAGAGCAGACATTACACTATCTTTAATTGATGCATTGAATTAAACAATGCTAAAGCCAAATAAATATTGACCACTTAGCAAAAGAACCATTGATTTTTATGATGGACAACAATGCCATGTTCCACTCTGCTTGTGTGGGTCTTGAGTTGGGGTCTCATTGGCTCCTGAACAGCCCCTTCCTTGGCCAGACTACCCTGGGGATGCTATCGCCCCGTGGCGGAACTTGGGGTATAAATGTTGTCACTGCATCTTGTTGCATCTGGCTTGTGTGTCCTCGCTCTGGTCTAACCAGGGGCTCCTTCTGTGGCTTGCCCAAAGGAGACTCCAGGCAGGGCCCCGTGCCCTATGCTCCTGTGCCGGGCCCCAGGTCAGAGACCTCACTCAGGCAGGCTTTCCCCCAAGAGCACCACACATTTTCTGTCCTCCTCTTAGGTTTGTCCCTGAACCCAAAGAATGAAGTGTCCGTTCATCAATTGTAATAAATGTACCATCTCCCAGGGAATGTTGACATTGAGGGAGGCTGTGCATGTGTGCAGACGGAGGTGTGTAGGAAATCTCTGTGCCTTCCTCTTAATTTTGTTGTGAACCTAAAATTGCTCCCCCTCCCAAAAAAATTAGGTCTCTTTAAAAAGAAGAAATGTCTCACCTTCAGCCCTGAACACGAAAAGCCTCTCTCCTGTCTTATTCTGCCTGAAAATCAGGGCAAGAAGGGAGACACAGGAAGAGGGGGACAAGATGATCTGTGTCTGGACACAGAGAGGGGATCTCCAACTTGGGGAGCTCCCAGGACGCGCCTGGCACAAGACCAGACACTATGCAGACGCTAGCTTCACTGGCTTTCTCGGACATGCACTTTCGGGATCAGGCATCCCAAGACTGTGGGCCTTAGGGTTTGAACTCCCATAGCCTCACAGACTTCAGCTGCCTGTGTGTCTCTGCCCCAGAACTTCTACCCTTCTCCAGCTGGGATGCAGGCTCCACGAGGATGGGGACTTGTCTGTCCTTTCCTGCTGTATTCCCAGTGCCAGCACAGCACTCATGGTAGGCACCTCGGGACTATTTGTGGACTGAATGAATGCCACAAGAGAGGCAATAAGAGGAAAAGTTCAACGTCATCTTTAGAGACAGATGGGTCCCCACTGGGCACCCAGTCACGTAGATGCCTTCATCCTGGACGAGTTAAACAAGGAACGGGTCAGGTAGCTCTGTGCTCAAGCCAGGTACACACTTCGGCTCTCTGCTCCGGGGTTAAGAACTACAGAGTCTGGGGTCCCTGGGTGGCTCAGTTGGTTAAGTGACTGTCTTCAGCTCAGGTCATGATCCTGGAGTCCCAGAATCGAGTCTGGCATCTGACTCCCTGCTCAGTGGGAGTCTGCTTCTCCCTCTGACCTTCCCCCCTCTCAAACTTGCTCTCTCTCTTTCTCTCTCTCAAATAAATAATTTTTTTAATCAAAAAAAAAAAAAAAAAAGAACTATAGAATCTGGTTTGGCTGGGAACCTCCCATCACACTCCATCACACTGGGCTGTGAGACCTCTGATTTAACCAGAGGTGGGACAGGTCCTTTTACTCATTTCTCTACACTGAGATGTCAGAGGCCAAGGCAGGATGAAGGTGGGAGTCAGGGTCCCAGGGCTTGGAAGAGCGCCTTACGTGTACTATGATCCCCATTTCACACCGAAGGAAATCGAGGCTCAAAAAAGCTGCATACTTTGTCCAGGGACTTGGCATCTCCACCCAATAGTCAAGTGACGATTAGACATTTCAGTTTTCAACTTGTTTCCCCATATCTCAAAGCTGGGCATTGCAACGATCAAGTAAGTAGATCTTGGGACACACATCTCAGCATTCCCCCAGAGGCTGCCAAGTCTTACACACACAGCCCAATCTGCGCCATGCCACGGGGCTGCCCCCTGCGGGCCCTTCCTGGAGACGGCTGGTGTGCGGGCAGCTCAGTGCCTGGGGTGAGCGAGGTGCACCTTCCAGGGAAATCCACAGACACCAGTACAGTCCACACTCCCCATGTGGTGGCAGCAAGGGCAGCTGAGGGTGGTGGGGGGAGCTCTGGCCCGGGAGAACCAAAGGCTCACCCCTTTACCCACCAACAAGCATTCGATGCTCGCACTGTGGCGAGTGGGGACGGTGCTAGCGTCCCGTCAGCAAATGAGGCTCCCGTGCCCTTGCCCTCACCCGGCTCATGGTTGGTAGAGAATGAGACACTGCATTGTTTCAAAATTCTTTAGATTTTATTCACATGAATCTCAAGCAAGGGAGACAGCTTTTAAATACATTCCTAGCTTAGTAAGAAAATGCAGAGTCCCCCTCTATCAATAAGTTAATTAGAACCAAAACCAGGGAGCCTATGTGGTATTCAGTCTCAAACGCAGGTTTACAACCAAGTATTTATGGGAAGTATTCGAACAAATGTATTCTTTCAAACACAAGTATTTACAAGAAGTAGTTTAACAAATGTATTCTTTAACCAACATCCCTAGTCTCAAGGTAACAAGAGAACAGTCCTTGAGAGAGCGCTATCCACATTTGACTAGCACAAACTATTACTGCCTTTAGTAAATACTTAGAAACCGAACCTCCAGATGCCAAAAATCCTAGTAAGTATAGATTTAATGTAAATGTTATGATAAACAGTATACAGCCACACTTCTAATCTGATTACCTATTTAAACAAAGCATGCTTGCTTATTTAGTGCTTTTGTCAAATGACTTGGGTGCTCAGAGAGCTCTGATCCACCAGAAAGCATTTGTCAGGCACGTATCTTGGGCCAGGCTGTGTGTGGGTCCCCAAGTTTCAGAGCTAAGACAGTCACAGCCCTGGTCCTTGAGGAGCTCCTGGCCCAGTGGAGAAAGGGACATGGAAAGAGGCATCAGGGTGTGTGCTCAGAGAACTCTGATCCACCAGAAAGCGTTTGTCAGGCACGTATCTTGGGCCAGGCTGTGTGTGGGTCCCCAAGTTTCAGAGCTAAGACAGTCACAGCCCTGGTCCTTGAGGAGCTCCTGGCCCAGTGGAGAAAGGGACATGGAAAGAGGCATCAGGGTGTGTGCTCACAGCAGGAATCGGGAAAAAGCAGTGACAATGTGAACTCACAGCCTACACGGGAAGGGGAAGGAAGGAGTCCCAGGGAGGGTGTCTGGAAGCTGAGTCCCGAAGAGTGAATCAGGGTGCTCTAAGAAGTTCAGGGAAAGGCACTCTTGGCAGAAGGATTTGTAGGTGCAAAGGTCTGGAGGTACGACATTGTACAGTCTATTTGGAGAAGAATTTGGTATGGGTTAGCATTTGGCCATCCTGATAATCCACTTTCTGCTCTCAGCACAGAGGGAGAGCCTCTACAGACAGAAACTGGGTGATGTTTCTCCTCTGATCCAGCCCTCCAAGGGCTTCCCATTGTGGTTACAATCAAATCTGAAGTCTGACCATGACCTATAATCTTCTACATGATCTGACGTCTACCCATCTCTCCCCCTGGTTCCCTACCACCCTGCCCCTCACTCTCTGAGCTCCAGCCCCATTTCTGTTCCTTGGGTTTGTATGGTTCATTCCTACCTCTGGGCATTTGCACATCTTACTCACTGTGTGTGGGAGGTTCTTCCTCCAAATCTTCCTTCATTTGGCTTCTTCTCATTCAGATCTTGGTTCAAAAGTCCCTATATGCTACCCAAAGCATTGTGCATGCACACATGTGAACACACACCCCAGCCCCATGCCCTCCGTCACTTCCTACCACACCAACTTGCCTTACTGATATCAAGGTACACGTCACTATGCACCCCTTAGTTCATGCTAACCCCGTCAAGGACAATGGCCTGGTCTTCTCTGCTCGCTGCCTTGTGTCCAGCCCCTAGAACAGTACCTGGAACATATTAGGCACTCAAAACATAATTTGTTGAATGAATGAATGAGTAAAGATCCTGGAAGGGTCTTGTGCTCCAAATCTTGGAACATTTGAGAGATAAAGCAGAAGAGGAGGCTTCCTCACCCCCATGCCCACGCTGTGGGAAGCAAGGGAGAAAATCCCAAAAGACGGAGGGACGGACAGAGACAAGTTTGAGAGTGCTGGGTCAAATCCAAGCAGGCCTGATTCATCCACCACAGATGTACAGGCAGCTGCCCACTTCCTGGGTGCTTGAAGGGAGTAAGCATGACTCTGAGAGAGAGAATGTGGGTGAAGGTGATGGAGACCTTGGGGAGCAGCCAATGCACAACCTATCTGCTCCTCCCCAACCTTGAATATCTCTGCATCCCGGGGAGGTAGAGCCGGGACAGCACTGCATCTGATGCCAGAGAGAATTCAGGACTGCCACTGGCCAGACGGACACATTCACATCCTTCAACCTGCCTTGCCCTTTCTTGCCTCTGTGCTACTCCCTCTTCCTGGAATATGAGTCCCTGTGGTTTATCTGGAAAATCCCTACTCATCCTCCAAATATCAGCTTAGAAATCACCTCCTCCAGGAAGCCTTCCCTAACACTCCTCTGCCCCCTGTCCAGCTGGATTTGCAGATCTTCCTCATTAGAACAGTTGTCATCCTGTATTATAATTGCCTGCACCTAGGGACACACAACCCAGGCTTAAGTTTCAGCTCAGCCAATTACCACTCGATCTCTTTGTGCCTCAGTTTCCACATTTGTAAAATGGGAGAAATAATATATATTTTGCAAGTATGTTGGGAGGATCACTTGGCATGAAGAATTTCTAATACCTTCTTCATGGGGTCATGGTCAGGATTGGACTCATTTGATCATTTTTCAAGTATGTAAAGAGCACCTATTATGTGCCTGGCACTGGGTTCAGCAGTAGGGTTAGATGTAAGGTGAACAGAGCCTGACCCTTGCGTCCATGGGGCACTGGGATCATTAGACCGATAATGATAATGGCAGAGCCCATCACGCTTTTGTTCAGTCGTCCTTATTGAGCACCTACTATGTACAAGCTGGAAGCAAAACTATCAGGTAAGTCTCCTGCCCTAATAGTATTAAATATAATAGCTAATATTCATTGAGCATTTAGTGCATGACCCGAGGCTTAAGCTCTTTCAGCTTTCTAAAGCTCAGAGATAACTCACAGTCACCTTCCAGGATGGCAGGGAGGATTACAGGAATTAATGCACGTGTAGTTCAGAGCGGAGGTCTTGGCACCTGGTAAGTGGTCAGTAAATGCGAGCCATGATTCTATTTATTAGCTCACTTGGTAACAGCTTTGGGTTTAGAGCTTTACATGTTTTATCTCATTTAATCATTTTATCTGGAGTGATAAGTACTAACATACTACACGTGAAATCACCTATAAACTTAAAAGCCTCTGCACCTCTGAGTATCCGTTACCATTTCAGGGGGCGGGGTGGGGGACCGGCAGAGGACTGCGGAGTGGGATGTGGTGGCCGGCGTGGGGTGAGATCCGCTGGAAACTCCCACAGCCGCGGGAAGGTGAGCCTGGAGTGGGGGGCGGGGCGGGGCGGGGGTGCGTGGAGAGCTGGAGGAGTGAGGCCTGAGCCTCGGGGGTGGGGGTGTGGGGGGGTGGCAGCCTCTCTCCTGCAAGCCAGGGCCACCAGGGCGTTTCTGCTGCTGCAGAAGGCCGGATTCAAACAGGGCAATTTAAAAACATGTAAAAGGCATAAAGCGAGTGCAGCTGTGCGCAGCTGCTGCCAAACGCGCCATGGCTGCCTCGCCGTGGACTCTAAATGACAATAAACCTTCCACCCCTTATAAATTAAGCAGACTTTCAAAAAAACCATATCTCCTCCTGCAACTTTTTATGGCTGTTTGGCAACTTTAATCATTTTGCAAAATGCAATTCCTGGCCATAAATTCTCTCCCAAGTACAGATTTAGGGAGATCTAGAGGCCTGCGGCGGGTTGATAGGTAAGTTTTAATCTGACAAGGCCAAAAAGTCTATTCGATTTATAGGGAGGCAGCAGATACCCTGTAATTACACCAGGCCCGACCTCCGGGGAATCTCGAATGCGAGGGGGTGGAGGGGGAAAGCGGGGAGGAAGCTGGGGGGCGGGGCGGGCAGCAGTAAGGACAGCTGGAGCCCCCTCCGTGTTCCATCCCCTGGCCCCGACCCATGGGTCACAGGCCATGCGATTTCCAGCAAAAGCGCCAAGACCTTGGGTTCCAAGTCACTGAAACCCCTGATTGATGCACATGAGCGTGCACACACGCACCGTGGCTGTGGCCCGAGCTGGTGCCTGTCAAGGGAAGCTGAGCTCTTTGAAAGGGATTCATATATCCCGGAACAGGGTGGAGAATGAGCGAGAAGGCACTGGGTTTTATTCATTTATGCATTCAACAAATATCTAGTCCACAGTTGTGCTGTGGGTCATGCGCTGGAAGAGGCGCTGGGGACAGGACCACGGACAGTGTGCAGGCTGTACCCGGTCCACAGACCTGACAACAGGGGTTAGTGGGGCTGTCCTGGCCCCCACACAGAGTGCTTCGGCCCAGAGGAAGGACAGCCTTTCCTGAGCAGGCTGCCCAGGGACATGCCAATGCCTCTGACCGAAGTGCGGGCCTCTCTGCAGGCCGGCTCTGATCAGGGTGAACTCACCATGGAACAAGACCCCAAGGAGCACACGGGCAGTCTGCTGGCTGAACGTGCCACCCAAGGGGCTATTTGGCCAGCATAGGTTTTAAATATTTTTGGATCTGAAATGAGTTTTCTCTGGCTATGGTGCTGCCACTCCTTTTTATCCTACTTCCCGAGAGTTTGCCTACATTAGCTCCTGGACCCTGAGGACAGATGAGTGGGAGACCCCTGGAAGTGGACTAAGGGTGGTGATGGAGAAGTACAGAGAGCCGCAGGAGCTCCAGGCACAACCCAGACCCCCTGCGGAAGTGTGGTGGGCAGGAGACTGACCCCAAAGCTAACCATGTCTGTCTTAGCCTGTTCGGACGGCTGTAACAAAGCATCATAGACAGAGCAGTTTAAACAACAGACATTATTTCTCAGGTCTGGAGGTTGCAAGCCCAAGATCAAGATGCCGGCAGATTCAGAGTCTGATGAAAGCCCACTTCCTAGATCACAGATGCCCATCTTCTCGCTGTGTCTCCGCATGGTGGATGGGACCAGGGAGTCCTCTGAGGGCTCTTTTATAAGGGCACTAATTCCGTTCATGAGGGCCCCACCCTCATGACCTCATCTAATCATAATTACTTCCCAAAGGTCCTACCTCCTAACACCATCACACTGGGCCGGCTTGGGAGGGACGGGAAGGGGAGCCAGAGAGAGGGTCTCAAACAGTGACTCTAGAAGACACATAAACTTTCTGTGCCTAACAGTGTCCTAATACCTGAAACTCTGAATATGCTATGTTACATGGCAAATGAGAAATTAAGGTCGCAGGTAGGATTAAGTTTGCTAATTGGCTGACTCTAAACTAGGGAGATTATCCTGGATTACCCAGGTGGGCCCTATAGCATCAAGAGGCAGAAGAAGGGTGCAAACAGTGGGATGCAATGAGAGAAAGACTCCACTGGCCATTGCTGGCTTTGGTGGTGGAGGAAGGGTCCACGAGCCAAAGAGTATGGGTAGCCTCTAGAACCTGGGACAGGCAAGACACAGCAAAACAGAACAAAACAAAACAGATTCCCCCCCAGACCCTTGAGAAGGAAACACAGCCCTGCCGAGACCTTGATTTTAGCCCAGTGAGATCCACCTGGGACTTCTAAACCCCAGGGCTGTGAAAAAATAAATCTGTGTTCATTACCACTAAGTTAATGCTGATTTGTTACAGCAGCCATAGGAAACAAGTGACTTTTAAGCTGAGGCCTAAAGATCAATAAATTTGGGCTGGGAGTGTTTCTGGTGAAGGAAACACACACACTGTATCATTCCTCCATCTCCCTGCCGTGCTCTCCAGGTACCTCTGAGGTCGGGCCTGGTTATTCTGGACACATGAGGCATTTGTGGATGCGGCCTCCCCCTGGGGGAAGGGGATAAGCAGAGGCTGCCAAGGGAAGACAAGCCCTAGCAAGTCAGTCTTGGGGGGCAACATTTTTTTGGTCTTGTACTAGGACCTGAACTTGACATCTTATGTGGATTATCTGCACAAGGGACAGTGCGCGACTGGTCTCACAGTGGCTAAGAGCCTGGGGTTCACATGCAGACTCTATCTGTTACTGACTGTAGAGTTGTTAGTTAACCTCTGTGCCACCATCTCTTCGTCAGGACAGTGGTAGTAATGACAGGAGATCATGGGGTTGTTGAGATTGTCCATGCAAAGGGCTTCCCACAGTGTCTGGTTCTGAGTGGATTCAGGCTGACCTAGTCGGTCATGCCAAGCAGGCTCTATAGTGATCCCCACCTCCTGGTGTTCTCGCCACATACAATCCCTCCCATGAGTGTGGGCTGTACCTGTGACTTGCTTCTAACCAATAGAGTGATGCGATCTCATTCCCATGATCTGCACTACATGATATATCCAGCCGTGCTCAAACCCCCGACCCACAGAAACTGTAAGAAATGCATATTGTTTAAAGCCACGGAGTTTGTGGTCATTTGTTAGGATTGGCGCAGAAGTAGATATCAACTAAACACTCTTATTTCCCTATTTGTAAGGTGAGGACCTTGGAGAAGGCAAGGAGCTTGCTTAAGGTCACAAATCAGTAGTGGCACAGCCAGGACTCAAGCCCGGGACCGACCACCTAAATCCAGAACCCTTGCTCTCAATTGCCATTCCAAGCTGCCTCCTCCCTCCGGGTAGCAGCTCAGCCAAGCACAGACGTCCTCATCTGTTTCCTGCCTTTCCTCTTCTTCCCTTCTCTCCTCTAAGCTCCCCCCCCCACCAGTCTCACCTTTCTCCCTCACCCTCTCCTCTTTTTCCTCTCTCCCTACTAGGGAATAGTAACAGTCCCTGCCTTCCCAAACCCCTCCCTACGGAGAGCCCTCAGACACATTCTAACAGAAGCAAGTGGGCAATCTCAGCCTTCCTAGCCAGGACCTAGATGCCCACACTCTCCCCTGACCCCAGCAGAGACACCGAGCTCTCCTTCCAAAGAGCCAGAGGCAGAACTGCCCAAGGCAGGGCTCTGAGGCTCAGAGACGGCCCATCACACATGCTCCCAGCCCTTGCCTGCAGCTCTGGGTATGGAACAGGCCAGACCCCTCTGCTCCAGCCCATCTGCTGGTTCCCAGCCCCACCTCCCTTTGCAGAAAAGAAAGAGGGACTTCTTTAAAGATGGAACAGAATAAAATATAGATAAGCATTAGTCAAATGAAATTAATGCTTTCAATATTGTTTTAGGCTTGCTCATATGCATCAAGCATTTATGAAATTGCAGTTTATCACATAGGGATATTACAGTTATATATTAACTGACTGTCTGGTGGCCACTCCAACAGCTCTCTCTGGACCCCGGGTCGCCCTTCACAGGCAAAGTCAGCCTTGCTGACATCCATCTCCTTCCTCCACCGACGCATCCCCAGATGCTGATAAAAGGCCTTGCCCCCAACAACATATGAATATTTAAATGACAGTTAATTATTCAGCATATAATGATATTATTAGCATCCACTTCATTGCTGGCTGTGGGCCCAGCTCTAAGCCTTGTCCCACACTAACAGGAGTCAGGGAAAAGCCAAAACCCAGGCAAGCCCTGTGTCTTCTCCATCTACAGGGGCCCGTTATCATTTGGGGGAGATGTCAATTCACAAAAATGATCACCAGGATCCCCCCAACCCGCTCCAGGTCAAGTCATGGGCTGGGTCTAGGGAGGAGATTTAACCAACATAGTCTCTGCTCACAAAGGGCTTACAGCCTATGGGAATTCGTATTCACCCTGCTACGCACTTGACACAAGTGTCAGCGGATTCATAGAATAACCTTATGGAGCCAGAACCAATATCATCCCCCTTTTCTTATAAGTGGGAAAGCCAAAGCAAAGATTGCTAAGGGGCTGTGAGTGAGGTACCACAGCCACAGAGCCAGGGTGAAGGGCTGGACAGTCCACTCCAGGGCCCTCCCTCTGCCAGCCAGCAACCAAGCTCTGCTCCCTAGAAAACAGGAAAGACGTCTGACAGAGACACAGGCAAAAGGCTCTGAGATCTGGAAGTGAGGTTGAATTCAGGTGGAGATGAAGGAGAAAAGGCTTCTATAAAAACATGGTACTGGGGCTGGACCTTGAAGGATGAGTTGGCCTGAGGCTGGTTGTAAGAGGGTAGTTGTGGAGAAGGCACCCCAGAGGGATCAGCACATGCAAGGGCCTAGAAACTCGTGGGATTCTAGAATATGCACAAGGCAAGATTTTCATGGGGTACATAATGGGAAGGCAATGTGGGAGCAGATGACAGAAGGCACAAAACACAAGTTAGGGAGTCTGGGCTTTATTCTGAGAACACTGGGGAATCACATAAGATTATGGTAGACTATATGGATGCAAATGTCTCTTCCTATAAAGAGATAGAATCTGCCTCTCCACCCCAGCTCCCAGTTACATCTGGGCTAAGCCCATGACTTGCTTTAGAGAGCAGGACATTAGCAAAGGTGAGGCAAGCAGAGCTTTGTAAAATGCTCATGCATTGGGGCTCATCCTCTTGCTGTTCTTGGAGCCCAGAGACCACCGTGGAAACAAACCTGAGAGTTGCATGGAAATAAAGTGAGGTGTCCCAGCAGAGCACAGCCCAAATTACTGACAGTCTTCCAACAAGTTGTCATGTGAGACCTTCCTGAATTGTACAGCCACCAATGGCCACCAGCCAACTGCCAGCAGACCCATGATAGAGCCCAGATTGGTGAGCCAGCCCAGACCAGAACAACCATCCAGCTGACCAAGAAAATCATAAGCTAAACAAAATGGTGGTTGTTTTAAGTCACTGTGTGTTGGGGTAGTTTGTTAGGCAGCAACAGCTAACTGATACAAGACTTTCAACAGGGATGAGCTAACCAGAAGTTGTTTTACAAAGATAACTACAACCACAATGTGGAAGACAGGTTAGAAGTGGTAAAACAGCCTGAAGGAGGCTGACATCAGAGTCCAAGTGAGAAGATGGTTTTATCAAGGCAACAGGGGTGGATAGAATGAAAGTTGTCCCAGGGTCTCCCTGGGAGGCATGATGATGCTAGGGAAGCATTCTTTGAGGCTCCTCCCCACAGACAGATACACATACACATACCCAACACCCTTGGCTACCTTGGGGGGTCCCACGCCCAGGAAGAGGTCCCACATCCAACCTCCTGCCTATGTTTTCTCTCTGCCTACCTCCACCTCTGTCATCGCACCCCCTCACCCCTCTACCTGCTCCAGATCCTTATCCACCCCAAGATAGTATTACATACATAATGAAGGAAACAGAGTGCAAGCTGCAAGGAGCACTGAATAAGGAGTCCAGAATCTCACCTGTAATGCATTCCTAGCTGTACCTGCGACAACCTGTCTGTCCTGAAGAAGACTTTGCTCCTCCTTGGGCCTTGGTTTCCCCAAATACTTTCAACTTAGACTTGAGGTTTGTGACTTGGTACTTTGGATTCCCCGGATTAGGAGGTCTCCTCAGGCCTCACTGCCACCTTATTCCCACTGTGCTTGAATTCTTAAGAGAGGCAGAAGATGTGCTCACCAACCCATCCTGTCCAACTGACTGAAAGCATCTTCCTCAAAGGCCCATCCCAGCATCCAGCCCCTCAGGGTCACTGTTCTGGGCCTTCTGGAGACATGAGGTCACTGAGTACACCCAGTACAATTAAATCTGGGCAGCAGACTAGTTCATCCATTGGATGAACAGAATCCTGAAGGTGAGGCATCCAGGGAGAGAGGGCAGCATGGCTGGGCAGAAAGAGCTCAGGACTTTCTGGACATAAGAACATCTAAGTGTGAAGTTAACTCTGCCATTCAATTGAATTTGTGACCATAGGCAAGCCACTTAACTTCCCAGAACTTCCTCCTGCAGAAAGTGGGCAACATAGCATCGATGGAAATCCCCAGCTCCATGCCTGGCACCCAAAAGTTACTTAGCAAATATATGTTTCTTTCCCTACCACTGCCACTTTTGAGCCTCAGTTCTTCAACAATAAAATAAGGATGTCATTCTCCCCTCCTCAAAATTGTTTTGGGAGTCCAGATAAGATAACTATGCAAAGGGGCGCCTGGGTGGCTCAGTGGGTTAAAGCCTCTGCCTTCAGCTCAGGTCATGATCTCAGGGTCCTGGGATCGAGCCCCGCATCGGGCTCTCTGCTCAGCGAGGAGCCTGTTTCCTCCTCTTTCCCTGCCTGCCTCTCTGACAACTTGTAATCTCTGTCTATCAAATAAATAAATAAAATATTTTTTAAAAAGATAACTATGCAAAGTTCTTGGCATATGATATGCAACCATTAAAGTTTATTTCATTCTTTTAAGGTGAACTTCAAGAAAAGCCCAAAGAAACTAGGATGCATTGCTTATGTGTAGCAATATATGAAGTGTACCTGGACATGTTCTTATGAACAATGTTTAATTTGAATCTAATTAAGCAGCGAGGACTACTCTTCAGTTTATAGGATCAACTAGGGAAGGAAGAACAAGTTAAATGACACCAGAGGAAATAATCTGATAAATTTAGCATCTAGAATCTTCTACAAGAAAACTAGCCTCCACTCTTCAAAAAAGTTAATGTGATAAGAAAAAAAAGCTAAGAGTTAGACTATTGTAAATTTTGAAAGAGCAAACGTAAAACATATACTTTGGACTGTAGTTCAACAGTTTTTTGAAAACAGCTCTAAAAAGCATTTTAGGACAATGGGGAAACATGAATATGAACTATAAATTGCCTGATGGTATGGAATTACTGTTAATTTTCTCGTGTATAATAATGGCACTGTGGATATGAGGAAGAATACCCTTATTCTTAGGAGAAGCATGGGAAGTATTTAAGGTTGAGGTGTCATGATGTCTACAACTTATTGTCAAATAGTATACCAAAAAAGAGAGCCACGTAGCAAATATGGCAAAACATTAACAGATTGTGAATCTAGATGGAGCATATATGGGTAATAATTGGACTATTCTTCAAACTTGTCTGTAAGTTTGGAAACTTCTGAAATAAAATGTTGAGGGTGGGGGTTGGGGGAAATCAGACAGTGCATCCAGAGCTGGGCAAGCAAACTCAGCCAGCTGCAGAGGCCCTCCTGGCACTGTGTGGCCAGGCCATCAGAGGACAAGGTCTGAGTCACTGTTGGAAATGATCCTTCCGGCTCTGGCTCAAGCTGGGGAGGGCAGGAGGGCAAGGGGTTGGGGGACCAGCTGCAGCCCTACATCCCCCACCACCACCCATCTTGGAAAGGTCAGCTTTCCAGGCATCAACGAGGTCCCTGTCCCTAGGGAGGCTGGAGCAAGGAGCATTCTCTGAAGTTCAGGGCTCTCTACCGGGAGGTGACTATGGTCACCAGGCCATTGGGACAAACATGCTTTTGTTTTTGTCCCTTTGAGCTTTTGGTTCCTGGTACAAGAGCTGCTATTGGTTCCCATTTCCAAATGCTCCTGTAGCAACTTCTCCCCACTGCCTTATTTCTGCTGTATGATGGAAAAGCAGCTATCTGGGCCAAGGGATAATTGTGGGATCTGAAGGGATGTTTGGGGATCACAGGGGTTCCTAGACTGCACGGACTAGGCCAGGCAGAACAGAGCTAACAACTTGGGGATGCTGAATGAGGGGGCCTCCAGAAGACAGGACTGAAGAGTAGTTTTAGCCCCCAGAGAGAGGGCAGGTGGGGCCTGAGTAAGCTCCAAGGAGGGCAGGGATTGTCATGGGCTTTTACCTATCCACAAGGCTGCTAGAAGTTCCCAAACAGCCTGGATCCTTGAGGCTAATATTAGCCAGGGAGCTGTGGCACCAGCTGAGTCTGGGGTAGGTTCTAGCACCCTTGTCAACATGAGTGCAGACACGTTAAAGGGACAAGACTGGTACAGCTGAGAGCACATGGCACCTGAATATTTATCGAGCCCTTCCCAAGTGCCAAGCACTATGCTAAGCATGGTTCATGCATTAACACATTCAGTTCTACATAAGAAGTCCTGCTTATGCTCTTTAACTGTAATCAGAATATGTAGACCATCCTTCTTCTTTGCTGGGTATGGGCAAATAAACGTTAAGAAAATACTAAGTAAAACAGAAATGCTGTCTAGCTCATGAAGCATGGCAAACCGGGACTTGACCCAAATGGATGATCACTCCTGTTCCTCTGAAAACAGCCCCAGCTCCAACCTAGCACATAGACAAAGGGGCCATCAAAAATTCAGGTGCGGTCATAGTGAAAGTTTTCCAGAGTGGGTCTTGTTGGACGTGTTTCCCT
Source organism: Meles meles (assembly GCF_922984935.1). NCBI lineage: Eukaryota > Metazoa > Chordata > Mammalia > Carnivora > Mustelidae > Meles > Meles meles. Next base: position 187,580,026 of record NC_060066.1, read on the forward strand.
GAAAGAGGATTCTGGAATCAAATGGGCTTAGGAAACTCCACAGACCATGTTCCCCCTCTTGGAGACTCACAAAGGACATCAGAAACTTGAAAGCTCTATAAAGTTCTAAAGTAAAATGCCTTCCAATCCTGTTCAACCCAATGCTTACCAAAACTATTCCCCCCTCAAATCCTTTTTCTTACATAACATTTATTAAAGTTCTTGCCATAATGTATTAGAACACCTTCAGAAAATTCTGCTATGGAGTCATCTTTGTAGACTGTGGAGGCTACAGATCTAGCTTGTGGAGGACCTTGCTCACTGAAAGTTCTCCCAACGCACGGGACAGACTAAAATTCAGCAAGATGCAGACATGAACACACTCCAGTCCCTGGAAAGGGCAGATACAGAGGGAAAGTGTCCTTCTGAGATGGATCCTGAGTTGGAGATAGGGGAGAGAAGGAAGGGCAGTCCAGGGAATTAGTCAGTCCTGACACTGTTCTCCCCTTTTAAAATTAGATCGTAACCCAAATGGAACAAAAATGATTACATGAGCCAGAGTCTAACCAGAAAAGCAGAAACCACCTTAAGTATTTATAAGAGGGGTGCCTGGATGGCTCAGTTGGAGCCTTTTGATTTTGGCTCAGGTCACGATCTCAGAATCATGGGGTGGGATGCTCATTAGGCTCCATGCTCAGCAGGGAGTCTGCACATCTCTCTCCCTCTGCTCCTCCCACTGCTCTCTCTCTCTCTCTCTCTCAAATAAATAAAAATATACAACTTACTCTCACTGTTTCTCTCAAATAAATAAATACAATCTAAAAAAAAGAATTTATAAGAATTTAGTGCCAGGAATTGGTTAACATGGGTGATAGAGAAGCTGAAACCCAGTCGGGTGGCAGGGAGGTGATGAGAGTTTAACAAGAAGCCACTGTCGCCTCTGGATTAGAGAGACAAAGGGAGGAGGAGTAGTGTCATTAGAGCCCAGGGGCCAGGGCCACCAGCAGAACTGGAAACACAGAATGTGAAGGAGTTGGAGTTGTGGAAGAGAAGCAGCCTCTGCCAGAGAAGCCACCAAGGCAGAAAGGGAAGGAGACAGGCATCCTGGATTCTCCAGTATCCAATCTTATTTTTTTTTTAAATTTCTTCAAAGGTTGTATTTATTTATTTGACAGAGAGAGAGTTCACAAGTAGGCAGAGAGGCAGACAGAGAGAGGCGGAAGCAGCCTCCCTGCTGAGCAGAGAGCCCGTTGCGGGGCTCGATCCCAGGACCTTGAGATCATGACCTGAGTGCAGAAGGCAGAGGCTTAACCCACTGAGCTATCCAGGTGCCCCCACCATCCAGGCACCCCCACCATCCAGTCTTCTGCTAGTACCTCTTATTGGTCCAATCCAGAGGCTCCTGGAAAGAAACACAACCTGCAGGGTTCCGTTCCCCAGCACATAGAGTGCAGACAGGCTTGGGATCCCACGACCCAACAATCAATATTCTGCATGAACTCTGGAGCCTTATTTCTTCATCCCAAAGGCCTCCACAAGAGAGGGAGTGTTGGGGATCCTCCAGCCCCAACCTGACAGCCCGAGTGACCTGCAGACAGGTCACTCCTCTGAGCACAGCCGGAAACACAGAAGGTAGACCTGCAGGAAAGTCATCACGCCACTTGGCAAGCCTTCCCTGCCTGCAATCCAGAGCTTTGAGTTCAGTGGAAGTTGTGGCTTGGATTTAAAACACGGCAAGGTCCAGGCAGATGGACGGTACCGGAAATGTGACCACACTCAACCTCTACGTCTCAGCTAGCCAGCACCAGCCAAGGCCACAACAAACTTCATCAGTATGAAATACAGTCTCAAATGTTCACCAAAATAATCTCGGTAGCAAAATGCTAAAAAGAGCCAAGAGGTGGCTAATAGAAGCCAGATTCCCCAGAAAACAGACTCTGGGATAGGGAATCTGTAAGGAATCCAGCACCTGTTGGGAGTGAGGGAAGCAGAACTGAGCAGAGGCAGAATTTGAACGGTGACACGGCCTCCACAAAGGCTTTGGCTGATCCCCCCACATCTCATAGAAATGAGCAGGAGAGCGTGAGAGACCCCACCAGAGCCTGAGTCAAAGATTTTCCTCTTCTCCCGCAATGTGGGTGATACCTGGAAATTCATCTCATTTTGGAAGAGACAAGGTGTCCTGATACTGGGATTTATAAGCCAGTAATATTTTGGAAGGGTTCTGCCCAAAAAGAAGGATGTGGGTTTTCCAGCTGCTAGCCAGAAACCCTGCTTTTAAACGGTAATTAGCTCTTTATCAATGAAGCTCTTGGTTTGTTTAAAAAAAAAAAAAAAGTCATGTCAGTGGCATCTAGGAAACTGCTGCTCTTTTCCATTGGAGGTAAAAGGACAGGCACCCAGCTGCCTAGAAGCTGGGGCAAGCATTTTGTTCCAGCCCTAATCAGTCAAGAGACTGATCCTGCTGAGCTCCCCTCCTGACTTGGAGCAAAACCTGGTCAGGCTTGACCCAGTGCAATGGTTGTACATGAAGGGATCAGACCATGGCCTTAAGAACATGCAATTCTTTCCGTAAGGATATATTTCCATAAGGATATATTTCAGGCCAGACGATATCTGGATATGACACCGTTCTATGAAAACCTGAACTGGTTATGATTTTGCAAGACACACTCTCCATCCTGGCAGCCCAGTCAGGCCGGCCACAGTTGAACCATGAGAAAGGCATTTGTATATAGACTAGATGCCCAGGTAAACAGAAATGCTCTCTCCCCAGGTAAACAGGCCACCGGCCACACAAAGGAGGAAAATCACCTCATTAGAAATACAGTTGACCCTGATGCTATATTCGAAATTTGAACTTTTCAGACCAAGCCTGGAAATTCTCTGCTGTTAGCATTTAAAAGAAGTGACCCTCCTGGTGCCAAGGTGTGAGCCTTGATTGTCTAGCAACACAGAGAAAAGACAACAGAAGGAAAGAACCAGGCCTTATTCAACCTTACTCATTTTTATAAGATTGATTGATTTATTTATTTGATAGACAGAGATTACAAGTAGTCAGAGAGGCAGACAGGGAGAGAGAGGAGGAAGCAGGCTCCCTGCCGAGCAGAGAACCCGAAGCGGGGCTCGATCCCAGGACCCTGGGATCATGACCTGAGCCAAAGGCAGAGGCTTTAACCCACTGAGCCACCCAGGCACCCTTCAACCTTATTCAATCTAATTACTGAAAACCCACTGATGTGCTGAGCACTCAGAATACAATAGTGAGCAAAGAGACATGGCCCGTCTCTCCTGGAACGCACAGCCAGGGTAACATAGACTGGAAAACTAACAAAGCAAGTAGAGATAGAACAGTAACTGTAGCAAGTGCTATGGGAAGGCACCCCAGTGACTGAGAGCTAGTAAGAGCAGTGTGGCCCAGACTGGGGAGTCAAAACCCAGGACATTATGCCTCCATCAGAAAGGATGAATACCCAACTTTTGTAGCAACATGGACGGGACTGGAAGAGATTATGCTGAGTGAAATAAGTCAAGCAGAGAGAGTCAAGTATCATATGGTTTCACTTATTTGTGGAGCATAACAAATAACATGGAGGACATGGGGAGATGGAGAGGAGAAGGGAGTTGTGGGAAATTGGAAGGGGAGATGAACCATGAGAGACTATGGACTCTGAAAAGCAACCTGAGGGTTATGAAGGAGCGGGGGTGGGAGGTTGAGGAATCAGGTGGTGGGTAATAGGGAGGGCACATATTGCATGGAGCACTGGGTGTGGTGCAAAAACAATGAATACTGTTATGCTGAAAAGAAATTTTTTTAAAAAGTGAAAACAAAAATTAAGATTTTTATTTTAGTTTAAAAAAAAAAACCAGGACAGACACACTCCCATTAGCTAAGGGCTCCCCCATATATTTTCCTATTGATATGTATCATATATGTTTCTATATGTATTTATATAAATATACCTATGTGTATGTACACTATGGATAGATGCTTGAGTTGAGCATATAGTAATGTGTGTGACTCTCATTCCAGAGCAGACTGTGCTGGTCTCAATTAATCCTGGGGTTGACTCTCTACATTACAACCCCCTTCAGATATTGTTTCCCATCACGTGTGTCCAGAGTGAACAGAGCAGGTAAGAGCTCTCATCCAGAACAGGACTTGAACCAGGGAGCGTCCTGTCCAGACATACCATATGTAATACCTGCTTTGGGGAGTGTGTATGAACTTGGGTAGGGATGGGCCTACAAACCTGTAAGGGAGGTCATGAAGTCATGCAAGGATCTCTGTATGCCTCCTTGTGTGTGTGTGTGTACACGTGTACACATACATATGCATATATGTGTCGTGTGTGCTTGTGTGTGTGTGTGTGAATACACTGTGTTCTGCCAGCTGGAGGGGAGCACCTCATTTTCCTGGGTCGGCAGTTTCATGGCTCAGTGCCTCTGGGGGTCGGGCGCTCACTGCACGTCCTGGTGTTCCTTACAGCCGTTTTGCCTGCAGCAGTCAACGGTTGAAAAATCTGGGTCTGGGAGCCTGCTCAGAGACTCTGCAAAGACAAACAAGTAGAATTCGTGGCCATTTTGCAATTCCTGCTCATTAGACATGTCTAGGGCCTTGCGAGTGAGCTCTGAGGATAAATAAGTATAAATATTATATTTGCCTCCAGGTTATCTTTAAAAATGTATTTCCCTCTCCCTCTACCTGCCCCCCAGCCCCCACCAACTGTCAGTACCTTCTGAAAACTCGTGGGTATCAGAAGGGCCATAGTAAGAGTCTAGGGTCTTCCTAAGCTGTTTGCTTCCCTGGGCTGGACCCTGTCACCCAGTCCACAGGGTGGCCAGAGGCAGCAGGCCAACCTGTGAGCTTCTTAATGCTCCCCTAGCTGGGGAGGAAGGGTGGGAATGTCCCCTGTGTGGGGAGAGTCTGAGCCACCAAGCAGCATCACACACAGAGGTTGTTAGGGTTTTCTTCCTCACCAGCTGTGCCTGGTCAACGTGCCCAGGGTCACAAAGGGATTAGGGGCAGAGCCTATGGGTGCCAACCTTCAGTTGGCACGATGCCACCCCCTAGAAGGGTCTAAGGCCCCCACATCAGGACAGAGGAAGTCCAGGCACCTCCAATCTGCAGGTCATTTGGTTTTAAGAAAGCAAAACCTACTCTAATAATTCAAGGAAAAGGGGATTTGAAGGAAGCATATGGGGATTCTATGCTCACCCCCTGAGAGCTCCTGAATCAGTAATCTTTTCGTGGGTGGGATTTGGTGATATTTTTAGAAAGGCATCATGTGATTCTGGTGTTCAGCCAGAGTCGAAAGCCACTGGTGTGAAGTGAGAAGAAAACAGAGGGCAGAGCCCCGCTCGTCAAGCTTTGGATGACTGTGAGCATCAGAATCTGCATTGTGGCAGGGAGTCTTCTGTGGCTCCCTACCTCCTTTCTAGCAGTGCAACAAAGTGTCCACTCTCTGCCCATGACAGCCTTTCAGTGGTCTAAAGAAAAGAAGAGTCCCCAGCATGGGCCCTCTCCCAGCCGAGCTGCCTTAGTCCTGCCTCATGGGACAGCATTTCCAGTCATCTCCATGACCCCAGCTCCCAGACAGTGTCCTCCAAGTGAGCCCCATGTGCCACTGTCACCTAACATATGAGACACGGTGGGATCTGCTCAGGATCCAGTCAGAATAGTAGGTCAGGGGCTGCTCCAGCCATCTTGGGAGACTGTCCTCCCTACCTCCTGCCTGCCCCAGACTCAGGCAAAGAAATCTTCTTGGTCTCTGTATTTGGGAAGGGATTGCACCATCCTAACAATAGAGGAAAATGCCCTCACCCTTGCATAGCAGTAACAGCTGCCATTGGTTTAATACTTCTTTTTTTTTTAAGATTTTATATATTTATTTGACAGACAGAGATCACAAGTAGGCAGAGAGGCAGGCGGAGAGAGAGGAGGAAGCAGGCTCCCTGCTGAACAGAGAGTCCGATACAGGGCTCAATCCCAGGACCATGGGATCATGACCTGAGCCGAAGGCAGAGGCTTTAACCCACTGAGCCACCCAGGCGCCGCTGGTTTAATACTTCTTGTGCAGCAAGTATTCAGTTGACTCCTTTACATGCCTGATCTTATTTAATTTTTACTATAACAAAGGTAGCATTATTATCATTTGAAGATGAGGAAACTAGGCCCAAACTAGGTTGGATAACCATCCTAAGGTCACCCTGCAGGCAAGAAGTAAAGACAGGTTTTTAATCCAGATCTTTCTTCTGACCACAATTCTATATGACCCATAGAATCTTCAAAAAGCAACAGTCAGATGCTATGTGGACCCCATTAAGTGACACTGTGGGGATAGGAACTTCAGATCTCTACCTGGAGCCCAGGGCTTCTCCAGAATCCTGGGAAGAGACAAAGCACCTCTACTTATAGTAACAGGACTGATCTACACCTTTTGCCTAAACCCAGGGTCATGTCATTTGACAATTGGACATTGCTGGGCTTCCTAGGGTGTGACCAGAGACTATAGGCTACACCAAGTCTAAAAAGAGAATTTGGGTAGTAAGATGAGAAGAAGGTCAATGAGGGAAGAGCCCTAGAAATCACCCAGACTTAGAGAAGAGGTTTTTCAGGGCCAAGTCACTTAGAGGAGCAGTGGTGAAGGGTTTCATCTCATATACCAGCTCTTAGCAGGTGGCTGGCTTTGAGCATTGTGCCAAGAAGAATTCTGAAGCCATATCTGGATTTAGTGGGAACTGATGTTCTAGTTAACTGGCAGTGACCACAATGGTTTCCAAAAGAAGTTACGACAGCAAGTATGTCAGGTAACACCAGCCCTGTGTTAAAGCCATGATTAAGTCTCAGGTCTCCTGACTGCAAGTGCAACACCCATCAGGCACAAGCAGGAAATTAGGAAACAGTCTATAAAATTGTGAAACAAGGTGTCTCAAAATGTCTCAGCGGTTGTCTTAGGCATAACACATTTGGGTTGCCAAAACTGGAAACATTCTCAAGTTAGCTTAAGTGAAGGGGAATTGGTTGTCAGGATATGACAGGAGATCTCATAAACCCTCAAGGACAAGAAACAATGCATCCAGCCCACAAGAGCCCCAGAAGTAGAACTGTAACCTCAGGAAAAGAGGCCATTCTCTTTGCTTCTTAAAGATACAAATGGCAGAAACTATTGGCTGCCCTATACAAGAGTTATGCCCCCACTTTCTTCCTTGCCAGCAGAACACAGACCTTGTCCAAAAATCAGGTAGTATTGAGTCCAGCCCGAGGAAAGTATCCTGACCAGTCTAAATCAGTCTTTTTTTTTTTTCATTTATCTTTATTGTTGAAGTATACGTGGCATATGATGTTGTATTAATTTCAGGTGTTCAACATAGTGATTCAATAATCCTGCATGTTACTCAGTGCTCACCACGGTAAGTGTGGTCACTGTCTGTCATACACAATATTATTACAATATTATTGACTACATTCCATATGCTGTACTTTTCATTTCTGTTGTTTTATTTATTTTTAATTTTTTAATTTTTAATTGAATTATAGCTGATATATAATATTCGATTAGTTTCAGGCATACAGCATAGTGATTCAATAATTATGTACATTACAAAATGCTCACCACAATTATTGACTAAATGTATGCTGTACTTCTTCGTTCCTGTGACTTATTTTTTTTTTAAAGATTTTATTTATTTACTTGACAGAAAGAGATCACAAGTAGGCAGAGAGACAGGCTGAGAGAGAGAGAGGGAAGCAGGCCCCCTGTTGAGCAGAGAGCCCGATGCGGGACTCGATACCAGGACCCTGAGATCATGACCTGAGCCGAAGGCAGCGGCTTAACCCACTGAGCCACCCAAGCGCCCCCTGTGACTTATTTTATAACTACAAGTTTGTCCCTCTTAATTCCCTTCACCCACTTCACCCATCCACCTGTTCCCCTCTCCTTCAGCACACACCAGTGTGTTCTCTGAGTTTATGAGTCTGTTTCTCTCTTTCATGGTGTTTCTGGATAACCCTATTCTCTCTTGCCAGTGGTTGGTTTATCTCAGTTCTGGGGAATAACATGGAGGTGTGCAGGGAGGTCAATGAAAGAAAAAGACACAAGGATAATCTTATCTTTTCCTTCCTATCTTAGATGTAGCCATGAGGGAATTGCCATATGATTAGTCCAGATTGGTCAGGTGTTTATTTCTGGTCCAATCATTGGTGAACAGGTGTTGACTGACTGCTATAGCCACCTTGCCAACTCTAGAGGAGACATCAATTTCTAGCCAGCACAAATGGTTAGTCAATGAGTGCACCATCTTGGACATCCAGCCCAGCTGAGTTTTGAAATAATACCAGCCCTAGCCACACTCTAGAACAGAATATCTTGAGAGACCCCCACAAAGAGAATCACCTAGCCAAGTAAGGCAACCCACAAAACCATGACAGATAATCACTTGTTTTAAGGCACTAAGTTTTGGGCTGCTCTGTTACATTGTGTAACTAAAACATTATTAATATAATTACAATATAATTATTATTCTCTCTTTCTATGTTCCTTGGAACTTCCTTGGAACTGCAACTTGCATGTGAAGGGAGTGTGTCCCAGGAACAAATGGACAAGCTGGAGTACCCATCTTTGGCCCTGACTCTACATGACTTTTTGGTTCTAGTGCCCAAGTAGTAGTATTTTACTGATTTAGTCCCTGTGTCTGTGTCTCGGTTGCAAATGCCTAGGAGAAAGAATCTGATTGGTCAGGTTAAGTTAGGTATTCACCCCTTTTAAAAATCATTTCTGATCAAGAATAAAGGTCACATGCTATATAATACTGCTGGAAGTAGAGTGCAGAATTCCCTAAGAAAAGTTGTGGGTATGGAGGAAATAATGGGCATCTCTTGCAAAGTATCTCTCAGCAGACTTCTACTATGTTACTTTTTTCCTCAAGCTCCACATGGTGCCAAGATGGCTGCAGCAGCTCCAGACACTACATCATCTTGAATTCAAGTGCAGTGAAAGAGAACCAGACTCTTCTGATAGCTCCTCCAAAACTCCTGAGCCAATTTACAACCAAGGGCAAGACATGGTTTAATTGGGTAGGCCTAGATCGTAGACTCCAAATGTAGAGTTTCCAAAACTGTTTCCAAAAGAATAGATATTGGGGTGTGTGTGTGTGTGTGTGTGTGTGTGTGTGTGTGTGTGTGTGTGTGTGTGTTTGGGGGTTGGAGGGGATAAATAATAACTCTCCACCGAACTCACCAAATACCAGATTTGGAGATTTCCAGGAGCCTCAAGAGGATGAGGGGGGTGTTCTGAGCAATGGATGGTATGTGCTGGTCACTGGAAGGCACAGCCCATTTCTAAACAAGAGTAGGTCACCTCCTTCACCTCTTAGGCAGTTTTCACCAGCTTCTCCAGGCTCTGAGTCCTGGCTACTTCTATCCTCCCTCATGGATCTCTGTCACACCACACCATGATTGCTGGATTGGCATCCTGCTCCTATAAGAGGCAGCCACCAGTAGTACTGCCTGGACACCTCTTCAACACTAATTATGGCAACAATAATAACTTCTCTAGAAATCCACACTGTCCTTTCAGAGTCCCTGGGGTGGGCTGGAGGAGGAACAGCCAGTCCCTCCTTCCCCGATACCTATCTTATCCTTGGTACTTCTGGCTATTTCTCGTCCCCACAAGACCCCCTTTCTATTTGACGTTTCTATTGACAACTGGTGGTAACTGCCCCCCCAATGAGGGTCAGTTAGAATACCTGACTTCTGAAGACTGGCAATTATGTTGCATGAAACAAACAGACATCCTCAGCCTGAGGATGGCTCTGACTCGTGTGGGAAGTAGCCAGTCTGGAGAGAGTGAGGAGAAGTAGGCATCAGAAGCCCAAAATCCTGTATTGGCCTCAAAGCCATTCATCAGAGGTTGATATTTCCTTCATTGCTGGCCCAGGGCCAGGGGAGTGAGTGGCTCATTTCTTGCATTACGGTTTGAGTCCACATGCAAACCAGAGGGCTGTGTCTATAAATAAGATATTATAGTTAAATCAATATTGATTATTAGGAGTTAGTGTTATATTTAAGGCCATAAAACTGAATAAATATTATGGTAAAAGTGTTCTAAATCTCATGGGCAAAACCAATGAGACACGGGCCTTGGACTATTGGAGCCATGACCCCATTCCCCCACTCCCTGAAAGGAACTTTCAAGCAGGTAGCTATCCCTGATGGGGGGCAAGGGAAAGTCAAAATATGGGACAATGGTCGTGTCCTCCAATGCATTTCTCAGCCATCTTCTTAACTTTATTCAGACCTTGCTACATGTCACTCACTACATGCTCAGCTGATTCTCATGACCGGTCATAAAAGGATAGCTTGTCCACAATAATCACAATTGTACTTACCAACTTTATTTTTCTAAGAAAAGCATTTTTATGACTTAAATGGTATTTTGTGTTTATTATAGAAATCATAGAAAAGGCAAGATAAGCAAAAAGAAGATATTAAAATATCTTACCAGAATCTTATTCTCCAGAGATAATCACTGTTAACATTTTTGGTATATATCCTTCCAGTCATTTTTCTCTGCATGCATGTGTGTACATTTTCTAATAGGGTAGGAATATGCAGGCTATTTTGCAATCTGGACAGATTACCTTGTATTGTGTGTACTAAAATTTATTTCCTGAGCCCCTTATTACTGTATATTTAGATCATTTCCAATACTAATTAAATTACTTTTCAGTTTTGTTCATTCGTTTATAAGTAGAACTAAAAAGTCCTTAACTTTGAGAAAATAAGCCTTTATTTTTCCAGATGGCTAAGAGGAATGAAGCCTGAGACAAGAACAAAGTGCCGTGTCCAGCAGAACACAGGAAGTCACTACGCCCCTGCTCGTCACATGGAGCAGAGGCAGAAGCACTCAGAGACTGGCTCTAGTGGACACTGACATCTGTAACTCCTCCCCAATCAGTCTCTGCCATGCATCGCCTCTCCCGACAGAACCTGGAGTCCTCCAGAGGGCTTGCACTGCCCCATCACAGAACTGCTCAGCCCGAAGAATTTGGGGCTGTCTTCCTCCCAGTGAGCACGGGTTGGAAATAGTCATTATTGCATACAGTCATGACAGGATGTAAATGCCCATGTCCACTGCCCACTGCTCTTCACCAGCTAAGCACATAAAGACCATCATACCCTTCATCCATCATCCACGGAGGAGATGTGACCTAAAGTCTGCCAGTAGTCATTGTCTCCCAGGACACTCGATCTCAAGCAAGTGCCACAAGGATCATAGGACCCTTTGGAGGTGAATTCCAGCAGTATCAGAAAAAAACATGTCACCAGAAGTCCTTTCCTCTCCCACCTGCTTTTGCTGAGGACCAGCTTCTCAGCTCCCTGCTTCCAGAAACCCAGGCTTCCAGAGCCTCCCTGGTTCCTGCCTTTCCCAGGCCTGGTCTCCCAGCTCCCTGTTGGTTAGTTATGCTGAGTTAATTCTGTTGCTTGCACACAAGAATCCTAACCTACTTCATCCCCACTCACTCATCCTTCCAGAGTCAGGTCAGATGTCATCGTCTCACTGAAGTCTTCCCAGGTGCCCTAAACATAATCAATAGTACATTTCTGCTTCACTCTCACACCCACAGCTTATAACTTCTACACCTGGTATTTACCTATATTATAGGTAATTTTTAACAGACACAGATCCAGGGTCATGTCTTCCACCATAATCATGGGCGCTTGCTAAATGAATAAATAAATAAACAAATATGCATATCAGTGAGACCAGAAATAACATATTTTGTGTTCAACCATCAACTGATTAACCAATGTTAACAGAGACACTCGCTGTTGTTCAGTATTTAATTCAAATGAAAAGTCACTAGTATTTCCATCTTCTGCAGCTATGAACAGTGAAGCAGTCCTGGTCAGTTGGGAAAATATGGACATTAAATTATAGGTATTTCCTAGTGCTTTTATACTTGCGTTCAGCATTAGTTGGTGCACCTGGCTATTATTAGACCCAAGTATGCCTCAGGTACCTCTGTGATTCTATATCAAGCATCATGAACTGGCCACCCGCAGGCCAAATGCCTCCCAAAAACCTCCAAAAGCTGCCTGCAGCTTTGTTGGGTCCACACTGGTATTTTTTTAATTGATTAGTTACCAACATTTAAAAATCAGATTACACACACACACACACACACACACACACACACACACACTCACAATCCAGATTTCTGACTTTTCTTGAGAACATAGAGGATCTGGCAACACCAGTTTCCATTCCCTGCATGTCAACCATCTGCTGGAGCTAAGCCTGGCTACCCACCCCCAACTCGGACTCAAGCCTTTTATGGAACATAAATTCTCCCCCAAAGATCACTTCACTCATCCCCTACCTGGCCGGTGAAGATATTGCTACTCTTGGTCTCTGCTCACTGTGACTTTACGGATGGAAAGATGGCTGGATGGGGGTGTTACAGAAGGGCAATGTCCTCCTGAGGAGTAGAATTTTCCAGAGTATCATAGTCAGTCATAGGAAAAGGCATATGCAGATTTTCTCCTTTCCCTCCCTACCTTCCACATTGGAGAATTCATCTGCTTCTGTGAAACTAAAACCAAGGGGCACCTGTGTGGCTCGGTCAGTTAAGCATCTGACTCTTGATTTTGACTCACCTCATGACCTCAGTGTCATGAGACTAAGCCCCACGTTGAGCTCTACACTCAGCATGGAGTCTGCTTGTTATTCTCCCTCTGCCTCTCCCCACCATACGATCCCTCTCTCACTCTCTTTCTCCCTCCCTCTCTCTCTTTCTCCCTCTCTTTCAAATAAATAAGTAAAATCTTTTTAAAATAACAAAATAAAGTCAAGCTCCTCTTTTCTCTGTTAGCTTCCAGAGGCACAGGTCTGTCCTTCCCAATAGGCCAGGGAGGGGTATTCTGACACCAAGAGTCTCCAAAGTCTAAATAGAACCAGTTCAGGACAGACCTTCCCATTCTGCCTCATAGTAATGTAAACCACAGCCCATTGGGCACCACTGGACTCTTCAGGCTTCAAGGTCATGTAAGGAACAACTCCTATCACTTGTCTGGATAAGACAGGGCAACAGGGATGAGGGCTGATGGCTTTCCAGCCTGCTTGCTCTCAGGACAAAGCACAGTTTGAGGGGGCAGTGGGAGTATGGGAAAAAGACCAGCTGGGTCCAACCCCTCCCCATGGCTCAGTCATGATGAGTTCACCCAGTTGGCTCAATCCTAGGCCAGGCTGCCTCCACACAAAACGAGTTTGATCCTCAGCCCCTCTCTGAGCTGGCATTGTCAGGCCCAGGAAGGAGAGGGGTAGGTAGTCAGAACTCTGGGGTGACCATGAGTGGAATAGGAAGAGGACCTAGGATGCAACCCCAAGCAACTCAAAATCTAACAAAGCAGACAAAGCAGAAGTGGTGAAGGACCCTGAGAAGGAGTGTCTGAAGAGACGGGGAAGAGCTGGGAGAGTGTTGCTAGGAAGAAATATGTCAAGGAGAAGAGAGTGGTCAACAGTTTCAAAGGCAAGAGAGAGCCTCAAGATACAGAGTGGGAATACTGCCCTTGTAATTTGAGGTTTATTGGGGGCCCCCGTAGAGTAGTGGTGAGCTCTGGATCACACCAGACTAGAGTGTGTTGAAGAGTGAATAAGAGGGAAATACCAGGGACACTTCGGTGGCTCAGTTGGTTAAGCGACAGCCTTCAGCTCAGGTCATTATCCTGGAGTCCCAGGATTGAGTCCCACATCAGACTCCCTGCCCAGCAGGGAGTCTCCTTCTTCCTTTGACCTTCCCCCCACCCCCCCATTCTCTCTCTCTCATTCTTTCTCAAATAAGTAAATAAAATCGTAAAAAAAAAAAAAAAGAGGGAACTATCCAGAGACAATGATGGAGTAGAAATTCTTCCAATCAATCTGGCTTCAAATAGAAGGTCAAAGATACAGTAATAACCAGGGAAGACAAAGGTCAAAGAATTGACTTTTAACTGGAGAGCACCTGGGTGGCTTTGTCATTGGGTATCCAACTCTTGATCTCAGTTCAGATCTTGATCTCAGGGTCATGAGCCCAAGCCCCATGTTGAGCATGGAGCCTACTTTAAAAAAAAAAAAAAGGAATGACTTTTTATTGGAAAAAATTGGCATAAATGTGGCCCAATCTTTGATTGTATTTGACTCTATAACATGGTTTAAGTTCTTTCCCAAATTCCAGGTACCAAGTTCCTCCACCAACATGGGAGAGTAAAAGGAGAAAATGACTGTGAAAAAGAAGTGTTGAGTGATGTTGTAGATAATATAACCTCTTGGAGGGGTGGAGGGTGGGTGCTGCATGCTGCAGGGCTCTGCTGTAAAGGTCTTTGAATTTCCCTCCCCAGCTCTGATAAACAGAAGCTGAGCATAACAATGTAACAATAATAAAAAGACATGACAACTGTTATCCAGAATCGACTTCCAGCTTTATCACCAACTACATGACTCCACTTTAGGCCTCAGTTTCTCTGTCTGAACTTTAAGGACATTGACCTAGAACTTTTCGGAGAATCCACCCCCTTTGACACTCGGAAGTCAGTCTGCCTGGATTTAACCCCAGCTCTGCTAGCTTCTACTTGTGTGAGTTGGCTGAGTTACTTAAATTTTCTGTGCCTTGAGGCACCTGGGTGGCTCAGTCTTTGGGCATCTGCCTTCCGCTCAGGTCAGGATCCCAGGGTCCTGGGATCAAGCCCCACATTGGGCTCACTGCTCAACAGGAAGGCTGCTTCTCCCTCTTCCACTCCCCCTGGTTGTGCGCCCTCTCTCACTCTGTCTCTCTCTGTCAAATAAATAAAATCTTTTTAAAAAGAATTTCTATGCCTTATTTCCTCATTATTAAAACAGGACTAATAATTGTCCTACGTCCTGGGTTTGTTGTGAGGATGAAATGAAGATTAACATATATAACATCCTTTGGATAGTGTCCAGGACCTAGAAGAACACTATACAGGCATTGACTAATGTTACCATTATGGTAGCCACTTGGCCCAGGAGAGACACCCAATGAATAAATGAAGTATTCTGGTCTCATTTAAACGGTCAGGAGAATTTGCAATGGTATAGATAGAGCCAGAAGTATAATGCTAAGTGATATGAGTGAGTCAGAGAAAGACAAATACTGCATGATCTCACTCATAGGTGGAATTTAAGAAACAAAATAAATGAGCAAAGGAAAAAAGAGAGAGAGAGAAACAAACCAAGTAACAGACTCTTAACTATAGAGAACAAGCTAATGGTCCCAGAGAGAAAGTGAGTGGGGGGATGGGTGAAATAGGTGACAGGGATTAAGGAGTGCACAGCATGATTAAAATAAAACCTTAAAGGAGGTGGGGAGCGACAGGAGAAAGGAGAATCTAAAACAGGGGTGGACAAACTTTCTGTAAAGGACCAGATGGTAAGTATTTCAAGTTTTGTGGGGTATCTGGTCTCTGTTGCTACAACTCAACTCTACTGTTATGGTAGAAAATAGCTACACACATGTTAACAAATAGGTATAACTGTCTTCCAATAAACCTTTATTTATAAAAATGGGCAGTGGGCCCAATTTGCAGACCCCTATTCTCAAACAATGGACCCTGGGAAGAAGGATGGTGAGTTTTCCTCTGTGGTGAGAAAATTTCAGGCCTCCAAACCCAGACCAGAGGTCTGACCACTCCTGGCTATAAACTCACTAAGAAAGTAAAGCTCCCAACTCACAGAACAAGCAAATAATAAACGAGTTTTGAAAATAATTAAAATTGAAAATTGATTGTCTAGGCCAGAGCAGATTTATGCAAAGGGCCCCTGCTCCATGGGGAGTGGAAGAAGGGTTTCTAAGCTCTGTGTTGAACAAGCTAAGCATTTTTTCAGATTATTCCCAGCATAATATGCCAAAGGGAATAGGCTCCATTTATTATTTCCTTAAAAAAATCAATGGGCTGAAACATTCCCTCTAGACCTATAATATTTATTTCAATGTTCTGTCAATAAATATAACAAGGTTAGCTTTCTATCAGTTTAGTTGGAAGAATCATTTGAGGGAAGTTCTATTTGTTAAGCTCGATTACAGAAAGCAATCAATAGGGGAAAATTCCCTGGTCACTATAGGCAAGAAATATAGAGCTCAGAGGAGCCATCCCAGAAAGGAGATTGATGCCACTACCCCATAATCTCTCTCTCCTTCCCCCAGAAGTAGGAGATGTGGGTGCAACATTGAGTTATAGAGTGTCAGCCTAGAGCAGTCCCCATTTGGCACTGATAAGGAAACTGAGACCCAGAGAGAGAAAAGGAATACTCAGAGTCACCGAGTAATAAAACCTAAACTAAAATCTAGATATTCTGATCTCAGATTTCTCCTAGATCTTGAGTTGTTCAGTTTACTTGGGATGAACAGTGGGATACAGAGACCCATAGAGAGAATGTTTTTCCCTTTCATTTGAATTCAGCTTCACTGAATAGAACTTTCCAAACACAGTAAAGGAAGAAGGTCTCAGAAGGGTATTGAAAGGACAAAGGAGGGTGCCTGGGTGGTGCAATCAGTTAAGTATCTGCCTCTTGGCTTTAGCTCAGGTCAAGATCTCAGGGTCATAGGATTGACCATGTAGGGCCCTGCACTAGTGTGGAGTCTGCTTAAGATTCTCCTCTTCCTCTCCCTCTGCCTCTCCCCCCATGTTCATGCTCTTTCTCTCTTAAATAAATAAATAAAAAAGGACAGAGGAGAAATATGCCCTCTGTGAGGTGGGGATTTCTGGAGATGTAGAGATTTAGGGGAGATGTTTCACCATTTTACCCTCACCCTCTAATGCACACCCACACACACATAGGCACACATATATATGCACTCCTGGTTGGGTCAGGCAGTATGTCTTCTCTCCTAGAACTTGGGCCTTACCTTTAGGCATTACTGCAGGAATGTGCTGGATGAACTCACTCAACTATACCTAAGCCTTTCATAAAATGAGTCATGAGGTACATGGGATTTGGGGTCAGAAGACTTGACAAGATGGTTCAACTGCACCATATTCTTGGCTAGGTGAAGTCATTCACCTCTCTAAGATTCTCTGTCCAATGTGTAAAATGGGAATAACAATGATGACATCTTACTCATAAGGTAGAAGGAGTATAAGGAATATATGATATTGCTGGACAGATTAAAATAATTATGATTATGATTGATTGTTTATTATTAATAGAATTTACTGAATGTTTTCTGTGTACCACACATTGAGCTGATACATGTTTTATCACATTTAATTTTTACAACAACACTATAAAGAAGATGACATGAGTATCTCCATGCTACAAGTATGGGAAATAAGGCTTGGAAGTTAAATAACTTTCCCAAGGTCACAAAGCTAGGAAATGGGGGAGTGATGTGAACCCAAGTTAACCAACTCCAAACCTATCCTATAACCACTACAATTAGTACTATAGTAGGTCCTGATCCAGAAGAGAAAATTGCCTTCTTTATCCTTCCCCTACCCCGCAGACACCACCTCATTCAGAAGAGCTGTGTCCTGCAAAAGTGGTCATGAGAGGAAAGTACATAGAGATATAAGCCTTTCTCGAGAAATAAAAAAGTTCTCAAGTACACAACCTAACCCTACACCAAAAAGAGCTGGAGAAAGAACAGCAAAGAAAGCCTACACCCAGGAGGAGAAGAGAAATAATAAAGATCAGAGTGGAAATCAATGAAATAGAAACCAAAAGAACAGTAGAACAAATCAACAAAACTAGGAGCTGGTTCTTTGAAAGAATTAAGATTGATAAACCCCTGGCCAGACTTATCAAAAAGAAAAGAGAAAAGACCCAAATTAATAAAATCATGAATGAAAAAGGAGAGATCACAACCAACACCAAAGAAATACAAACAATTATAAGAACATATTATGAGCAGCTATACACCAGCAAAGTTGACAATCTGGAAGAAATGGATGCATTCCTAGAATCATATAAACTACCAAAGCTGAACCAGGAAGAAATAGAAAACCTGAACCCATAACCAATAAGGAGATTGAAGCAGTCATCAAAAATCTCCCAACAAGGGGCGCCTGGGTGGCTCAGTGGATTAGGCTGCTGCCTTCGGCTCAGGTCATGATCTCAGGGTCCTGGGATCGAGCCCCGCATTGGGCTCTCTGCTCCGCAGAGAGCCTGCTTCCTCCTCTCTCTCTCTGCCTACTTGTGATCTCTCTCTCTGTCAAATAAATAAATAAAATCTTTAAAAAAAAAAAAAATCTCCCAACAAATAAGAGCCCAGGGCCAGACAGCTTCCCAGGGGAATTCTACCAAACATTTAAAGAATTAACACCTATTCTCCTGAAACTGTTCCAAAAAACAGAAATGGAAGGAAAACATCCAAACTCAGTTTATGAGGCCAGCATTACCTTGATCCCAAAACCAGACAAAGACCCTATCAAAAAGGAGAATTACAGACCAATATCCTTGATGAACACAGATGCAAAAATTCTCACCAAAATACTAGCCAATACGATCCAACAGTACATTAAAAAGATTATTCAGCACGACCAAGTGGAATTTTTTCCAGGGCTGCAAGGTTGGTTCAACATTCACAAATCAATCAATGTAATACAACACATTAATAAAAGAAAGAACAAGAACCATATGATACTCTCACTCGATGCTGAAAAAGCATCTGACAAAGTACAGCATCCTTTTTGATCAAAACTCTTCAAAGTGTAGGGATAGAGGTTACATACCTCAATATCATCAAAACCATCTATGAAAAACCCACAGCAAATATCATTCTCAATGGGAGGAAACTGAGAGCTTTTCTTCCAAGGTCAGGAACACAGCAGGGATGTCCACTATCACCACTGCTATTCAACACAGTACTAGAAGTCCTAGCCTCGACAATCAGACAACAAAAAGAAATAAAAAGCATCCAAATTGGCAAAGAAGAAGTCAAACTCTCACTCTTTGCAGATGATATGATACTTTATGTGGAAACCGAAATGACTCCACCCCAAAACTGCTAGAATTCATACAGGAAGTCAGTCAAGTGTCAGGATATAAAACAATGCACAGAAATCAGTTGCATTTCTATATACCAACAGCAAGACAGAAGAAAGAGAAATTAAGGAGTCAATCCCACTTACAATTGCACCCACAACTACAAGATACCTAGGAATAAACCTAACCAAAGAGGCTAAGAATCTATACGCAGAAAACTATAAAGTACTCATGAAAGAAATTGAGGAAGACACAAAGGAATGGAAAAATGTTCCATGCTCATGGATTGGAAGAACAAATATTGTGAAAATGTCTATGCTACATAAAGCAATCTACACATTTAATGCAATCCCTATCAAAATACCATCATTTTTTTTCTAAGAAATGGAACAAATAATCCTAAAATTTATATGGAACAAGAAAAGACCCCGAATAGCCAGAGGAATGATGAAAAAGAAAGCCAAAGTTGGTGGCATCACAATTCCAAACTTCAAGCACTATTACAAAGCTGTCATCATCAAGACAGCATGGTACTGGCATAAAAACAGACACATAGATCAATGGAAAAGAATAGAGAGCCCAAAAATAGACCCTCAACTCTAGGGTCAACTAATCTTCGACAAAGCAGGAAAGAATGTCTGATGGAAAAAAGACAGTCTCTTCAACAAATGGTGTTGGGAAAATTGGACAGCCACATGCAGAAAAATAAAACTGGACCATTTCCTTACACCACACACAAAAATAGACTCAAAAATGGATGAAAGACCTCAATGTGAGACAAGAATCCATCAAAATCCTTGAGGAGAACACAGGCAGCAACCTCTTCAACCTCAACAGCAGCAACTTCTTCCTAGAAACATTGCCAAAGGCAAGGGAAGCAAGGGCAAAAATGAACTATTGGGACTTCATCAAGATCAAAAGCTTTTGCACAGCAAAGGAAACAGCCAACAAAACCAAAAGACAACTGACAGAAGGGGAGAAGGTATTTGCAAATGACAATTCAGATAAAGGGTTAGTATCCAAAATCTATAAAAAACTTATCAAACTCAACATCCAAAGAACAAATAATCCAGTCACAATAGGGCAGAAGATATGAACAGACATTTCTGCAAAAAAGACATCCAGATGGCCAACAGAAACTTGAAAAAGTGCTCCACATCACTCAACATCAGGGAAATACAAATCAAAACTACAATGAAATACCACTTCACACCAGTCAGCATGGCTAAAATTAACAAGTTAAGAAACAACAGATGTTGGTGAGGATGCGGAGAAAGGGGAACCCTCCTACACTGTTGGTGGGAATGCAAGCTGGCGCTGCCACTCTGGAAAACAGCATGGAGGTTCCTTAAAAAGTTGAAAAAATTGAGCTACACTGTGACCCAGCAATCACGCTACTGGGTATTTACCCTAAAGACACGAATGTGGTGATCTGAAAGGGCACGTGAATCCAAATGTTTATAGCAGCAATGTCCGCAATAGCCAAACTATGGAAAGAATCTAGATGTCCATCAACAGATGAATGGATAAAGAAGACGTTATATCTATATCTAGATATAGATATAGATATATAACGGAATAGTATGCAGCCATCCAAAGAAATGAAATCTTGCTATTTGCAACGATGTGAATGGAACTAGAGGGTATTATGCTGAGCAGAATAAGTCAATCTGAGAAAGACAGTTATCATATGATCTTTCTGATAGGAGGAATTTGTGAGGCAGGGCAGGGGAGTGTGGGGGGTAGGGAAGGAAAAAAATGAAACAAGGTGGGATCAGGAGGGAGACAAACCATAAGAAACTCTTAATCTCCCAAAACAAACTGAGGGTTCGTGGGGGATGGGGAGTAGGGATAGAGTGGTTGGGTTATGGACATTGGGGAGGGTATGTGCTATGGTGAGTGCTGTAAAATGTGTAAGTCTGAAGATTCACAGACCTGTACCCCTGGGGCAAATAATACATTATATGTTAATAGAAATAATTTTTTTTAAAAAGAAGACGAAGAAAAGCTGTGTCCTGGATACATGTGGGTCTTCATTTCCTACCTCTAGGTCATCTCCATGGCCTTGAATATCCAATAAGGCTTTAGTAAGTCAATTGCTTTGTGGACACTGTCCAAAGCCATACCCCTTCTGTAGGACACTTAGCATTTTAGCTAACCAGCCCTTCACCTAGAGACTAAATGCTCCCAAACAGAAAGTAACAATGACTGTCCTGATTATCACTGAGGTTGGGTGTTGCTGTTGGAATTTAGGGAAAAGGTAGACAATAGAAATATAAATACACCCAACAGGCTGCTAACATTACTACTTTAGTGTTCCTCCACATATCTAAAACTAAATTGAATGTCCCACCAAGCATTCACCCAA
Source organism: Meles meles (assembly GCF_922984935.1). Taxonomy (NCBI): domain Eukaryota; kingdom Metazoa; phylum Chordata; class Mammalia; order Carnivora; family Mustelidae; genus Meles; species Meles meles. The sequence continues at coordinate 187,601,356 of NC_060066.1, forward strand.
GCCAGAAACCTGGGAATCATCAGACTACCTCTCAGCAGGTCTAGCATACACTTCTTCCCCTTGGTACAAATACAGTCACACTGCTTTGTTAACTTGAACCCCTCGGCTGACTGATAGCAAGAAATCTGGTCTTGTGAAGAGTTATCTTCCACTCTACTTCCTTGTACCTCCCCTACCAAGTATTTCCAGGAATCTTAAGGGCTGCCATCATCTTCCCACAAATCTGTCCTGACTCTTGTTCATTGCAGTGATAATGAGCTAAATACTACCACCTTGGGAGTTTTGCAGAGCCATTTGAACAGAACTAGAACTCAGAGCCTTGGCACCACTAAAGAGAACAGTCTGTCTTAGGTTGAGCTAGAAGGTCCCACCACAGAGTTCTTGAGCATCACATTGCTAATACTCAATGATAAATGTCTTTGATTCACACATGCAGCCTTTTCCTCCCAGAAGATAACTGCCAAAAAGATCTCAGCAGGACTTGACCTACAGCCACTGACCAGCCTTAGAGAGAACAAGGAGTACACAGACAAGCATGTGCATGCACTAAGACTAACAAAGTGATCTGAAACAAACAATAGGACACTTCCTGTCCTATTGATTCTTTTCCCTAAATAGCTCAAGTCCATCTACTGATCTCCATCTCCACCACCACCATCATATGAGTTCAAACCACCACCATCTCTTTTGGGACTCTTATAGTTGCCTCCTAACTACATTTCCCAATCCACTCTAGCCCCTCCTATCCATTCTTTGGGCAGCCACCAGAGTCATCTTTGTAAAATGCAAATCTGATTATGTACTACCCTTGCTTAAAACTCTGCAGTGGATTTCATTGCACTTAAGACAAAATTTAAAATCCTACAGTCTTGGGGTGCTAGGGTGGCTCAGTCGGTTAAATGTCTACCTTGGCTCAGGTCATGATCCCAGGGTCCTGGGATCAAGTCCTGAATCAGGCTCCCTGCTTAGCTGGGCGTCTGCTTTTTCATCTCCCTCGGCCTGTTATTCCCCCTGCTTGTGCTCTATCTCTCTTTTTCTCTCACTCTTTGACAAATAAATAAAATCTTTTTTATAAAATAAAATAATAAGATAAAATAAAATAAAATCCTACTGCCTTATTCTGTTCCCCCAAAAGCAGACCGTCAGACATAGACATGGGTGCAGGAGACAGTCTCAAGAAGTACAAGTAAAGTAGGGAATGAGGACAGTTCATAGGAAGTAGAAGTTTTAGACCTGTTCCCTGTTGACTCCATTATGTAGCAGCAATCCTAGCTCCTTTCCTCATAGGCTGGTCTACCACAGCATGAGGAATCCAAAACAACTAGCTAGAAATCTTTGTTCTAGGTTCAGTGAAACCCTTACCATTTTCCCTGGTGGAGGTAATTCACCCCAAGGCACCAGGACCTCTAGTCCCACAGAGCCTTAAGATCCTAGGACAGGAAGCACAAGTTTCCCCAGGCTGGGCCCCGGTGAGAGGGCCCAATCCCACTTTCACCCCTTAATTTTCAAATCCATATATTTTAGCTATTGGAACACAACACCACTTAATAGCCATTGGTGTAATGTATATGCTGCATCCTGGAAGACAATGCCAGGGTACCACTTCTCAAGATGCTCCCTTACTGGGTTTTAAGAGGCCATTACAGCATTCTATCAGGCTGACAGCTTCCTGGTGATATGATAGGACCAATGAATTCCAATGTCATGTGTCCACTGTCATACCTCCTTTGCTGAAAGGGTGTTCCTTGAGATGGTGTGGAATCCCATGTCAGTAAGTCGAACACTCTGCAAGACTTTGGACAGTGGTGCTAGAATAGATAGTGCAGGCAGGGAAGACATATCCATATCTAGAGTGTCATTCTCAGTAAGGACAAAATGCTGCCCCTCGCAAGGGCACCTGCCACCAAGTAAGCAGTCATTCTCCACAAGCATCAGTATCATACTGAGAGTTCGGTGTTAGTTTCTGGTGCCGACAGGTCATATATAGAGCAGCCACATTAGCTGGAGACACCTTGGTGAGAGGCAACCCATGCTACTGGGGTTATGCACAGGCTCCATGCCTACCACAATTCTACTCTTTACATGGGCCCATAATGTATGTATGGAATGGCTGATGACAGAGACTGGCTGACACCCAGTGGAGAAGTCTCCTTGTCCCCAGGTTATCTAATGCCTTTTCTACAATGGATACTCTCTGGTGAGCATTAATGTGAGATAAAAAATCTGAAAATCTGTGTCCATTCCTATAGGGCCATCCACACCTCTTATCTCCAGACTTCTACTCTCTGAATATTCAATCTTGCTTCTTCCAAGTCCTTGATCAATTAGCCAACCAATTCACCTTTGCCCAGTACTCTATGTATATGGTCACCTGAGACCACATGACCCTTCATAAAAAGTTAACAACCAAATATACTACCTGAAGATTTACCCAGTTGAAGATTTCCACTCAGCACTGTCCTTTAGGGCCACCAACATATTGAGTTGGCTTACCTGTGAACCAACCCAGGATTTCCCCTTCTCTAACACCTAGTCATGGAAGGTGATAGATATAAGCTGAGAAGAAGGTGTTGGTTCAAAAAAGATGGATGACATAGGAGGCTAAGCCACCTGACCTGTTCTTACTTGTGCCCTCCTGACTTTTTCAGCTCTGACTCTATCATATAATGGATTACTGATGCATCTACCCTACTTTATGACTCAGATTTGATAATACCTAGCTCATGATATGCAGCTCTGGCTGTATAGTTACTTGATAGTCCATGATCAGGTGCTCTGTCTCTGCTAGGATGCAGTAACAACCCAGGAGTTGGAGTAGTTTTCTGCAACAGAAGGCATAGCTTAGCTCCTTTAATCTAGTGCTCCTCTTAATTGGGCTTGCCAGAATCCACCATAGATACCTCTAACACTAGTTACCAGGTCACATGAACCAAGTACTGCGACAGTTTACACTGCAGCACAGACTTGTTGTTGAACCCTCTTTTGATCTAGGACCCATTCAAAACTGGCAATTTCCTGAGTCCCTGAATAAATGGATTATAATACTATTTCCAAGCGTGGCATGCCCTGCCCCAAAACTCTGAAGAGTCCCACCAAGGTCCATGTGTCTTTCTTAGTGGTAGAACATTCAAGGAGCAACACCTCTGTAAGATTTACAAATGTGTCAAGCTATAAATCTTTTTAGGACTTATCTCCCACTTCCTGACATGCCTCTCTCTTAGTAGGCTATCCCAAGTACTTGCCAATTCCTATTCATTGTGTTCGATGAGAACAATGTCACCAACATAGTGGATTCACATGGTGGTTTTGAACTATCAAGACAGTTAAGGTCCCTTTAGACTATACTATGACAGAAAGCAAGAAAATGAACATAGCCTTGGGGCAAGACAGTGACTACATATTGCTGTCCTTCCCATGTGAATACAAACTGCTTCTACTCCTTCTTCCTGATGTGAATTGAAAAGATCAAATGTTGCATATTAAATTCCTGGAGGCTATGTTGATCTGTTCTAGTAAAGATACCATATTCAGCATAGCAGTTACAACTGGGTCCATTTGATTTGGTAGCCCACTATAACTATCCATGACCAATCTGTATTTTTCAGAGGCCATACTAATGAATTGAGGGGGAATCTGATGGGGAAAATTAACCCTGAATCTTTAAGTGTTTGTTACTGATACTAATTTCTACAATGCCACCTAAGATATGGAATTGTTTCAGATTTAACATCTTGGCCAAGAAGCAAGAACATTTTTAAAGGCCTCCTCTTGGGCTTCTTGCCATAATGGTTAGGGAACCAATGTAAAGGTTTTGGCAACTACTAAGTGTACCTATTCTAATTATATACTCAGAAACCAGGAAATGAACAGAGTCTATATGGGTTTAAGAGTCTAAGCTAGGGCTCTCAATATCCCCTGACTGAAAAATGGGAGCCATTGAGGCATTTGGGTTCCCAGCTCAGACCTTAAATTCCATGACCCTCAAAAGAGCTTCATGTTCTTCCTTTCCCCTAATATTACTCTAAAGCATAGCCATAGGTTCCTTTGGAGGAAGATTGGGGAAATGTTTATTGCATAAACTTGAAGGGATATTGCAGTGTCCTTTCTCAAGGGGACTTGGTCTCTTCGTCAATCAATGGGCTCCGTTTGAAAACTGGCTCTGATCTCAAAAGTGAGTAAAGATTAAATATTTTCTATTGCAGAGGTTGCCATAAGCCTTTTACTCATCCGCTCTTGATCTTTTTTGGGTTACACAAGCCAAGCAATACCCTTGTTGGTTGCCAATATATCTAGCCCTTAAGAACATGATCTATTAGCTATCATCAAGATCCCTTTGGGTCAAAGCCCCTAACAGCCACTCCAGCCTTCACGGCTTAATGTGATATTGACCCTTTCCACTGTTATTTACCTGCTAGCACCTGACCTCTGCAATTCCAAAATTCTATCCTTCTCATTGTAATCAGGGAGCCCAGTCCCATGGTAACATCTCTTACTATCAAACCTCACCTTCAGAAGATAGCCACCACTGAGCCCCTCAGTGATGCCATATGCTCTAAACTGCACATTCCTTGTTGCCTTAGTGAAGGGAATATCCTCTGAACCCTTTCAGAGAACACGGTCAGCTGGTCTTATAATCTCATACCACATATCTGAATCCTCTGACCATTTCCTCAATACTCCACCAGCACATCCCAGCATCTCCAAATTACTGCTGTCAACCGTTATGTCCAAGCTTCGCAGAGACAATCTGTCAGTATATTAGCACTGACTCTAATGCCTTTGCCAGACATGAAATTCTGATTCCCAGGAAAGCATTCTTACATTAATAAACACTCTCTGATCTAGATATAATCCCACTCTCCCCCACCCTACCTCTGTATTCCCCTGGAACATACTGAGAGTTCATGCAGCTCTTCTGGTAAATAAGCTATTTCCTTCTAGCTCAGAATCTGTGCTCCCCTACTCTAGCTATGCTGAGAGCTGACCCCTGTTAGTTTTTCTACTTCCATGGTAACCTTGGGAGTCACATATTAAATATGGGGGAGCCATAAATTGGAAGGAGCCTGGGTTTCTAACTGCCACTTAGTAGAAAGTCACCAGTGAGCAGAAACACCTATTTTGGAAGCAAGAAATGATCCTTTATTCTGTTAAGATACTGTGATCTTAAGGTTTATCTGTTACAGCAGCTGGATAAAATTAATATAATATTAGCTACCTTGGCTTATATAACTTTAACTAATATAATGCTCTAGTTACCCCACCCCCCATGCTTTAAAACCCAGAGCAAACTGACTCAAGGCTCCAAAGATAGAAGGAAATTTTTCCTCAAAGCTAAATTCTACTTTAGACCTCTTCATTTTTTGCTCCAGGATTAACCTCCTCACAAGATGATTGAAATTGGGAATGTCAGCCCCTTCCAAAAAAAATCTCACCTTACACACACACACCCACAAAGATACGATCAAGCCTAAAGCCCCAACTATATCATCGAATAATAAACTAACAATATATTTCCCAAAATCTGAGCTTTCGGTTTTAATATGGGTCATCACTGGCCCACAAGTCAGGCTAGGCTGTGCTCAGCCCAGTTTCTTGTTATTCTCCCATCATCTCAAAAAGTCTTACTGTGCTCCTCTTATTTAAAAAAAAAATTTTTTTTTTAATCAAAAGAAAAGGAGGAGTGCCTGGGTGGCTCAGTGGGTTAAAGCCTCTGCCTTCGGCTCAGGTCATAATCCCAGGGTCCTGGGATCGAGCCCCACATCGGCTCTCTGCTTGGCAGGGAACCTGCTTCCTCCTTTCTCTGCCTGTTTCTCTGTCTACTTGTGATCTCTGTCTGTCAAATAAATAAACAAAATCTTTAAAAAAATAAAAATTCTTAAAAAAAGATTTTTGATCGAAAGAAAAGGAAGGAAGAAGAAAAAGATGAAAAGGAAAAAGAGAGCTAAGAGGACTGTTTGTAAAGGATGCTACTGCACCTCTCCATCCCACACTTTATCCACACTGGACACTTGAGAAGGCGCCTCTTGTTCTGTCATAGTCAGGCCTGAGAGGTCGTGTCATGGTTGAGAAAGGACTCAATATCTGGAGTCCACAGGGCGAATTCTGGACCTGAATCCGCTGCTCGCTGGCTCCTCATCTTGTCCACTCATTGGGGTTTGGGTTTCGCATCTGGAGTTAATTCTTATTTCCCAGTCCACACAAGCCAGAGGTAAAAATTAGACCAAATAATAACCCAAACGAGACAGAGATGGGTGTGCCGTCACCTATGCCAATGTCCCTGCCATTACTGCTGTCATGGAACCACCGTCAGCTCTCTTCAGTCATTCCTGCAGTAAGTGTATATGGATATGCAGGGGCACAAGAATAACAAGCAACTCACAGCCCTTGCTCTAGTGGAAGAAACAAGTTCTCGTCAGATAATCAAATAAATTAGTGCATAATTACAAACTGATGTAAATATTCTGAAGGAAAGCAAAACCGTTCTATGAGAGCAAATAAAGAATAACTTGGTTTAAATGCTTCTCTGAGGACCTAAACGGACATCTGAAGCGTGAGGAGGATCTAACTAGGCAAGAGAGAGGGGGTGGAGGAAGAACACCCCAAGCAGATGGTAGAACAGGTGCCCGGGCTCTGCAGTGGAGGGACAGGGACATGAAAGGATTGGTGGACATAAAAGGCCAGCATGGAGAGATCACAGAGGCCAAGGGAAAGACAGCCATGAAATGAGGCTGGGAGGCAGGCAACGGCCAGGTCCTGCGGACCTTAAAACCCATTAAAGAGTTCGGTCTTCCTGGTAAAACCAATGAGAGGACAGTGAAGGATTTAGACAGGGGGAAGTAATATGACCAGATTGCTATTTGGAAAGGATCACTTTGGCTTGCGGTGTAGACAATGGATTGGAAGCAGCAGGAATAGAATCAGAGGTAAGCGAGGAGCCCTTCATAGTAATCCAGGCAGGAGATGATGAAGGCTTAGACCATGGGTGTAAAATCAACAGGACCTGGGCGGTGGGTGGATAATGGGTGAAGAGCAGCTGCTGCTGACATCTTGTGCTCTCAGCGTCTCATGAAATTTTCAAGGTTCTTTTCGTTTTGAACAATGGAATCTCATTTTACATAGGGGTGAGATTTTTAAGTCTGTGCCTACGACAAGAATTGCCTATAGTCAAAAGTATCATTGAAAAACTCTTAAACCACTCATAAAGTCCAATATCCATGGGTTCATTTACACAGCCATGAAGAGGAATTTTTAGGCATGCTAAAGGTAGAGAGGCATTGAACTAGAATAAAGAAAGCCACAGAAGGAAAGCCCATATGCAAATGTCTGTGCATTCATTTCTCTCTGTGCTTAAGACAACTATTCAAATTCCTAGCAGTGAATGGTGGGGTGGCGGGAGAGGTTGGTTGGGGACGTGGGTGGGAGAGTAATTAATATATAGGGAGAAAGAGTAGGAATCTTTAAAATGCTCCTACTTCCCTGGATATTTATTTCACCCAGTTTTAATAGCAAGTCCTTATAACTCTAACACATACTAACAGACTAGTTTCTTATACTAGGGGCCTATGTGTAGGACATCCACATCAATCCACTCCACACTATACTCCTCCTTCCCCAAAGGTGAGTTCTTCCCCAAGAGCCCTGTCCCCATCCCACTCCAGATCTACCTGAATGCTAAGATGAACTCAGCTTGGGTCAAGCCAGGACCCTGGTATCATTCAGGATACAAAGTCATGCTACTGTGACAAACGACACCTGAATCTTAGTAGTTTCAAACAACAAAGCTGGTTTCTTATTCAAGCCACTTGCATTTCATGGGTTGGTTGGGGCTCTGTTCTATGTCTCCTCACTCAACTAATGAAGCAGACATCATTTCCAATATTTCCAATCACCAAGGCAGAGAGAAGGAGCTCTGGAGAGGCCTTCTTAACACAGCAATTAAATATCCAGACATGGCACGAGTCACTTCCACTTACAACTCATTGGCCAGAATTAATAACCAGGCTTCACCCAACCACAAGAGGGCCAAGAAGTACAATTCTTCCATGTGTTCAGCAGGTGCATAGCCAGAAATATTTGACAAACAACACTAATGACTTCCACATGCTCTAAATGTACAATAACAAGAGAGAGGAAATACGAGCTTTAATTATTAAGTCTGTGTTTGGATCCCAGGCCCTGTGCAACCATGTGGCTGAATAAAATGTGCCCCACTCATGCCCCAGGGGGTGGAGTCTATGCCCAGAAATAGACTCCCAAACAGCATTTGAATCATCTATCTTGGAAATTAAAGAGATGTTCCAATAGAGGCAGCTGACAGCCTGGGGCTTGGCTGCACTACCTCTCTACCCCCTCCCCAGGCTCTATGGGGACCAACACAGCATGAGATTTATTGGGGCAAGAGCTCACTCTGTCACCAAAAATCCCTGACAGCTCTTGGATGTGCCTGGGCTTAGGGGCAATGGATATGCAGTTGAATCCCTGCCCTTGAGGAGCTCCCAACATTAATGACTAGTGCATAGTCATTGACTAGTACATAGTTGACTATGTACATAGTACATAGTTATGTACTATGGTAGATAGTTTCCAAATATGGTCATCAACCACTCCCTTTCATTTCCAGACACAAATGATGCTCTTCCCTTCAACAGGTGGAGCATATTTCCCCTCCCCTTGAATCTAGCAGGCCTGGTGACTTGCTTTGACCAATGGAATGCAACAGAAGTGAGGTTCTAAACTTTATAAACCCAAGACTTAAAAGGAATGGCCATTTCCAGTTCTTCCCTCCTTGAAACCCAGCCACCATACTGGAAGGAGGCCAAAGCCAGACTACTGAATGATTGGAAGCCAGAGGAGAGAGTCCATTTGGACAGTCTAGTCACAGCAGGGCTCCCAGCTGAGTAGAGCCACACAGGTGACCTCACTACACCAGATGGAGCAGAACTGTCCAGTTGAGGATGAACAACTCATAAGCCCATAGGCAAAAGTCAATCATTACTTATAAACACTAAAGTTTTGTGAAGGTTTGTTTCATAATAGCAGGTAAGTGCAAAACATACAATTACCCGATGCATATGCATAGTTCTGGGGGATCCCAGAGAAAGAGGATTTTAAGAGGTGTTTTAGATTGGGTTCTTTGGAAACAGACGTTGAAAAAGAGTTGCACAAGATTCATTGGGTCATGCAGGTCGTCCTGGAGAAATATACCTATAGAAGTGAGGAAATTAGAATTGGATTACCAATGTGGTTGCATCTGAGGCCTCAGCCAATCCTCTGAGATGCCTTAGAGGTGGGAAAGAAATTCAGAGTTGTCCCAAATTCAGGCAAAGGGGGCTGGGTCTTGTATCCCCTCCTCAGCGAGCACCCACTGTGGGCTGGCCCTGGCAAGGAGGCATAACCTTAGTCAAGACATCTCTCTGTAGCTGAGAACTGTCCCTATGAAGGGATGCAACAGTCAACCCTAAGAGCCAGTATTCTCAGTAGCCGAGGATAGAGGTGCTAGCCCACAAGAGGAGAACTGGGAGGAGAACACAGTTTCTTCCACGAGGAGTGATTCTGTGGCAGTTGAAAGGGGACAGGGAAGTGCCTGGTGAAATGAGGGAGGGGAGCAAGTTTGCAGGCAAAGGAAACAGCAAAAATGAAGGCTCAGATGTGGGAGTATGCATGGCAAGTACAAAGAGAAGAATCTATAGAACAGAGAGTAAGAGATGAAGCAACACCAAGCACGAAAACGTGGACTTTGTCCAGGAGCAGGTTATGTGCTTCTGTTGCCAGAAGGCGAGGGGGAGTAGACCCTGGAGACGTGGTTGGGGGTGGCTCGGCCATGATGTGATGCAGGGCACCTTGCAAGACAGAAGCTTCTACCTTACCTTCAAGCATGGGGAAGGCAGGGGATCCCTGTTGCCTGAGAGGGCTCCGTGTGACCTGGAATTTCAAGGCATTCAAGTGTATCAACCCAACAGTTAGAGCCGCACTCCTTCCCAATCAAGGCCCTGACCAATCAAGGCATAACCAACTTGCTATGTTGAGAATTCAATTTTCTCTGGAAATCTGCTGCTCTTATAATTAATTCCTGGGCCAAACCTTAGTTTTTTTCTGCCCTCCAGCTGCAGAAGAAAGTCTCTTTATCTGATGGCAAGGAAGCCCTCTGGCTTTCACACTGCACCTTAAACTGGTGATTAATCACCCTCCGACTTTCGTTGTCTTTTTCCAATGCACCGACAGCCCCCAGAAACAACCGTCTGATTCCATAGTCTTTATAATTATTACTTCCTCTGAGCCTCTCAGATGCCTGTGATAATACTCCCACCCATATTTTCCCATCCCCGTTCACCACTGGTAAAAAGTTTTAACAATTGGTCTGCTAGAGCATGTCGGGGGCCATTAGTACGCCCGCCCACCTCCAGTGAGAGGGTTCCCATTACCAACTGGCCAGTGGGCGATACAATTCCATCCCATTTGAGAGTCTGTTTCCTAGGAACCACTCCCAGCTCCAACCATAGTAAGTCAGGTTCTCTAGAAACAGATGGAAGATGGAGATTGGCACGCAAAGGGCTTATTGGGATCTCGGTAACAACATCTGTGAAGAGAGAGGACAGCAGGACTGGGCAGAAGGGGAAGTTGAACTCTTATGCATTCGCAAACAGAAATCTGTCAGTCCTATGGAAATCTCTAGAGCAGGTATGGCCCTTTAGAGATGTCCCAAAATGAAGGGAGAATAATTCACTCAGTCACTGAATTTGAACTGCCTCTAGAGAGGGACATTCCCTTTGGCCAAAGATCATTTTTAAGGAGAGATTAGCTGAACACTGTTGGCCACCAGTGCTTCCATCGGCTGGAAGAATGAGTATGTCAATCCCAAGAAAGGAAATTGAAGGCATATACCACAGCATCCACTATACCCAGAGAGTGATCTTAGACAACACAAGATGGACAGTGGTGGTCAGTATCAGTTGTTGAGGTCAAGTAAGTGTCCACTGGATTTGACCACAAGGAGATCCCTGGAGACCAGGAAGCATGCTTATTCAGGGGAACAAGGAGGGAGAATCCAAGCAGAAGGCACAGAGTGAACAAAAGTGGAGAAGGGGAGATGACTCTTGACCTCTTCAGACCCCGCTAATGGCTACCTTCCTACATGGACCTAATGCCTAGAATAACTTATCATTTAGGATGTGTGCCTCTGAGTATGGACTGCATTATCTCCATACAAACATGTACACAGACGCATGTCCACACCCAGGTATGCACTGAGACTTCCTGAGGTGGGGATTTCAGCCATTAGCTTGTGAGCAAGTCTCTATCTTCATTAACGCTGCACCCCAGACTTGCAGAAGCAGAGCTCACCTGAACACCTGGAAAGTCGAGGTACCCCAGCTAGGGTCCCAGCTTTGTTGTTAAGCCTGGTCAGAATCCTGGCAGCAACCCAAAGCAAGGAAACCCTGAGACAGTGAACAGCACCAACAACAGTAATGTTTAGTTGCTCGGTACCTGCTATGTACTTTAGAATCATTAGCTCATTTCACCCTCTCCAAACCCTGTGAGGTGGGTATTCTAGTATTCCATTTTACAGATGAAGAAGCAAAGGCTCCCAGAAGTAAGACAACTTGCCCAGGGTTGCAGAACAAGGGATTTGATTCCAAAAAAGCCTGATTACCTTGAGACAAGCAGGACATTGAGGATGGGCGGGCTCATTCACTCATTCAGCAAATATTTAGGGCCAAAACTGTTGTAGTTTAGGAAATATCAGGGAGCTATGCCCACAGAAAGCCCTTCCCTCCTGGGGCTCATTTTCTAGCAGGAGAGACAACCATAAACATAATATTGTAACATTTACTCATTTACATATGTTAAAAGGTTCTGTGTGTGCTTTAAATGTCTCCCAGTTTCCCCACTGAGGCACTCACTCCCCAGCTGCTGGGAGTGCTGGTTGCCCACAGCAGTCAGCTGAGTGTCTCTCCTTCAGAACTGACCTCGGAGAAGATAGCTGTCCCACACAAGACCCTTCCCCTCCCTGGGGAGCCCATGGCCAATGTCTGGTCCAAAGGGGGTCACAAAAGCCCCAGTGTTCCCTCCTCAGTGCGGAAAAGTCATCCCATCCCTAATCCTTGCCTCTGCTTGGTTCTGCTTCTTCCACTCCCATGGGTCTTGGTCTGAGAGCATTCCCCAGCAACCTTCCTGCAAGCAAGGCCAAATCAGAGTCTGTTTCCTGAGCACCCAACCCATGACAGAAGGTCTACATTCTGTGGGAAAAAAGGAAAAAAATCAGAGCCCAGCAAGGGGCCTTGGGAGGGTGGGGGCTAAAGGCACAGCAGATTGTAGAGTTCAGTGAAACAGTTCAGGTGATGGTAAGAAGAAGTAACAATCAGGCAAAGACTTGAAGAAGGAAAGGGAGTGAGGTCTTCAACTCTTTCCCTGAAAGGAGCAGAGAGCTGACTTGACCCGACTTGTAACTTCCTGGGGCTGCCGCATAGAGAGGGCCGGAAGCAGGTGGGCTGGTTGGGAGGTCCTTTCAGTAAAACGGGGAGAAGTGTTAGTGGATTTAGAGAGGGCCGTGGCTGCTGAGGCGGTGAGAATCGCTCAGAGTAGGGACGTACCTCTCAAATACAGCCAGCTTAAACTGCCGATGGACTGGAGATAGGAAGTGAGACACAGAGAAGAATCGAGAACGATGCCAAGGGGTTTAAGATACTGTGATTTATAATAAGAAATATATATTTGGTCTCGTACACATTCTTGGCACAGAACTCCTAAAACCCTTGGCATTTCCTAAGTGTTGACAGCGATTAAGCTGCCCTTTATTATGTCAATGAGGTGACTTTTGGAAAGCCCCTAGGTAACCCGAGGACAGGGGCTGGTTGCCAGGGGACCCAACCACAGGATTAGAAGGTTGGAACTTTCAATTCCATTCCCTATCCCCAGGGAGGGGAGAGAGGCTAGAGATTGTATATGTGCTGCCGAAGCGAGCACGAGAGAGGCTAGAGATTGAATTCAGTCACCAATGGCCAATGATTTCATCAATCGGTCCTAGGTAATGAAGTCTTCGTTTAAAAAAAAAAGATGAGGTTCAAAGGGCTTTCTGAGTTGGTGAACAGGTGGGGTGCAGGGAGAGAGTGTGTGGAAATTCCCCATCCTTTCCCCTATCTTTGCCCTCTGCATCTCTTCCATCTGGCTGTTGCTGAGTTATAACCTTTTATAATAAACTGGTGATCTAGTAAGTAAATCCATTTCCCAAGTTCTGGGAGCTGCTCTAGCAAATTAATCCAAAGAACCTAGTGGGGTGGGAACCTCTGATTTCTAGCTGATGGCTCAGAAGACAGGTGACAGCCTGGACTAGCGATGGGCATCTGAAATGGGGGACTGGGCCTTTAACCTGTAGGATCTGGCACTATCTCCAGGTAGATTGTGTCAGAAATGGGTTGAACAGTAGGACAGCAGCTAGTATCAGAGACTTGCTTGGTGGGGTGGGGAAAACACGAGTTGTAATTGGTAGGACAATGATAGTATGTCCTGAGCAACAAACTGAAGGAAAGACTTGCCAAGTGCTGATGTGGGAAAGACTGCAGGCGAGGCAGGTCTGGGGAGACCAGAAAGTCCACTCTGGACATGTGGACTCTAAGATTTGTAGAGTACCAACCGCGGACCAAGTAGCCAGCTGAGCTCTGTGACACAGTCCAGTCCCATTGGGTCTAACAGGTGGTGCTCAGGGACAGAGCAGGAGTGGGCGACACAGAGGGCTCCATGGCACGGGGCCTGACTCTGTAATCCTGTCACCTGCTATTCCACGATCCATTCCAAGCTATGATGGCAGCCTGATTCTGGGGTGCCAGACAGAAACCCTGACAAGAAGTCTCCGAGTGACAATAGTCAGACAGCGCCTGCGCGGGACTGAGTGGAGAGTGTATCTGGAGGTAAAAGACGGGGTCTGACCAAATAATGTGTGCCTGTATATGGAGTGATGATTGTATGTGTGAGTGCTTGTGTGTGTGCATGCTTCCATGGTGTGTGTATATGTGTCTCTATACGCATGCTTCTAGGAGCATGTGGACATGGGACAGTGCAGTCCAGGGGCTGGACACACCCTGGAGCGTGCAAGTGTGTATGCGAAAGTCACACACCAATATGGGCAAGCAAACGTTGCCAGCTCCAGGCCTGGCACACCGTAGACTCAGAGAGTTGTGGAACAGCTTCTATCAGCATTCAGAACAGAGCACCTGAGTCACCCAGATGGTGGGGGTGGAAGGCCCCTTGGCCACTTTGTGCCACCGGGGTCCCCTCAAAGTCCCTGCAGTTCCCCCATTCTGTGCCCTCCTGCTCCCCTAGGCTGCGATCAGGCTGGGCTGGGAAAACTGCCGGCACAGCTCAGGGGAGGGAGGGGGGTTAACTCTCCAATTGCCATTAAACATAATCAGGAAGAAATCTGCTCAGAGCCCACTGCTCTGGCCGATAAGTGATTCCCCAGAACAACAGATAAAAGCCTAGCACTAAAGTGCAGCCAGAAACGATGTGTAATTGGGATGAAAGAATCCTTAAATCTGCATGCTGCTTTTAACTTAGGAGGTTTAAATTACAATTAATAGTTCCCTTGAAGAAGGCAGGAGGGGAAACAGAGGAATTCCAAGGCTGTGAGCTCAGAGCCCTGGTCTCCATCCTCGCTCTTGCTCTTCTGTGTCGGGGGCAGGGAGGGGGGCTTGCTGGGAGAGTTCAGAAGGGAGGAGAAAGGGGAAGATTTTCAGGGTCTCGGGCACCCTGATGGGTTGCATCCTTTCCAATTCCCAAACTTGCCAGTTCCCAAACAAGCTCATCCAAACCCCTGGTCATTTGTCCAGCCCCCCTCACAGCATTCCTTGGATAATGCCAATGGCAAAAATTATCATCCCCATTCCACAGAGGTGGAAACCATGCAGAAACGCCTGTCCTAGAGGTCTGAGGTACAGATAATTCACCTGCATCTCCAAAACTGGGAGGGGTCTGAGAGCTCATCCCTCCTTACAATTCCCTGGGGACAGAGGCCCAGAGATGAGAAGGTATTTGCCCCACATCACACAAGGCAACCATGTGGAGTCAGCCCTAGAACCCAGGCCTCCTGACTCCAGCAGCCGTTCCCTCCTTTGTAGCTCTGACCAATGAGCTCAGTGTTCTCCAAGAAGAGCACAGTTCTCTGCACCAGCCACGCAGACCCTTCCTTCCCCCACCTGCTCCCAAGATGTAGTGATGGAGCCCTGACTGTACTGACCTGAGGAAGGTTGGTAGCCCCCCTGCCCCCCTCTATCTTTGCCAGCCCTGGTCTGAGCTATCCCCCTTCACCCCAGAACACAAGTTTCAGAACAGAACTTGCCAAGTTTCCCTCTGCCCAAGACTTCCTGCTTTCTGCTCCCATGTCACGCCCTGGGCTCTTCCTCTGGGTTCTGGCCCTAAGGGCAAACCATAGGCAATAGCGCTGCGGACAGGTGTTCAGGTGGGTGACACCAGGGCACAAATCAGAATCATGAAGCTGGCTGGCTACTCTCCAGGAACGAGGCTTCGGGTGGTTAAAAGACATCACTGGAGAGTCAAAGAGAGCCCCAAGAGCTGTCTGGACATTCACAGTGCTCACTGAGGGGCTGCCCCTGGCCCTCGGCTGGACGCACAGACTCCTGTCTTGGTGGGACTTCAAAAGCTCCCTCCCATGAGCCCATGAGTGGCTGGGCGCCTAACCCCACAGTCCATGGCTTCGGAATGTGTTCTCTGGGCTAGCCTGTTTCAGTCCCCCCATCTCGCCATAGCAAGTGCTGCTTGCTGCCTGCTCTTGGCCCTTCAAAGTCAGGCAAATTCCAAAAGAGCTTTTTTCTAAGACTGCCAAATTGTGTAAGCACATACATGCACGTGTGTGTGAGAGAGAGGGAGAGCAAGCACCATGCATAGGGGCATCTGTGCGTATGGGACACTTGCCTGTGCATGAGTGGGCATATGCGTGCATATATGTGTGCATGTGTGTACTGTGTGCGTGCGTGTGTGTGTTCTGTGCATGAGTCCTTTTAAAAGAACACAGCGGGATCCGGTTGGGGCCCTGTGTAGCTGAGCCTTATTTATAGCTCTCCTCTGTCTGGTTCGTTTCCTCTAACTTCCCTGCAGAATGATATGAATGAAAATGACACTATTGACTATCTTGGTAACCATAAAAGACCTTATAGAAATAAGATTTTTATAGTTGGTGGACTGGGAGAATCAAAAGACTAAGAGTTATGGACCCAGAGGATCGGAGAGAAGCAAGCAGAGAAGGTAGGAGAGGTCCCCACGGTGGGTCGTCTGCGGGTTTTTTAAAACAAACTCATATAAATAAAGTGATTGTCTTGAAAGAGTTATGAGAGCCCTGAAGCTGGTGGGCAATATCTCCGTGGCCTCGGCGAAGGCGTGAGGGCGGGCGAGCGGGCTGCCTGAAAGGAAGCCCCCTCTCAGTTGAGCTTCTGCTCCCGGCCTCCCAGAGGCGAGAAGGATGCCCGACAGGACCAGCGCCACCCTCGTTTTTTCCCAGGGTAGAGTATAAACCCCCAACATGGGGACGGCGACTGCAAGGTCTGGCTGGGCAGCCCCTCCAAGCTGGAATGGGAAGACCACGCCCCTTCCAACCGCGGCTGAACGTGTAAGCCCCGCCCAGCGGCCCTTCCCCCACACTGTTCCCCGTGCGCCTCTGCAGCGTCCCAGGCTGAGCCCCCCCTCCTCCACTGTAGCAAAATTCAAAGCCACTGGCACCACGTTTTACTGGGGCCCGTTTTACATTTGTCCTTCAGAGATGAGCAAGACTCCATCCTACCCTCAAGGAGCTCCCCTTCTCGGTTTGGGAGCGGGGAGAGGGCAAGGGTAGGCAGGAGGAGGCAGACCGGAAGTTTAGGGGGCAAGTGAAGACGTGCTCGCACAGGCACACAGGTGCACACGCATACAGGTACACACGCACATGGTTACGCACGCACACGGGTGCACACACGGGCATACAGCTGCACACGCACATGGGTACACACACAGGTGCACATGGGTACACAAGCACACAGGTGCAGGCACGGGTACACACGGACACGTGTGCACACACACACGGATACACACGCACACAGAGACACAGGAATGCAACTACAGTCAGCAGTGTTGAAACCTGGCAATGAAACTTCTGCTGTTGTTCATCCCAACAAACCGGGTGCTGGGCTCTGGGCACACTGAGCGGTATTAAACCCAGCCCCCGACCCAGAGGAAAAGCACACACCCATTGGGGAAGGGGACCCTGATGGGGACAGCCACAGCACAGATGGGAAGGGCTGAATGGCACAAATTGCCCAGGGAGCAAGGACTACCTCTGCCTGGCGGGGTCAAATGTCAAAGACATTTCTGCGGTTGGGAGGGGCAGGAAGGTCACCAAGAAGAGAAGGAAGGGCATGTCTGGCAGGGGGGATGGTGAATGCAAGGGCCTGGACGTGAGCAAGTACAAAGCAGCTTGGGAAATGGCTCAGGTTTCCGGAAAGATCGCCAACAGGAGGCTTTGGGCCGGCGGGAGGGGGTGTTTGGAGGGAATATAGGAGCTGGGTCTTTATCGTTTACCATAGCTCTTTTTCCAGGGAAAGTAGGGCCACATGGAATCACCTTGTGGGGAGCAGGGGTGGGAGGGATATTATGGTCACAGTCATGTCTTGGAAAGGTCACAGTGGACACAGGGAGGTCAGAGAGAAGGGGTGACCTGGCCCAGGCACTCAGACAGTGGCAGCGGCAGTGGAGAGAGTCACGTCAGAGGTAGAAAGTCAAGGAAAGGTGGGAAGGGCTCCTCCCAGCTTTGCATCCGAGGACTGCTCCAATCCGGCTAATGGATTTTCAGACAAAGAGCAGGACTACGCACTTAGCTGTCAAGCAGTCCGCCGCCCGGCTTCCCTGGTGCTTCTCCTTCACTCTCCTCTCTCCTTCCAGTCCCTCCAAGCCCCCTCCCCACTTGTTCCCAGCCCGCTGGAGCAACACCATATCCCTGCCCTCTTCCACGCAAAAGGGACAATTCTGAAAACCAGACAGAAGCCCCTCCATCTGGTCAGGGGAGCCCTTGGAAATAACAACCAAGAGGCCGCCTTGCCTCTGCATTCCTCTCCCTAGGGACCTGGGGACGTGGGGTAAAGGCCAAGGAGTGCCCGTGGCGTTGCCAACACCCTGACTCCTTGTCTGCCGGCATCGATCGCTCTGCTTCCTGACCTTTCAGGAGAGGTGCCCTGAATTCCGTGCCAGAACAGAGCCTAGAGCCGGTGGTGATGACTCCAGGAGTCCAGCCCCCTTGCCACAGCCCCTCCGGGATGGGGTGCATCTTGGGGAGCAGTCTGGCCGCTGTCAGCCGGCCTGAGCATGTCTGAATCGAGGCTGGAGGAGCGGGACTCGATTCACACCGACTCAAGCCGTAGGCGAGTTTATGGTTCTTGATTACACCCAGCAGGGAGGCCTTCTTAGTGATGAGAGAGAAAATATTCCACAACCTGTCTTTGCAATGTGCTGATCTCTTGGAGAGAGGGAGAACGGGAGGGGGTGGGGGAGGGGTTGAGAGAGAGAGATTTATGAAATATGAGAGAGGAGATGAGTTTTTTTTAATTCAGGGTTCCCCAAAACAGCCTCAACATTTCTTCCTTCCCATCATTTGTTTTTGCCTCCATGTAACTTGGAGGCAAAATGACCCCTATGGGCCTCCGGAGGCAGGTGGAAATCTTTGAAGTATGTCGGGGCGGGGGGCGGCACTCTCAGGGCTCCAAGCTGCTTCAGAGGGGACCAGGGCAGCACTGCCTCTCCTGAAGGCCCCTTCTCTCCCCCACGGGTCCCTCACATTCTGCTTTATACTCAGACTGCACCCGCTGCACGCACACAGTGCCCAAACACGGTGCCTGGCTCAGGGTCCCAGCTAAGCCACGGACAAAGGGAAGAAGGGCTGTGTATCTGCTCTGCCTCCCTGGGCGGAGACCTCCTGTGTCTCCCACAGCCCAGGGCCAGAGCCTTGTGCAAAGTCAGCTGGGATTATGTGTTTCGAAGAAATAAGGAAGCGCAGGAGAGAGTCCACACCCTGTCCGGCTTCCTCGTGCTGGCTAAGCGGTCCTTCACTCTGCATGCTATTTCTGAAGTACATTTTGGTTTTCAGTGATGCATCATATGCCCCCAGAAAACTGGGATACCAGGGGAAGAGAGGGGGCTCTGTGCTTTTGTTTCTTAAGAATTCATGGGAACTAGAATTTTAAATCATTGGATCTGAAAGCACCTCCCAGGGGATGGCCATGGTGGGGTGCGGGGTGGGGGGATCCCTCAGCGTCTGCAAGAATGCTGAGGTCTTCCCTCCCAAGCCATCAGAAAGGAGTCTGGGGGCTGATGCTGTGCCCTTTCCTCTATTCTCACCTCTCTATCCCAGCAGGCTCCCCTACGGCCCATTAAAGACCCCTGCCACTTCCCTCTGCCCTTTCAGCTTGCTGGAGGGATGGAGGGAGCCCGCTCAGAAGGAAACAAAAACAACAGAACTGGAACCCCCAAGACAATACCTGGGATCCTCTCTGAGGGGACAGAGCGCCCCCTGCGAAGGGTGGGTAGATGGCATACTGGCCACAATGGCAAGAGGGGAGGCTTTCCCCAGGACCATTCAAGGAAACCAAAAGACCTTCAAAGCCTCCAAGTTCAGTGTCTGCTGGGAACGTTCGGCATTGGGCATCTGGTGGACCCCCGAGCCGCCCTGGGTCAGCAATCCGGGCTCTCCGCAGCTGCCAGCATCCCTAGCCAGGCCAGCGCCCACCTGCCTTCCTCTGCCCGGGTCTGCACCCCGAGGCTGCCAAGGACCCGCGTCAGCCAGCCCCTCGCCTCTGGTTCTGTAAACCGTGGGACCCACTGAAGGGGGGTAGGCAGCGCCACGGACACGGTGCCCCAGCTCCGAAACTTTACACTGAAAGTTAATCCACTGAAGCGTAGCCCAAAATAAGCGCGCTGCCTAATGTGCCGGGAACTGGCGGTCGCAAGGCCAGACTGGAGCGGATGTCTGTGCATCTCCGCCCGGAGCCTGCATTTAGCGCCAGCGAGGGAGTCTGGGCTGGAGCGCTGCTTTCACACCGACTCGAGCCGTGAGTTTATGGATCTTGATTGCACCCAGCAGGGAATCCTTTTTAGTGATGAGAGAAAAAATATTCAACAACCTGTCTTTGCATTGGGTGTGTTGGACACACTTCCCTGCTTCGGAATCAGACATATGCCCGTGGTGGGAGTAAAACGGCTGTCAGCAGGCCAGAAACACTCCTCTCCTCTCCCGTCCTGTCCCCGCGGTGGGGGCTGCGGCCGGCCCAGCTCCTCAGGGAGGGGAGAGGCAACACCCACCCCAGCGCGGCCCTCCCCACCCTGCCTGGGCCGCCGCCCCCCTCCCGGCCGCGGGGAGCGTGCCTGGGCAGTCCTCGGGGAGCCGGCTCCCGCGTGGGGCCCGCTGACAGCGAGCCCGGTAGAATATTGTATTAGTTGGTTGTGAGCTGTGTTCTCGTCAGGGTATCTGAGTTTCACAGAACAGACGGGGTGAGAGTTTTTGTGCTATATCCAGATTGGCTTAAAATAATGCCGTTTTTGTAGCTTATTAAACCACAGAAACTACACCAAAGTCATCTACGCTGTTGCCAGCAAACTCTCGGAGTTGGGGTTGGGGTAAGAGCTGAGCTCAGCCTGGGGCTCAGGCCCTGCCGCCCAGTTGGGGGACCTGGGGGTGCAGAGGGGAGGAGAAAGGAAGTGGCCATCTTTTCCTGACACTTTCTTTGGGAGCTAGGTTGGGGGGGGGGTGGTCTGTGCCAACACGGGCAGATCCCCAGAACCCCTCTGGGACATCTGAGAGAGCATGGGGATGGGGGCCTGTAGGCACAGGGGCCTCTGGGGGCTGAGACAAGAGAACATGGATGGAGGAATGGCAGGTCCCAGACCCTATCTGGGCGGGGTGATGGGCCCCTGAGTTTCAGCCTCTGCCCCAGGACTGCAGGAGACAGGTGGGGCCTGGGACACCAGGAAGGGGAAGGGTAAAGCCAAGCAGTAAAGGTTCATCAGCACCCCTCCCTGGCCAGGAAGACCTCCCCTTTCTTGTCCCCTCTCCCAGTCCCCAAAGAAAGCTGTATCCTCTCCCTGTGGAGAAGGTGGAAATAAGTGGGGAAGGGGTCCTACAAGAAATGCCAATACAGCCTTGTCCTAGGTCATCCTGCCCCAATCTGGGCAGTCATAACCAGGACTTAACTACTGCGAGCTTCACAACAAGCCTATAAGATACATGTCGTCATCATCCCCGATCCTCAGAAGAGGAAACTAAGGCTCAGAGAGGTGGAGTGATTTGCCCACAAACACACAGCTACAACTTGAATTCCCAAATGACCACAGAAGAAGAGCTCTGGGCACTGTGCCCCAGTCCTTGAGCATTTGAGACTTAAAGATGAATCACGATCAGCTCTGGTTCTTGCACACTTCCATGTGACGTGTTTAGAAGTGAGCACACCTAAAGGCAATGAGAAGTATTTGAGGTGAAACCAATACTCCCCATTTCCCGATGTGTCTGCTGGCCATGGCTCTGACCTCCTGGCTCCCCAACCTAACGTGTCGGTTAGGAGAGAAAACGGGGCCCATCTGTATCTCTCCAGGGCCCAGCGATGCCCTGGCCACTTCTCACAGGCACCTTGTCTCAGACCCCTGGGCCACAGGCTTCCCTGCCCTCCGGAGGGACCCATGGGTGTGGCAGGAGCTGCTCTCCTCCCATGCTCTCCCCCATCCCAGATGCCTGCAAACCTATGAGCCGATTCTCAGCAACTCCCCCCCGCCACCAGATATCCAGGCTACCACCAGATAGGACGGCTTTGACCTCCCAGAGTGCATCCCCTTGACTTCCCCCCACCTGCCCACCCTATCCCGGCCTAGGCCTCACCGCCCTTTTACGTTGATAGTCGCCCCCACTCAGCTCACCGCCCCCCCTCCCCCGGCTCCAGTCTCTCTCCGCTCTACGCAATTGCCAGCGTGCGCCATGTAACCACGCTGCCCTGCCACATAACGCCCTTCTTGAGGGCTCCCACTACCCACACTACAGACCGGAGAGGTCTTACCCCTCAGCCTGGCCTGCTGAGACCCTTCACAAACCACACTACTCACCTCTGTGCCTCAGTCCTGTGCACCCCTACACCAACCATGCTGTAAGCATGTAAGCAGCCCCCCAAACCCAAGCTCCTTTGACACCTCCCTGCTGTGGCTCAGTTACGACCCCCTGCCTGATACTCAGGCTTTATAGGGTCAACTTCGTATCCACCCCGCCAAAAAAAGTCCTGCAGAGAACAATGAACCTGACATAGAGATAAAGAGGCTCTATAGAGATAGAGAGATGCTCTCAGAGATAGAGAGGCTCTATAAAGATAGAGAGAGGCTCCCCGTGCGAATCAGGGGTTCAGATTTGGGAGCAATTCCCAGCCCTAGTAATTGGGCATATCATTTTTTTTAAGTGCCTCAGTTTCTCTATCTGTAAAATGGGGGGGATAATAATACCTAACTCCTCAATTGCTTGTGAAGATTAAAATAGGTGATCTATATAAAGGGCTTGAAACAGGTTTCGCATACAGTAAGCGTTATGTAAGTGTAGTTGCCATTATTATTATTACTATTATTATTCCCATCATCATCATTGCCATCACCTCACATGGCCCATCCGAGGGCCGCTTCTTTTGACTTTGATCTCTGATGACCCTAACAAATTCTCCCTCCCTCTCCTCTCCTCTTCCCTCGCTCTCCCTCCCTCCCCATCTCTCTCACATGCCCACCTTCACACATGTGTGTACCCAGATTCATATATTCAGATGCACACGGGCACACACACACATGTGTAGAAGCGCCCACATGCTCACACACCACCTCCTCACCCTCCAAACCCGTCTTGCACGTTGAGGTCCTCTGCAGCCCCAGCCTCAGGGCCCTGGGCTCTACCTCTCTACGCCTTTGCCACATCTGAATCCAAAGTCAGGAGCTCCCCAAGAGCCCTGCCCAGGCTCTCACTGTGACCCAGAGAATTAGGCACAGCCTATCCCCAACCAGAACCCAGCCAGCTGCGCTGCTCAGCAGCTGGGGTGCAGGTGGCTAGTGGACAAGGGGGTGTGGCTGAGGCAGCATGATCAGCAGGCACGTGGGCAGAGGGTGTCCCCCAGGGGATGTGGTTGCCTCCTTTTTCAGCTCCTGCTCCAGCACATCCTAGCCAGTCCTGCATGTCATACCCTGGGGCAGGAGGTCCCACCGGAATCAGAAGTGTCTGTTTCCTGGGCAGTTCGCTGTGGTCTGCTCTACAAAGTGCTGAGGGCATTGGAGCCCTTCATTCATTAGTGGTAGGCAGGACTTTCCTCCCGGCCTCACAGAAGCTTCTAGACGAGGCCCTTTCCCACCAGGAACATTTCATTACACCCAGCTAAGGCTCACTTTTATGCATCCAAGCCTCTCTTTTGGGGTGGGGGGCAGGAGATGGAGGACTTGGAGCAGGGCAGAACTGAGTTCAAACCATAACCTCCCTACTGTGTGATTTCCAGGGCATCTCTCCATCTCTCTGAACCTGTTTCCTCCTGGAGACAAGAATCTGTATGAGGTCTGTTGTGGGGAGTGACAAGGAAAATGAGTAAGAACGTGCCAGAGAATTCTGAAGCACCAGACCATAAAGGTTGTTTACGGTCACCCTGGGCACTGCACTCGCGTCCTCCGTTTGCTCCCGGCGCCCAGATCCGTCTTCTGTCCTGCTCTGCGCCCCAGGAGCCTCACCAATACGAACGGTGTCACCCAGGATCCCACCCACTGGCTTCCAGTCCTGACCAGCTAATATTCAGCACCAGCAGGAGATGGGAGGGCAGGAAAAGAGAGAGATAGGGAATGCATCTCTGTTTCTCCCAGGTCTCATGGTAACCCGGCCCTGGCTGTGATGGTCCATGGCCACGGCTCTGTCAAGTGGTCCCTCTCTCTGTCCTTCCTTCTCTTGCCTCACCCCTAAAGGTAGCCACAGCTTCCTCTCCCAATTACTAATGTGCAGATGGTTCACTATCCTTTGTTGTTTCTCTTATACCTGCTCTCCCCGTCAAATCAAACCATCCTCGGCTAAGCCACTTCGGTGTGCCGATTGTCCCATGCCGATCCCAGTGCTAATCGTAACTGGACCTACCAGCATCTTCCCTGCTCACTCCAGCTGTTATGTGTCTTAAAGACGCCCTGGGCTCGCAGCTCTGCCATCCCTGCTTGCTAGGTCTCTGTGGCTTTGGGTCACTGAGGACTCACAGGATAGAGTTAGAGAAGACAGGAAGGGACTGGAAAAATTCTAGGGTGGCCGCCCCACTATTCTCTGCAGAGGAAGGAGCTTGCACCATGCCCTTGCTGCCAATGTTGCCTCCAGGCAGAGCGGACAGCCTCTCTGGGTGAAGACCTGCCCAGACCCTGCGGCTCAAGGACAGCCTCTGGGAGACCCGTCCAGGAAAGGCCTTTGTCCCCAACACCTGGAGCTCAGTGTCTGCTTTGCCTGTGCAGGGGAAGCTCTGGTTTAATTAAGGATCTTAGGAGAGAATTCTTTCTTGTTATTTTCTGAATAAATTAAGGAAGTAACTTTGATGCAATATCATTTTCATCTAATCAGGAACATTCCGAAATTACCATATTGTTTTCCATTAGAAACCCCATCAGCCCCCAAATCAGATAACCAGCCTGGAGGTTGCCAAGGCCCCTCTATCCTGGGGCGGTTGCATGCTGCGGGGACAAAACGGGACTCGCAGCTCCTGACACAAGCCCTTGCTGGGAGCCTGAGACAGCTCAGGGCTCCTGACAAGGCTGCTCAGCCCTGGCCAGGGCTGGGGAGGGGTCTGCCAGGCTGAGGGCAAAGGGGGAGGAGCCTGGGAGCCCTGCAGAGCAGGTTGAGTTGGATCAGAACCTGCCTCTGAGCTTCCTGGCAGTTGGGCTGGGAAGGAGGAGAGGTCAGGCTGCTAATCTCGGGCCCCCAGTTTCAGCCTGGGCAGCCTCACATGGATGAGAGGAAGGGAACTTACTGAGTCCCCGCTGGCTGGCATCAAGGGCCAAGAGAAGGGGGACCTGGGGATACAGCTGCTAAGAAAAGGTTGAAGACCGCCCACACGAGGTGGGGCCAGAGGCTGCTGGGATTTGCGAAATCTCCCCTGCAAAGCTGATTTCCCATCTCTGACATACCTCCCTGCAGGCTCAAGCTGAGACCACAGGCAGCCAGGGGCCCGTGAAGGGGAGATGGGAGGTTGCCGGCTGGACTGAGGTCCACAGAGCCTTTGCCCTTCACAGCAGGGTGGCAGCTGAGGCCGGCAGGAATCCGGGGCTGACCCCACCCACCTTTCTGAAGCTCCACGCGGTGTGGACAACATCCCAGCATGCACCGAGAAAGACCCAAGTCCACCCTTAAGAGAAGAGGGTGATTTTGTTAGACGTGCCTGGGGACCAGGTCAGAATCTCTTTCTGTTGGTCTGTTCCTCCCTGTGGCCCTTCTCAGTCTCTGTGACTTTCTTGAACTCCTGCGTGGCTCTCCCTCCTCTCTCCCTTCCCATCCCCTCCGTCCCTCTCCCCTCTCTCATTCTTTCCTGTGTCCCTTCCCGCCATGCCCCGGGCCTCCTAGAAGCCAAGAGCCTTACCCAGAATGCAGTGGGGACACCCCACCGTCACCCCCGTCCCACCCCTGCAACCGCCCGCAGTTCTGCCTGGCTCTTCATCACCCCGGGGCATTTTCCAAAGCTGGAAAGCGAAGGAGGGGAGAAGCTAGGGAGAGATGGGAGCCTGTCCACAACCCTCCTGATGCTGCCCCAGAACCAAAAAGTAATGTCATGCCAGTGTGAAGGAGGAAGACAAGGGGGTGCTAGAGAATGACAGGGAGGAGGAGGGTGGCTGTCATGTGGCGGAGAAAAGTGTGTGTGAGGGCAGATGGGGGTGAACGGGTGGGGGAGGGTCCGGGGAGGATGGAACCCCGGGCCAGACTGGGAGCCCGCCGGAGGGTCTGGCTAAGCCCCAGATGCTCTTTGAAAGTGGTGAGCAAGTCTCCTTGCCTCTGGGCCCCGGAGCTCAGCAGAGGGCCAGGCACATGGAAAGCCCAGGAAACACTTGCTGAGCTGAATCAATAACTCAGAGAATAATACAAACTGCAACACAGCCCCGTTCCTTATCAGCGCATGGAGGAAGGGGGCTCTGGACTCTGGACGGCAGCTCTCATCCACGAGGCTGGGGACGGCAGCCACCAGGAGGCACTGTGGGGAGCAAGGTTGTGGCCTTTGGCACAGGGACAACCATGGTCTGCCCTGCTGGGTTTGGGACGCCGAGCCCTCCGGAACCCAGCATGCCCAGAAAAGTCTAGCCGCTCACAGGTGGATCCATTCATTCGTTGTGCAAAGCTATCTCAAGGTGGCTGTTTGTGCAATGCTCTTGGGTGAGGTCCGCTTGCCTCCCTGTGAGTGTGGGCGTGGGTTTGGGGTGTACATGGAGGTAGTGGGCACAAGTGTAGGTCAGTCGGGAGTGGGTATGGCTGTAGACCAAGTGGGACGAGGAGCATGTGTGGGAAGGACCTTCGTGGGAAGGCTTAAATGGAAACAGCCGAGGAACAGGACAGAGCGGGGACAGTAGAAGGGGTTCGAGGGCAGCCCCCAGCACCAAAGCTCAGGGCCAGCTCCCACGGCTGCTATTTCGCTCACTTTCTGCTTTAGCCCATCAGAGGTGGGGGCATTTTCTCCTAGAGACCCCCACTGAGGATCTTGCTCGGCCCCCACCCCTCCCATCCGAGCCCACAGTTAAGCACTTGGCACAAACTGCCCGCTTTACCACATGGCCTCCATCCAGAGTTACCAAGAGGTGTTTTAATACTTCTGGTTCTGTGAATACTTTGCACAGTCTCTTCTGGGCTTCTTCGGCTTTGATTTTCTTTTTTTTTTTTTTAAAGATTTTATTTATTTATTTGACAGAGAGAAATCACAAGAGAGGCAGGCAGAGAGAGAGGAAGGGAAGCAGGCTCTCCGCTGAGCAGAGAGCCCGATGTGGGACTCGATCCCAGGACCCTGAGATCATGACCTGAGCCGAAGGCAGCGGCTTAACCCACTGAGCCACCCAGGCGCCCCTCGGCTTTGATTTTCAAATCATCTCTCGCTAGCCAGCTGCCCAGCTGTCCCACACTGCCAGGAACCATCTTCCTGTTCTTTACCTCCTGCCCGGAGTTGAGCCAGGTCTCTAAGCTCCCCAGGTCTCTAAGCTCCTTGGCCCCTGGGCAGTAACAACCTTCCTTCTTTCTTGACCACACTCCCCAGCCTCAAGCCTCCCTCCCTGCTTCTCCAAATGCCCCAGCCCCAGGGAACCGAAGAAGGTCCCCGGATCCCCTAAGAGACCACAGCGTTGGCCCCCAGACAGCCTAGAGGAAGTGCCCAGAGAGGTACCTGGCCTGAGTCCTGGCTGGGATCCAGCCCAACGCGTAGGGACGCCCTTGCTGTGGCTGGCTGAAGCTTGTTGGCGAAGCCGGCCTGGGGGTGCCTGGGAGCGGGCGGGGAGGGTGGCCTGACAAGGCTCAGAGAGCGGGCACACCCTGGGTGAGGTCATGCCTGCCTCACACCTCTGGTATTCTGGCTGATCACTATCTCCTCCCCCAGCCCTCGGGGTTACTCTGCTGCCTCTGCCCAGATGGGGCTCCGAAGACGTGCTGATAGGGCAGAGCCCCGCTGGAAGCCAGGGGGAGCCGCTGCGAGCCCAGGCTGCTGGTCTGTGGTTCCCACCGCCACCCCCACCATTCCTCCTGCTCCGGCAGATGGACAGAGTCAGGGCCAGCGGCCCCGTGGGAGAGATGTCTGCTCCCCAGCACACCACCTCCACTAGGGTAAACCCCGTCCTCTGGCTGGCTGTTCTCCCTCCCACCGCTCCCCTGAGAAGCCAGGCCGGGAGGAGGGAGCCCCAGGGGCCAGGTTGCAGAGGGCTTCCCCCTTGGGAACACACCTAGTCACCTCCCACCCCGCCCTTGAGGCCCTGCTCACCTCTACCTCAACCAAACTGGAGCCGTTCCAACAGCCTTTATCAATAGGGGAACCATACCGTTTATCACGTAAACTTTGGAGAGCGAGAGGGTGAGAATCACCCGCTGAGATCACACGCTGAGCTCGTCCCAGGCAAACTAGGTATGACCCACTGTGGGCCGGAGCCCCAAGAAGGCACGTGGGCATTCCAGTGAGCTTTGGCTCTGAGAAAACCTGACTCTTTGGCCTGGGGTTCTCAGGAACAAAGACATGTCCAGCTCTGGATCCTTTTTCTTTTAAATTCTTTTATTTTTCTTAATTTTTTTTTTTTTTAAGTATCACCTATACACAACATAGGGCTCAAATTCATGACTCTGAGGGGAAGAGCTGCAGGTTCTACCAACTAAATCATCCAGGTGCCCCTTCTTAATTATTTCTTTTTCAGGCCAGGGCCCTTTTTCTTAACAGAATGGTGGGGTCAGGAGGGGGCTCCTTAAGGAACAGAAAGGGAGGACAAATGCCAGCCGCTCTCAGGAAACTCGCTTATGTTTCCTGTTCTCTTTACGTTCCTCATCCCTGGACTCATCCCTGAACCAGGGAAACTGAGGACCTAAAATGAAGGCAGACCACATTTTTTCGGGGGACATGATCTTCCTGGGTGACTGGTGACTTCCCTCTTCCTTCCTTCCCATCCTCATACCCCCAACACACACACCCCTCTACTCAGTCTCCTTCTATCTGCCTCCCTCATACACAACAGGGAAGCCAATGGGTCTCCAAGTGTGGTCCCCGATCCGTTGCGTTAGCATCGCCTGGGAACTCCCTAGAAAATCAGATTCTTGGGCCCCACCCCAGACCTACTAAGTCAGAAGCCCTTAGATCTGCATCAGTTGAGAAGCTCTGCTCTACTCTTCTCAAACTTTAACGGATATACAGATCACCTGGGGATCCCACTGTAATAGAAGTTCTGGAGTGGAGGCAGAGTGTGGCTCAGAAGGTCTGGGAGGGACCCAATATTCTGCATTTCTTAGAAGCTCACAGATGAGGCAGGTGTTAGTCCACAGATCCCCCCCCTCCCCAAATCCTGGCTTGGAATAGTAAAGCTCTGGACACCCTAATTCTCAACACTGGCTGCACTTTCAAACCACCTGGGGCATCTTTAAAACTTCCGCTACGTGAGCCTTGTCTCCAGAGATTCTGGTTTAATTGATCTGAAGCGAGACTGGGGCACAGGTAGGTCTTTAAATCTCCACAGGTGATTCTAGTACAATCCGAAGTTCTTAGCCAAGGGTGGTAAGAAGTGCTCAGCACACAGACACCACCCCCCCCACCGCCCTCACCCTCTGGAGTCCTCCTTCTCTCTTCTGTCTTCCGGATCCCCTTCCACCTCTGCCTGCCCACGTCTGGCAGACATTGGACACACAGAAGCACGAGCACGTGGACACACAGAGAGGTGTGAGGACAGACAGATTCTGCAGCAGAAGCAGCAGGCAGGAGAAGGCTGCAGGCACACCCAGGCACCGCAGACACAGGTAATCCATCTGTACGGTGTATGTGTTGTAAACCCCTGCAGGTGTGGACACACACACAGGCGAGCACACGCCTTCAGGAGCACGCACCAGCCGCAGGAGAGTCAAACCTCCTCCGTCTGTCTCCAGTGCTGGGACTCTTGATCCTGTCATTGCTCCAGAGGAGGGGGCCTGGGTCTGTCCCTAGCTATCAGCAAACGGGGAGCCCAGGCTTAGGCCCCCTCCTCTCCCTCGATACCACGGAAGTACTGTGGCGCGACCAGAGGCCTCCCAGGGAACCCGCTAGCAGCCAGCTGACTCAGCCTCGGGATCTCCTGGGGGGCTCAGGGGCGCTGATGCGTCCTAGAGGCTGTGGGTGCCCACCGCCCCTCAGCCCAGTTGCAGTGCTGCTGCGTTGGGGCCCCCTTTGAGTTTCCAGTCGTGCGTCCTGCCCCCGACCCCGTGTGCCTGGGGCCCCCCCGCAGACAGGCCTGATTGATGACTCAGGGGGACTGTGGCTGCCGCAAGCCTATTTTATGATGTCATTAGGCAGCTCCGGCCGCGGGAAGGAATCCCTCCTGACATCATAAAGGACTTGATATTTCGCTAATGTTATCTTGGCGGCGTGTCGCCCTGACATTTTCTCTCTGCAGCGCTCCCCCCAGGACCGGGACTTGTCTAACTACAGCCTGGAAAAAATGCAAAACAGACAAATGCACCCTCGGGGGACAGCGGGAGAAAGCTAATAGACCAGTCCCCGGCTCCCCACCCACGGAGGTGGTTTAGGTGGGAAGCATGATGTGTTTGTCAAGGGGGACCCGAGGCTGCTTTCCTACGGCAATGCTCCTGCCTTGGGCCGTGCCTGCTCAGCAACGGGCAGAAGGCAGGTGCTGGTGCTCCAGGACCAGCTCGGCAGCCCAGAGGCTGTGGGACTTGGGCTAAGCCCTCACCCTCCTGCACCGCAGTGGCCCCTTCCACACCACAGGGGCTTGACCATTTCAGACCATCTTAGAAGGCTCTGGGGAGGGCAGCAGTGGACCACGCCCTAGGCTCTGAGCTCAAACACTAGACACCTGTGGGGAGGCTGGGTGGTTTGGTTTGCAAGCTCCCCCCACCCCCGGGAATGGTTTGGGGGGCCAGACTCGGAATAGCAAGAGGTTTGGGGGACAGACTCAGCAGAAAGTGCCATCTTCGCCTTCCCAGGGTGGCACAGGTGGCTCAGGGCTTGGAAAAGGAGAAAAGATCAACAGCCACAGGTACACTTCCTAGATCCACCTCCAAAAGGACCCCAGGCTAAATCCACCAAAAATCTTCTCCTACCCGAGCAGCAATCGCCCACAGCACCCAGACCCCAGAATCCCCAGCAGATGGGCCTCCAGCTGACCACCCCTGGGGGGCAAGGAGCTCATTCCTTCCCCCAGGCAGCCCGGCCATCTCTCTCTTTGTGGCTTCCCCCAAAGGGTCCAGATTCCGTTTTGTGGGCATGGTGGGAGAAGGCTGCTCCCTCCTTTCAGGACAGCCCCGCCAAGATAGGCACAGACACCGTGCCCTGGCCCCACCCTCCAAGCGTGCCAGAGGAGAAGCCTGGCTTTGTGCTCTTTTCAAAGACTGGAGTATCTTCAAAGTGCATAACCGACCATTTTAACCTGGGGTCCAGGGTTGGCACTGCAGTTCCATAGAATGAGTTTCCTCTGTATTCCTGTGTGACTGCTAAAGAAGTCCATGGCATTTGCGGGGGGGGGGGGGGAGTTAAGTCCGTTCCAGATTCCAGACGAAGCCACTTTTAGCCATGAATGTGTTCTTTGGAGAGCTCGCTCTGGCCTGGGTGTGTCTCTCACCTCTGGAGAAGCCCCACCACCACCACCCATCTTTGAAGAAACTACTTTAAAGCAAAGATGGGTAAGACCAAGACCCACTTCCAGGTGTGACCTTGACGAGGGTGCTTTTTCTGTGCCCTGGGGTGACTATGTGCCACCAGATTCCTAGGCTCCTGGATCTGAGCAGGAATCGATGACATGACTGAGCACTGTTCAAGACCAGCAGGCAAAGAGGGACCGGACTCAATCCCAGCTTCGGAAAGTTCCCACCAGGTTAAGTAGGCTTACTCCAGCCACACCCTGCTGCCCATCCTTCCCTAGCACACCGAGGGCTCCCTGCGTGCTCAGCTCTGTGTGCACTGCCTCTCCCTGAGCCTGAGTGCCCATCCCATGCCCTTCTAGTAGCTAACCCTCCCTTAGCCTCCCAGTGCCTGGCTGGATTACTCACTTGAGCCTGTGTGCCCATGTTCCAGGGAGAGACCCAGCTAAGCGTGAGCCTCCAAGAAGGACCACCTTGGACTTAGATGCACTTTTAGCTGTGGCGCATGGAGTTAGAAGATAGCCAATGCCGGTGTTGACTCACCCATATCCGGGTGAGGCTGCCTGGGAATGGACTGGGGCAACTGGGCAGGGAGGTCCAGTCGGGAAAGCCTGGAATCCAAACCCAAATGGGCAGGGGTTGGGGGGGAGGCGCTGGGTCAGGAATCAGCACTTGGGCACTTCCTCCTGAGCTGGTGGCCGCCAAACAGGACTGCTGTGGGGCAGAGGAGAAGGGGCAGTTTTCTTCCCAAGGGCCCCACTGCCTTGCTAAGGGAGTCATCCTGAAGCCACGCCCTTCCAGAGCCGTCAAACAAGGATAACCCCTGATTGCCCAAGCCCATAGATGGCCACTTGACACTCTCCAAAATGATAAGTAGTTCATTCATTCAGCAAAAATTCATCGAGTGCTATTATTTGCCAGATGATGGAAATGAAGACAAAAATTCCTGTTCTCCAAGAGCTTACATTCTCAGGGCGCCTGGGTGGCTCATCAGTTAAGCACTGACTCTTGATTTCGGCTCAGGTCATGATCTCAGGGTCTGTGTTCAGAGGGGAGTCAGCTTGAGATTCTCTCTCTCCCTCTCCCTCTGCCCCTCCCCCCAACTCACATGCTCTCTCTCAAATAAATAAATCTTTAAAAAAAAAAAAAGCTTACATTTTCTTGGGAAGATAAGCAACATGGAAAATAAATAGGTAAAAAGTGTAGTATGGTATTCCTAGAATGTTCTAAGAGCTGTAAATAAAACTAAGAAAGAGCGGGGTGTTTGTCACAGAGAAGGTAACATTTGAATAAAGACCTAAACAGGGTGACAGAGGGAGCCAGGAAGAGGAGCAGGGGGAAGAGCATTCCAGCAAAGGACACAATGCATACAAAGGTCCTGAGGCAGGGACATGGCTGGCACATTTGAGGAACAGGGATGGTAATGCAGTTAGAGAGAAGTCAAGGGGAGGAAACAGAGACCCTCACAGGTAGGGAGATTGAGCATGTGGGGCTGGAAAAGCTGCTGTGATGACTTCGACTTTCCTCCACAGGAGCTGGGACGGAGTGAAGGTCCTGAGCAGGCGAGTGACGTGCTAGGACTTGAATGTTAACAGGATCAGCATGGCTGCTGTTTAGGGACCAGACCACTGAGGAGCAGGGAGGATACTGATATGCAGCCCTTTGCTGGGACAGGGGCGGTGGAGGTGGCGGCTGGGTTCTGGCGCGTTCTGAAGGGGGAATACTGAATGTGGGCCCTGCTGATGGCTCTGGCGTTATTTCCGCACAACCAACCTATGAAGCAGGTCATTTGTCCCCATCGTAGAAAAGGACAGAAAAGGAAACTCGGGCCCAGAAAGGTCGCACAGCCAGTAAGTGAGTCAACACGGTCTTATCCCAGTCTGAAGCTCGAGTTCTTCACACTCCGCTTCGGCGCCTGCCTGGGCAGGCTTCCAGCAAGGAGGACATCTAGCCAAAAGACCCCAAGAGAGGGGAACAAAGTCAAGATACTTACCAGCAGAGAAGTGTCCCTAAAATGTCATCTTACTCGGCTTTCTCTATACATTAAAGCTCAAATGATACTTAGTGGTCTTAAGTGCCTTTATTTTCACTTACACAGTTTCCAACTTTTAATCAATCTTTTTTATTTTAAATTCCATCTAAAACCATCAGTGAAGGGAGAGGACTGTAAGGGGAGAGGAGGCATTCGATGACAGCAAGATAAGAGCCGAGGCACCGGAATGATCCATCACACTCCTGTTCCAGCACAGCTGTGAGCTGGGGCTTGGGAGCCTGGGGCAGGTAGGGAAGACAGTCCCTGCCCCTGCAGGGCAGCCACACGTGCAGGGAACCATATTCAGGTGAGGCTGCCTGGGAATGGACTGAGGCAACTGAGCAGGGAGGTCCAGTCAGGGAAGCTTGGAATCCAAACCCAGACGGGGGTCAGGGCGCCCCAGGTCACATCCCAGAAAATTTCCAGCGATGGCAGAGGGACCACCAACAAACAGTTGAGCTGGGGCACACATGCTCCAAAGTCCAAGCCAACAGATCTTCCAGCAGGTGGTCAGGTCTCCCTTTAGCAGGTAGGAGGGCTGGGAGAGACATTGCAAAGGAAAGAAGAAAAAGAAAAAGTCATCTGATCTCGCTCTCACTGCTGCTGGGGGTGAGGATTAATATGCAGCAGGAGAGACGATAGCTTTAAAAGGCCAGGAGCTTGTGTGATTCTGGGGCTGAGTCCACATGAGAGATGGACGTAGGGAGCCCCTCTCCAGAGGCTGAAGAGGGCTTCCAAGTCTCATCCGTTATTGCCACAGCAGCCTGGGCCGGATCTGCAAGAGGGAGCTGCACGAAGGGAAGGAGAGAGGAAAGGAGAGAAAAGGGGAGAAAGAGAGCTATGGCAGCCACACCCAAAAGTCCATCCTGCTCACCTTGATGCAGCCATGCCTGCATTCGGAAGTAGATACCAACACCCCCACTGATGTCCATACCCAGAAATGCACCAGCTGAGGAGCACAGCCAAGGAAGCACTCACTAATGCATGCACAGGGCAGACTTCTAGATACTGACGATGCACACAGAAGTACAGGGGTCCTGGAGAGGACACACATGCTGAACAGCGATGCTTACATTGATGCCAACAGAAAGGTGTGGAGCCATGTCCACAGATGCTGGCAGGGGGAGGCAGCCGTGCATCAGGACGGACGCACTGGCATGCGCACAGCTGCACATGCAGTGAAAGATACACACACATGGACACCGGCGCATACAGATATACATATAGATATACATATACATATGTCTATATGCATACAGATATACATATAGACACACATACACAGAAACTGACAGATGTGTGTGCAAGCTGTTCACCTACACACAGATGTGCAGACACACACACACCCAGACACACAGATGTGCACAACTACCTAGATCTATCTATTCTTATATTGATATGTGATGCATATATATACACGTTATTAAGAACGCATGTTCCCGGATGTACCCTGGGCTGCGTGCACACACACGAAGGCACGCACAAGGACATAGTCAATACTGCAGGCACATGCACACAGCTCGGCATCCCTGAGCTGACCAGCTTCGAGCCAGGTGCTCCCCCGACCCACCCCGGCCAACCGCCAAGCCCTGGTTGGCTCCCCCAGGTACTCAGTCCCTCCCACATCTCCTGTCCGCCTGCTGGCCCTGGGCCAGGCCCCAGGCTCCTGGAAGGCAATTGCCCCACTCTTCCAGGTGCCGACTCAGCCGCATTTCACACCCAGCTGTGGAGCCAGGCCAGTGAAGCTTGCTGGAGCCTGCTTGGGGCAGCAGCGCGGGGGCGGCGGGAGGGAGCCAAGATCCTGTAGTGGCAGAGAGAAGAGCAGCCTCAGTTGCTGTGCAGGCCTGCCTGGCAAGGCTTGCTCCCTCAACTCCAAGTCATCCACCCTCTGCAGGTCTCGGCCTCCCCACCTCTGAAATGGGACAATGTGCCCGTCCCGCTGACGGTGTCAAGTGTCCATATCACGTCCCAGATGAAAGAGAGGTTTTGCCTCACCTTGTCTTGTCTTTGCCTTAAAGTAACTCAGAGAGGGGCGCCTGGGTGGCTCAGTGGGTTAAAGCCTCTGCCTTAGGCTCAGGTCATGATCCCAGAGTCCTGGGATCAAGCCCCGCATCGGGCTCTCTGCTCAGTGGTAAGCCTGCTTCCTCCTCTCTCTCTCTGCCTGCCTCTCCGCCTACTTGTGATCTCTGTCTGTCAAATAAATAAAATTAAAAAAAAAAAAAAAGTAACTCAGAGACACAGGGCGAACTGCCCCGTGTTACACCAGGGTGCAGAACTCTGGAAGGGGAACTGCAGGGAGCAGACAGGACGGGAACCCGGGTGCCTGCTGCAAACTCCAGGTCGTTCCCGGTCAGGAAATACGCAGCGCAGAAGCTGCCAGTCCCATCACTTGCCCACAGCAGACATCATTAATCGATCACAGTCTCTTCGGGGGAACCCAGACTTGGCCTGGACATCCTTCTCCATGCACTGCTCCAGGCAGACATTCGTAATTGGCCAGAGCTGGCAGCTAGGATGACACGCGCTGCCATGCTGTCGCTACTTCTAATTCATCTAATTCCGAGGGCGGATGGGGCAACTGAATGCTTTGGAGGAACACGGGCGGTGTGCCTGTCAGAGGCATTTTAGCACTATTTCCAAAGGCTATTGACATCCTAGGCTCCCCCCACCCCCGCAGTCTTATGACCTACACTGGGGTGCAGGTTTAGGGACAGGTCCCTGCCGTTGCTCTGTTTCACAGAGGGAGACACTGAAGTTCCGGCGAGTGCATCCAGGGTCACACAGCTAAGGGCCAGAGTGGGAGTGGGATTCAAGCCTCGACTCCTGTCTCAGTCTCTTGGACCACCCCTGGCCCCCTGCCAGCCAGGCCAGGCCAGAGTGTGTGGGCCTGGGGGAGCCAGCGAAGCAGGGGGGCCAAGAGGGGCCAGTCTCCTCCTCGCAGAAAGGAATCGACCCTCCAACTAATTGGTTCAGAGTGCCTCTTTTGACCCTAATTAGCTATTTGTCATGTCCCCATTTGCATACCAGAAAAGATGCAAATTTGCATATTTGTAAATGAGGCTGAGCCTGGATGTGGGTTCTGGAAGAGCTCCGCGGTTGCTGGCAGGCAGGGAGGCAGCTGGCTCTTGCCACTGAAGCATGGGCCGTGGAATGAGGAGATTTGGAAGACAGCTCCTTGGCTTGGGGCTGCAAGGTGCTCTCAGAGGAGGTCAGACAAGATGGCCCACTTCGCTCCCTCCCCTGGGGCTAAGTGGTGGGCAGGGAGAATGGGTGAGCCCAACGCTGCTATTTTGATTAGATGAAACAAGGAGGGGGGAATATAAAGTAATTTCAGGACGCTCTGTGCTGGGAAGCCTTCTGTTCCCGTCCTTGGATAGAATCTGTAACACTTGCAAAGGGGGGGATGTCTCCCTCCACCTCGCTAGAGAGGATGAGGTTTAGAAGGGAATGGAGGTCAGGGGGAATCACACCCTTTCTCTCTCTCTCTCTCTCTCTCGCTCTCTCACACACACACACACACACATACACACACACTCTCCCACACTCTCAGATGCACACATACACTTGTACACACATCTACAATTCACTTGCACAGGCACGCACACACACCACACCCACAAGCCTCTGCCCCCCTGGAGCACCCTTACACACAACACCCCAGACCCACAGAGATCCACACACAACTCTAACGAGAGAGGCACATTAGCACATGCAGACATCCCCAGACTTCCCGCCACACACACATTCACGCCCTTACACATACAGACACACACTCAAACACTTGAACATAGATGTAGGCATACAGACTCACTTAAGCTGTGCATAAATATTTACATACACACGCACACACACACAAGATATACACGAGAACATCCTTGCTAAGACCAAATTCCCTGGCAAATTCTGGAAATTCGGAGCCCTTTGCCAGAGTTTCTGGTGCCTCGATGGGAGGAGACCAGAGAAGCGAGAGGGACATCCTTCCTAGAAAGGGAGCAGGTGTAGCCCCAGGAAATCAGACCCCGAGGAGTGACTGGTTCTTTCTCTAGGAAAGCAATGACTAGCAAACGCCCTGGTGCCTTCTGGGTTTTTGTCTGGGGCTCAGAGCAGGGTCTGGGTGGGCCTTGACAAGCAGGAGAGCATGGCAGGGAGGTTGCGAGGAGCAATGCTACAGTGCTGGGGCCTGCCGTGCTTTGAGTTGGAAAGGATCATGCTTCCTCTGATTTCCACGCTGACCTCAGCGGCCAGTGCGGAAAGAGGCGGCACAGAGCTGCCACCCCTTCAGGCACGTGGGCACCAAGAGGCCAAGCTCGAAGGGAGACTCAGACCCATAAGGTTTCCCAGGATTTGGGGCCCGGGTGCTGGACATGGGGACCCAGAAGCCCAGGGTCAGGGACCGAAGGTTTCCACCACTGCTCCCGTCCCCAGCGTCTCCTCCCCAGTGCCCGCACCCCAAAAGGCAAGCTAAATAGCTCCGTATTTGTAAATTAAATATAGCTGTACTCCAGCTTTCCGAAGCGCTGGGAAGGAGAGAAGGAGAAAGAAAAAGAGAGAGAGGAAGAGAAGAAAAGCTGCCGCCCTCAGGAAAGTCTGGCTGGTACAGATTGCCTGAGTCATGAATATTCATCTGGCGAATGAGGAGAGCGGGAGTCTGCATAACAGCTCCACCCACCCAACTGAAAGAAATGTCACCGCCTTTGCCAATAAAGTGCCAAAGGAAGCCGGTGGAGGCTGCCAGCCAGACGGTGCCAAACTGCTGACTTCCACTCCCAGGCGTGGAGAAAGCACATTGTTTCCGGCCCAAGGAGCCGCCACTCGGGGCTGGGGGAACGGAGCTGGCTGCTCCGAGAGAACGAGGAAGAAAAGTGACACCCGCCACCCACGGGAAGCCTGGTGGGCAGCGCGACTGGGCTCCGGCCCTCTCCAGCGCCCCTCCAAAGAGGGGCTCGAGCCAACCATTCAAGGGTGATCGCCCTGGCCGACCACGGAGGACCCAGCTCCTGGCTGAGAGCTCCGGGAAGGAATCTCAGGAGGGTCTTCATGACTCCTGGATGGTGACCAGAGCCCAGAGGCTGGGGGATAAAATGAGTGTCACTTTGGGGCCTAGAAGTCCACAGTCACCTTGGCCCCACTTTGCAGAAGGGCACACCCCAAATGCAGGTGACTCTTCCCTCCTCTCTTGGGGTCAATCCTATTGTCTCTTCTTTCAGGAGCTCTTCTCTGACCCCTTTCTCTAGGACAGAGTCTGGCTCTCCGTCTCCACCCTCCCCGTCCTGAAAGCTTGCCTGGATGCCAGTCCTTTTCCTGCCCAGGGTTGTTTCCCCGCACCCTACCCCAGGGCTGTGAGCTTGGGGGTCCGGGGCCATGGCTGACGAGACAGGCCAGTGTTCCAACCCAGCACAAGATTCAGAGATGGCCTCTTGAGCAGTTGGGCCAACAGAGGCATTTTCCTCCATCCATTCCTCTCCCAGGCCTTTTCCACATCCTTGGTCCTTTCTGTTGCCCCGACCTTGCTCATCAAGTCCCCAGGAGGTCAGGCCTCCTGTTCCAGCAGCTCAGTCTGGGCCCGTTGGGATGGGGACAGGCGCTGAGTGGCTGGACTCATATCCCTCGGCCCTGCTCCCCATGAAGAGAGCAGAGAGGTTTCAGCCCCCTCGGCACCCCATCCTCATGGCGGTACCCACTCCGTGGTGTTACAAACCGGCCTCGCCTGCCCACCAGTCGGCCACAGCTGGTTCCGTCCCATAATTGCCTAAATGAATGGAATAAGTGGAGATGGAGAGAGGACGTTCTCTTAGTACAGAAAAGCAATTAGGGTTGTGGGCGTCTCCAGCTGCTGCTCCGATTATGTAAAGTTTGGGATGTGTATTTGGGACTTAATGAGAATATTTATGTGTTCGCTCCTTACCTTCACAGAACTGCTCATTTCAAGCACTCCAAGTACTCTCGGGCTGAGTACATAGCAACACGAGCCAGGGGAAAAGCTCCAAGGTAGCAGCACCACCTCTGGAGAGCTGTGCTCTCGGGGTTCGCAGACCCCCAGAAATCAAGGAGGACACCCATCTGAAGCCTGGCTC
Organism: Meles meles; assembly: GCF_922984935.1. Taxonomy (NCBI): domain Eukaryota; kingdom Metazoa; phylum Chordata; class Mammalia; order Carnivora; family Mustelidae; genus Meles; species Meles meles. Next base: position 187,640,798 of record NC_060066.1, read on the forward strand.
CCTTCTACAGCTTTCCTTGGCAAGTCCATGTTCTGCTCGAGGTCTCCAGGGACTGAAACTCCTTTTTTGCCTCCTTCATGGTTAAAGTATCAGCAACTGTTGGAAAGTTCTTTCTGGAACTGAACCAAAATCTGCCTCTTCGCCACATGCCTGAATTGGCCCAAACCTCGTCCCTGGGACCTCACAGGGCAGGTCATTCCATCTGTCCCAGGTCAACCATGAGTCCTGCAAAAGGTAAATGTGTGTTGAATTGAAAAAGTTGCTGTGGTTAAGTAAGTTTGGGGAAATTCCACATCAGTTTCTTTGCTGCAGGACTTCTCTGAGCCATGGGGCACCTGGGTGACTTAGTCATTAAGCATCTGCCTTGGGCTCAGGTCATGATCCCAGGGTTCTAGGATCAAGCCCCGTTTCGGGCTCCCTGCTCGTCAGGGAGTCTGCTTCTCTTTCTGCCCCTTCCCCCTGTTTGTGCTCCCCCCGCCTCTCTCTCTCAAATAAATAAATAAAATCTTTTTTTTTTTTTAAAAGATGTGCCTGGGGTGCCTGGGTGGCTCAGTGGATTAAGCCGCTGCCTTCGGCTCAGGTCATGATCTCAGGGTCCTGGGATCGAGCCCCGCATCGGGCTCTCTGCTCCGCAGGGAGCCTGCTTCCCTCTCTCTCTCTGCCTGTTTCTCTGCCTACTTGTGATCTCTCTGTCAAATAAATAAATAAAATCTTTAAAAAAAATAAAAATAAAAAAAAATAATAAAAAAAGATGTGCCTGAGCCTTTACTGTGCTCACACGCACGAAGCTGAGGGTTAATGTCTTTGCTCACAGAAGCCTTTTCTGTAGAACAGCCTCATGTAAAAAGCACATTTTAGGAAACCCGGCTTCAGCATGTTAAGAGCAAACATTTAATTCCTTGGCCTGAGCTCCTTCAACATTTCTCCTCCACTGGGCGTGATGCCTGGGCCTCTCCCCACTCTGGTCCCCTACTACAAATGAGCTCTGCCATGTGCCCGCATCCCTCCACAACTCCAGACAAGCTCTAGCCACCAACCATCCAGAAGAGCCTTTACCTTCACTATCCAAGATTCCATTTTCCCACTGATGTGATCAAAACACCACTGGGAGGATAGGCCGCTGAATCCCACTGAGCGTCTCCCCTGAAAGTCCCCCCACAAGCCACAATTGAACCTCAATTCCTTATTCTGCTCTCGGACCCTGCTCTCAGACTCCCTCTATCCCAGCTGTTCCTGCCATGCCTTCCCTGGACAACAAGATGGTAAGTCATGGTGTGCCCCCAAAATATCTGGACACCAACTAGTAATTCCCACGCAGTCGGGCTTTTCACAGCATCACCCAAAGAATACACTTGTCCCAGCATCTAGCCCCCACAGACCCGCAGACAGAGCACTCCAGTCATGCTGGGCTCCAGACCCAGAAGTCTCGCGGGGCCCAGGCCATAGCCCACACCTGCACCAGGGGACCCTGGCTCCACCAGGCCTCCCCTCTCCTGTACCTTTAATCACTCCCTCCGTGCCTGCCTTCTCATCATCCCTCAAGTATGTGTTCAAGCCCAGGCATGGAGAAGAGGCTCATCTCACTGGACCAGTCCAATAGATTCTAGTGGTTCCCTGGCCTGGCTGTTGGGAAAAAGGCGTCGTTGAAACTTCCTCAGGTTCTATAGGCTGGTTAGTGATGCCCGTTAGGGTTGGGGAACGGGCACGGCGGGGCCCACGCCGGTTCATGTCATTCCCCCAACAAAGCTCAGTCCCTTTCCCTCCAATCAACTTTCCCGAGCTATCACGCTCCTTTCTCCCATAACAAACACCCACACATAATACACCCACGAATGGCCCCATTCCCCCACCCAAAGTGCTCCCTCCAAGGTCACCAACAGACTCCTTTTTGTCAAGTCCTGTACTGTTGCCCTGTTGCCGAGTGCCTCCGCAGCATTAGCTATGGTGGACCTTTCTCTGGAAATTCACCCCCCCCCCGCCCACCCTGTGGAATTCCAAGGCAATCTGTGTCCCTGGTGGTTCCTCGCCTTCCCGACCATTCATGCGGCTCTTCTCCCATTTCATCAATGCGGCCATGTTCCCGGCCCAATTTTCCAGCCTTCTTTTGCTCCTACCGAGGCACACCCTCCCTCTGAGATCTCGTCCACAGCTTGGTCCTTGGTAAAAGCCCTCTGGGCTCCTCACATGTCCTCCTAGGATCAGTCCTGCTGCCTACAGGCCACCGCCAAGAGCCAAAGGTCTGAAAACCCAGCATCTTCTCTCTCTTCCAGAATGGGCTCCCACGCTGGGGTTTCCACAATGCATAATGGGGTTCAAGGATCACATTCCTGGCCTGTGTCTTGACTCCTTATCTGCATCCACGAAACCACCACGTACCAAGTCCTCTTATTGAATATTTATCTAATTTCCAAAATAAAAACATAGCTTTATTATTTATTCTGACTGAAGAACATGATATATCATCAGTATATAAAAAAAAAATCAAACCAATACTTAAAAGTACGAAAAAGAAAGTAAAAATCACTCAAAATCCTACCACCCAGATATAACCACTCCAGCATTTTGGTGAACAGCCTTCCAGACATATCACTATGCATATATACACACAGAGATCTATGTATATAATTTATAGATGAGGAATTGTATTATACATACTGTTCTCACTGACACCTGCTTTTCTCTCTCAACAATATGTCATAGACATCTTTCTATGTCAATAAATAGAGCTCTACAAAATTATTTTAATTACTTCATAGTATTCCATTGTATGTATGTATCAGATTTTATTCAGCTGGGTCTCTATTGATCCTTTAGAATGTTGTCAAGACTTTATTGTCATAAACAATATTGTGGTAAATATCCATGTGCTTATCTCTTTGCTTATCTTGTGCAATTACCTCCTTAGGATAAAGTCCTACAAATGAAATTGCTGTGATAAGAGTATGCTATGTCCAGGGTTCCTGGGTGGCTCAGTTGTTGAGCATCTGCCTTCGGCTCAGGTCATGATCCCAGGGTCCTGGAATCGAGTCCTACATCAGGCTCCCCGCTCAGTGGGAAGCCTGCTTTTCCCTCTCCCACTCCCCCTGCTTCTGTTCCCTCTCTTAATGTATCTCTGTCAAATAATTTTTTTTTTTTAAGAGTATGCTATTTCCAATTGTGCCGCTCTGCCCTTTTGGCAAATGTACCACAATGTACTGCTCATTAACACCAGCATGTCTGCGCACACCCTCTCCAGCCCCGGGTTTCAATGTTTGGCCAAATCAGACAGCAAAAGACACTCATTCTTACTGTCTTTTCTTAAATTTTTAGTGAAAGTAAATGAGTATCTTTTCATGGGTTTTTTTGTCTTGGGGGGGTTTTTTTGGTCATTTGTAGTTATTTTCTTTGTGAATTTCCTGTTCATGTCTTTTGCCCATTTTTCTAATTAGATATTTATCTTTTTCTTAATGAATGGTAAGAGTTCTTTGCATATTTGAGATCAGATTAAACAATTATCTCTTATATATGCTTTTCCTTTCTTCACTTTTCTTTTAATGGTCTTTCTGGTACTTAAATTTTTAATCTTCATATATTCAAATTTATCAATCTTTTCTTTTATGATTTCTGAGTATCCCAACATGTTTAGAAGGAAAGTCCCTAGCTTAAGATGACCAAAATAGTCATTCATATTTATTCATTTGTATTCATGAATACTCTGTAGTCTTCATGGCTTGGTCTTATTGGAGTAAGACAGAAAACCAGCTTGCGTTGTAATGGCTGGCCCATGCCAACATCATTTATAAAATAGCCTATATTAGGGATGCCTGGGTGGCTTAGTTGGTTAAAATAGCCCATATTTTCCCAACTCAATAGAAATACCATTTTATCACACACAAAATTCCCTTAAATACTTATATCCTTTCCAAGCTCTGTATTCTGTCCCAGTGATCTATGCTTACATAAGAAGTTTAATTATTGTCCCTTTATAAAACATTTTAATACCTGAGAGGGTAAATATTCATCATTTTTCTTTTCAAGAATTTACTCTTTCAGGTTAGCTTTATATTATTTTTGCTAAATTTTAAATAATCCTGTTGGAGTATTGATTGGATTATCTTAATTTTGTACATTCACTTAAGGAGCATGGACAGACTTATGGCATTAAATCTTTTCACCAAAGAACTAGGGATAATTATCCAAGTCTCTTTTCTATCCCTCAGGAGGTCTTTCTGCTTTTCCTCATGCAGATTCTACATGTTTCTTATAAAGTTTATTTCCAGACATTTTGTGTTATTATTTTCTTCTTCACAGTATGGACAAGGCCTTTTATTTTACCTTCTAGGTAGTCATTTTGTAAATAGAAAAGCTATTAGTTTTTGTGTATTGTTTTGTTACTGGCCATTTTACTAAACTTTATTTTTTCTGTCTGTTTTCAGGAAATTATCTTGGATTTTCCAGATAAATAATCATCTTATCTACAAACTGGAATTATTTTCTCTCCTCTTCCAATATGTATCTTTTTTATTTCTTGTCTAATTATAATGCCTAGCAGTTTAGGGAAAGTGTTTTTTAAAATACTGATAACAACAGCTGCTATGGTCTAGTTTGTAGCTTTAATAAGAATATATCTAGGGTTTCACCAACCTAATGTCTCCTGTGAATCCTTTCTACTCCTGTGACCACTATCCTGGTCCAGCCCGTATTAATTTGTCATCTGTGTCATCACAAACGGGATGAACAAGGGTACAGGCTTTGAAGTCAGATGACCTGGGTTCAGGTCCTGAATGTCATTTAGCAACCAGACAATCTTGTTAAGTTATTCAAGATCATTGAAATTCCAAAAAAAGGAGGGGGGGGTGGTTGTAAGGACTAAGTGAGCTAATCCACATGCTATGTGCAGTATCTGTAAATGATGATGTTTTTTGGTCTTAGCCCTCAACTCCTCCTTCCAATCCTACCCCTATTCCATTCTCAGGTTGACCTGCCCCAATACCACTGCGCTCACAGCACTCTACCACACCCTCCCCTGCTCACAAGACTGCAATTATCCCTCACTGCCTACAGAATGAAGGCCCAAATTCTAAACTTGTGTCTGAGATCTTCCATTATTCAACTCCAACTTTCTTCCAGCCTGACTTCCTATAGCCCCATACACCCCCTCATCACACATCCCTCCCAAACCTTTACTCCAGCCTAGATGTTCTCCTCACTAATGGCTGCCTAATACCACACAGGTCCTCACTCTCCACTCAGATCCCTATATCAGCATTTATATGTATCACAAGTAATACAAAATTAAAATCTAAATGGGTTTAATAAAGTAGATTTAGCAGCTCACTTAATAGAATAGTCCAGATGCAACAGCCTTCAGGCACAGTTTGATCAGGGCTGGAGCAACATTTTTCTGTGATGTTTCAGGCTCTTCCCACCTCCATATGTTTATAATAGTCTCCGGTTGTGTTCCCAGTCACCAGATGCCTGCCAGGAATTAGATCCACAAGCTACCTCATTCAAATCCAGATAGAGAGATTGGATGTCTTTCTCTAGTCATCTAACAAAAATTCTGGCCTTCGTCTCACTGGGCCAATATAAACCAATCCTTGTGACTGTGTGTTGACTGGTGTAGAACCAACCCATGTGCCAAAAATGGGTCTGGGGGAGAAGGATTATCTTGGTTGCCACCCAGGACTCCCCTCCAGAGCCACACAACCATTGGAGATGGGTCAGGGGTCAATGACCTTAACTGCATTACAACCTCTTCTGCCTCACTCTCCTGGGACTCAGGCTTCCTTTAAGGCCCCAGAGTTCTGATAATGTGCCCACTCCCTTTTAGTTCCCAGACTCTCTGCTCAACACATGATAAGCACGGCCATATAGAATTTATTTATAGAGTCATTTGTCTGTTCCTCCCAATTAGTAATCACAGAACTGATTAATAAAGTCTATGAAACACTTTATACAAGGTAGCCCTTTCGACCTTCACAACAATCCTCTGAGACTCAGAGGGTGAAGTGACTTGCCCTGTGTCACACAGCCAGAGATGATGTTGCCCCAAATGCCACTGCAGTAAACTTGTGCTCCCTCTCTCTCAACAGACATGCACCCCACACACTCCGTCCTCCAACTGCCCACTCAGACCCGACCCAAAGATGCAAAAACCCACACCCCCAGCACCACCTCCTTTTTCCCACTTCACCTCAATTTCTTGAGCTCTTAGACTTCCTCCAAAAAGTACAAAGAAAGTTTTCTTGCCAGACAGCAGATTCTAAGATTTGTGTGACAAGGCCGGGTACAATTCAAATGACTCTGGGTGATTTAATCTGCTTGGGGCCAGGGTGGTAAATCAGTGCAGCCCAAGCTGCCACAGCCGTCCCAGAAACCCACGAGCCGAGCTGCTGGTAGGAGTTTATCTGCAGATCTGCAGGTGAGGGGCCTGGAAGCGTGAACCGCGGCCCGGGGAGTTCCCCTCTGCTGCACTCGGAATACATCTGGAGGGTCCGACGACCCACAGCCTCTTCCCGGCCTACGTGTTCCACCAGGAAATTGCTTTCCCAAGGATGCGGCCCCGACTCCTCTTCTCACCTCCCCCCTGCCTCTCCCCTCGCTCCGCTATCAGAACAGCCCCCCGCCTCCCGAGTCCAAGCCCCCACTGGGCTTCTCAGGGAAGGAGAGCAGGTCGTCGGTCAAGCTCCTACTGAAACTGCAGCCTGGCTGCCAGGTCCTCGCGCCCCCACACACACCCATTACCTCATTTCATCTCCACAACAACTTAATGAGCGAGGCATGTCCGTCCTCAGTTTACAGGTGACTTAATTGAGGTTCAGAGCGATTAAATAACTCGCCCAGGGTTATTACACACCGGGCAAGGGGGCAGAGCCAAGATTCAAATCCAGATTTCTCAGACTCTCAAATTCTCCTCCTGTGGCATCTGCCCCTCTGTGGAGACCAAGGGGAAAGGAGACAGCAGTCTTCCCTGGAACCATGTCCTTTGAGAAAAGAGGAGACTGAAGGGGAGTTGTTGCTTGGAGTGAATGAAACGAGAGTTTTTCCCATACACGAGAGATGTCAAAGGAGAAGGTAGGCACACTTAAGAGGCTCCGGCTGTATGCTGAGCAGGTGCGCCCACATGGGAGCCCTGTGCCAGGTGCCCGACACCCAGCATCTTCCCCAGGAGTCTGTCAGCAGTGGGAGACTGATAACCACTCCCCAACCCGCAGTCTGGAAGAAACAGAGTCCCCGTTTGTAGCATTTGCCCACTTCTGGGATGTAAGTACTCCCACCATGGCCAGCTTGGAGCCACCCACGGGACGTCCCTGACCACAGAGCTGAGAAGGGATCCCTTGGGTCGGTTCTGGAGCCAGCAGGAACGCATGCCAGCACACCACTGCTGTAAGTGAGGTTTATTAAACCCACTCAACAGATGAGACCCTACAAAAGGACACTCGGGCCTGAAATCCATTTCTTGGCAACTTTCTTAACCCACGTCTGTCCACAGCCTCATGCTCCCTGAACCAGGGGCAGCACAAAGGGCAGAAGGAGACCAGAGGGCTGAAGTCTAGCAGACTGAGGTTCAACATCAGGAAGAACTTTCTGAATGCCCCTCCAGGCTGCCAGGAAGGCAGTGTCTCACCATGCCCCGCACGCACTGAATGCTCCAGAAAGAATGAATGAAGAAATGAGTAATCGAATAAATGACAAAGCCATTACATTGACTCTTCAAACTCACCAAATCCCAAACTGAATTCATTCATTTTCTTTCCCCAGAAACCTAATCCCCCCCTCCCCCAGTATTTCCTGTCTCCGTTAGTACCACCAAGCCAGAAACCAGGGGGCCCTTGACTCTCCTTCTTCCTTGCTCCTCACTTGCAAGCAATCAACAAATCCTTTCTCCTCCATGTCCTGGTTCCTCCTGAACAGATGCTGTCCGTAACATACCCGGTCTGTCCCATGGTTCAGACTGTCACCATCTCTCTCTGAGCGGACACAGTACACCCTAACTGCCCTCCCGGCACTCCCCCAGGCCTGTACCCACTCCCAGCCCTTGTCAAATGCATCATCAAAGCTGTCCACGTGATCTGTCAAAGTCGGCCTCTGAGCATGTCCCTCCCAACCTTTCCATGGCTCCCCATTACCCAGTGCATGGAGTGGAAGTCCCTGGTCCTCCAAGGTCTGACCTCATCTTCCATTCCCATCTGATCCCTTTCCTCTTTGTCTACTACACGTTGGTGCTGATTCTGGAACAATACCACACTACATAGTGTCCTCTACACATCCTCCAGGCCCTGTTCATTCTACACTCCCTCCCCCTCCCACCTCCCTTCTCTTAGCCTCGAAAACTCCTTTAAGACTGAAGTAAGATGATCTAGAAGATGATTCCTGGGGGCCTTTCAGACTAATATTTCATGATGACTCTAATGCCAAGTCCTCATGGTCAAAGCCTTCTGGATGTTACAGTCACCACCTCTCTTCATGGGACCCTAAAAGGGTCTTTAGGGGACTTCTAGTTCAAGTCCATCTTTTTATAGAAGGAAAATCTCAGGCCCAGAGAGAGAAAGGCATTTGCCCAAGACCACACAGCAAGTCAGCAGTGGCAGAACCAGGGCAAGGAGCAGGCACCTGCGTCTCAGCCCAGGACTCTCTCAGCAACACACTCTCCACCCTGATCCCTTGATTCCAGCACAACCATCCTGACTGCCCCACCCCGACTCACCTCTGCACACCCAAGCTAGATTAGCATCTTTCCTGCCTCTGCTCACACAGCAACAAGGTCATTCCCTCACCTCCATTCAGCTTCCAGGGCATTCCACCTCCAGGAAGCCCACCTTGGTTATCAAGCTAAACGCACCCACCTCCCACATCCTTCCCCAAACCCCCTGTATTGGTCAGAACCCAGCAACTACAGTTTGATTCACTCACAGTGGTCAGTATCTTGTTCCATCTTGCCAGGTAGGACACACCAATGTCTCATCTTCTTATTTTCCCTCTCCTCCTTCTCCTTTTGCATCCTCCAGCTGATACCCAACTGTTCAACGTAACAGAGGATAGTGAAAAGAACATCTGAGGTCAGGCCCGTGCAGGGTCAGATCCCAATTTGGTAGATCCCTGACTGCTCAATCTTAATCCCTCTGTGCCTCGACTTTCCTTATCTCTAAAATGGGTCCTACCTCCCAGGGTTGCTCTGCGGAGTGAATGACATCACCCATGTTACAGGCCTAGTACTCAGTGGGCTCTCGATAAATGACAGCTCCTTTCCCCACTGCCTTGCTCGGTGAATCCCCAAGACACTTGGAGAGAAAAGCTCCTCTGGGCTGGGAGGTGGGCAGACTTGTGGACATTTTCTCTCCCTCCCATTTCCAACAGGCGACAAGCAGCCTGTGTGCAGAAACGCAGGGCGTATCCAACCCCCTTCCGCACCCCCCAACAATCTGCTTTAACCTTCCTATCTCAAATGCCTTGTTTATTTTAATAGCACCCGTTTCACTTTTCTGTACATGCAAAAAAGAAAAAAAAACTTATAAAAACAGATTTAAGAGGAAAAGAAGTATTTCATTTCTGCAGCCCTGTTTCTTTCTCAGGAAAAAGTGGCTGTGATTCTGGCAGGAGAGCGGGAAGCTCAACAGCTTCACTTCACCGCAGCTGCCAGAAGAAGTGCATTTCAGAGTGCAACAGAACCTCCAAATTAAACAGTATGTCTCCCAGCCAGGCGCTTCCTGTGCCCGATTCAGCTTGGCAGGTGACACCCCAGCTCGAGCAGGGATCCAGCCCCGACATGAGCAACTCGCGAGGCTCTCTGTTCCTGCCCACCTCCAGCACAGAAGATCTGGCCCGGCCCGGCCCTGGCAGAATGCTGACCTCCAGCATGAGGCTCCAAGAAGGGAAGGAGACCACTGGAAAGGGAGTGGACAAGCCTGGCCAGTGGCCAAGGGGACCAGGACCCCTCCCAGTCCCTGAACATTCAGGGACCGGCCCTTTCCTCTCCCCAGATGAGGGAGGTTTAGCATAAAGATCAGACCCAAGTTCAGGAAATCTGCGGCTATTCCTCCTCCTTGAAAGCTGTCATTTCAGAGGGCTACTCTGGATGGAATCCAAGGGTCACACTCCAGAAGGGCTCTGCTCCACCCCCCACAAGCTCCCCCTCAAAAGATGAAGAACCGAGAAAGCAGAAAATAGCACCCGACCTTCAAATATGCACAACAGAGACTGCCCCAGGGCAGAAAGCTGGCTGGGCCAGGACGGTGGTCCCCCTCCCTTGTCCCAAACCCCATGCCTAGTGATTCATACTGAACTTACTGTCCTTTGCACTCCTAAATTGCTTTCTCACTTTTTCCAGTAGACAAGATGAGCCCCACATTTATCCCTATGACATTTCGTCATGCTAAAGTCGCAGTATCGCTCTCTGTTGCTGAGATCTTCCAAGATCCCGTCTCTGCTCTCTGAGTTTTGTTCTGTCCTTTTTCTCTGTTCTGTCACCTGCTGTTACAGGTCTACACCCTTTATATCTCCTTCTGGGTCCTTGGCCTATACTGGTCAGAACAGGGTGAAGGCAGAGCCCCACACCTGCCTCTAAAGGCCTTCATAGACCGACCCAGTGCTCCCTCTCTGAACATCCCCAGGCCGCCCTTCAGCCAGATGGGAGCCCCCTCCATGCCCTCACAGCCATCCACTGTGCCCTCAAAAGCTGGAGAGACCCTACCTAGCATCTCAGGAGGCAATGCGATACTACAGAAAGATCCAGACTGGAAATGCAGCCCCGTCAGTCTTGGGAAAGTCATTTAACTTCCTGGATCCTCCATATCTCAACTGTACAATGGAGACCGTCACCTTTAGCGCAGGACTTGGGAGATTAAGATCGTGTATGAGAAGTATCCAGCTCACAACAGGTGCTCAATAAATAACATGTACCTCTCCACTCCACACGAGCTCGTTTCCTCACCCACCAGTCATGCAGCTGTCAAGGACCTGAAAGAGTTGCCCGGTCTTAGTGAACCCAAGCTGGCTCTAGCCTTCTTCTGGCTCTGGCCTTCTTCTCTAAGCACCACAGGTGCCACCATTCATACGAGGCCCTCATGCTAATCTGAGATCAGCCAAAGCCCTGGACTCCTGTCAAGGCAGGCTTCCCTTCCTGGACCTGTGTAATTGGTTTGTTTGTTTGTTTTTTTTAAGATTTATTTATTTGAGAAAGAGAGAGTTCGAGGGTGCACCCATGAGCAGGGGGAGGGACAGAGCGAGAGGGACACAGAGAATCTCAAGCAGACTCCCCACTGAGCACGGAGCCCCATGCCGGGCTTGATCTTACGACCCTGAGATCGTGATCTGAGCCAAAATCAAGAGTCAGACACTTATCTGACTGAGCCACCCAGGAGCCCCTGTGCCATGGTTAAAATAAACCAGTAACAGTAGTGATAACAGTCTAATCCTTCCAATCCCACTATGAAATAAAAGGGATCTCCATCTTGCCCATGAAGAAACTAAGGTGCAGAGACCTTCGAAAGATCACGCAGCAGGCAAGTGTGAAAGCTAAGCACGGTTCTGTCTGACCCTGAACACCATCCTCTCAACATTAGATCATTTTTCCTAAATGCCAGCCTAAGGGGGTGGGGGCAGACTTTGTCTCTAACCCCCTTGCATTTGTCTTTTTTGGCCTTGGCCCTGAGTTGGTTGAGCACCTTTGGGTCCTGGTATTGTCAGCCACAGGGGTGGGCACACCTCACCCCCACGTCCCAGCAGCTCTGTGGCCACCACCTTCACATAATAAAAGGGACTGGACTGAGGCGCCAAGCCCATTGCTCCCTGAGACCGGGACCAGTGGGTTCCTTGTCTTGCCCACTGGAGCTGATCTCCACATGTACATCCTAAGCTCCTTAACTCCTTGCCCTTGACTCCCCCACAGCCGAAGCACGGATCCAGGCTGGCCCCTCTTCCCCAGCCCTTCACCAGGACCCAACCACCTGCTGCCCAGCCCTGACATCTCTGAACTGACCACTGAACCCCCAGTAGCCAGGATTCCCTCCATCCAAGAGGCACCCCAAGGCCCCTCTTCCCAGCCACGTGTCCAGACTCTTCAGATGCCGAGCCCAACCCCCCAGCATGGCTCTCTTCCAGGATGGACCACTAGCCTTCACCCTCTGACTCCTCCTAGCCCAGGGTGCAGACTGGTTGCAGGGGGAGGAAATTCCCTGTTTGGGGCCCGGTATGCCCATGGGAAAAGGAGGGAATGGACCCAAGAAGCTGCTAGGGCTGGGGCTCAGGCCTATGGCCACCAAAAGGGCAACCAGTCAAGGAAAGGACTCCTGGAGATCCCAGGGGAAGCTCTAGTGGGTTTGTGGGCAGACCCTTGATCATGTCCGATTGGATGCCCAGAATCTGGAGCCTCTATCAGAAAACTGCCCGACAGTCCTCAGAGGATGAAACTTTGGAGCAAACCCACCTGCCTCCCAAACACAGTCACCCCCACAGTCAAAAAAACAATGAGCCCTTCTACACGCTCATCCCGTAAACACTTGCTTTACAAACCCATTCACAAAATACACTGTGAAAATCCACTCAAACAGAAGCCCATCAAGTCATTGAGTACACAGGGACCAAGCACATGCCACCTGCCAGGCACCGTCCTGGGCATGGGGGACACATCAGTAGCCAAACCAGACAAAGGTCCTACCCTTTGAGAGGTCTCTCATTCTCACTGGGACACCAACAGTAAAAAATAAACTTAAATAAGTAAATCACGTAGTGTACTGGAAGGTGATAAGGACAGGAGGAAATTAAAACCAGACAAGGGGAAATCAGGGGCCCTGGAGAGGGAAGGCAGCAATTTTAAGTAGGGTGGTCAGGGCCTCATTATGAAAGAGATACCTGAGAGTTCTTAGCCACATCTGCACAGCCCGAGGCTTCTGGGTCGACAGCACAGTTCTAGACATTCCATTCATGTTACCTCCCACAGTCAGGTAGATATTCCCAATCATAAACACCAGTCACAAAAACCTACTTAGGGAACCAAACACCACAAATCTGGGCCACTCCAGGCAAGAAAGTTGATAAACGCCACCAAGTCCGTGGGGACGACCACAAGACCCACCTCTTCTGGCTCATGTCTTCTGTTTCTTCCTCCACGTACTGCCTAAATCCACTGTCTTCACCTCGTCTTCTCCACCTCCCTCCCAGACACCCTGAAGTCTCTTCCTCCGTCCTCGGAGCTCCCTCGGAACCGATCCTGGAAAGGGAGGCAATACTCTCTTTCCTAAGAAGTACCTTCCCCTCCTGTCTGCTTTCCACACTTGATCTGCTCCTTGCTGATGGCACCTGCTACTGGTCCATGCATGGGACTTTATGATTAACAGCATTTTCAGGCAAGGAAAGAAAGGGACACGGAGGAGAACACTTGAAGGAGACGATAGAGTCATTCATTCATTTGTGTGTTTGTTGCATGAGTATGTATTAAACATTCACAAGGTCACCTGTGCCAGAGATGGTTCTAACGGGGTGGGGCAAGGGAGACACCTGTGAGCAGAGCAGCTGAACATCCTACCCTCGTAGAGATTACGCTCTGGCAGGGAGAGAGAAACTGTCAACAAAATAAACACATAAACAAAGAGTGACGTTCAATGATGATCAGCATTATGGAGAAGATTCAAGTGGAAAAGGGGTAGGGAGGGGGTGCAATTTAAAATAAGGACGTCCTCTGATCCCAGGGTCCTGGGATCGAGCCCCGCATCCGGCTCTCTGCTCAGCAGGGAGCCTGCTTCCCTTCCTCTCTCTGCCTGCCTCTCTGCCTACTTGTGACCCCTGTCTGTCAAATAAATAAATAAAATCTTAAAAATAAATAAATAAAATAAAATAAGGATGTCCTCACTCTCACGAACACTTCCATTAAGAAAAACATACCCACAGATCACTTCTCAAACTCACTGTCTCTCTCTCACACACACACACACAAACACACATACAACACACCTTCCCCTGAACATACACACCAACACACTCAGCACGCACACACAACCCCAAGCCCAGTTTACTCAGAAACACACCCTCAAGGTCACACAGAGACTAGAAAGTCAGAACAGGACCCTCGGTAGCCAGAAGGAAAGGCGGGCCAGAGAGAGACCCCGACTTGCCCAGGGCTAGCAGCGGGCCAGTGACAGGCCAGGTATGACTCCGGCCCCAAGTTCTTTCCAATACACCACACTCTCCCCTGTCCATTGGCCACCACCCCCAGCATGCAACAGAGGTTCCCACACTTGTCAAGTCCCACAGGGAGGCACACAGGCTTGCATGGGGACACACGCATGCGCACAGACATGCATATTCACACCCAAACGCAAGCCTCATCCTCCTCTTCCAGGCAGCAAAGTGGGGCAAGATTTGGACAACTTCTCACAATTTTAGCTCATCCCCTTCACGCTCAGCCTCTCCCACTGACCCCGCACATGCCAACGGTCCCAGCCACCACTGCATTTTCCTCCAGCCCGAACCCAGGGCCACGGGTGCCCCAGACGGCATGTGCGTCATACAAAGGCACCATATGTGAACGTGTACATGTGCGGTTTGCCAATGCAGTGGACACATTTGTAACTATATGTGCGCCAGGGTGGGGGGAGGCTGCAATGTGTGAGCATTGTATATGTATGTATATGTGTGTGCAGGTGCACGTCTGTGCACGTGTGGGCACGCTCTCAGGAAGACAGAGAAATTTATCATCTAAATCTTGCTTCTCCGGGGGATGAAAGCAAAGCAAAGTTCGGGTTTAAATCACACCACCACAGGCAGGAGGGGTTCCCTTGCCTTACATGATTATCTGCATGCGGTGTGCAGCAGAATGGGCTGGCAGGCAGGAGGCAGCGAGCGACCCGTCAGCAGGGAGTCATTTGTTGTCTCCAAGCCCTTGGGACCTGCAGTGGCTGCTCCAGGAGCAGGGGACCTGGAGTGCAGTGGCAAGGAGCCCCTGCCTGTCCCAGGTGCCGGGAGATAGGATAGGAAGGAGCTGACATCCAACTCGGGTTTCCCTGTGCTACAAAAAAGCAGAGACCAGGAAAGAACCTCGAGGCCAGAGAGAAGCCCAGGCACTTCTTGGCCTGGAAGGAGAGGGGGTCCCTGCAAAGGGTAGACCGGGCCCCAGGGCAGCCCTCACTCCAGCCAACCTCTCCAGGAAGTCAGAGCCAGAGGCGTTTTACCTGACTTTCCTCCCTGGGTGGGCATCTCTTCCGCACCTCTATCTCCATCCCTCTTTGTCTTGGTGGGATTGCTCTTTGTCTCTCCCTATCTCTCAGTCTCTGGGATTCTTTTATCTCCTTATGTCTGAGCGGCCAGCCTTCTCCCTCCATTTGCCTGGCTGGCCCACTTCAAGTTCCTCCATCAGCTGTAACTTCAAGGCTTCCCCCTGTTGACCCCTGTCCCCTGTGGTCATGCTGGGGACACATCACACACCTCCCAGAGCATGTCATCCCCCTTGAGCCTCTTATCATTTGGGGAGACAGGCTGAGAGAGTCAGGACTGGAAATCCCATAGTACAGTGCTCGCTTCGGCAGCACATATACTAAAATTGGAAATCCCATAGTACAGATGAGGAAACTGAGCCCCCCTCAACTAGGAAGCTTGCCCAACACCACGCAGCAGGCATGGAATTAAAAATCCAAGTGTGTTTCCTGTGCACCCAGCCTCCCCTAACTCCACACTGCCTGGAAGCATGAGCAGGTCTCCCCAGTACCCCTGCCCCTAAAGCAAAGAGAATTTAAGAACTTGGTGCCAAAACAAAACCAAAACCAAAACCAAAACCAAAACCAAAAACAACTCATCGGGCGCCTGGGTGGCTCAGTGGGTTGAAGCCTCTGCCTTCCGCTCAGGTCATGAACCCAGGGTCCTGGGATCAAGCCCCACATCGGGTTCTCTGCTCCGCAGGGAGCCTGCTTCCTCCTCTCTCTCTGTCTGCCTCTCTGCCTACTTGTGATCTCTGTCTGTCAAATAAATAAATAAAATCTTTAAAAAAAAAAAAAAAAAACTCATTGCCAGACCAAGCCTTGAAACTGCCTCCAACTCACTGGAAATTGTAGAAAACCTAAGTGCCGAGATGGGAGGCACGGGGTGTCTGCATGTCCTCCCACAGACACCCCATCACCACCCGGCTCTCCCCCCGAATCCAAAGTGTCCGTATGTCCCACATTCCCTGGGCCCACCTGGAACAGATGGGCTTCCCGCTTCTTGAGAAGGTGCCTCCCGAGGTCTCAGTCTCCCCATCTGTACAATGGGAACTGTGGGTCTTGCTTTCACTGTTGAGCCAGGCTCCTGCACCTGAAACACAGCAGCTCCTCTTCCTCTCCGGGACCCTGGTCCCTAAAAGACCTCTGACTTCAGCCACTTCCAAAGGATCCCTGTGCCCCCCAGGGGCCCACGCGGGCTTTAACCACGTGGCAGCCTGGCAGCGACCGCGAGGCTGCGGGCCCGGAAACCAAGCCCCATCTGCGGCAAGGTCCACCAGCCTCCCGAAGCCTCTACCGCCGCCTCCAGCCCCCACCCGAGAGGCGTCAGCACCAACGACCCGCCAGGGCCTGCCCATTTTCCTTTCTTTTCATTGCTGGCTCCGCGCACGGTTATAGAAGCAGGTCTCCACAGAGTAATTTACTGGCAGAATCTCTCCCAGAATCCAGCTTGAAACCAAGCTGTAAAAACAGCTTCGAGTGTAAATAATTCATGCAGACAATATGACTTTTTTATGTAAATTCGGTGCATTAACCCTCTATTATAATGATGGACGACAGATAGGGGCGACGTTGCCTTGGTAAGAGCTAATGGATGGCCGCCATAAATTCACAGCACATTTTATTGTGTTGCTGGAAATTGTGCCTTCAGGCAGTGCTGTTTACTTTTATGTAAAACTCTAGGTTCCCTAAATATTACAAATATTTTACATCTAGCTCCTCAGCATTTGGGCTCTGCCCACAAATCAAGCTTTCTCCATGTGAGTTGTAATTAAAGGTTTGTTGTTTTTTTTTTCCTGGGACAATTATCTCCAACTATAAAGAGAAATATTTTTCCCCTTTAGATGTTCCGTCATTGACTTATTAACAAATCCTTTGAAGAAGGAGGTGGGAAGCGACTCACTGTGGTACTTGGCATGAGTGGATCCACACAAGAAGGGGCGCTGTGGGTCCAAGAGCTTGGTGGCTGGCTTTTATGTCTGCCTGCCACTCTGGTTTATTTACACATATGATATTCCGGGCCTTCCTCCCACCCCCCTTTCCTTTCTATAATTCATGACCACTTTAGCAGGGTAATTCCTCCAGCCACCTTTGCAAGAGATTGGCCCCTTGCAAGCCCCCTGCCCATGCTCCTCTGAGGGTGTAGACGGCGGGACCTCACGCCTGTGAGGGTCAAAAGCAGAGTCTTCACAGTTGGCTGCCTGTACGCAAGCTGATTCACCCCTTTCTTGCCCTACCCCCACCCCGACCCCCTCACAGGGCCCAGAGCACCTGGGACGGAAGCTCGGGTTGCCTGCATTCATTCTCGTCCAGTTCAAAGTGCTGGACTCAGTCCCTGCCCAGGCGGAAGTCATGAGGATGCCATGGAGTCTTGCACGAGGTCTGGGAAGAACCTCAGAAGCTTCTTAATGAAGGGAGGCAACAGCTGGAGCAGCAATCCTCCTTAAAAATCACCCTCACCCCTGTTTGTTATAGTCATCAATATTAATGGCCACTCTGTTAATATTCATATAGCCACGTTAACATCATCCAGAAGCTCTTGGGATCTCGAAGCCCTTCTAATGGCACGTGGATTCTGCCTCCAGGGCCCCCACCCTCTCTGCCGGTCCCTCCCCATGGGCATAACACCCATCCAACACCCATCCCAAACCGCCCTCTCTGAGCAGCACCTGCCTTCGGAAAGCCAGAGCCACGCGGGATTTGACGTGATCTCAAAGTCCCAGGGACTCTGTCGTGAGGATGGCACAGAGAGACGGAGAGACGTTTCCTGCCTCTCCCAGGGGGCACAGGAAGGTTCTGGCAAAGGCGGCTCAAGAAAGAAAGATAGTTCATTTCCCCCTAAGGGCTCATTTCCTGCAGAGTCAAAAAAAAAAAAAAAGACACGTTGGTTAAAAACAAAGATGAGATATCATTTTTCATCCATTAGATTGGCAAAGATAATTATAATAATAATGGCAACAGCAGCGACCAGCTTTCTTCTTATACATCGGCGCTGTGCTTAACCCTCTGTGCCTGCTCTTAGCTGAATCTCGTCACACCTTTACGGACAGCAGGATGCAGTGTGAGATGAAACGGACACTCTGCTTACCCTCTGACCAGCAAGTCCAGTTTTAGGAATCACCTGCCTGTTCACAGTTGAAACCACCGCTCCCTCTAAGAGAAACCCTCTTGCCGTTCTCTTCCACATCCTCCTGTCCTACCCCTCTCTCTCCCCTGATCCTGTCTCTTGCCCATTCATCTTTGGACCTCATTGTCACTGCCTCAAAGAAGTCCTCCCTGACTCCCGAGTCTAGGTTAACTTCTCTTGTCTTACTCTCTCCCAGCCTGAACTTTTCATTCATGCTTTGAGCACTTTTCCTTTGTACTCCCTATCACGTGCTTATTGGATCACGATTTGTGTGTAAGCGCTCAAGCCATAAGTTCATTGCACAAAACCACTGTCTCCCCCGCCGGCAGGGGCTGGATGTCCCGTCTCCTCACTACATCACAAACTCTGTAAAAGCAAGGACTGACTGTGTTGTTTTACTCACCCTTTCAATCCCTAGCCTAGCACTGGGTTGGCATGTAGGATGCACTGGATAACATCTGTGGTATGAATGAACGAACGAATGAATGAGTGAATGAATGAATGAACGAATGAATGAGTGATTGAATAAAAGAATGAATGAACAAATGAATGAGTGAATGAATGAATGAACGAATGAATGAGTGATTGAATGAATAAATGAAATTCACAAAGATATATGCACATGGAAGTTCATTGCAGGGATATTTGTAAAAGCCAAACAATTGGAGGAACACACACCACTATTAGCTGGCGACTGGGTCAGTAAAATGGGATCCCTCCGTGCACACAATGCAGGCATTCAAACTGAGAGGTGGGTCTCCGTGTATTGATATGAACGGTGTCCATGACATATTGCTGAGTGGGGGAAAAAAAAGCAGGTGACAGAACAGCATGTGTCGTCTGATCTCACTCGGGGTAGAGCTGCATACGTAGAATCTATTTGTGTATATTTATGCACAGAGAGAAGTCTGGAAGGACGTTCACCAAAATGTTATGTGGTTATCTCTGGATGGTAAAATCTGAGGTGATTTTTACATTTTTCTTTGAACTTTTCCATATTGTCTGAATTTTTTGCAAGGAGCATATGTATCCTTTTTTACCAAATGATAAAGCTGCTTTCAAAAGAAAAAGTATAGGTACATTGGGCAAGGATGGGGGGTTGCCCTGGGAGGGGCTCCATCTGAGGCCAGGGGGGACCAGACAGAAGCCGGGCGAGGGGCTGTCTGCCCTCTGGCATGGGCTGGGCACACCCCCCCCAGGCCCCAACGGGGGTGTGGGGGGAGACATTTCGGGCCAGAGCCACGCCCACCGCCCCAGCCCTTCTCCAGGCACACCATGCCTGTCCAGAGTGGAGTTTCTAAATAGGGATTTCCACATTTGATTCTTCTGACATGCTTTACCGCCTCAGAGCTATTTTGCAAAATTCATAGCGGTTTTCACAGGCTCGGAGCTTCCTGGGACCAATTCCATTTTGAACAATAGCGGAGTGTCTGCTTACGGGCGGGGTGGGCCCACCCCAGAGCAGCCTCCCAGCCTCTGTGAGCTGGGACTGTGGGGCTGAGTGTCGAGGCCACGGCATGAAAATACATGAGCTTGCCCTTGTCCTCGTCCTCACCCTCCTCCCGTGGAGGAGAGAGAAGGAGGAAAGCAGCTGCCCCCCTCCCTGCCCTCTGGTGCCAGAGGGGACTCCCCCCCCAGGAGGTGAGCGGAACAAAGCCCTTCCCAACATCCCTCCCTTCTTACATGGATCACCTCCTGTGGGGGTTTCCTGACCTAAGAACCACCTAAAGCCCTCAGAAGCTAATTGACTTGGCCAAGTCAAGGTCACAGGGCAAGAAAATGGCAGGGTGCAGGACAGAAACCAGAGCTCCTGCTGTTTGCCCAGTGCATGCATGCCTTAATTTTAAAAAGGCTTGGTGCCCCATTCCTAAGATCAATCCAAGAGGTAAAGCAGCATGGTCATTACCCCCAAACGAAGCCATAAAAGACCCATTACTGGGCTCCCTGTCCTTAGCCCTGCCTTCCCTCACTCAGTACCCAGGATGATTTCTACACAAAGTGCTCACCAGCTATTCCTCTGCTTAAAAGGTTTCTATGGCTTCACACTGCCTATTGGTGGTGGCGTAGGCGGGGGCTCCTAAGCTTCTTAGCCTGACGCTTAAGGTCTTTTGTGATATGGCCCCAGTAGCACTCCAACCACAGCCATCCCCACTCCTCCCCCTGCACACTTCTGCTCCCAATGACTTCAAATTCCCCCAGCCTTCCCTGCTGTCCTGCCTCCACACCTTAGCCCGTGTTGCTCCCTCCCTGCTTCCCCCAGAAAACTCCTACTCATCCTCTAGGACCTGGGAGTCACCTCATCTGGGAAGTCTTCCCTAATTCACCCCTGCTCCCAAGTACATCCCATCCATCCGTGCCTCCTTCGGCTCCCCAGCCCCCTGTTACTATTCTTTCAATTGAGACTTTATTCAACAAGTATTTATTGACTACTTACTATGTACTGGCCCTTTTCACAGCATCCACTACACATAATGTGTGTTTCTGGAAGTTCCTTAAGGGCAAGAACGTATTACCAAGGTCCAGCCCCATCCTATTTCCTAACTATGTGGCAAAGGCACAGAGCATCAGCCCCATTTCACAAATCCAAAAATCAGGGATCCCTTGGCAGGCCACGTGCATGAGCAAGAAAAGAAAGGTTTCCTAAAATGCAAACCTCACATGGCAACCCCCAACTCTCAGTGACACCCCCCCCCCCACTGCTATCCCCAAACATGTTACCTGCTCAGCCCACCTCCAGGCCCCTGCAAGGGTAGGCCTGGCTCTCTCCCCTCTCCTACATTCTCCCACCTTCCTAAGCTTTTCCTCATTCTACCCAGACTCCCCCTCTCTTCCCGCTGGGCCTCTGCACCTGATTTTATCCCCACCTACGACAATCCTCTGTCTTGTTCATCTTGGTCTCTCAAATGCCTGATACATAGTGAATGCGTAAATAAATGAATTAATGAATGATATCTTATAGGTGTTGCAGCCTCAAGATGTCTAAAACTCACCATCCTCCCTCCAAAGAGAACACCTTCCTTCCTCCTTCTGTGTCCACAACCATCCAATCACTGGGGCCACAGATCTGGTGGCACCCCAGCTCGTCCCCTCCCCCTACCCATTATCTAATCAATTTCTGCCTACTATTGATGCTGATTCAGCAATTGTCTCTGACACCCCCCCCCCCCCGCTTCATTCCCACTGCCTGGGCTCAGGCTGATCCCCCAGCAGCCCGGCCCCCATGTTTCCCTTCCAGAACTGCCTCCTGCTCTAGTCCCCCCTCCCTGCAGAAGCTACAGCCACGCTCCACCCTGCCCCTCTCCTTCTTAAAGGCCTTCACTGGCTCCCTATTGCCCTAGGATGTGCCCCCCGGATGATCTGCTCCAGGTACCCCAACTTCTGCCAGCTCGCTCCTTCAGGATCTCACACCCATCAGAATGGACCAGACTACTTCGTGTCTGCCCTCCCTCAGCCTGGCTCCCCCTCTGGGCTTCTTCATCAGCTAACCCCTCCTCATCCTCCAACATGTGCTCAATGATTTTCTCCCCAGAGCAACTTTTTCTAACCCTACCTCTGACCCCACAGCGTCTCCTTCTCAGGGCTGACGGCCCTCCTCTGCGGCCCCCACGAACTAGCACCTATTCATGGGCTCATCTCCCCCGCCGTGCTGGGAGCTCCCCACGGGCAGGACATCTAGTGCCCGGGGAACATGGATCATTGCGGTTTGGGACATGGGAGGTTTCGTTTCCCAGCTGACACACAAGGAAATAGAGGGGCACAGTTGGCACCACTTTCCCAGGGCCTCAGAGCTGGCCAGCCGTGGAGCCCCAGCTTGATCCCAGCCCTCACTATTTGCAGCGGTCTGTTCTTTCCACTGCATTTCAACTCCCTCTCTGAGCTGCCCTAGCAAGCATCACACATGCACACGTGCTCACACACACATGTGTGCACACACACACCTCTACATGTATAGGCATGCACACGGCCACATCCAAACACACACAGATAGCAGAACCGACGGGCACGCCTGATGACCCGCACACGGGTGTCTACGTGCAAGCGCCCCCTGATGTCTGCATATGAATGTGAACATACAGACATGTGCACACAGTACGTGCATGCAGAACCCCCACAGAGGCACCCAGGCACACAGACAGACACGCACACCTGCCCGCTCACAAACACTGAAATGCCTGCAGGCACAGCCTGCAGAGATGTATACACACACGCGTTCAGGGGTGCACGCGTATAAACCCACCAGCCGGAGACCGGCGCCCCGGCACACACAGACATGGAGACGCCCTCATGTACCCCACGTGGGCCATCGTCCGCGCACAGGCCACACGTGCACACGCACGCACACACAAGGACAGATAGGCATACCCACGGGCCCCCTAACAAGGCGGTACGCACACGGGCTGGCGTGCACAGAGTACAGTTAGTAAATGCTAGTGAACGCTAGTGAATGGCACAGGTCAATGGAGCTGTCTGCCAGGGGCGGGGGCCCTGTCTGAGGTACCTTGGGGCGCTCTCATTTTTGCAACTCAGGAAGGCAGCTGACATACCAGCCTGGCTGTGATGGTATTTTGCATAAATGCTAATGTATTAATTACCATGTACAGTACACAGAGCTGCCATTTAAAAGAAAAAGTTAAGACTTTTTAATTCAAAAGCCCCATGCGGGGTGGTGGGGGTGGGGGGCCTGCCCCACATGGTGAGTGAAAACAGGCAGGGCAGCCTGGCCCACCCCCACTGTCCCTGCACTCAGGTCCCCACCTGGGGGCTTCTGGCCAGCCCTCTGCCTCGGGGGGCTTGGTGCTCTTGAGGGGGACCGCAATGGTACCTCTGGAGCCCAGGGTCTAGAAGAGGGGTGGGGGCTGTGGAGAGCAGGTAATGCCTGACCTGGCAGAGGTGTAGTCCTTGGGGGGGGGCAGGGGGGCTATTTCCTCCATTCTGTTCATTCTCTGCAAGATAACTGGAGGAACCTTTTAAGCCAATGCAACAGCTTATGTCCTGGCCAGGCTTTAATCCTTTCAAAGGCTTCCCCTGGCTCCTGGAGTCAAGTTCACTCCCTAGAAGAGCCTGCGGGGCAGTACCCAGGGACCATTTCTCTCCTACCTCCTGAGCCCACTGCCACCACACCCCTCCTTCCTCCCCAGACACCTAAGCCGCCAGCCCTCCCCCTCAGCGCCCCCAGGCTTCCGTCTTGGACCACCACCCTGGGGATGCCTTTGGACCACCACCCCCCAGGAGCCCCCTCTCTTCAGTCACTCTCCTTACATCACTAGGGGTTCTTGGGACCCGCTTTGATGGTTTTCCTTGCTCAGCACTACCCTGTGCCCCCACCGCAGAGGGAGTCATGGGAAGCTGGGTCTCGGCTGTGCTCCCCTTATCTCTATACTGCAGCCCCTTGAACCGGGGTTGGCACTTGGTAGATGTTCCATTAACCACTTGTTACATGAGGGAAGGAGCTGGAAGGAGAGGGCTGCCCTTTCCAGCCAGCCCCCCCTTGAGATGAGAGCTCAGGCAGGAGTGTTGTCTCCACCTGCCTGGCAGGACGGTCCTGGCTCTTCCACCTCCCACCGTGGGCTCACGTTCCAGAGCGGCAGGCGTGTCCAGCATCCCGTGACACCTTGGACACCAGTGTCGAGGCCCCTCAACAGTCACGTGAAGGGAGGCTCGAGCGGTACTTTAAGCAGCGACAAGTCGCTCCTCAGCCTCTCCCTCTCCCTTCATAGCCACCGTCTCTCATGAGCCCTGCCAGGGAGGCACCGTTTCCCTGATTTCAAAAGAAATTCGGGCTCCGAGACGTAGGTGATTCACCCAGAGTCCCACAGCTGGCCGAAGGAGGCAGAACTGAAATCCACGTTGGACGCCCAGCGTGGGGTTCCTCCACTATGCCGCTGACCTCTCCCCCTGCACCCTGCGGGCTCCTGGCAGCTGGGATACAACAGTGACAGAAGGTCCTAAACAGGCCCCACACACACCACGCCTCCTCCCCACAGGAGCAGGGGGGCCAAAGTGGTCCTGCCAGGCAGGCCAAGGAAGGTCCCTGGGACCAAGCCGTCTCCCTGGCCAACACAGATTGGAGCCTTCCTTCCCACACCCGCTCAGCTGTCAGGATAGCAGCACACCAGCTGCTCCCTCCCTCCCAACCCCGACCTCTCTCCCCTCCATCCATCATCTCTCATTTATACTTCCATGATAGCCTCCGATCCAGACCCTCAGATCTGCCCACCACCTAAAACCATCTTCCCTCAGCTCGACTCCTATTTCCCTCTCCGATGACTTCCCCACTTCCCACACCAGCTCCCCCCAGTCACTGCCCTTAAAGCGGTTTGTAAATGCGCATCATTGTCTAAGAATGCACACTGAGTTCAAATCCTGGCTCCGCCATGTCCTAGCTGTGCCGCTTGGAGCGAGTCACCCAACCTCTCTGTGCCTCAAGCGCCTGATCCATACAATGGGCATGATCCTCATCTTGTCCTCAGAGGGCTGTTGTAAGGCTAAAATGAGTTAAAATGTATAGAGCACCAAAAGCAGTGCCTAGAATCTAAAAAACACAGATGTAAGAGTTTGCTGTTATTTGTAATTAGTTTTCGTGGTATCTGGATTCCCGTCTTTCCCCTCCGTGAAATTATAAACTCCGTGAGGATGGGGCGGCTGTGCAGAATCTTCTTGGAAGCAACTCCAGCCCCTCATTGCCTGGGGCCTTTGTGCTACTCTCCCCCTTCTGACTGGGTGTGGGCCCAGGGGGAGAAGAGGAGCATGCCCTCAGCAGGAAATGCTGTCAGCCTGAGTTCCAGCCCTGATGGAAATGACAGGCGGCAGCCAGAGAGGACGGCTCCCCGTGGAGGGCTGCGTGGAGGACTGCGTAGGGGCTGTACCCTGCAGAGCCCCAAGTTCCCGGCGAGCCCCCGCAGGGCCTCAGCTCCCTTTGTCCGGAGGTCAGGAGCAGCTGGCCAGCTGCGGGGGAGTTCCGCTGCCCTACTCCGGCCAGCGGCCCAGATGTGCGTGTTTGCACAGCCGAGTCCGGGCTCTGAAGGAGCCTTGTTGGGCATCATGAAAGGGGGTTTGTGTGAGGCAGACGGCCTCCGCACCCCAGCCTGCCTGCCTCCAAGACAGCGAGCAGGAATGCAGCCCGCAGGAAGCCCTTCCTACCAGGCCTGCCAAGTGCCTTTCTCATGCCTGAGAGGTCAGGGCCACAGCCAGGATCGGGTGTAAGGAGCGGGTGCCAAGTGCAGACTAGATGTCTGGGTTTCCTGTCCTTCCTCAGTTTCCTCTCCTGTAAGTTGGGGGAGGCCCCAACCTCTCCTTCCACTCAGGGGCGGTGGGGGATGGAGGGAGCATATGGGGAGGATGGGAAGCCTACAGCCTTGTAGGCAGAATAGCAGCGTGACTAAGAGCTCTGGAGTCAGGAAGTCCAGCAAAGAATTTTCCCATCTGTGGATCTCGGTTTTTCACCTGTAAATGAGGATCATAGCTACTACCTCCCCAGAGTTGTCTGGGGATGAAATGACATAACAGGAAGGGAGGACGGAGCATGTGCTGATGCATAACAGGTCCTCAATAGCTCTGTGTTCTCGCTCCTTCTCTCTTCACTGGGCTCCAAAAGGAGGGATCTGAGGCTGTTGAGTGCACTGAGGATGTGGGCTCCTTCCTCCCACTGTTCCAGAAGAAAAGCTGTGGCCGGAGGCCCCCACACCAGGCACGGTGCCCGACATCTGGGCAGACTGTGTGCCAGGCATAGGACTATTTCGAGGTAGAAAAGTTTCTGCTCCCCAGCGTAGTCCCTGGGCACAGGGAGTGCTGGATGCCCAGATACAGCCCATCCTTGTGGCCAGTCCAGACTTGGGCAGGGCCAGTCCCGCATTCAGCTGGTTTGCCGGGCAGTGCTGTCCTTGAACCCAGTTGGTCACTGGGCAGTGTTAGTCTCTGGACATAGATGGCCCCTGGAAACAGTCTTTGAGCACAGTCAGACGACATACAGTCAGTCCCTGGGCACAGACGTTCTCTGGTATAGTCAATCCCTGGGTATTAGTGGCCCATGGGTCCAGCCAGCCCTCAGGAAGGCAGGGAAGACAGACTGAGTCCCAGGGCAAAGATGAGCTGCAGACACCATAAATCCTCCAAGGGTCTCCAAGAGCAGTCGTTCCCCTGAGAACAGGTGTTTCTGGGCTCAGTTGGTCCTTGGGCATGGTGGGTCCCTATGCTTCATCATTCCATAGGCACGGTCAGTCCCTGGAGATGGCTGCTTCCTGGACCCAGTTGCCCCCCGTCCCAGGGCACAGCAATCCCTAGGCACGCACAGTGGTCAGTCTCCAGACACCACTGCTTCTGGGTTCAGTTGGTTGGAGACAGGCTTTGACCTTAGGACAAACTGGATCCCAACACAGTCCCTTGAGATCCCCCCACCTTGATTAACATGCTTAGACCCATCACCCCTCTCCTTTGGGGCCCAATCCCTCTTCTGAGGGCCTGAAGAACTGGGACCCACCGCGGGGAGAGGAAGGATCCTCTGGAGTCCCAAGAGCCCTGGCATGGCCTGCTTCATGGCAGGTGGAGGTGGCAGGATAGGAGAGTGGTGGAAAGAGAACCAGGATGGGAGAGACAGAGAACTAGCTCTCTCCAGCAGTTCGCCTCGATGCAGGGGAGGGGGTAGAACTCACGGTAGAAAAGGCCCTGGCCTGGAGCTGGAGACCCTCCTTCTCTCTACCCTGCCCTCTCTGTGTTCTCTAGACATACAGGATGGATCCCAGAGGCCTGTGGAAGGAGCACGGCGGACTGCTACTGAATGTCAGCCTGCCCTTGGGGACAGGTGCTGGACGAGTTCCTTCTAGTTCTGAGGAATTCATTCCCAACCAGGTGGCCATCCCTGTTCAGTCCCCAGCATCTTCACAGCCTTGGGCATGGTACTGAAGGGGAGTGGGAGGTGGCCAGACCTGGGTATTGTCAGCTCTGGGCAACTGCCGGTTCTAGCTTTCTGACTCCTCCTGGGTCGGATCAGTCCCGCAGCTCCATTACTACGCACTCCGGCGGGGAACAGAGCAGCAAGCTCCCGGGGTGGGGCTCTAGCCCACAAGGAGGTCCTGTCCCCAGGCCTGTGTGGTCCTCATTCCCTTCAGCCCCCATTATTCTCTGAAGGGGGCATGGTTTCTGCACGATGATAACATGATGTGGCATCCCAGTAGCCAGCACCTGCCTCGTTCTGCCCACCTTCCTCCCCCGGCCCCCATGCACATCAATGTTTAATTGAATTGCCAGCATAGTGGTGCAAGTCACATCTGTTTCGGGGTCCGGGAATGGAGTGAACGACACTTGCCAGTCCCCCATTACGGGGGGGCAGCACCCCCACACATGAACCCTGCCATCCCAGACAAGACGGTGCTCGAGGACCATTCTAGATCAGCACACAGAGATCCCCGGGGTTTGCACCATCAACAAGGAACTGAAGGCAAAGCTGACTTTTAGGACAGGAATGGGCGAGGGAAGAGCACGCGGCAAGGGGATTCTATGCCGGCGGAGAAGGGAAATTGACGACGGGGTGCTCTGGGAGAATTGGCCCAGCCAGGGCTCCCCAGCTGAGGTCTTCCTGCTGCAGACCCCCAGGGGTGCAAGGGCTGGCCTCTGTAAGGTTAATAATAATCTACTTACAATTTCTCTCTCCCTGGCATCCCAACCAAAGCCATTTGACTGGGAGTCCAGGAGAAGAACCTCCACCAAGAGCCAAAACCCTAAGGCTGAAGAGACAAACAGACCTAAACTAGGTCAATCCAGTTCAGGCTGGTCCCAACTGACTGCAACTAGCTCTGACTGATCCAAGCTGGCTCAAGTCAAACCAGACCTGTCGGGGCCAATTCCAAACGCATGGAGCTGGCCAAGACTCGATGAAGTTGAATCAAACTGGTTGTGACCTGCTCGCACCACCTGGAGCCAAGGGAAGGCCGGCGATTCAACACCCACTTCTTTTGTGCTGTCTTCTGCGTCCTAGAGCTTTACGTGTCCCTTCCTCGGAAAACCACTTGAATCCTTCTGTGTTCGGTATGATTTGTTTTTATTTTAATTCCAGTATCGCTAACATATAGCGTTGTAATGAATGTTTTAATCCAAGCATCACATCACAGTCGGAGGATGTAACACGCTTATCTTCCCTGCTATTAAGGTGATTACTTGGTTAAGTGCAAGAGCTGTCAACAACTTGGGTTGAAGTCCCCACTGCAGTTCCCCCGTAGGGAGATCTTGAGCAAGTTACCTACTCTTGCTTACTCGGTCTCTCGTGTAAAAAACTCAGCTCATTATAGGACTTGCCTCAGAGAGGACAGTTTTGAAAATTAAGATTATATATAGGGACGCTGTGCCTGGCATGTAATAACCACTCAATACATAGAAGTTATTCATATCTTATTATTATTCCTTGGCTCTGACCTCACACGGCACAGCCTCGGATGACCAAGATTCAGAGTCCTACATGGCTACTGCCTCAGTATGTGAACTTGGATAATTCACTTGAGTTCTCTAAAGCCTCGGTTTCCCCAGCTGAAAATGAGAGCACTGGGGCGCCTGGGTGGCTCAGTGGGTTAAAGCCTCTGCCTTCGGCTCAGGTCATGATCTCAGGGTCCTGGGATCGAGCCCCACATCAGGCTCTCTGCTCACCAGGGACCCTGCTTCCCCCTCTCTCTCTGCCTGCCTCTCTGCCTACTTGTGATCTGTCTCTCTGTCAAATAAATAAATAAAATCTTAAAAAAAAAAAAAAGAAAAGAAAATGAGAACACTAACATCTGCCCCCCAAGGGTCATTTTGAGGATTAAATAAAATGAACAAAGCACTTAGCACTGTGTCTAGGACATGATAAACACAGTACTCCATATATATTAGCTATTACTATATGAATGAGCAACACTTAAATAATGTTAATTCCACGCTAAATGTTCTATATATGTTCATTCAATTAATCCTTAGAACAACCCTAAGAAGTAGGAATAATATGATCCCCAATTTCAGCAGAGGAAGCTAAGGCTCAAAACATACCACCATGCCTCATGACTCTGAAATATTTTAGGAAGGAGAGGAAATTGTGCATTTGTCAAGGTGGAGGGCGGTGAGAGATTGAGCAGAGGACAAGTACAAGTTTTGGGAGTCAGATGGTGATCAAAAAGCAGGCAAGCTTTGAAGTCACGTCTTCAGCTCAGATAGCTTCTAGGCTCCTCATCTCTGCATGGGAATAATAATCCTTATTGCAGAGAATCGTGAGAATCAAATTAGATACCATTCATAGCTTGCACAGAGTAGGTGCTCTTCTTTCCTTCCATAACAACATTGGGCATTCAAAGTGGTGTGCATGTGCACAGTGACATTTGTCTGGGGTGACCCCTGGATAGCACACCATCTTCACAGGACATCTGCCCATGTAAGCTACCCATCTCTAAGGTGGCATCTGACCCAAGCTGCCTGTGTCTTACAGCAATAGCATCTGGAACACATAGCCTCCGAGTCACCATGACAAGGAAAAAGAGCTGGAATGTCACTCACCAGCTCTCCAGTGTTTCCTTCCAGAATGTCACATATAACTTCAGCTCACAGACCACTGGCCGGATCGGTCACATGGTTCTACTGGGACATGAGGAAGTTGGAAATATGAGGATCACATGAATTCAATAAGAAGTACATGTAGGATGGGGCACCTGGGTGGCTCAGTGGATTAAGCCGCTGCCTTCGGCTCGGGTCATGATCTCAGGGTCCTGGGATCGAGCCCCACATCGGGCTCTCTGCTCAGCAGAGCCTGCTTCCTCCTCTCTCTCTGCCTGCCTCTCTGCCTACTTGTGATCTCTCTCTCTGTCAAATTAATAAATAAAAATCTTTGAAAAAAAAAAAGAAGTACATGTAGGATGAAGTTATCCACCCCAGTGGGGCTGCACCATTAAAGGTCTAATATCCAACCTGAAGGAGCTGATGGTTCTGAGAGTTCTACCAGTCTTAAGTCATATCTAGAGTGCTATATCCAGTTCTAGGTGCTGACTTTTCAGAGACCCACACACACATGAGACTCCCAAAAAAAGAGGATACCAAATCAAAGATGGGCCTTGAAATCTAGTCTTGTGAGGAAGAGTTGGGAAGATGCTTGGCTTGGAAGAGAAGAGGCCTCAGATATCTAGTTTCAGATTCTTTAAAAAGCTGTCATGGGATATAAAAGAATGAAACTACTCTGTGGATCTCCATAGGGCAGAGCCCAGACCAATGGAAGTTACGTGGACATGTCCATGAGGGACAGTCAGGGCTGAGCACTTTTAAAAGATTAGCATAGGAGAGAGTGAATTCCCTGTCCCAACAACATGCAGAATATGCAAACAGAGACCAGAAACCATTTGGTTTGGATGTTATGGAAGAATTCATGTATCTGAAGGAGTTGGAATAGACATCCTGTAAGAGTCTTTACAGATAGACTTTAGATGGCAGGGTTAGGGACCACAGCTCATTCAGACTCTAAGCTTAGTCTCACAAGGAACCAGGAAGGACGCCAGACCTCAGAGCCCCTGAGGAATAGCACCAAAAACAAAAAAACAAAAGTTCTGTGGTTTAACGAATACAGGTTCATTTCTCTGGGGCAGGACGGACTGTCCAGATGCATTGTCCCTGGACTCTTCTCCCATGCCTCTCTGGTGAGAAGCCCTGACGTCTGGGTGCCTCCCACTCTCAGGGACACTTATGAAGGACACCCAATGTGAAAACAAATAAAAGTAAATCACCCCATCAGAGCTATAAGTAATAATCAATAATTCAAAGCCTTGATAAAGTCTTGCTGGAGAGCGCTTCAGAGAGAAGGCACGGGCTGAGTTTCATGGTTAATTCAATGTCAATTAGCTGATTGCTAACTTCCCTCCAGCGAAATCGCATGCAGTGCAGGGGAGAGAAATCAAACGTGCTCTCGCTTTAACAAGTCTGGTGTTTCAATCATTCATCTCTGGCCGCGGGCTCAGAACCAATGCCAACAGACGTTCCTTCACAGTTTTATCAACCATTTCTGTGTGTCACTGTGTTTTCAGCTGCCCTTAATTGTCCCAGGACCATCTCTGGGAACCAGGGCTTCTTGAAATTCAAAGTCAGGAGAGGAGCTTTCTGCTTTCTGAAAGGTGTGGGACCCTACAACTCCCGAAACTCAGTTTCCCCAAGATAATCTTTTCCTCTGAGGGATACTGGCATCAGTCCGTGTGACAATACAGGCAAAGTAAAGAGCAGACAGACTGGCACATAGTAGGTGCTCAGTTAGGGTAGTTTTCGTCTGCCCTGACAAATCCTGGGGTGGGTACTTCACTCACCTCCATACCTCCAAGCCCTTGTAGAGGCCGTGGCTGCCTTCAGCACCATGGCCAGAGTCTCTGCCCAGAGGCTGGAGAAGAAAGGGGAGGAAGCAGGATGAGAAGATGCTACCTGGCTCAGAGCTGGAGGACCAGCGTAAAAATCAGTGTGATGGGATCCTGGGAATTACTGAGGCATACTGCTTCCCTTTGCATAGGAGAAAACAGGCCAGAGAGGGTGAGGAACTCGCCCAGGTCTCCTGGCTCAGCATTTCCACATCTCATGCTGTCCTACAGTTGGAAAGGTCAGGATTCTGAGTCCCCTTCTCCTTCCTAGGAATCCCTAGACAGTAAAACCCAGGAGGAGAGTTATTGATATACAGGGAAACCTATGAAAGGGCTGCCTGAGGGAACAGATGGCTGCAGGAGACCTGGGCTCTCCCTGGGGGTTCTGCCCCGGTCTGGAATTCCTGGAAAGTGCCCTTTGCTTATCTCTTCCCCCCACAGTTCTGAGCTGGAGATTTAATTGGTCATTCCCATGCCTAGCACTGTGCACAGCATTGCAAAGTAGGTAGGAAGGCTCCTGACACACAGCCAGCACCTTCCCTTGGGAGGCAGACATATATCTCTCACAAGTGTGTAGCATACTGTGATGGTTAGTTTTATGTGTCAACTTGACTGGGCTAAGGGATGCCCAGATAGCTGGTAAGATATTATTTCTAGATGTGTCTCCCAGAAGAGATTAGCCTTTGAATTGGCAGAGTAGAGAAGATCATCCTCACCTAGAAGTGGCGGGGGGGGGGCGGGGGGGGAGGGGACATAACCCAAACCATTGAGGGCCTGAATAGAACAAAAAGGCAGAAGAAGGCAAATTTGTTCTCTGGTGAGCTCAGACATCCATCTTCTCCTACCCTCGGACATCCGTGGTGCTTCTGACTCTCAGGCCTTCAGACTTGGACTGGGACTGGCTCTCCCACTTCTTAGGCCTCTGGGTTTGGACCAGAACTACTCCATCAGCTTTCCTGGGCCTCCAGTCTCCAGACAGCAGGCAGGGCATTGGACTTAGCCTCCATAACTGCATGAGCCAACCCTCCTAATGAATCTCTTTCTGTATATCTATCTATCTATATGTATATATCCTATTGTTCAGTTTCTCCAGAGACCCCGACCAGTACACACGTCCAGACCTTGTGGACTGTGCCCAAGTGTGTAACGACTACAGATATTTTGTCCTGGACAAGACTGAGAATGTTCCTTCTGTGACACACAGGTCCTCGGGACACCCGCCCTTCCCCGGAGGGTGCAGAAAGGCCACTCTCCCCAATCTCCTCTCTCCCAGGCTGCCCTTGGGTTTGGATCCTAGCTCCACCATGTACTCACTGAGGGATGCTGACTACTGAATCTCTCAGAGTCCCAGATTCTTCATGTGAAAAGTGCGGATCATGACAGTACCGAAATCATCAGTTGTTGAGGGGATTAAATGAGATAACTCATGCAACATGCTTACCATGGTGCCCAGTAGAGAATATGCGTTTCATAAATAGTAGTGGCCTTTTTTTAAGTGAAAGTTTCTCTTGGAAAAATTCCAAGCCTTCAGCATATCCCAGGAGTCTGTCCATAGCAAAATCAGTGTGAAAACACTCAAGGGGCCCCTGGGTCCCTGTACCCCCCAGACCAGACAATGTCAGGCTCAGTCTGAAGCCATGTTCAGGGTTTAGAGCTGAGCCAGGTTCAGGGCCAGTCCGGGCTTGGGCTAGGGCTCTGTGTGAGGTCAGAGTTCAGGCTCAGTCAGGGCCTAATCAGAAGTCCACCGCTGACTCATAACACAGCCTTGGGAAAGTGTCTTCCCTATTGGCCTCGGTTCCCTCGCCGATAAAATGGAACAACGATCCTGGCCCAGCGTGCCTCACGGAGGTATTAGGAGGATGCCATCAGATCATACATGCAAAGCTTCACGTGCTCCGTGATCAGCTTCACTGCCCCACGTTACCTGTATTTCTCTGGACCCCAGACCTGCCGGGCAGGAGAGTGCTCTCCTTGTCTCCACACGTCCCTGGTGGAAGTCATTCCCAGGATCAGAGCAAGAAGGCAGAGGACCGGGGTGCAGGGCGGGGAGGCCCCCCAAGTCTCTGCTGCTCTTCCCGGGAGCTGGGAACAGAAGGCTTAGAATTCACTGCACACATATTTGCTGACTTCTCTGCACTCTGCCAGCTTCAGGCATTCACTTCCCAGAAGTTTATTTGAGGAGACGCAGATGAGCCGGATTTGGGTTCAGCAGACCTGCCCAGACAAACAGGCTGAGCCCTTTCTCACTCCCTCTCTCACACACATTCCGCCTGGCTCGGTTTCTCTTTGTCTGTCTGTCCCTCCGTGACGACCTGCTCCGCCGTCTCTCTTGTTCCTGCCACTCTTTATTCTCCATTTGATCCCCTGCTCCAGAGTCAATCCCTGCCCTTCTCAGCCCTGCATTGTGCCCTGGGAGGCTGACCCCAGCAGACTGCATGGCCCGGGTGCCCTTTGGTGGGGTTCAGCTGGTGGGAGGCAATGGCAGAGATTACCCAGAGGGGGAGGAGGTCAGGGATTCCGTCCCCACCCCCTCTCCCCCGAGCAACGTTTCTAGCAGTAGCTACATTTCTCCATGACTACACTTTGCACAAGGCGTCTATCCTCCACAGCACCCACCCTTGTTGGGCTGCGATGGTGCCCTCTCCCCCACCCCATCCCATCAGCCCTAAAGGTGGTTAGGGCTTCCCACTATTGCCAGCCTCTGGGGCCTCAGCTGCTTCCTAAACTCCGCCCATGCCTTGTAAATAACCCATCTATTACAGTCTCTACATGTGAACCATTTGAGATGAAATCTGCCTCCTGCCAGGACCCTAACCAAACATCCTTCAACCCCATCCACAGTCTTCAGCACCCTCAATATTCCTTACTTTATCTCTGCTCAAGTTCTCCTCAACCCAGGGTGGGAAATATTAAGATTGCTTCTGTCACATGCCTTAGTGGAGGCCACTCCAGGGTGGTCCCTGCCTTAACGAACGTGCACGTGTGCGCACACACACACACACACAGAACCGAGAGCCCCTACTCTTCTTCCCAGCAGGTCAGGGAGAACTAAGGACAGCTTGGAACCCAGAGTCGGAAGAGTTGAGCCCTAGCACCCCCTTTGCCACAAACCAGCTGAAGTATTTAATAACCTCCATCTCCGCCCATAGAACATAAAGAAACGCACACTTCTCAAGCTGTTCAAAGATCTGGTGGGCTGATGAATGTGTATGTGGTTTGCAAACTGTAACCATGACACAGCAATGAGAAATTATTACCGAGTCCCCACAAGGAGCTAACAGGACCACGGCTTCTGGAAGGGGGGCAAAGGACAGCAGACATACAGGACAGCCACC
The DNA here is from genome assembly GCF_922984935.1 of Meles meles. Taxonomy (NCBI): domain Eukaryota; kingdom Metazoa; phylum Chordata; class Mammalia; order Carnivora; family Mustelidae; genus Meles; species Meles meles. The sequence continues at coordinate 187,675,764 of NC_060066.1, forward strand.
ACCTGGGGACCAAGGCTGCTCCCCGCCCCAAGGGTAAAAAGCAACCACGGCTCTCCCAAGGCTAGCAATCTTGGGGTTAAAGTTGGAGCTGGACTAAGCTGAAATGGTGGGGTGAGGCTGTGCTTGAAATTCAGGCTGGGATCAGATTTAGGATGGGGCTGAGGTCTGGTTAATGAGGCTGAGGTCAGGGCTGGATGTGTATTCTAACTGGGGCTGAGATCTGAGTCAGAGGTGGGTTAGGGACTATAGCTGGGACTGGACATTGAGCCGGGTCTGGGGGAGAAGCAGCTGAGACCGGCACTGAGCTGGGGCCTGGGCACAAGCTGCCAGAACCCTGCCTACCCATGCAGACCTCCACTGGGCTGTGGGATTCTAACTGACCTGCACAGTGGAGATGTCGGAATACCGACAGCTCCTCCTTCCCTACCCTGGGGTGATACTTCATTCATTTATTATTTCATTCATTCATTCAATGAAAAATGTATTATTTGCCACCCATTACATGCCAAGTACTGTACCAGATGCTGGAAATGCACCGGTAAAGCCAAGCAGACGTGGCCACTACTCTCGGGGAGCTTACATTTTAAAAAGGAAGAAAGAAGACAATAACCTGACAACCACAGAACCAGATGTGTAATTACAGGTGAGCAAAGGGCTATGAATCAAAAGCCCATGGAGCCACGTGTGAGAGATTACAGCAGAAGAAGAACCATGGAAGGCCACTGAATATTGATACGCCCAACATCTTTCAAAGTTCATACAGGGGAACAGATGACAGAGGGATTGACTCCAGCTGGTAACTAAGGAAGGCTTCCTGGAAGAGGTGGCATTGTGTTGGGTTCTCCACAGTCTCCTCCATCCATGAAGTTAGGAGGCGTTGGATGCAGTGGCTCTGAAGTCAGTAACCCTGGGCTCAAAGCCAGACTATCTAGGTACAAACCAGTTGAGCTGGGGAGCCTTCGACTTGGAACTTGCCCTCTCTGAGCCTCCATCCTCCCCTACAGTGGAGACAGTAGTTCCCACTTTGTGGGCTTGTGTGAGGATTCAAGATGATATGTGTGAAGTTCCCAGCACATGTGAGGTGCTCAGTTAATGCTACCTCCTTCCCCCTTTCCAAGCCTAAGAGGCTAGCAGGAGCTCAAGTCTGCAAGCAGCAGACCCTCCATAGGCAACCACACGGGGTCCAGATCTTCAGGCTCCAGCCGTCACCCCGACAGGCCCAGGCATGATTTCTCCCCAGAGTTCATGCTCCCCAGAGTGCAGGCATGATTTACACAGCCATCAGGACAACTCCAAATTGGACTAAAACCTAATGACTGGAAACGAGACGAGTAATGAAATTCTACGCAGAAAATTTACAGGGGAGATTTATTAGGTAGGTTTTATTTACGACGCTGAGCACTTAGGGCTCAGGGTGGGGTGTGGCATCAGAAGAATAAATCCAGTCCGCTTACCCCTGGCCCACATCACCTCTGCTCAGCCATGGGACTCTTGATAGGTGGGAGACCTCGCAGCATCCCCCGTACCTACTGAATTCACAACCTCCCCTTGCTGGCCAGGCTCTTTCCTGCTTTACCGCCTCGTTTCTGTCCTGCCAGTCTCCCCAGACCCCAGAATTCTCACTATCTTTGGGAAGACACCTGTATCGTTCTGGGGCAGGCTAGACTCTGGGGAGTGGCTGGAAGGCAGAAGTTTCAGTGCTTAGTCCCTAATGAGCCTGCTCTTGGAACAAGTCCTCCCTGAGGGGCGAGGGGGCAGGCAGAGCAGGCAGCAGAAACCCAAGGAGAAGGATGGTGCCCTTCCAGACTGGCAGTGGGCAGGGCTTTCTTATAGTCAGGATGGGGGAACAGATTGTAGGAGTCTAGAGGGGAAACAGGCAATTCTGGGCTGCATCTGGGTCTACAAGTTGTGAAAACACCCAGTCAAGACTGCAAGACTGTTTTCAGCTATAGAAAGTGGAGTCCTCTCCTGCTGCCTCCCCTCGCATCTGTCCCTCTCCTAAATAGAGGGCAAAGTCACTGCCCCTCTTCACCCTCTCTGTGCCTCCTCCTCAAAAACTCCCACCAGCCTTTTCCTTCTCCCACCTGCTTCTCTAGGGGCCAATAACTCTAACCTATTTTCCCCTCCATTCACCTTACTCCAAGTACAGTGGCCTCCTTCTTGCTCAAACATGCCCAGTAAAATTCCTGCCTCAGGACCTTTGCACTGCCCAGAATGCTCTCCCTTCTTTCCCAAGAAACAACGTAAGCTTGCTCCCTCACTTCCCTAAACATCACTTTCTCAGAGAAGGCTGACAGGCTCTTGACTTATCAAAATTTCAACCTCCTCCTGGACACTCCCCATCCTCCTTCCCTGTTTTATTTTTTTCTCCTTAAGATGTATCACTAAATGCTTTATATTTCTTTATCTTGTTCACTGTATGCCTCCCCCACAAGAACACAAGCTCCAAGAGGACAAAGATTTTTGTCTGTTGTGCTTGCCACCATCATCCGCAGCTCCTAACGCAGAGCATGGCTTATGGAAGGCACTGGTACAAACTTTGCTCGCTGATCACGCCTCACCTCTAACAACAGTAAGTGCCCCTTAGGGAGTGTACCAACGAGTCTGTGGTGTACTAAGCATGGTGCCAAGGGGTGCCTGTGACAACTTCCATGAGTGGCTGCTCCAGGGCCGGTACTTGGGGCACCAGATGAATCAGACCCAGGCACGGTGTCCGAGGAACTCCTAGTCTGGGTGGGGACAGGAGAATCCAGACTGGAGAAGACCACTTCCATGTGCTCAAAGCCCAGCCCCTGGGAGACAACAGCGGAAGCACCGAGCCAGGGAGGGGGCTCAGCAATGCCATCTGCCAGCCGTGGGACTTCAGAGGCCCCTCCACCTTTCTGTACCTCATCTGTAAAATGGAAATAATACAGGCCAATCATCGCATGGCTGTGAATATGAATGGAGGGAGGAAAGCTCTTTGAACAGACCTAGAACATAGTAAGTGCACAATAAATGCTAGCCGTCATTATTACTACTTTTATTATCGTTAATGAAAATGGACAAAGTGGAAGAGAAAAGAGTTCTAGGGAGCAACCTGGGCAGAGGTTCAAGGCAGAAGTACAGGCACGTTCAAGGTGAGAAGAGCCCTTCCATGCCAGCCTCAGGACCGCGCTGGTCAAAGTCTACCCATGCACTTGGGGGTGGTGGGGGGACCTGATTTGCAACAGGGGTCCATTACTGTGGGGTAAATACTCCCACCAAGACCGTTTTCAAACTACCTAATGTCATCATGGAACAGGAAGTTGGGAAGAGATGCACAGTGGGGCCCTGCAGGCCCACACAGCGACCTCAGCCTGCAGGAGGCTCAGAAGGACAGCCTCCGTCCACCCCAGCCCACCCCAATCCCTACAGGGGAGTGCCATCTGTACCTGGCCCTTGGCCCTCGAGTTAGGCTCTAGAAGGGAAAATGATGAGGCTCTGGGGTGGAGGGGGCGGGGAGAGACCAGCTCTGATGCCGCTTGAGGTCCATGTGTGGCCGGACCTGAGAGGCCCTGCTCCAGGGAATCTTGGGAACCAGTACCTGCATGTGTGTGCACACGCGCGCGCGTGTGTGTGTGTGTGCGCAAGCGCATGTCTTCTCTCTCTAGGTCACACACACGCAGGTGCACACCACCCCTGAAGCCTCAGCCCTGAGCCCCACGCTACGTGGATATGAGCACATCTGCCTCGGGGGAGGCCCAGGCGACAGGAGCCCATGGAATCCTAGAGGAATCAGGGAGGGGTCTTCCCAGAGGCCAACCTCCCACACAATTTCCCCCCGCGGAGAGCCCTAGTCTCCCCCTGTGGGCTCAGATGGGGGAAGCTCTGGAGAGCAACTTCAGAGGCTTGGGGCTCGGCCAGCCCCCGCAGAGCAGCTCTACTGACTGGGGAGGGGCCCTGGAGCTCGGGCTTTGCCACCTTGCTCCCTCCCTCCCACCCACCCTCCCCAGCAGGTTATCAGCGTGAAAACAGGAAGGCTGGCAGTGCTATTAATAATACATGAAGCCAGCTCTGCCCCCGATCAGGCGGGCAGGCAGAGGCGGGAGGCAGCTCCAGCCCCCAGGGAGGGAGAGTGCCAGGCTGCTGGGGGCCTGCCTGGCTGCCCCCGCCCCCGGGAGGGGGCAGGGGTGGGAGGGGGCAGAGGTAGAGGGAGCTGCTCTCTTCCTTCCCCCATTTGCTTTGTGCCTATCCAACACCCAAGACCGGGCAGGGGCACTCCCTCCATTTTATTGACTGTCATTTCCCCTCCTCCAAAACACTGCCTGGGTCCTGCGGCATCTGAGAACAGTGGAGAACATCTTCTGGTCTGGGATACAGGAGAGGGTCAGAGGAATAACACAAGGTTTGGTGTCAAACTGATCAGGATCTGAATCTTGGCCCAAGCCCCCCTACTGTGTAACTTCAGAGAAATCAGTTTACTTCTCTGAACCTTGGATTCTTCATCTACAAAACCAGAGACTACTAAGGAACTGGTGAGAATAAACAAAAGGATAAGTGTAAAACCACAGTCTCCTGGTAGTTTTTCAGTACGTGGCAGATGGGCAGTATTATTTCTGTGACCATGAACTTGGGCAAGTTTCTTTCTTCCCTGAGCCGAGCTCTTCACTTCTATAAGATGAGGGGGCTGAACCGGGTGATCTCCAAGAGTCCTCCAAGTGCCGGTGGGATTTCCATGACTATAGGGTGAGAAACCCCAGACCAGAGATGGAGTTCAGAAGCCCCAGAGACACCGCAGCCCTCTGGTAGCCCCCTCTCTGAAAATGCTACCCCCACCCCAGAACGCATCTGCACTAAGACTCAGGATGTCTGGCATCTGGTCCACTCTGGCCTCCGTTCCCCTAGCTATGATGTAGGGACAGCAATCCTGTCTTAGCTCCCTGAGGAAGGGGTGGGCAGAGGGCAGGTCCAGGAGGGGAGAGGAAAGAGCCAGAGTGTCCTGGGAGACCGAGGCAGCCTTGATTCTGAGTCATCAGCAGAGAATCACAGTGAGCTCAGGACTTGGGGGATCACCAACACTTTCCACCAGCACTCACTCATTCATTCCCCAAATACTTCTGGGACCCCTGAAGGTTTTGGTAGCAGCCCCCTCCCTGATTCTGCCTCTACCTTCTGTTTATTCAGTGAGACTCTTTCACAAGCTCCCTTTCCTCTAACAGCCCTTTAAAGGAAGGGGTCCCCCGAGTTCTGAGTTCTGTTCTTGACCCTTTCCTCTTCCATGCCCACTCTCGCCGGACCTTCCTCTCCCCCCACAGATTCATCTCCCCCAACAACCCAGACCTCTTTCCCAAGAGTGGATTTCCCTCCAGCTCCAGACCCGTGGAAGCAACGGCCCCAGGGACTTTCCATGCTCATACTTGACCGGCATCTCAAACTCGGCAAGACCTGAGTCCAGCTCACCCTCCGCCCTAGTCCCTCCCTAATCTGGTCTCTGGGACCAGTCCTCCCGCACCCGCTCTGAGCCCTACACACACCTTGGGCTTCAGCCTGATGACTTCCTTCTGGGCCACCCAGCTCCCCGCAGCTGCCTGCAGACTCACCCGACATACTGCCCAGAGAGAAGCAAAGTCATTTCTAACCTTGGTCCGGTAACACCAAAGGAACCCTTGGAATCAGGCCTTGGAATCAGAAGATAAAGGTTCAAGCCCCAGCTGTGTGCTTACTAGCACCGCCAACCAGAGAGCCTCGCAGAGCCTCCGCTTCCGCACATGGGATGACAACACGCCTGCCCCGTGCTGTGGGGTCCTCGTGAGGATTAAGGGATCGGCTGCGGAGGATGCATTTAGCATGCACCAAGAACACATCAACAAGCACCAAGTCTGATGATGACGGCTGGCTGGGGGGCGCCGGTGAGGAGTCTACTTACGACCAAGCCTCAGGCTGGAAACAAAGAAGTAAACACAGACCTAGCCCTTGAGGAGCCTGCAGTCAAGCAGGAGAGGTTGTCATACAAAATAATAATAATAATAATAATGATGACTATAAAGCAAGCAATGAATGCTTACACACTTGTAGGAACAATGAGTCATTTGGGTGCTCAGAGGAGGGTGGGACTAACTCTGCCTGAGAGTCAGAGGCTCTGTACTGGGAGAGGGCATTTGAGCTGGGACCGCAGGGATAAGGTAAGAGTTCTACAAGCAGAGAAAAGGCAGAGCAGCATCCTAGACTCCAAAGTCCCACTTATTCTGAACAAGGTGTCCCTTCTAAGGAATACAGAGGATAGAGAAACTACTCAGAGCCCAGAGAGCATTCTTACCCCCACCCCATGTGGTGGGCAGGCGGGTGGGCAGGTGAGCATAGCCTGACCTACCCCAGGTGCCAAAGCAGCAGAGACCCTTACAGGTGGCTCAGCCAGCAGAGGACTCTGCAATTTGCTCCAAACCCACGTCAAGTTTCTAGGGTTCCTCTCTCCCTTCTGCTGTATTCCCAAGTCCAAGGTCTGTCATGGCCACAACCTGCTCCCTGTGCCACTTGCTCTGCCCCAGGCACCACGTGAGTGGTGTCCTAGCCTAGCAGCACCGTGCTCTTGCCTGAGCCCTGGGAAGACCACCCCTCCTTCCCCTCCAGACTCATCTCCCCCTACCCCCATCCCGGGGTTTCCTAGGGGCCTGAGAGTCTGGATGCACAGGGGAGGGAACAACCAACGGACAGCGAGTCCCTGTGCATGGAACTCTCCAGCACTCAGAAAATCAGAGATGCCAGTGCTGCCTCCCCACAGCCAGGCCCCCTCTCCCCAACCTGACAACTGTATTTCCTGTGACCTTGGGCACAATTTTATCTTTCTGAATCTCAGTGGTGTCATCTCAGTCACTCGACCAAGATTCGTTGACCATCTATTCTACTCTGGGTCTAATTCTAGGAACAGGGACTATTTTGGTGAGTAAGACAGACCAAGTTCCAGCTTCATAAGGCTTACATTCTTTTTTTTTTTTTTTTTTTTTCTTTTTTCTTTTTTAACGGGCAGAGGGAAAGGGAGAAGCAGGTTGCCAGCTGAGCAGGGACTCTAAAGTGGGGCCCAATCCCAAGACCCCAGGATCATGACCTGAGCCCAAGGCAGAAGCTTAACCAACTGAATCACCCAGATGCCCTGACAAGGCTTACATTCTAACTGGGAAAACAAACAATCAAAATGTAACAAATTGAGTAAGTAATGTAATATTACATGAGGGTAAATGCTCTGCCCAAGGGATTAGAGAGGAACTGGGAGGCACGTGTTTTCGCCAGGGTGGACAAAAAAGGTCCCCCTGAGAAGGAGACACTAGAGAAGAAATCTGAATCGAATGAGGGAGTGAGCATGTGAAGAGCTGGGGAAATCATTCTTGGCAGAGGGAATAGCAAGTGCAAAGGCCCTGAGGTAGGAATGAGCTTAGCCAGTTTAAGGAGTTCCAGGGTGGCCACTAGGGCGGGAACGAGGGAACAAGAGAGAGGACAGTACGAATGAAGATCTGCAAGGAAGCAAGAGATGGCTCATCCAGGGCCCTGAAAGCCACGGCAAGCACTTGGGTTTCACATTGTGTGAGATGGGAGCATTCAAAGGTTGCAAGCAGAGGGGGAACATGACCCATCCAAGATTTTAAAGGATCCTTCTGACTACTTTTTCCTTTTTTAAGATTTTATTTATTTATTTATTTGACAGAGAGAGAGACAGCAAGAGAGAAAACACAAGCAGGGGGAGTGGGAGAAGGAAAAGTAGGTTCCCTGCTGAGCAGGGAGCCTGATGTGGGTGGGGCTCAATCCCAGGACCCTGGGACCATGACCTGAGCCAAAGGCAGATGCTTAACAGCTGAGTCCTCCAGGCACCCCAGGATCTTTCCGGCAATTATGGCAACAACAGACCCTGGGGCAGCATTGTCCAATGGAAATACTATGCAAGCACACATGTAATTTATAGTTTTCTAACTGCCACTAACCAAAAAAAAAAAAAAAGGAAAGAAAGAAGTGAAATTAATTTCAATAATATATTTTATTTTATCCAAAATATTATCATCTTAATATATCACTTATATTAAAAAATTATTAGAGATATTTTAAATTCTCCTTTTTCCTACCAAGTGTCTGACATCCAGTGAGTACTCTGGATTTGCAGCATATCTCCATTTGGACTAGTCACATTCCAAATCACTCCAGTGACATGGGGACACTGTGAGGGACGGCGGAGTTCTAGAGGGTCAGGGGTGAAAACAGGATGGCCAGGTAAAAGGCAACTGCCAGGTGCAGAAAGGTGGGGCAACACAACAGGGGAAGGAGCTAGATTCCTGGGCTCAGCGCCAGGGGCTCCTCCTTAGAACCTCATTGACCTCTCCTCTGATCGCTTTGAGACCCAAAGAGGCTAGCTCCTGGCCCCCAACGACAAGACTGGGGTCAAGGGTATGATCTTGGAGCCGTTGTCACCTCTGAGATAATCCCACCCTGAGCGAGCACAGCCCCCATTGTCTGCAGATGCTGCCAAGACAGCTGGGACCTATCTGATCCCCTGGCCCTGACCCCCAAAATGGGGCAGAAAAGAGACTTGAGTTCAGCCCAGGAACTGGACACCAGAGCCTAGGGGCTCCCTCAGCCTAGAAGCACCGTGTGGCTGTGGGCCGCCCCCCGCCCCGCCTTGGCCTTGTCTGCGAAGTGAGGGGCTTGCCCAGCACGAGGCATGGAGGGCAACACATGAGACCCCTTGCCAACCCAAGGAAGTAAATAGTCGCCTCGTGTGTGTGCGCCTCTTAGATGCGGGCCGTGCCATCTCACCAACCTGCAGGGGCAGGTGTTCTTCTATGGATAACAAAGTCATACTTAACAACAGCGAACATTCACAGGCTACCGAGTGTCAAACAGCCTTTCCAAACCCACTGAGCTCCTCCCCTGTGGCATGCTGGGGCCACAGCCCTTTTGAGCTTACCCTCAAGAAACAGGTTCCCTGTGAGTGCTCTTCTGGGGTGGGGAGAGTGTTTCTGCCTGGGATGGAAGTGGCTGGACAGATAACCCCTCCTGCTCCTTTTTCTCCCAGATCTACACGGACGCCCGTGTGCAGAATCCAGCCCAGTCCAAGGGTGATGAGGGATCAGATGAAAACAAGGCTGTTGGGGAGTGGGGCTGAGCTGGGGGCCAGTGGTTAGACTTAGCACCACCACTGAGAGTCCCTGGAAATGCTCTGAGACTGTGAGCTTTGCAGGAAGGAGATTTACTGTCCCACACTCTTGGGAACAACAGTAAGACAGGAAAGCAACACTGGGCAAAGGAAGAAATGCCCATGCAATGCACCCACACCCTGGGAGCCGGGCTCATGGGCAGCTCTAGACCTGGGACAGCCCTTCCCAAGTGTCCCAGGCTGAAGCCAAAGGACCTGACCTTTGCACACCCCTCACCAACTGACCAACTACTCAATGCAGGCCCCCGAGGAGGGGACAGAAGTCTGGGTGACATGCCCCCTTCCCTCAAGTCACCAAAAGCAATTCTTGGAGACAGAGTCAGCCAGCAGCAGTCAACAGCTCACATGACTACAGTCAGGCAGCCTGGGGACAGGAGACAGAGGACAAGAGAGAAGCCTCCCGATCTGGATGGTGTCCTCCTTCTTGGACAAGGAGCCCTAATGTTATGGCAGCAGGAGCCTCAAACACCAGCCGGCCAAGTCCATCAACGGCCACTGAGCACAGCCAGGAAAGGTTCTGTCCCCAGAGGGATGCAGGCCCAGCCATCCCAGCCAGGGGCTCTGTCTCTAAGTCACTCACCACCACCCCCAGCCCATGGGGCCCCTCGTGCAGGTCCCAGGCCCTGATCCCAGCTTTGCAGCTCCCCACCCCCACTGCTCCCCACAACAGAACACGTCCCTGCCCCCATCCAAGTCCGTCTCAGCAGGCTATTGTGGGGCTTGAATGAGCTTAAGCAAGTGGAAAAGTTTTGTTCCTTGTCACGGCTATCCACATGGGAGGGGCCGTTATTAAGCTCCACACTTCCTGTCTTTGGAAGAGCTGCTCCCCCCGGCCCACAGCTTTCCTCCTTTGCCCTGGCCATTCTCTCGGCCCTTCAAATCTTCCTTCTCCCACCTGATTCTGTCTGCATCTTTCTGACTCTCTGTCTCTCTGCATCTCAATCTCTATATCCCTCTGCCTCTCTGCATCACGCTGTCCTCCTTTAGATCTTTGTATGTGGCCCCTCCTGCCCCCGTTTCACCTCCAACCACAGCAGCTCAGAGCCACCCCCCAGATGTTTGCCCGGGTCTGGCAGGATTGGGGGCGGGGGACTGGCCTCAACTCCTGGTTCCACAGCAGCTCCCCAGCTTACAGCTCAGCGGGCCACCTCTCCTGGGTCCCTGCTGCCCCTCTCAGCTCCTGCTCTGCCCCTGGCTTCCCAGCCTGTTTGTTTAATTACAGTAGTGTGGAGAGGCTCCACAGCGACACAACTTTCCCACTCCCAACGCTTCAGGGGCTGGCAAGAGGCCAGCAGCTCCTGCAGCAGCCCAGGCAGGCTGCCAAGCAGCAAGACCCCGCCCTGGAGCAGCACAGCCTCCTCTAGGCGGGGCCACAGCGAGGGTCCCAAGACTGGCCCCGCAGGGGTAGGAGCAGCTTGTGAGATCTCCCTTCCCCGGGGCCCCAGGGTGCCCACACCTGGCAGCTGCTGACAACCCCACCACCAAGACAGAGCTTTTCCTTTGTGGCTCAATAGAAACGGGAGCCCCACTTCTCAAGGAGCTTCTCTAAGAACCAGGTGGGGAGAAGAATTAACATAAACAGAAGGGTCACAAATGCATAAACACTGAAAAGCTCTCCAACAACATGCACTCAATAAGCATAGCTGAACTAGTGACTATGATAGGCATTCAGTCTGCAGTGTGCCAGGTAGATGGTGGGGGCGGATAGGTGGGTAGATGAGGGGATGAATGGGTGGGTGAGTGGATGGATGGATGGACGGACGAGTGAACAGGGGAATGGGTAGGTGGACGGATGGATGGATGGGTGGGTAGATGGATGGGTAGGTGCCTGGGTAGGTGGATGGATGGAGATAGGTAAGTGGGTGGGTGAGTGGGTGGGTGGATGGATGGATGGATGGACAGGTGGATGGGTGGATGGACAGACAGATGAGTAAATGGGAGAATAGGTGGGTGGGTGGGTGGATGGATGGACAGATGGGTAAATGGGGGAATATGTGGATGGATGGATGGATGGACAGACAGGTGGATGGGTGGATGGACAGACAGATGAGTGAATGGGGGAATAGATGGGTGGGTGGATGGATGGATGGATGGATGGATGGACAGGTGGGTGGTTGGATAGATGGATGGATGGACAGACAGATGGGTGAATGGGGGAATAGGTGAATGGATGGATGGATGGGCGTGAGGATGGATGGGTGTATGGATGGATGGGTGGTGCCTAGGTAGGTGGATGTATGGATAGGTGGGTGGGTGGATGAATGGGTAACAGACAGACAGACACTGTCTGTCACCAACAGATAGTTGGGTGAATGGGGGAATAGGTAGTTGGATGGATGGATGGATGGGTAGGTGCCTGGGTAGGTGGGTGGGTGGGTGAGCGGGCGGATAGTGGATAGGTAAATGGTTTGCAGGTTAGCAAGCCAGCCAATCAGTATCAGACCTCCTTTTTCCTTCGACCCACCCAGAAAACCCCCTTTGCCAGATTTCTTTATTCACCAAAGACTGATTAAAGCACCAGACTCCCCCCTTGGCCTCTGAATTTCAAGCAACTTTTCTAATTCCTTTTCTCTGTCCCTTTTCCAGTGGGAGAGAGTGAGGAGCCCAGATCACAGACACGGGTGGGTGGGTGGTCAGGAACTAAGAGGCCCACAACAGCCGAGGCCTGTACTGTACCCTATCTTAAGGAAAGGACAGAGGAGCCAGGTAGGGTAAGCACCACCCATGCTGCCTCCAGCAGAGTTAGCAAAGCACAGGGAGTGTTTTGGGACAGGGCCATCAGACAGCAGGAATGAAACCTTGTCTTCTCCCTGCCAGGAGGCTCACCCCAAGCTGAGACTGGGCTTACTGAGCAGAGCCCAGAGGACCAGGCTTGAGCTATGCAGGGGGCTGGAGGGCGCCAGGACTATGCAGTGGAGGTTTGGGAGGTGGGGAGTGTACCAGGAAGATGTGGCTGAGAGCCCCAGGGAGAGGAAATTCTGAGACAGGCCTGGCTGAATGGGATTAACAAAGGCACCTCACCCTCTCTAGCTGCGGTCTGCTGGGAAACTTCCAGAAAGCTCAGATCCTGAGCAAGACCCAGCCAGAACCCAAAATAACTCCAGAGCAGAGATGTTCTCAGGACCACCCTGCCTCACCCATTGTGGGGATCCTGGTCCTTCTGGGTGGCAGAGGCTAGGGGCCCCCATATGGTTGGGAGATGGGAAGAGACTGGAGGAATCAAATGGAGCCCAACTCTCTCCCCAGGTTTCCTCACCGCCCCCCACCCCCGTGTTTTGCAGAGATTTTAAAAAGTAAGATATGGAAAATGCTTAGGAACAGAGTCTTCACCCAGTAAGTGTTCGGCCATCAGTACCTAGGATGGTACCTGGCACAGCGCGAGCACTGAATATTTGTTGAATTAATGTATAAATGAATGTAGACCTGGAGGGCATTATGCTAAATAAAATAAATCAGACAGGGAAAAAAATATATATGGTTTCGCTTATACGTGCAATCTAAAAAACAAAGTAAACAGGAGTGCCTGGGTGGCTCAGTCGGTTAAGTGTCTGCCTTCAGTTCAGGTCATGATCCCAGGGTCCTGGGATTGAGCCCCGCATTGGGCTCCCTGCTCAGTGGGGAGTCTGCTTCTCTTTCTCCCTCTGCCTGCCTCTCTGCCTACTTGTGCTCTCTCTCTGTCAAATAAATAAAATCTTTAAGAATAATTAATTAACTAATTAATTAAAAAATGAAAAACAAAGTAAATGAACAAACAAAACTCATAAACACAGAGAACAAAATAGCGGTTGCCGGGGGTGGCAGGGTGGGGGCAGATGAGGTGGGTGACAGTAAAATAAGTAAGTCACAGGGACGTCATGTACAGCAGGATGACTACAGTCGATAATATTAGAGTGCATATTTCTAAGTTGCCAAGAGAGCAAACTCTAAAAGTTCTCATCACAGGAAAAAAAAATTGTGACTTTGTATGATAAAGAATGGTAACTAGGCTTATTGTGGTGATCACGGCCCAGTGTATGCAAATATTGAATCATTATGCTCTCTGAAATTAATATGTTCTATTTAAATTATGCCTCAATAAAATAAATCTATATTATATATAGATACAGATATATAGAAATATATAAAGGAAATTTTCTATACTATCCCCCCAAAAAGTATGAATGAATCAGTAAATCTTGCTCCCACTTAGCTACTCTACTTCAAACATTAGAAGATACAAATCAATATTGTCTCTATAGCTAGCAAGGAAGATGTATACATTAAGCTCATTCCAACCTCAGGGCCTTTGCACTTGTTGTCCCTTCTGCCAGCAGTGATTTCCCTCACATCTTTACAGGGTTCACGCCCTCACTTCACTGCAGTCTCTGCTGCTGGAAATGAGAAAGGGCCACTGTCTACTCATGGAACTCCCCCTCTCCCCAAAGTTGTCTCTCCTTCCCCAGTCAAGGACCCTTACCAAGCACACATGCACACATCTAGGCAATCCTCACTTGACAGTTTCAGTGCCCTCACTCTATCCAGAGCTAGAACTTGAGCCAAAGGAGGTCTGACCTGGCAGATGATCCCTCCTGTGTGCTGGTTACCATTTGTGTCTATTCATGACAAGGGCTAACCCAACCCACAGAGGAGGTCACGCTCTGTCCTCTATCACTCCTCCCTTCCCAATTAGCCTTGGCAAAAACCATGGTAGCATGCAAACAGCAGAGTCCAAAGGATCAGGATTTAAGAATCCTTGTTCTACCACTTAAGGAAAAAAAGTATTTTATTGAGCACTTACTGTGAGCCCGCCTCTGTGCTAATCTCCCTACACACTTGAGCTAATTTAACCCCCATAACAATTAGGCAAGATAGTTGTTATCTTTATTTTACACTTGACTGAGGCAGAAAAAACTGGCGAAGTGCTGGGGCTCTGGAATGAGGCGGAGCTGGGTTCAAATCTGTACTCCTCCACTTACTTGCTGTGTGGCCTTGGGCAAGTCACTGCAGCTCTCTGAGTCTCTGCTTCCTCCTCTGTAATGAGGAGATAAGATAGTCACTGCCTTTGATCCTGCTGAGGATCAAAGGAGGTAATGGATGAAAGCACCGCACGGTGCCAGGCAGGCAGCTTCCATCAAGCTCGGGGCCTGCCCTTCCCTCCTTATCTCACCAGCTCCCCTGCCAGCATTTGCAGGCTGGGACTGGTCTTCCCCAGGGTGCCAGGCACAGGGCTGTGCACAGCCAGCACACAGACTATTCTTGCTGATTGGCAGATTTTCCCAAGGCTTTGATTGCAGAGACCACTGCCTCTCCAGAGTACCCCAGTGGAGGACTCTTGCCCTGGGCAGCACCAGCGGGAGGAACTCTGGAGGGAGGACCCCTCCTACCTTGGACCCTCTGCCTTGTTTGGAAGCCCTTCACCACCATGCATCCTATCCTGAACCCCAGATCCTGTCCTAGTTCCCTGGGGTCTGAGTTCCTACCTAGACAGCTTGGCTGGCAGCTTGGCTTCTCCAAGACGGTGGACCTACAGGCTCACCCGTCACTCACCCCAGGGCCTGGAGCTCCAACCCTGCCCCAGCCCCTCAGCAGGACCCTGCCCTATGCGGACAGACACCCCCACTTCTATCAGCTGTCCAAATCACCCACGCCAGAACCCTGGGCTCTCGTCTGCCTACCACTCAACCCTCTGGCCGCCACCCACCTACCCACAGCTGTCACTTTCAGCCCACCCATGAGCCCACGCGTGCACACACCGAGCCCACAGCCAGCCCCCAGTAGCCATGCCCTCACCAGGACCTGGAAGCCCAGCAGAAAAATCACTGAGGCACTTTGACATGCATCAAAGACACTCATAAATAAATATGTGTAAATTGCATGCAAACCAAGGTGGGAATTTACATCTTTCATTGCTGGGTCAGCATCTCCCAGTACCAGTGAGGCTGCCTGCAGCTCAGGGGCTTTGGAACGAGAGCCCTTGCATCTAGGGGTCCACAGAACAACCCCAGATTCTCGAACTTCCAAGTCAGGAGCATCAACCACCATTGGCTGAGTGCCTACTGCAGGCATTTCCCCAGACCAGGGCTCCCGCAGACACCCAGCCAGCCTGTGACATGCTTTAAAGTTGCCCTGGGGGCCCAGGGAGCACCTGCGGCGTTTGGACGACCATCACTAATCCCACCTAGGAGCCTCAGTTTCTTCTGAGTGCTTTGGTGAGGCTGCAGTGTATGAACCCAGGTAGGAGCACTTAGCACAGTTCCTGCCCATACCGAACACTTGGTAAATTTTCGCTATTATTATTAAATAGTGTGTGTCTATGCAAACGCATTCTGGAAAGACATAGCCAGGAGGAGTAGTTACTAGAGGTGAGGCAGAGAGATGAACAGAGGGCTTCCACTTCCTGTTTCAAGTATTTCCCAGGTAAAGGGTTTTTGCAAAGGAGCCTGTCTTGCCTATTTCATCAGCAAAAACTATAAAGATGTTCCAATTTGGTGGAATAAAACGCTACCAAGGCACAGACCCTGTCCTGGGAACATTCACTTCTCAGCCACCTCCCCACCGTTCTTGCATCTGTCCCTACTCTCCTGGGAATCCACATCCCTCTGAACCTGGCGGGAGCCAGCCAGGTTTGACCAGGGGGAGCAGTTTGCTCTGAACACGACATTTATAGTCACAACATGTCACGTGACATCCCCTGTCTGGCAGGACAAGTGAACCTCGGGACCCTAGAACTTTTCTGAACACCAGCTCAACCAGGCCTTGGTTCTCCCACCTGCCATTAAGGACCGGGCCCGGGGCAGAGGACTCCTTGTTCGGACTCAGTCCCAGCCCTGCAGTCCACAGAGAGGCTGTCACGTCTGGATTCACCTTTGCTGCTCTTGCCCACTCCCATTGGCAGCCGCCACGCGGGACCTTTGGATCCCATATAACTTCACTCTGGTCATGGATAGAGAACGTTGGGCAGGATATCAGGCCCTTGTCCGGAGTGCCCTGGGCCTAGTACCCAGCACCCTGTAGCTTGAGTTAGCTCACAGGGACGAACAAGAAGATACACCCTCTTCTCTGAAACCCACTTCTTCTAAAACTGAAAGCTAATCTCTACTTCCTCCTGACACTAAAAACCCGCATCCGCCATTTCCAAGTCCCCCTCCCCCCAATTTACAAAGAGAAGGAAATGAGATCACAGTGGCACAACCACGTGCTCATTCAGCAGACATTCTTTTTTTTTTTTTTTTTAAAGATTTTATTTATTTATTTGACAGAGAGAGAGATCACAAGCAGGCAGAGAGGCAGGCAGAGAGAGAGGAGGAAGCAGGCTCCCTGTGGAGCAGAGAGCCTGATGCGGGGCTCGATCCCAGGACCCTGAGATCATGACCTGAGCCGAAGGCAGCAGCCTAATCCACTGAGCCACCCAGGCGCCCCCAGCAGACATTCTTAACTGGTACCACTACAGACCAGGAACTGGGCTGGGTGCCGGAGAGACAGATGAAACAGAGCCAGGTGCCACCAGGAGCTCCCGGGCCCGGAGGAGAGACAGATGCACAGAGAGGAATGACACAGTGCAGGCCCAGAAATGCTCCCACCGAGGTGGTCTGTGCAATACGGTGTGGGAGCAAGGCCAAGGTCATGATTTCATGTAGAATGAGAGCAAGAAGATTTCCCAGAGCATGGGACCCTTGAACTTGGACTTGAAGAATGGGGGGAGGGGCATTCCACGGAGAGTGCAAAGCTAGGACGCCCTTAAGATCCTGTGTTTTTGTGGGAACAGAAACTCCGTGCTGCTGGATTCAGAGGGCAGGCAGAGGCAGGACCCCTGGGGATATACACAGTAAAGAGCAACGGAGGCTTCCTGGGAGGCGAGCAACATGTCCGAGTTGTGTCTTGGGGGAGCACTCTGACTTGACTCAACACAGGGCCTGGAGGAACAGAGACTCATCCTAGAGGTCCTCGGCCAGTTGCCAGACTTTATGACTTACTCACTCCCCTTACACATTCTTTCAACGTCACTCTCCTGGAGCCACCAGGGTGTAGACTTTGCCTCTCCCTTGAGGTGCCCAGAGCCAACAGGCCAATAGGCCTACAAATGGAGGTAAACCGAGGCACTCTACCGAAGGGTCCTCGCCTGGTCGAAAGGAGAGCAGGGCCGTGAGTCTGACATAGGCTCTTTTCTCAGCCGCAGACCAAAGTTGAGACTGGAGGGTGATTTTATCTGCGATGACAAGTCCAGCCCCGGGCTCAGACAGGTATTGTTCCGGGCTCGGCAGACATCCCCAAGTCAGACAGATGTCCAGGGCTCAAACAGACATTGCCCCCAGGCCAGGAAGATGTTGCGCCAGGCCCGGGCAGATGCTGTGCCAGGTTCAGACACATGTCCTGGGCCCAGACAGAAGCTGTCCCGGGGCCAGATAATGTGCTGGGCTCAGCCAGGTGTCCCAGCCTCAGACAGATGTTGTCTCTAGCCCAGGCAGATGCTACCCTAAGCTCAGACAGATGTCTGCCACCAGACATACATAAAGATGCTAAGAGGTCCCTGGGAAAATATAATTCCTAAATCCTCCTTTGCCACTTCCATCCTCCACCTGCTACCCTCAAGAAAGCGGAGGACAGCCAGCACCGAGCCCGACCAGCTCTCTCCGGAGGCCCCAACTTGCAACAGCCAAGGAGCCCTCATGTCCCTCCCTCGGACTCCAGGCGAGTCTAGTACGCAGGGGGAGGAAGGCGCATAGAGCAGGGCGATGAGTGGGGCACATGCGCAGGAGTCCAGGGTATCTGTGCGAGCCTTGGCAAGTGTGCCCAGACTCCCTGAGCTGACTACAGGCAGAGGGGGCTGGGAGACTAAAGGAAGGAGCCGGTCGATATGAGGACCAGGCCCACTAAGTCTTACCTCTAACCCACACTCTGAGCCTGGCTGGAGCGAAAAGGTCCTGTGACCTCATATCCCCGTACTCCTATCTCTGCCCAACACCCTAAGAAGGTCATTACTTGCTCATCTGAGGATGATGACTTCCTTCTCCAGAGCTGGGCAGCATGAGGCTAGGGAGAGGGGAACAGGAGGCTGGCCCAGGGTGGACAGAAAATGAGAGACAGGCCCATTCACCAGCTTGGTGAATGAATGAATGAATGAATGAATGACCCTCCTTCTCCAAGAGCCTTTACAGGGGCACCCGGAGACCTTTCTCCTCACGACCACACAGCTCCTGTCAGGAGCTATAGTTGTGCTCACTTCAGCTGCAGAAGTTGGGGTTCAGGAACCATGGAGCGCTGGATGTTTCTGGTCCATGGGTTGGGCAGGCAGCCATTAGAGGTGGGATGGGAAGAGATGTTTCAGTGAGAGCCTAAACACCCCATCTGCCCTGGAAGGGGGGTCTGGGGGCAGGGGGGCGGGGGACTCCCTTCAGACTCAGTCACTCCAAGCAGAGCTGGGGACCAAGCGGTTCATGAACATGTAAATTAACCTTGAGCCAACCCCCAGCAGGTGAAGTTGGGACCCTCCTCCAGCTCTCTAGAGCTACCTGGAAGCTGAGAAGGGGGAGGGGTGATCTTTAAAAACCACTCTCAAACAGAAACTCGGGACACAATTGCAAACACTAATGCACACACATTAAGACCAACCAAGCACAGGGACCTTAACACAAGCACACAAATACTTTAGGGAAATCCATTAAATACAAACACACGAATTCATGAAAGCCCACCAACATACAGGCACCACACACACAAACACACCAAGCCCCCCACCCACGATTGTAAACGCTGTACCACACACAAACACAACGGTACCCCCTTCCTCCTCTGCACCCCGCCCAAGCTGCCCACTCCCCACCTTCAATCAGGGCACAGTCAACACAGGGGCCCAGGAAGTCACCTCACTCTTCTGATGAAGGTGACAAGGACTTCAATGACCATTCACTGCTCCCACCCCACTCGGCGGTGGTGAATTTTACAGCCACCCCAGATGAAAAAGTGTGTTTAAAAAAAAATTTAAAAAGAAAGAAAGAAACTCAAACCCAGCCCCAGCCTTTCGGAGTGATTAATCCCTGCTAATGATTTACCGATTTGCAGAGAGCGTGTTCTGCATAACCGGATTGTGGGCATTAACACCAGCTCAGACGCTACCATTCTGCTAAAAATGAAAGTAAATTTTAAGAGCAATTGACCACCCCTAATTTGAATATTCTACTGACGCACTGGGAGGACCCCACCCCCACCCACATGGCTTAGGGGCTGGCGGGTGGGGCGGAGGGGTGGGGAGTGCGGGGCACAGAAGCAGCAAGGAAAGGTTAGTCCCTAAGAGATATTTCACCTTCCATCCTTCTTTCCCTTCACCCAGACGGAGAAATAGGGAACCTTAGATTAAACTGAGGAGGCTGCTTCTTCCTCCTCTTCTTCCTCCCTTCTACCCCTCCCCTCCTCTTCACCAGGTTCTTGCCATCACAGGCAGGACAGAAGGACAGAAGGGGCAAGTAGGACACCTGGAGGGGTAGTACAGAGGGGAAGAGGTCAGGTTTTGACAGCTCAGAACAGTGACCCTATCCCATGTGGGAGAGCTTTCTGGATGGTGGCAGGCATTGTGAATCTGGCCCAGAGGAAGTGGATGGACACAGTGACCCCAGCACTGCCCTGGGGGGGGGGGGGGGGGGGGGACCTGTGACTCTAGGATCCTGCCAGACTCTTTCAGTCAAAAACACAATCCAGCCCAGGAAGAGCAGGGTGTGGGCGTAGGCACTCCCGACACCGCGGAGCGAGGACGGGTTAGAGAAGCAGGCAGGTTCCACTCCTGCTCACACAACCTCTTACTCACCCCAAGCAGCCGGGGAGAAAAACCAAGCCCCACTTCCCAAATTTCCATGGGGGCGATGATCTCATCTCGCCTTCACAAGCAACCCACCAGGGACCGCCCTGCCCAGTTTACAGATGAGGACACTGAGGCTTAGACCGGTCCAACGTCATCCAGCAGGCCTGAGTCTGAACCAAGACGGAACCCAGGACCCTTGACGCTCTGAAAACACAGGATCCAGGGCATGAGGAGAAGACTGGAGGAAGGGAAAGGAAGCAGCTGTGAGTGCCGGCCACGTCCTGTTCCCCCCACTCCCAGCTGGGCCTGCCCCTACTCCCAAAACCTCAAAGCCTGTGCACACAGGAGGGTATCCTAAGACACCTGCTCCCCCAGGAGCCCTCCCTGTGGGCCCAGATATGCCTCTCCTTAGCTTTTCTTGGCACTCATGATTTACAGTAAGGAATCCAAGGGGAGGGTCCTGGAGCCTGTCTTCCCCCCAAGCAGTGAAAGGCCTTGGGTCTCCAGATGCAACCGCTCTCAGCGTTTCCCGAACTCCAAGTGCCCACCGACCGGATTGACAAGACGCAGCACAGGGACTCAGAGTCCAAGGGGGGAAGCAGCCAGACCCAGCTGCCCCCTGTGCCTCCCTCCCAGACCTTGCTCAGTGTGCCATGGCGTTGGCTCGCCCGTCTGGGGCATGTGCCTGGAATATTACAGAGCACAGGCGCTGGTGGGGAGTGTGCTTGTCTTCTAGAGGCCAAATCTGAATCTCTCAGGCAGGAGTGTGAATGTAGATCACAGAGTTAGTGTCTGTGACTCAGGCCTTTGCAGAGAGAACACGTGGGGCTGGAGTTTACCCCTGCAGAGCCTCCCCTGCCGCCTGCCCCTCCTGGCAGCACGACCCCCCACAGGGAGGGCCCCATTTGCTGGAGGCTCGGTGACCTGTGTCAAATGAGCAGGCGCTCGGTCACACTCCAGAGCCCGGAGGAGGCCGCAGGGCTCTGGGAAAGCCCCGGCAGCTCCAGGGCTGGGGGTGGGCTAAGCAGGGTCCCCGCTGGGGAGGGAGGGCCACAAGCTTCAGAGACTGGCGGCAGCCTGGCTGGGAGCTGCCCTCTGCAGACAAGGGAAGTGAAGAAGGAAAAAAAAAAAACCCAGAAAGAAATACATATATATATGTGAAAAGAAAGGGCTTCCCTGCTTCCGTGGGACCAGCACTGCTGTAAGGCAAGGGCCAAACTCTGAGCTGGGCATGGGTTCCCCTCTGCCTTCTGACCCCTTGTGCGGGATATATTAGTTCCGTGGTGGGGGGCGGGGAGGTATATCTGTGTGTCTCCGAGACGTGCAGGGTTGGCCTCTTCGTATCTGAGCACCGGGGGAGACAGTGTGAGTGTGTCTGTATGTTCACATTTGCGGGCACCAGGATGTACCTGTGTGTGGGAACTGGCCTGCTGGGTAAGAGCTTCCATGCTTGTGACCCCTGGGCCAGCAGGTCTCCTATATTTCTGTGTCACTGAAGCAATGCCTACTTGAGCCCCCTGCAGCCCGTGTGCACGTTCTGGGCATGTTTCCTTTGGGACGCATGTCTGTATTTATCGTTGTGTGTTGGTTTGTGTGACTCTGAATTCCAGCCTAATGGGATGACTCCATGTGTCCCTACTGTGAATCTGGGTGTTTGTCCCCAGGCTAAATTGCATGTCTATATCTGTGTGTTGTGTGTGTGAATGCATGGCCATCTGCATGCCTAAACCGTTCAGCGTCTACATGGGTCAGGAGGGAGTCCGACCGCCATGCCCCAATTTCTCCCCGCCAGCTCTCTGGGGAGTGGGGGGGTTCCCCTAGAGAGGGGCTGTTGAACTGTGGGCATCTCTGCCAATGGGCATGTCAGAGCCCCTGGGGTCCTACCCAAACCTCCAGAAGCAGAAGCAAGGAGGATGTCAAGACCTCTGGGGGGAGCCCAACTCTCAAATACAAGAAACTTTTGACTCCAGACTAAATCCATGCATTATGGAGGGTCTAAAACTTCCAAAACGGAGAAAGGAATGTTATCCTTCCTTAGCCCACACAGCCAGGCCCAAGGTTGCTAACACTGGAGCTTCAGGGTCGTCCTGAGAAGCAGGGATTGCTGTCCTATTTTAAGATGACAAAATTGAAGCTAAAACCAGTGAAGCAGACCGGCCAAAGTCACAGCTCTGCTGGGGGACAGGGGTAGGGGGGATTGGGAAGGAGTCTTGCTGCCTGACAAACTGATCACCTAGGAGCCAGGCTTTGCTGCAAACACCCCTCAATTCAGTACACACCTGAGTACCCAGCTTCAGAAGCCCCAGCTGGCCCTAGCCTGCCTCCACAGAACTACCAGGGATGGGGCGGTGGGTTCTCTCTGCTGTGACTGCCAAAGCCACTGCCCCCACTGGCGCCCGCCCCATCCCACAGCAGTGGGAGCAGGCGTGATAAAGAGTGGGACCTTTATATGTCCTGCAGCCTAAGACAAGCCCAGTTTCTTAAATTTTTTTTTGTTGTTTATTTATTTGACAGAAATCACAAGTAGGCAGAGAGGCAGGCAAAGAGAGAGGGGGAAGCAGGTTCCCCGCCGAGCAGAGAGCCCGATGCGGGACTCAATCCCAGGACCCTGGGATCATGACCCGAGCCAAAGGCAGAGGCTTAACCCACTGAGCCACCCAGGCGCCCCAACAAGCCCAGTTTCTTCATCTCCACCCCAGGAATAATAATCTCAGGGCCCTTCTACAAGGCTGAGAGGTGCAGGTAAATTGTGAATAAATGCAGAAGCACTCGCTAAACCATCATGCCCATGCATCACTGTTCCTCAAGTCTCAGTGGCAGTTCAAAGGCTGGACATCATACACCTGACTGCTGTCCAGACACTTCCCTTCCTTTAATAGGAACTGAGAGATTCACAGAATCAGACACAGCTACAAGAGCCTGAGAAGTCAGGCGGCCAAACCTCCACAACCCCACTCTACAGATAAAGAAACTGAGATTTGTGGGGTGCCTGGGTGGCTCAGTGGGTTAAACCCTCTCTGCCTTTGGCTCAGGTCATGATCCCAAGGTCCTGGGATCAAGCCCCACATCGGGCTCTCTGCTCAGCAGGGAGCCTGCTTCCTCCTCTCTCTCTGCCTGCCTCTCTGCCTACTTGTAATCTCTCGATCTCTCTCTCTCTCTGTCAAATAAATAAATAAAATCTAAAAAAAGAAAGAAAGAAAGAAAGAAACTGAGATTTGCTTAGAAAGGGGGGAGTAACATGCCCTCCACTGGGCACTAACAATAGAAACAACCAGAGTAAAAGCCTTTTCTGAGAGCTTTTCACCCCCATTGTCTCAGACTACCTGCTGACTCCGCTCGGGAGGCAGGTGGGCTGCCTACAGTACAGTTAGTCCCCATTTACAGGGAGGAAAACCCAGAGCCTCAGACACTGGACCAGAGCTATTCTTGCCCAGAAAGATGGTAGCAGGTCCAGGTTGGAAGCCCAAGCTTCAGTGTCATGCTGGGCGGGTTAGGGCTGGCGTGAGAGGCGCCTTCAATACAGAACTCTCACCTTGGCCCTACCTCCTGGGTTTGAGGAGGGGTCAGGAAGGCAAGTGCTTTATGGTCTTATGAAAGAAAGGTGACTCAAGGTGACCATGTCTTGGGTCAGAGTCCAGGAAAGCCAAGCATCCCTAGCTGGGTTCAGACACAGAGGGCTACCCGGAGGCTGGTCTAGGGTGTTCAGGGCCTAGAGGAGCAGTCTGTACCCAGTATGACCCCTGTCACTATGGACTCTGCCCCAGCCACCCTGAGGACCCAGCTGTTGTCTGAGCCCCCATCACCTTTATTCATTCACTGAGGCTCTATTTACAGTCCCAACTTTGTCCAGTAGGGTCTAGCTGGGCCCTCAGCTACCATCTTGGGCCCCAGGGCCCTGGAATCTAGGGCTCTAGTGGAGGTAAGACCAGATGGGGGGAAACAGTGGGCTGTCGGGTGGAAGCCTCCTCGGAACACAAGCCTCAGTGCAGGAAAGTGGAGGCTACAACTCATTACACTCGGCCTCCACCCAGTGTGGGGCTTAAAGGCACGGAGTGGCTGCATTGAGGTCCAAGTCCACTGAGGATCTTTCAAGGAGCCCTCACACTGCTGGGGAGATGAGAAGATCCCAGAATTGCACACCCCACCTTCCTAACAAGGCTTCCTCCATCTCAATTCCCTTTTCAGCAGCCCCCATCCAAGTCCGTTAAACTCCAGCTCAGGGCTCCAGCGAGGCTGGACAGCTCCTCGCCTGCATGCAGGATTTCTGAAGTGCCACCCGCCCTTTCCCAAGTCCACACCACTCCTCACCTGGAGCAAGTTTCCCATCCGGGCATGACCCGGTCATGACCTCGGCCAATGAGCGGGTCACGCAGAGGTTAGGAGCGAGAAGGCGGCAGTCGTGTGGGACAGATACCCGGGGGCCCAGTATGTCCACCACCCCCGTCAGCGGCGTTTTCGCCAAGCCTCGGTCTCCACCTCGAGATCCTCTCACTCAGAAAGCCCGGAACGCGGCCTGGTTACGGGAGCTCCGGTCTCCCCGCAGCATCGCAGCATCGCTGCGGTGCGGACCCCGAGCCGCCCGCGCAGTTCTGACCTGGTCCGCAGAGCCGGGAGGAAGAGGAACCTGCAGGAAAGCCAGGGCCGGTCGGACTCGGCCCGCGCCCGACGCACTCTCAGGGCCGCCGTAGGTTGGCGGAGTTGCGACGCTAGGTCTAGAAGGAGAAGAGGGAAAACGGGACGGGCCGGGGAGTCGTGCAGAGGAGAGCTCCGTGCCGGGTGGAAGCGCGGGAGGCGAGGAGGCCGAGGGGAGCAACCGCGCCGGAACCGAGCCGGGACCTGCGCCGCCTCCCGCTTGCCGCCGCCGAGACCCGCGGGAATCCCGGCCCGCCGGCAGCGGCACTGCGGAGGGAGGAGAGCGGGGCTCCGCTGCTTCTCGGAGCCCTAGCGCCTCCCGGAGCCCGCAATCCCCGCCGCCGCCTCTTGGCCGCCCGGGCAGGAGACGGGCGGGAATTCAGTTCGCGTGGAGTGTGGGACCTGTCGGGCTCCGAGTCTCCTGCTCCGGGGGTAAACGGGGCCCACGCAGCCAGGACGAGAGGGGGTGCGGTCCCATTGCCACCCCCGCGCCACTCCCCACGTGGCGGCCGCGCCCCCGGGGCGTGAGTATGTACGCGGACGGTAGGGGGGCCGTGAATGAAGCCCCAGCGGCCAATCAGCACGGCAGGCGCGCGGGACCCCGGGAGCGAGGCCCAATGGCGAGCTCTGGGTGGCCGGGCCGGGCGGCGGGCGGACGCGGGGGGCGGGGGCCGTGGCCGGGGGGCGGGAGGCGGCTCCGCGGGCAGCCAATGGGCGGCGGGTGGGGTGGGGCTCCGGAGCTCCGAGCGGGTCGGGGCTTTAAGCCGGCGGAGCGCGGCGGCGGGGCCCGCAGACGGAGAGGAGCGGCGGCGGCGGCGCGGCGCAGGGCGCGGGGCGGCATGGCCACCACCGCGCAGTACCTGCCGCGGGGCCCCGGTGGTGGAGCCGGGGGCACGGGACCGCTTATGCACCCGGACGCCGCGGCGGCAGCGGCGGCGGCGGCGGCCGCCGAGCGGCTGCACGCGGGGGCCGCGTACCGCGAAGTGCAGAAGCTGATGCACCACGAGTGGCTGGGCGCGGGCGCGGGCCACCCCGTGGGCCTAGCGCACCCCCAGTGGCTACCCACGGGAGGAGGCGGCGGCGGCGACTGGGCCGGGGGCCCGCACCTGGAACACGGCAAGGCGGGCGGTGGCGGCACCGGCCGAGCCGACGACGGCGGCGGAGGAGGAGGAGGTTTCCACGCGCGCCTGGTGCACCAGGGGGCGGCCCACGCGGGCGCTGCATGGGCGCAGGGCGGCACGGCGCACCACTTGGGCCCGGCCATGTCGCCGTCCCCAGGGGCCGGCGGGGGCCACCAGCCCCAGCCACTCGGGCTGTACGCACAGGCGGCCTACCCGGGGGGCGGCGGCGGCGGCCTGGCCGGGATGCTGGCAGCGGGCGGCGGCGGTGCGGGGCCCGGCCTGCACCACGCGCTGCACGAGGACGGCCACGAGGCGCAGCTGGAGCCGTCGCCTCCGCCGCACCTGGGCGCCCACGGACACGCACACGGACATGCACACGCGGGCGGCCTGCACGCGGCGGCGGCGCACCTGCACCCGGGCGCGGGCGGCGGTGGCTCGTCGGTGGGCGAGCACTCGGACGAGGACGCGCCCAGCTCGGACGACCTGGAGCAGTTCGCCAAGCAGTTCAAGCAGCGGCGCATCAAGCTGGGCTTCACACAGGCCGACGTGGGGCTGGCGCTGGGAACGCTGTACGGTAACGTGTTCTCGCAGACCACCATCTGCCGCTTCGAGGCCCTGCAGCTGAGCTTCAAGAACATGTGCAAGCTCAAGCCGCTGCTCAACAAGTGGCTGGAGGAGACCGACTCGTCCAGCGGCAGCCCCACCAACCTGGACAAGATCGCGGCGCAGGGCCGCAAGCGAAAGAAGCGCACGTCCATCGAGGTGGGGGTGAAAGGCGCGCTCGAAAGCCACTTTCTCAAGTGCCCCAAGCCCTCGGCCCACGAGATCACCGGCCTGGCCGACAGCCTGCAGCTGGAGAAGGAGGTGGTGCGCGTCTGGTTCTGCAACCGGCGGCAGAAGGAGAAGCGCATGACCCCGGCGGCCGGCGCCGGCCACCCGCCCATGGACGACGTTTACGCACCCGGCGAGCTGGGGCCGGGCGGGGGCGGTGCATCGCCGCCGTCGGCGCCCCCGCCGCCCCCGCCGGCCGCGCTGCACCACCACCACCACCACACACTGCCCGGCTCGGTGCAGTGACCCCGCGGGCCGGGCCCCCGCCGGCGCGCAGCGAGGCGCCGCGCGGCCTGAACTCTTTTTGTTCGGTTGCTTTGGATTTTACAAAAAGCCCAGAAACTTTCGAACAAAACCAAACACCCGGACGACCCTCTCTGGCGAATGGCGAAGACAGCCGATAGGCTGCGTCGCCCGAGCCCCGGGAGAGAGGAGCGAAGATCCGGAACGCGCCAACTCACCCCGGGCATCCTGCCCGCCGCCTGCTCCCTGCCCCCATCCCCTCGACGACCCCCGCCCCTGCCCCACCCCGGGCTGTTCGGGGCCGGATCCCGGCAGCGGCCTCCCCACAGCGACAGGTAACGCGGTACGGGGTTAGGGATCCCCGGGAGAGAGGACGAAGAGAGGAGGGTTCCCTATCCCTCTCCCCGGCGCGGACTCCCAAGCCTGCGGGTCGAGGGTGGGGGACTGTCACTTAATTCGCTCCACGCCTCTTCTCTCCCACAAGGATGCGCCCCATCCCCTTCCCCTTCCTCCGGGCTTGGTTTTTTACGGTTTTTATTTATTCATGGAGCCTCCCGGCTCCTGGGGTCCTTCTAACTCCGCCCGCGCCCTTAATTTAAATCGCTGTATACTGTATTTATCGGGGTCCCGGAGGGGAGGCCGCGAGAGCCGCGTCTGTGTATAAAAGCAGGAAATAGCCAAAGCTTTAATCTAGCCTAATTTATTTTTTTCCCTTACCTTCCCCTGCCCTACCCCCCAAAAGCAAAACAAAAACAACAAAAAAAAACTAACAAAAAAAAAATTCGAGTGTTCATTTTTCGTTTCGTTTTATCCGAGCTGCGATTCGGTTCCCGGCCACGCGGGAGGGGTCTGCGCTCCCGCACACAGCCCACGGGAAGAGGCTTCTGCCCGGCTGCAGACTGACCGCTGCACAGCAGGGCCCCCGCTCCCCGCGGGGCCCTGCCCTCCTGGCCACCGACAAACGAAACTTGAAAAAGTTGGAGATATTTTTTAACCAGCTGTAGAAATAAGCCGTTCCCCTTAGAACCTTCTGCCTGATTCCCTGCAGCTTCCGCCTGCTCCCTTTCCAGCCCCACCTGGGATGCGGGATGCTGGGGCGGCAAGGAGAAAAATTCCCCAAGTTTGGGGTGAGGTGGGAACCATGTAAATATGTGAGATATGTACACACATTTTGTGCTTGGTTTTTATTTTTGGTTTTTCCGGGCTGCCCTCCATCCCCATCCGAAAGGATTTTGTACACTGAATAATCCGAAAAAAAAAATATTTTAATATGATTTCCAGATTTCTGACCCATCTCTATTTATTTTCTGGATGTGTTTGGAGCTTCCCCCTTCTCCATTTCTTGTTCTGTTTGTTACCGTTTGGATTTAAATTTTGTTATTTTATTTTTCTTATTTTTCAGAACAATGTTTTGGTGCATTCTTTGTATCTTTATTGCAAAAAATAATAATAATAATGTAGACTGGGAAGTTCCCTTTATATTTATGTTATAGTAAATATTTTATTACTCACATAAACATGTACCCCAGGGCTGTGTCCTGTCCTTTTTACTACCAGGGTTGGGTCGGTGTGCGGGTGAAGTGTTGGGATACCCTGGCTAACCTCCCCTGAAGTTCTGGCCACACTATCTGGGAGAAAGGTGACCAAGCAGACCTTCTTTCAGGCCCCTACGAGGACTGCCTGCTACTTGGGCAACGAGTGAGCATAGGGGAGATGAAGCTGCCTCGTGTCCCCTCCTGTAAACAGACTATCCTGAGACCAAACCCAGGGCCTCCGACACTTCAGACACCACACTGAATCTGGGACAGACAGCCATTCCTCAGGTACAACTCAACTGCTTCTCAGCCAAGGAAGAAGCCTGCCTCACCTGGACCAGCAGCCTGGCACCTCTGAGTGCGCCCCCCCACCCCCAAGACGTCAGGCCCTGGCTTCAGTTTCACTTTGTGCTCCACGTGTGGAGTCCAGGCCAGCTCTACCCTTCCAAGTCAGGGGGCTGTTGGAAGCCGGGTCAGGCCACGCCAGCCCGCCCCAGCTGGCTCTCCACCCATAAACACACGATGCCCAAACCTAACCTGGATCCGCGGGGAGTCCTAACAGCTTCCACAGCGGCCCTGCAGTATGTAAGTGGGCCTGGGAAGGGAGTTCTGCCTGCTTGCTTGGGCAAAAGCCGGTCCCCCTCTGCAAACAAACCGTCTGGCCCAACTTCCCTCTGTGGAGGAATGAGAGCACAGACAACTGTGGCCCCACAAAGCCCTCCCATCTCTCCAGGGAGGAATACCCAAGGAACCCCCCACCCCCAACACCCAGGGAGTGATGCGTATGCCAAAAGGATTCCGCGGTTGTGCAGCCCTGACCTGGGGGCAGAGGGGAGACATAGTCTCAGACATCTCCCCGCTCAAGCTTTCAGCAGCAACATCTCCCCCCTCCCCAGAATCCTGATGTGTGGGGGTAGATCGGAGTTCCAGGGCCAAACCCCAAGATTTACCTGTGTCCCCATCAAGATCCTCTTTTTCCTTTAAAGCAACTTTTAAAGAGACAAATGAAATAGCTCTTCTTGCCTCCCTAGACACAGTTCCTTTCCCTTCTCAGGAGAAACCACATGAGATTTCTCTCCCTCTTCGTGGACACAAAGCCTAAAGCAGCACAACTGCTCGATGGGGGCGGGGGGAGAAAGTTGTGTCCCTAATGAGTGTGTGTGTGTGAGTGTGTGTGTGTGTCCCCCTGCTTTCAGGGAAGCAGCCCAAGCCCAGGACTGGAAGAGGCCTTGGCTCCAGCCGACGCATCTAGGCACCCAGACAGGTGTTCCCCGGCCGCCAGCTTGGTGGTCCCCAACCAAGCCGAGGCTTTGGGATGATGGTACCAGGCTGAGAGTTCCCAGTGACTCTCTGGGCTCTGACCCTCAGTCTCAGGAGGAACTGTCTCTGCAAGTACAACGGCCGCCAAGATTTTCCAAGGCTCCACTCACCGCTGCTTTCTTTTCCCTCCCTCCTTCAGTCCAGCCTAGTGGACGCTGAGCCCTGTGATTGGCACCCGTGTCCCAGCCATCGCCCACCCTGGCGGGCCAGTGAGCATCCTCAGGCTTACAGATAGGGCCAGGGATGTCACGGCCAGGTGACGGCATGGCCTCCATTTCCTGCTCCACTAAGTACAGAACTTCAAGTCAGTCCCGCACTCCCCCACACTGTCTCCTTATTTCTCCATTCCTGGATTTGTCCCAACCTCGGGGCCCTGAAATGGAAGCAAGTGAAGCTCAGGGCTCCCTGCCGCCTGCCCCGCCCTGAGCCTCGGCAGGTTTGGAGGTAGGGAAGGCGACAGGGAATACAGGGGCCTTTCACTGGCCTCTGCCTGCAGCTGACACCAATTGACTGATTGATTTCCTAATTGTCTGCTTAATCCCGTACAAGAGGGTGGATTTATTATTTAAGCAAGTCAACTCAAAAAACAGCAAAACAATGTGGCCTCCCAAGAACCAGCGGCAGCTGAGGAGAACAAAAAAATGGGAAGAAAAAAAAAGTGGAAACGACGGAAGAAAAGCTTCCACGCTGTGAAGATTTTTACTTAATGAGAAAGCAGCCTAGGACAGCCACCCAGGGACCAAGCCTTTGGTCAAAGAAGTCCCCAGGGCTCCTTTCCCCAGTCTCCAGCCTGGGGTGACTATAGGACCCGCAGCACATTTGACTGTGGAAGGAGAAACTAGAGGAAGAGAGAGATTTGGCCCTGGCGTCTTCTTCCCTGCCTGGCTAGAGGACGGTTTAGGAAAGGTCTTGCCATCCTGCGTGGATGCGGAGCCTCTGCTCCCGAGAGCCTCCGACTCGCCCTTGTTCGAGGGAGGCAGACAGCCCTGGCATCAGCATGCAAGGAAACCCAAGCGTTCCCAAGCAGAGAGCGTCCTCTGAGCCCATGTCTCTTCCCTTCTCTCTTGAAGAACAGTATTATCTATGATCATGTGGCCACAGATTGTTTTCTTTAAGAGAGCATCTCTCTCCCCATAGGAACCTCGGTGTCTTGGTGGGTGAACCACTGTGCCTGCAAATCCAGAGCCACTCCCAGAGATCCGGAAAGGAAGGCCACACTCCGCCACGAATGCTTGGAGCTGGGACAACCTGCTAGTGTGGGGGGTGTGGGGGGGGGTTAAAACGGGAAGAAGGAAGGTGGCCACTGTGTTCACCTGTGCTCCCCAAGGCAAACACAGAAGGTGCCTGGCCCTAAACCCCAAGGACATCTGTATTCTCCCCCCCACCTCCCGCCCCAGGAGGTTGTGCTAGCTTGTATGTGGCATGGCTCAAGTCCCATGCAATCATCCCTTGACCCCAGGACCCGACTGGGCACCCACAGGACTCGCTGACTCCCAACCACAGGTACCTACTCCCCAGAGCTGTTTGGAATCCAGTCTCCTCTGACGAGGCTCTGGGCCTGCATGTGGGAGGGTCAAGATCCCAGTGATAACCCAGGTTCAGGATTTTCCCAGCAGAGCTTGAGCTCCAGAAAGCTCCAGATATGAGACCCATCTGAGCAGGGATAGGAGTGAGAGTAGTAGGCTGGTTACCTGGCCCAGCTGCTCCCCTAAGCTTAGCGAACAGGAGACACCCAGGGCCTCCAGCTTAGTGACTGAAGCCAGAGGAGCTGACAGTCTTGTCCCCTGGAGCTACTGTTTGGCCGGCCTTTCCGGGGCTCCATGTGGGAGGACTGCCCTCTATTGGTCCCTGAGCTGGGACATGGCCACGGTCACCAGGGCCAAGTTCACAGCTAAGCATCCTGCCAAAGTTCAGCTTCAAGTTGGCTACTCTATGGGGGGGGGTCAGGTGCCAGGTAGAACAGAGGCAGGTGTCACCTCCAAGAAAGCAAGCCTGAGTCACACACACACACACACACACACACACACACAGGCTTGCCCACACCCTTCCTTCGCCCATCACCCCACCCATTCCCCCAGCCATTTTCAGGAATTTGCCATCACATGGCCTCCTGCCTCTCTCCCACTCACACCCATCCCCAGCCCTCCTCCCCTGAGCCAACTAAAACCCTGAGCCGCCCTTGCCAGCTTGCCCCCTCACACACATGCTCACACACTCGTGGGCACACCCGTACCACTGTAATGCTGCCCGGGACCAACCCTGTGGTCTCCGGCACCAAGCTCTCCAGCGCTACATGGCACTTGTAAACATTCGATTGAACACACCACAACCATGCTTTGCAGCATTGGACCAGGGCCCTTTCTCTCAGAATTTGCAAGCACTTACCCCACAAACTGCTTTCCAATCCCTGCCCATCATTGTCCCCGGCTCCTCCCAGATCTCTCCTGCTCCCTTCAGATAATTAAAGTTAGGCTGTGTGTTTGTATGTATGTGTGATCTTATTTTTTAAACACACACCCCCACACGTACATATGCGTGTATATATACAAACACACACAGCAATTAGATCTATCCTTTCCTGCCGTCGTCCCTCTTGTGCAGCAAAACCTCAGCAATGCACATGTCCCCACATCACCACGCGATGAACCATCCCCTGGTCCTAGGCTCCTGATGTCACACACACACACATACACACACACACACACACATGCACACGCACTACTCTCACACAGTCGCACCCACCCCACAGCTCCCTGGTGTTTCTCCGGGGACACGACCCACCTCCAGGGCATCTGAATGGGCTCGCTTCAGATGAGCTAAGTACCAGGAGGGCTCTGCTTCCACGCCCCCCAAGCACACAGCCAGTGGACATGTCTTTAGCTGAGCCTGACCAGGGTGGGTCTGGGTATTATTAGGCTGCACAGACAGCACGGAGGCATATGGTCTCGTACACAAGAAATAATGTTCATGTTAAATCAGACCTCATGCATAATGCATGGTGCCTGATCTCACATTATTTTGGGTGTTCGTCAAAATCAGTGTTCTTTCTTGTGAGGGCTCCTGAAAAGAAGGGGGAAAGACGTTTGCTAATTGCACCCACAGCCCGGACCCAGGGAGACCAGAGTGCCCTGGGAGCGCCCCTCTGGCTCCATGTCACCCACCAGTGGGGCTCGTCCCTCTGTCCCCTCTGTCTTTCCCTGTGGAAGGAGGGGCTGGCTGGGGTTTGTAGCAGGCGTAAGGCCCCGTGTTATTTTTATTTCTTTTCTCTCGGCTCTCTGTCCCCGGAGGGTTCTGGGGAATAGCGGTGGCTCCGTCATTCTCACACCCGATTCATTTGCCGTTTTATGAACTCCCCGTTGATTCATCGCCTCCCTAAGTCAATGATTCACTCCTGATGGCTTTTCAGAAATCCTTCTTCAAAGGCTCCAGATTATTCAGCTCTGAACAGGAGCAGACCCGGACCCCGCGCGGCTACTGCTCTCCCTGTTTTGGGTGGGAAATTGTCATGGTCTTTGGCCTTTCCCTGGGGCTGACCACCCTGAGAGGAGGAAGTGTTTCCTCCATGCGGAAGCTGCTAGAGTTGACCCCAGGGAGCTTGTAGGCAGACCTGGCTCTCCAGGAAGGCCCCCTTCAGCCGTTGTGGGTCACCTACCTTCTCCCATTGTCATTAAAGTGCCCAGGGAAGCTCTGCATCCTACATCTTATGGGAAGCAGACAGAAGAAGGGTGAAGCACAGGATCTGTAGCACCAGACAGTTCAGGTACAAATCCTGGCTCTTCCTCTTTGCAGCTGTGTGACTTCAGGCCAGCTACTTACCCTTTCTGTGCCTTGGTTCCGCAATACGTTGACAAGGACAATTTCTACATCATAGAACTATTTTGAGAATTAAGTGGGGTGACGCAGAGAGTGCTTGGCATCAGTAGGTGATGAATGAAAGCTGTTTTACTGTGGGGCCCATGCAGGGCCTTGTACAGAAACAAGTGAACGGGAAAGACAACCAAAATGTAATGAACTTTGACCGTGGCCCCCACACGGCCCAAGGCATTCTAACACAATACTTATCCAGCACTTACTTCACACTTACTTTCATTATCTCGCATTAATTACTTTTATTTTGCAGATGAGCAAAATGGGACCCAGAGAGTTTTAGTGACCTATCCAAGGCAGCATGACTAGTTAACGATCAAAGCTGCAATAAAACCTACTTTATCTGACACCTAGGTTCTATTTACATTCCCTGCTGGGGCAAAGAGCAGCAGCCAGTGCTTGGGGCATGTACCCAAAGCAGAGGAGCTTCCAGAACTCAAGACTGGGCCAGAGAGAGAAGCTTCGGGACGAAGCATGTGGGAGCTAATGGACTAGGATCTGCTCCTGTTCTCTACCACCTTGCCATCAGGTAAGTCCCATGAGGCCCAGGGAAGTTGAATGCCTTGCCTGGGATCACCCAAGAGGTCAGGAAGCCCTCCCAATGCGTCCATTTGGAGAGCTGCATACTGAGACACCAAATACAGAGGCAAAGAAGGTGGGCCCTGGTATCTGCCCAGGCTTTCATTCTGGCTACACCACCTGCTGCCTGTGGGACCTCAGGCAAGCTACTTATGCTCTCCATACCTCAGTTTCCTCATCTATCAAAAGAAAATGATAGTACCTGCCTGGCGGGACTGCTGAGAAATCTACATAAACACTTCAAAGAGTGCCTGGCATGTTTTAAGTACACATTAAATGTCAGCTATAAAATTAATTTTATATGTACAATATATATTATTATATTATTGCTGGGCTGAATCAGTGTGGAAAAAATGATGCCTAGTGCTTCCCCCGCCCCTAGAATTACTGCTCTTATTTCTCAAAACCGCTCTGGAAAGACAAGTGCAAGGTCTCCATCCCCACTCCATAGATGAGGAAATAGAGACCCAAGGACATTGAGGGACTTGCTGAAAAGGACCCAGAAAGTTAGTAGCAGGTGCAGTCTCCCAACTTATCCCTTACTTCTGCCTCTTCATGGTAACCCCATATCCCCAAGAATGTGCACTGAGCTCCTTCTAAGGCTCTGTGTAGGATCTGGGGAGATAGCTCCCACATGGTCAGAGAAAACCTTATAGATGGTACCATCAATTAAGCTGGGTCATGAAGAATGAATACGGGTTTGCCTTGGGGCTCCCTGCTCAGGGCTTGATACCAAGGAGGCAAAACCACTCAGCCCCAGTGCCCTCAAGACCCCACTCATTGCCCCTTCCTGAACCTTATCCTTCTTGCTCCCCTACCCAGGACCCTTCCACTAATGGGCTCTTACCTCCTCCTCTGATCTCAGCACAGAAGACTCAACTCAGGATTAAAGGTCCCCTTGACCCTGGGGAGCCACCTGCTATGAAACTAAGTCTGACTATAGATTCCTTCAGATCCCACCCTACTGAGAGGTTGACCACCAAACTATGCTACAGGGCATCCTTACGTCAAAGATGGGGTCCAGGTACCTGAGTCCAGGCCTCACTCCATTGTCCATCTTCCATATAACCCAAGTTGGGTCATCCCTGGAGTTCAATATGTGAAGTGGGCATTCCCTCATTTATCCTTGCATCTAGCCAGCCAGCCAGCCAGTCATCCTACATCCATCCACTAGCTCATCCATTCATCAATCCACGCATCACTCATCCATTCACTCATGAAACCCTCAACCACCTTCAACCAACCATCCATTCATCTACCCAACCATCCACCATCCATCCACTCATTCAATCATCCAGTTTGACAATCAGGCCCTATGTTGAGCATTGAGAACACAGAGATAAATCAGACCAAGCCCCCTGTCCTTAAAACACTCCTGGATTTGCTTCTTCCCCTCCCTACCTCTCAGTCATGTAGTGTAGGCATGTGAGGGCCCAAGTGAGACCACTGTCAGGGAGGAAACAATGAGGCTGTTGTTACATCTATGCATCTTGTGTGTCAAAGCAC
The DNA here is from genome assembly GCF_922984935.1 of Meles meles. Classification (NCBI taxonomy): domain Eukaryota; kingdom Metazoa; phylum Chordata; class Mammalia; order Carnivora; family Mustelidae; genus Meles; species Meles meles. The sequence goes on from NC_060066.1 coordinate 187,711,326, forward strand.
CAAGAACCTCCACGCTCCATTTATTTCTTCAGGGTCCCACAGAAAATACAGCCAGTATGGCTTCTGTATGGCCCTAGGAGGCCCTGGGCTCTGATTTCTCACTCTAGGGATACAAAGCGCTGACCTGAACTAGAGAGATTTCAAAGGAAGTAGAGGACAGGAAGGCACTTATGAACATAACTTCTGCCAAGGCCAAAGGGCACCACTGAGACTCAGGTTTTCTACCAGAAATGGCAGCAGCATCTCAGCACCAGGGACATATGGAGAAATGTTCTGGTCCCAGGCCTGTCACCACCTAGCTGTGTGAATTTAAGTAGTCCCCGCCATTCTCCAGAACTCGATTTCCCCACCAGTATAATGTGAGGGGTGGTCCTCTCAGCTCTGAGGTGGACCCTCTCAATCACTGCTTCCCTTCTAGGCTGGGTGGGCCTGCCCCTCTGACAATGGGGCCTCTCTGAGTGGCCCACACATGAGGAAGGGTAGGAGATGACGTGGTGGGTGTCCACGGCCCAGAGTCCTCTGACTATTCAACACCCGCCACCGCCCACCACCCCCCCGCGGGCACAAACAACCCTTAGTCGCCTCCCCCTCCCACCCCCCAGAATCTGGGCACAGCTGGGGCTTGCTATGCCCTGGCCACCCCATGAATCACCCCTCTATGGTCCCGCGGGGGAGTGGTCCAGGGAGCATCCTACGCCCCCCATGGGGTGAGAGCCAGAATCACAGCCCTCAAGTAGGCAGTGTCCACAGGAACAATGGGGGCCTGTGGCTCACAGCAGGAATGCAGCCATTGTCCTGCCCTGGCCCCCAACCCCAGGGCCTCAGGTCCCCAGGCCAGGCAGGCTGGCGTGGGTCGGTGCGTCAGGCACTCGTGTGCCAGCGCCAGGACACATGGCCTGCCGGTTCCCCTCTCTGGGCAGGCGGGTGGGTGGGCCCATGGGCCGGACCCCATCCCCACACCCAGCCTCACAAAGGATCCCGTGCACAGAGGGAAGAGAAGCAAGAGGGCCCAAAGAAGCCAAGCCAGCCTCCAACCCACCCATCCCTGGGGTACTTGGAGCAGACTCAGAGAAGGGGCCTCGCAGCTTTGAGACCTAAGCTATACATCACAGTGGGGAGGGGCACCACATTAGAATAATGCAGGATTGGAGTGGGGTTGCTATAGCGACGTATTAGGGCAATACATCTAGGGAGCCCCGGCCCCTTGGTGATGTATGACTCTGCTGAGCCGAGGGGAGCAGGGGGAGGGGTTCTATCCCGCCCCTCCGAGGGGAGCACAGACACCAAACATTCTCTTCACTGGGGGAGAACATCTGCCTTGGACTCCAAAAATAGGCTTCTCAGAATCCTGTCAAGACTGAAAGAGATGCTCTGCCAACCCAACCTCCAACAACCCCACCTTCGTCCATGCTCTACTTGGCCTCGACTGCAGATCCTGGCCTCAGCCTCAGCCCCAGCCTCAGCCCCGCTGTGCCCCGTGCCGACCTCAGTCCCAGCCTCCGTCCCAGCCCCCTCCAAGCTCTGTCCCTTCTACTTCAGTGCAAAGGACCACTCCTGCATGATCTCCCCAGCATCCAGTGGGATTAACAGAACTATATTGGGGGGGGGGAGGCAAAAAGGGAATAGAGAAGGTGGTGGAAATGTCCAGAAATGCTCCTCAGCCAAACCACTCAAAGCTGTTAATTTGAGAGATTGCCTAGAGAATAAGTCTGAGGTCACACATGCTGTCCCTTTCTCACCCACGGGCCTCCTCATGCTGCTATCTGGGCACCCATCCCCATCAGATCCCAGGTCTAAAAATGTAACTTCCCTCCACACAGTACCAGGGCCACCAAAGGGAGGCAGGGTAGACTAGCCCTGAAGAAAAAAAGTTGTACGGGGCTCCCCACAGAGGAGAGCTCATTTAAAAATCTTTGCATAATGTTCATAATGTTATTTGGCAAAGTCAGGCCCTAGGCTCCCTTTCAAAATGCTGGGTCAAGTCATTCGTAGTGGCTTGCCCCAGCTGAGAGGCCCTGGCCCTCGAAACCCCAGGAGACCTCAGGGAAAGACTCTCCTGGGAGAGCACCCGTTGGTAGATCCGCCTGAGCATCTTGGCGAGAGAGAGGACAGACAACCCCGCATAAGGATCGGAGGTATACGTATGAGCACCCCTGCCTCTATCGGGACTCTCCCTGAGCATACCCTTGTCTGTGGTTAGCTTTTACTGTGTACGTGTACGTGTTGGTGCACACGTGTGTGCACGCACCTTGCCTCCTCACTGAAGAGTAATTTTTCCAGTAACTTCATTGATCATGATAATTACACCACCCAAAAAAAGTCTTTCTTCCTTCTGAGAGTGCCCCCGGCCCTGTGCCAGAGAGGGCGCTATGGCTCCGCAAGAAGGGGAAGATGCTCACCGGAGAAGTCGCCCCCTCTCCCACAGATGACACAGGTCACACGGTAAGCCGGGGGAGGGAGCGCTGCCCTCCCCACGGACACACGTGTCCACCCCGCCCAAGAAGACACGTGCATAGACACACACGCATGCCCACTTTGGCCCTATGCTGGTGTTGTCCCCACGGCAAAAACTAGGTCCATCCTCAATTGGAAAGAACCCACAAAGGGTGTTTCTTCTCTCACTGTCCTTCATCCTCGGGGTGCCTACTTGCTCATGCTCGCACACACATGCTCACACACAGTAAACACACACACACACTGGTGGAGCAAAGAGAAAGGGAAGAGAGAGACTGAAAGAAGGTAGGTGAAGACAGAGTGTGTGTGCCCAGAGGGCAGTGCCTCAGGAGGGGGTGGCAGGGTGCCCAGGGCACTGAGTGGGCAGGAAAGCTTCATGGCTTCCTCTCTTCCCTAGCCAGTGATCAAAGGTCAGCCCTGGCGGCTCAGCCACGTGCAGTCCATCCACCCCCATCAAGTCATGTGAGGCCGGAACCAAGTTCTCATCAACGTGCCATTGTCCTACAGGGCCCAGCCTTGGGCTGAACCGGACCAGCCCCCTCCAGCCCAACTAGTCGGTGCCCCTCCAGAACTGATGGTCTCCACCCAATGGGACCCTCTGAGGGGGGCTCTTTCAGCTCCTATCTTGAGAGTCTTTCAGCCCCTACCTGGGTGATGGGCCCCAGAATCTTGGCCCTCTTTAGGGCTTTCCATCCCCTTCTGAGAAATGGGAAGAAGGCCACTTTCCATTTGCACTGAGAGTGCCTAAGTGGGAACCACAGAGTAGCGGGAGGAAGGGCCCTCTTTCCCGTGTTCCCTCCGAGGGCCACATACACCATCCCATGTCACCCCTCCCTGCCCATTCCCCCAAATGCTCTGGAGGGGAGAGTGAAGCAGAGGGGGTTGAAAAGTTACCCTGAAGGTCATCTTGAACGTCAGCACTGGGAGGGGCCTCACAGCCCCTTGCGCCCTGGCTCCTAGCCTGGACCACAACACAGGCTCCATTGACTCCTGGGCACCCTTTTTCCCAAGATGCACGCAAAGCTGTGGGCTTGTGGTTCCTGCCCAAGGGCCCCTGGGCCCACAGGGCTCCATGGAGCCTGGGCCCACAGGACCCACCCAGGGAAAGAAGCCAGAGCTGGCTGGATGGCTGGCCGTGGGTGGACCCAGCTCCCAAGAGGCTGGACTTCTTCCGAAGGAGGAAGGGATGAATACGGCATCAGCGCCAGAATCTCTTGGATCTGGGTTGAAGGCCCTCATGGCCAACCTCCAGACCCTGCCCTGGCATGGAACCAAAGATACTGGGAACCTGGCTGGGACAGATTCTTCGCCAGCACCACCTGTACCCACCCCGTATTCCCCGCCCCCCCGCCCTCCCCACTGAGACTAAACCTGGGGTAAAGCCACCCTGGCCCACCCTCTGTCTCCTAGAACGGAAGTCCAGGAGAGAGAAGATGGTGTGTCTGGGGGAGGGGGCTTAGAGGAAAGCTGGGGCAGGAAGGGGAGGGCTGTCCCAGCAGGATGACAGAGAGATGATTAAACCCACAGAGAAGATTGATAAGGGAGCTGAACAGCTGCAGCTCTGCAAGGTGGGCTGGGGACAAATCTCATCTTGTCCTGGCAGCATTCAGAGCACTGGGGGGCTGGGACAGCCAGGATGAGCTCATGACCTCCACAAGCTCCCAGGGCAGGGATGGGAGACGGGGTGAGGGGGGTGCTCCCACCCTTTTCCTCTCAAAGGCCTCTGATGGTAGCTCCCAGAACCCAGCCCCCATTCCTGCCACCCTCCCCGCTTAACACCCGGTGCACCTGGGCAGTGTGCCCCTTCTCACCGGCGCCCCCTTCACCCACAGCCTCTCTGCCACAGCTCTCACTCTCGTTATTATTAGATGTGATTTACAGCGGAAACGCTGAGTCAGACAAACCGAGACTCCCCAGACGGAAGCAGTAGCAGAGGACAGTCCAGAGGAGGCAGCCCTCTCTGGACAATGTCCTCAGAAGCCAGCGAGCAGGTGGGGCTCCAGGAGGAGCTGGAGGTTCACCTCTCCCATTTCTCCTGTCTGCTCCAGGCCCAAGATCCTCACTTGTGTCTCCTGGGACATCCAGATCCCCTTTCTGACCCCTACCCAGCCTCTTGGCCTATTCCTATCCACCCAGACCTGCCTTGGCAAGTCCGGGAGAGCAGCCCAGAGATCCTGAAGTCTTAAAATCTGGGCGGTTCTACTGAGCCATTTCCTCAAACCAGGACCCGTGGTTCAGAAGGTAGCCCGATTCCCAGGGATGGAGACAGGCAGGAAAAGTGCACTGTTGGGGTCCCAGCCCCCCACTCTGCAAGCAGCAAACGGGCACGGTGCGTTCATGTGGGCATCCAAAGGCACAAGAACGCGTGGGAAACATGCACTCCTGCTTCCACCTTGCTCAGAAGAGCTCAGTGGGCAGGTCCATCTTCACTCCCTGGGTCTCTGACTCCCTGGCAGGGAGGAACTGGGCATTGTTGCCAAAAATAAACGTTCCCTCTCCCGCTCCCTGGCTCTCAGCTCCCGCTCATTAGGATGCGTGGCGTTTGGCTGCGGTCCCACACCTTGCAGCTCATTATAAATATGCAGTCGCTGCTGGCGCTACCCCAATCATCTCTGCAATCAGAGCTTTTAATTAGGTTAATTAAATTGTATCAAATCTCGCAGGGACGCAGTTCACTGATGCTGATGAGGCAGCCAAAACAGACCCCAGCTCCCCCGCTAATGAAGGCCGCTGCCTGCCTGCGCAGTGAGGGAGCCCGAGCGCATAATAAACGGGCGCGTCCTTTGGGAGGAGCCGCTGCCCAGGCCCAGCTCTGGGGACCTAGCAGGAGGTCTGCCTCAAGCCCACCAGGCTCCAGCTGCAGCAGAGACTCCCATCCCCGGGACCATCCCCTTCACTTGAGAGCTAACTGGGGCAGCTCTGGGAGCCCGGGCAGGTGGGCAGTGTCAGGGCCCCGAGCCACTTCTACACAAGAACCTGGGTGTGCCAAGACCCAGTGATCTCATCTGAGGTTCCCTCTTTACCTCTCCCCCAGAATGACCCAACAAGGCCAGGACTCCCATCTCCTAAACACACACACACTTAGCCCTGTCACTTTCCCTCTCAATTGTCTTATTAGCCAGAGAGGCCAGGCCGGGACTGGAAAGCTCACCCAGCCATCACTGGCCTAGTCTCCATCTGCCATGGAGGCCATCTGCCCCTGTCGGGGGTCAGGCAGGGAGTGGTTTATAATACTACCAGCCAGTAACAGGAGGGGGTGGCCCCCCAGTCTCCGTGTGCCAGATGGATCCTGCAGCTTCCCACCTACCACCCCACCTAAAGAGCCCTCTCTGAGGGAGGGACTTGCCCTCGACCTCCTGGGACCAAATTAGCTAAAGATATGAGATGGGACCAAATTAGCTAAAGATGTGAGATGGTTTCCTCCCCCAGCCCCTGCCGCTCCTGAGCTGACTGGCCCCATCCCTTGGCAATACTACTGGCTCCAGAACCAGAGGGCTCTGCAAAGGCTCTCCCCTGCCTTTAAGCAGGAAGGCAAATGCTGCCGCCTCCAAAGGGGCTGTCCCCAATACTCTACTCGCCCTAGCTCCAACCCCCACCTCTTAACCCCTCTGTCACTGGTCTCTGTGGCTGAGCAGATGAGAGGGGACGGGGAAATTTCCAGGGCTCTTGGGACATATTGTTTCTGCTGTAAAAGCTGGGGTTTTTTGTTTTGTTTTGTTTTGTTTTTGGTTTGGAAAGGTTTTTTTTCCACTCAGTAATGTAAAAACATGAAACCTGAAACCAGCCCCCCACATTTGTCACCTCAAAAGAAAAGGCTTTGGGGTAACTGGGAGAAAGCTAAAAATGAGTCAGGCTGATTCAGGGCGGTGGGGGGGGTGGAGGACTGCCCAGCTGCCTCGGGGACACCACAATTTCATTAACACTTATGATCTGAGCATGGCCATCAGGTGACAGGTAACAGGAAGAATGGAAAGGGCTTCCTTTCCACCCTTAACCCCAAACAGCAGTCCCCAGATAAACTCCTCTTGCCTAGAAATAGCCAGGTCCGGCTCTGTTCTGGCCCAATGTCTACTACCACCAAAGCAGGGGACTCAGAACTGCACCACAGGCCTGGCACCAAACACTGTGTTCCCCGACACGAGAGAGGAAAAGGCTCTCATCGTTATCAGAGCTATCAAGTGAAGCAGACAAGATTGCACAGAGACAACTAGGTAAACTTTGGTTACGAGAGATACAGAGGAGACAGAACTCTCCAAATGTGATGGTGGGTCCAGGAATGAGGAACACAGAGATTCCATACAGAGAGTCTGAAGAAGCAGGAGAGATTTCTTTTTTTTTCCTCTCCGACCAGAGCAGTTTAGGAAAGAACAAGCAGAAGCATGACCCGGGCAGCCTCTTGAGCTTCCACACTCTACGGGGTGGACTTGGGAAAGCCGGCTCTGCCTCTCAGGCTTTCAAAGCTTCTCCCCAATCCTTCCATGCACTTTCTGCTGAGACAGACCCACAGAGCTGAGTGAGAGCCCCGCCAACAGGGAGTTCCGGTGAGAGCTTGGTGAGCTCAGTGAGAGCGCGCACACCCTCTGACCCCAGGAAACAGCCGCCCAAGCCCAAGAAACCTGCCGGCTCAGCCCCGATAGTACTCCAGGTCCAGCCCCAGTTCCTCCACTCACCTGGGGCTTTGAGCCAAGACTCCCACCCAAGCTTTACACACCCCCCCTTGCCCAACACCCTGTGCATGAGGCTGTGAATGGCCGCACTGGGAGAGCTTGAAGAAGGAGGCCGGCACTGAACACCCACTTGCCTCACTAATGCAAGTCTCGACAGGCCCTGGCCTCACCGGCCTCTACAGGCAGGCAGAGCAAGTCTGCGTCTGCTGGCTGCCTTCCCTGCTGGAGGACGTGCAGCTCCAATTGTTCACTGCCCCACAGCCAGCAGCGGGGGGAGAGCCAGACACAAACCCTCACAACTGCACATGGGGAGACCCCTACCATTTCCCGGTGGAACCACCCTCAATGTGGGACTCAACGATAAGCCTCCTACGTGGGCCTCACTAGAAATGAGGGGAAAGCCCTTTCCTGCCCAGGCCTTGTCTTGGGGCCACACTAATCTCAAAGTGGTGGAGCAAGCGTGGAGAAAATCTTTTTTTCCCAAGAGCTCTTCCCCATGGCATTAAATCCAATAAACAGGCACTGAGCACCAACGGAGCACAGGATGCTTCCAACAGAAGCCAAGAGTGCAAAGAGGGTAGACACCAGCACCCAGCGAAATAACCCCAGCAAAGGGGCAGCAGCTCCACCTACTGGGCCTTTTCCTACCCTGTTGCCAAGAATCAGTTCCCTCCAGAGTTAAAAAAAGATTTAATCCAAGAATAAAGCTAGGGCCTGACACTCTCCTGCTTGAGTCACAAGGGCTCTAAGTGGCAACAGAGTGGGCCTAAGGCAGGACAGCTGGGTTCTCTGCTGGGGAGACCTGGGTGTCCCACAGCAGCTAAAGTAGCTGACACTCTGGAGACCTCATTTGTACAAGAGACCTGCACCACACAAGTTCTGACTCAGAGAAATGCTTTCCACCTCCGTAGGCTGCCCACGTTCATTCCCCTTGGCCTAGCCACAGCAGGCTCCACCAAGAGCCCAAACCAGCCGCTGGGCCTGGAGGGGTGGATCCTAAGGAAACAATAGTCTTTCCCCTTCCCAAGCAATGCGCCAGGAGTCTGAGGCCCCGCTAAGCACCAAAGCATGAAGTCCTGGCCTGTTTTTAGGATGCATGAGGCATGTCTTGGGTTAGTCACAAGGGGCAGCCACTCTCTCCAAGGGCCTGAGAGACAGCCCTCAGTATAACAGCAGTTCAGGACACCCAGTTTTATCCCCTCACAGTTCTCCGCCTCCAACCTGGCACTTGCGGTACTCCAAGAGGACGGGCTTTCCTGCCCCATCTGGCCTATACACATGCCTCTTCAGGTATCACTGTGTTCCTACGCAACATGTGAGGACCCCATGTGTCACCTGTGGACGGGAGGCATGTTCGTGTACCAGCAGGTACACAGATGTGCATGCACCTGTGTTTATGAGGTCTGAGCTGCATCTTGTGTGTCTATTAATGGGAGACCCGACCAAGTACCTTTGTGTGATGTAAACTTCAACAAAAAGGCATCAGGTATACTCCTTACCTCCTACCCAGCAGGGACAAGGGATAGAGCAGCAGTACCAAGCTGTTCTGTGTCAAGAACAGATTTCTGCTTAGTCTGCCCACCCCTCTGTCCAACACCCATGGGATAAATCCCTTCCCTGGCTCAGAACTCAGTCCCCCAGACCCTTCATGTCCTAAGACCATCAACATGTATTTAGCTCACCACCCCCCCAAGAGGGAAACACACAGACTGGGAAGCACTTTCTTCCTTAAGGCAAAAGCTGCTAGCTTCTATTCCCCAGCCCTCTTCCTATTTTCCAGGAATCCCAGATCTAAATCCCACTGGGTACACCCTGAGGAAACAGGCTTTCATTTTAGACTTTGTACAGGAGCCTAGCAGTCATAAGAACATACTAAGTTTTAACGATGATTTTTTTCTTTTCCTTTTTTTTTTTTACTCTTTAAAATCCAGGCACAGCTGTTCCCCCTCCAGGGGGTGAGGTGTAAGCAAGCCTCCCAGAACCCTGCTCCTCCCACTTTTGCTTTAAGCATGCTCAGCCCTGTCTTGACAGCCTCAGCCTACCTCCCCTCCATGGGCAGGGAGGGGTGAGACTCTGGGAAGAAAGCTGCTACACATGCCCTGGAGTCCCTATCGCCAGGGCAAAGCCCTGAACCAAGCCATTTATAGCCTTGGAATCATGAGCTGGCCAGAAGTACAGAGGGCAGGAACAGAAGGCCAGGTCTGTTTGACTGAGCTTCATCAATAAGGAGGTGCCACTGTGGGTTCCTAGTTCTAAGGGTTTCTATCTGTAGCTATAAAGTCTAAGAGAAAAAAACAATTCCTCCTTGGCTAATTTATGAAGCCACCTGAATAGCCAGCCAATAAACACAGAAGGAAGGAGGGTAAAATCGGTCTACCCACTGGATAGGACATGCAAATAAATAATAAAAATATTTATTTTAATTTTTACTATGGATACATACTATTTAAAAATTTAGTGATGTAACAAAATTGAAGGACTAATTTAAGTAAAAAAGGTATAAAATTGTTTGCTGTAATTATACTTACAGAACACAAAAATAAAGCAAAAAAAAAAAAAAAAAAAAAAAACAGTACATGCCTTTACAGAAGGGAGGAAATAAAGCAGAACATTCACAATATTGTTCACTTCCAATGCCCTAGCTCCTAGCACTAATAACTATTTGGTGTTCTCAGTAAGTACTGGGGTTAGAGATGAATTCATTTTTTTCCAAATTTATCATAATGAGATTATAGAATGTTCATCATGAAGAAAATACATAGGTATATAAAAATATATTGAGGCATGATTTCATACCCCAAAAAAAGTAAGATAAGGGAAAGCGTTTAAATGTTGTTCGCGGAAAGATATCAAATGCCAGATCTGTAATAAATTAAAGTTACAAGCAGGAAAAACCATGTCATTCAGACTAATGGAATGTGAAGTTAGGAAAAAACAATTATTTTCCATGTGGAATGACAAAGTTTATCTATACCACTTCAACGTTTTCGACGACTTTGGAATTTGTAAATAGCTGGAGAGTTCACGGTTTGTTTCTTCACCTTCACCTTCTGAGTTTTATCCTATAAAAGAGTAAAAAGGTTACCAGTAAACAGCAGGAGAGGGTTTTGAAAAACAAGAAAGTTAATAAACTACCTATTAGAGAGGCCCTAGTTCAGCCCTTCTCAAAGTGCAGAAGAGACAAAGCCCACCACCCCAAAGTATCCCCAAACACAATGAATCCTTTTCTCCCCTGGGGATCTAGAATGTTACCAGTGTGTAGAAGTTCTTGGAAAAACAGGGGAGTTACTCAAATCATTTTTTTGTAGGGCATATTCTCACACGGAACCCTAGCTGAGAAAGGCAGATCTGAAGGATCTGCAAAGCTGAAGAATCTGACATTTAAAGAACTATAAGAATATGAACGGGACACCGCATAATCCTTAGTTGTGCTCTTTAACTACACAATGTTGTCTATTTTTAAACACCAGTGAGTGACACGCACTGTTTTGTTAACCTGTTTAAATGTTACACGTAGCTGCTCACAAGCTATAAAGTTCATGTGCTACCTGATCCTACCCTTTGCTGTTCCAGAGCACTGACTAATAAGCCCCTTATTACCCTTCTTAATCAAGGAACATTTCAACACTGTCAGAGTAACAGACACTGGCTCAAACTACTGCCCCTAAGGAGCAGACATTTTCACTGGGGTTGATTTACACACAGCTGAAATCCAGTTTCAGTTAAGACCTTTACAAGAGAAAGGGGGAAAAAAAAAAGGAAGGCCTTAGGCTCTCTCTCCTCACCAGAAGATCTTTTCGTGTTTGAATTTTCTGTGCAATAACAAACAATTTCTTCTCACGTTCAATCCGCTGTGTCAGGCAGTTATACTGCTTTTGTCTTTCTTTAGCTATCCGCTGCGGAAGAAACACACACACATTTTCAATAAAATGAACGAGATAAAAATGAATAAAAAAACGGCTTTTTAATCCACTTAAGTCCCAATGCATAAATAGTTTCATCAACTCCCTTCTCACTCAGAAGTCAACACAAGGGACTATAAAACTGTCCATTTTAGGAACACCACATTCTAGAGCTAAGCAGAACCCTGGAGACTTGCCCAGGGACACGTGGTTCACCTGGAACAGAGTCAGGACTGTCCCGAGAATCTCAGAGATCCCAGGAATCTTTCCACTACTACACTAAGCTGTTCAACCTCTGTGTGTGCGTCCTGGTTACCTAAGGCAATGCAGGAATGAACCAGACCTGGAAACCCTACACAATGTGAACAGAGGACAGAAAGGCCACCGGCCAGTGTGCTGGTGTCTGAGAACCACAGAACTCAGAGGGAGGGACTTTTTCAGTGAGAGCTGACCTGAGAACACTTCCTGCTGAATACCCCTCAAAGGCCAGGGGTCCTTAAATTTGGGGGAATTATAAACCCCTGAGAAACTCATGCAAGCTTTGGATTCTTTTTTTTTTTTTTCATTCTTTCTTAAGTATGTATGTGTGTTGGTACAAATCTGTGCAAACATATATACCCATTTATACAAAATATCACTGTGGAAAGAGTGTTCACAGACTTCCTGAAGCCCACCCATGGACTGCCCAAGTTACAGGTTAAAAATTCCCTTGCAATCACCCACCAGCAGTCTTAATGAACATATTTTTGCTCTCAACAGAACCACCAAAAGAAACAATACCACTCGACAAAAATGGAAGATCCAAACCTTCCCAACTTCTCAAAAGGCTTATTGGTGAACTGTTCTGTTTGGAGCACTCATCTCTTTAGGGACTACCACAACACTTGAGAAGTGTTAGTGACACAGCTAATCGAAAATACAACTAATTGACAAACAGGGTTATCACAAGAACACTAGTCAGCCGGCTCCTCAGCTGGAAGTGTTATCTTCAAGAGGGGACTATAACTGGGCTTCAGATTTAAACAATTCACCAATTCTAGCACAGTCTCACAGCAGTGGTTTCAGACAGCTTTTGTTTTCACTTTATTACACAGACTGTCAAATTTATGGGATTACCCAATATAGTCAAACTAATTAGGGGTATTTATATTACTACAGCAACTTTAGCTGCCTCTGAGCTAGAGAAACTGCTGTGAAATTAAACATTGGAAGCAAAGCTGATGCGGTGTAAATGATTCAAATCAAAACAGAACAGCTGTCTGCTTGAAACACATTGACAGCATTTTTTTAAATGAATCAGTCAGAAGTGAGAGTTCAACTCCAGAAGGCTTTGAGAAAAAAGCATGTCTTCTGCACAAACGCAGTTCCAGAGATGGAAGGCACCGTAAGGAAAAGTCAATACAAAACTCTGGTTACAAATGCATAATACGTAAAGATTTTCTGAGATATATGTTTGGTGCTAAAGGTTCAGTATCAGAATATACCAAATCCCTTAATCTTCAGTGTCCCCTCCTCTCTCTGCACCAGTCACAAGCCTTAAAAGCACAAAGCCCAGAGTGAGAGGTGGGATTCAAATGCAAATCTAAAGCCAGACCCTAAACTACTGACTATTAGGCCCCAAGTTCCCCAATCTTAAAAACCAAGGACCCAAAATCAAAAACAAAACCCCAAGGAACCCTCCTCCACTCCCATCCCCAATGCAGTGACAAAAACCAACCAACCAACCAACCCTAGATGCTCCTAAGCTCAGACTCAAAAAACAACAGAGGAAATTACCTTCAGTCGAGTCTGCTGGGTAACCCCCTTCACTTTCTCCTTCTGCAAAGTCTCTATTGTTGGTCTGTTAAAGACTCTGTCAACAAGTTCCGGGGCTGTTCGCAGGTGAGTGGCAACATCAAACTGCTCAACTGAAAGTCAAGACAATTCTTAAGGTACCATGTAATGCCAAACACAGACCAACATGCTAGAAATCCCAGAAACCCTCATACATTTCATACCTTCCTTTTTGGTGTCAAAAAAAAACACATGCTTATTCTGCTGCTTCCCCTGGAAATCCAGCAGATGGAGCTCTGATTTTAGTCTTTCAATTTTCTAGAATACAGAACGTGATCTCATTTTACATTGGGTTCATCCAGGGTATCAGAAATGAACGTGCACAAGTTTAAACCATTTCACATCATTATCACAAGCCACCAAAAAATGTGCCTCATTTTTTTTTAAAGGAAAAGGTAACTAAAATTTACCATGCACCAACCACATGTCAGGTACTGGGCTACACATTCCACAAAACTCACTTAACATTCCCATGAGATAGAAATGAGGCATCAATCTCTCAAAAAGGTTAATTTGTCCATAATCATGGGGCTAATAAATGGCAAAGCCAGAATTCAAACCTAAATAAGTCTCATTTCCAAACATGAACTCTTTTCACTCCAGCACACTGACTATACTTCTAAATCACTATCGCCATCAAGAAGCACTTTAAATCTGTAAATGCCAGAAGAAATCAACTTACAATTTGATACCAGTGAATTTTTATTTTTCTTCAATAACAAAAATACACCAGAACAATGGGTTTCAATTATTACCTTAGCTTCTGCAACCCTTTTCATTTCTATGTATTTGACGTCCTGGGTTCTCATCAGTTTCAGTTGTTCTGGAGTTACTTCCTCCTTAGTCTCCTTAATAACATGAACTCCATCCTAAAATCCAAATTTAAAACATACATTCCCTATTAGACTAAAATCATGAATAAGTCATTAACATAGCTCATGACTGGAACAAAGAGAACCGAATACCATATGCAACAGCGGTCCAGTACACTAAGCCCAAGATGCGTGTTCAATTTAGCACCTTGTCATCCACTCTAAGAACAGCTCCAGACATAAGACAACTCAGATTCCGGAGCAGAAATGCATGCTGTTCATGAAGGGGAACTGTGCCTTGGATACGGACCAAGAACACCTGGACCAACTGGAGAAGGGCTAAATAAAAGCTAAGGATCCTTCCTCTCCATCTCTTCCCCCATCCTTATTTTCCTTAATGAGATGGAGCTCAGAATACCAACTGATCCATTAGGCACCCACCTGGAGTTTAACCCGAGTCATTTTATAGTAGAATTCATCTGGATTTTTTTCAAGAGCCTTCTTCCGGAGAGCTCTGAGGTATTCCTGCTTTTTTCGGTAGTCACTGAAAGGTTAAATGAGGTTCACAGCAAAAACAAAAAACTCACAATGAGCAAACTTTACAAGCATCTAAAGTTTACATAAAATGAAACCCAAAAAAGCCAAAGCAATGACTAGATTTGATCCAGACTCCACAGTCATTGATGTTGAGCTACTGTCTATGTAGGCTCCTCTCCTATCCCAAAACTCACCTGAAATTAACATCTCACATATTTTAGTTTACCTACTAACAGGGAAACACCAAAGCACACATCAGAGCTCATTAGACAGGGTTCTCTTTTTTTTCCCAAGATTTTATTTGACAGAGAGAGAGAGATCACAAGTAGGCAGAGAAGCAGGCAGAGGGAGGGGGGAAGCAGGCTCCCCGATGAGCAGAGAGCCTGACGCAGGCTTCAATCCCAGGACCCTGAGACCATAACCCAAGCCGAAGGCAGAGGCCCAACCCACTGAGCAACCCAGGTACCCCTTGACAGAGAGAGAGAGATCACAAGTAGGCAGAGAAGCAGGCAGAGGGAGGGGGGAAGCAGGCTCCCCGATGAGCAGAGAGCCTGATGCAGGCTTCAATCCCAGGACCCCGAGACCATAACCCAAGCCGAAGGCAGAGGCCCAACCCACTGAGCAACCCAGGTACCCCTAGACAGAGTTCTAAAGCAAACTTGGGCACCAAGTGACCAAATAAGATTCAGAAACTCCACAGTGCAATACACCATATGGACTAGAATCATGGGCTCTGGAGCCAGACTATTTGGATGAAAACCTGGACTCAACCACTTCTGGCTAAGTATTATGGGTAAATTAGTTAACCAATCTGTATCTCAATTTCATCTGTAAAATGGGTGTGATAATAATAGCCTCCCAGAAGGTTACTGGGAGGAATACATAAGTGTAAAAATTGCAAGTCTTCTAAAACACTGCCTGGCGCAGTAATAACACTCAGTTATCATTAGCCTTAAAAACTCTGGGACCCAGAGCAATGCACTTAATCCATCACCATCTGTACCAGGAGCACAAAAGGACCTCAGCTGACAAGCATGGTTAACAAACAATTATAAAGTGTTCTGCAAATAAAGTGCTAAAGGAAAAGAATGGGGGTAATTGTTTTATAAAATGTTTTCAGAGTTCATTATCACCCACGCTCAGTCTTATGAATCCATCTTTCACATCTCTTCATTCCACACCACACACGCAGTGATGTAAGAGACTCAATGACTGGAATTTTAGATTATATCTCGCATTTCAAGAAAAGGGAGAGGGAAAAAAAAAGATTCAGCTTTTGGCTCACACACCAAGGCAGGAGCAAATCAAAGCTACTCTGAGAAAACTATCTAGAGCAACATAATTTTTAAAAAAAAGGAAAAAATTTCACAACGCAACTACAGTTAAATAAATTACGCTCTGCCCAACAAAGAGAGAAGGTCAGGGTCACAGACAAGTATGCAACAGGTTGCCAGAGTTTTGGCCATTTTGTCAATGGCAAGAAATTATCCCCTGTCAGACACTTGAGCAATTCATCTGCAGTGCAGGGAAGCTGTCAGCTTTCTCGGCAGCATCCCCACCAGAAAACTGAACTCACTCTGCACGAAGTTTGTAATCTTTCTTTTTCTCCAACAGGCCCAGATGTTTTCGAAAGCCAGGCTAGAAGACAAAAGGGGAAAAAAAAAAAAAACTGCTTAGTTCCCTCAGCAAAAACATACTGAAACCAACATGACACCTGACAGGAACAAGAGTCTCTGGAGTGCTCAGTAAATCCATGTCCTTGGAGCCAACTTGCTACCCTGTTCCCTCCCCTCCCCCAACTGGGCTCTGCCCAAGGATGAGAGGTAACAGCCGCCAGAGAGGTCACAAGCGCTGCCATAGTAGGCTTCCTGGCCTATTAAGGACAGAGAGAGGCAACAATGACTCGGCACTAAGCAAGCAGTTGCCAGCTGTCCTAAAATTACTACAGACTTAATCCAAGGGTTTATAAAATACTATGAAGGGAAAACATAATAACAGGGAGGCAACTGTGGCAAGGGCACTAAATTTAGTCTGGAGAATGGGGTTCAAATCCAAGCTTTACCTCTTAACAACCTGTGACCTTCGGCAAATCACTTAACTTCTCTGAGCTGCTGGTTCCTAATTATAAAATGAGAGTAACAGTATCTGCTTCTCATGGTTATCATGAGGATTAAATGAGCCTCTGTGAGTGGGAGTGTCTGCACAGAGCCTGGCACAAAGCAGGTACCCAGCATATTACTATTATATCTTTGGTAAGAAGTATGAGAGAAAAAGCCAAGTGTGACACAAAATACTTTTTCTGACACAGAACTTGGATAGTATGGAAGGCACAAGGATTGTATCTTGGCATTATCTTTCTACAAGCTATTTGTTGAGCAATTAATACACGTCAGTGGCTGTGCTAGATGTTTCTGCCCACACGATAACAGGCCATGGTTATTAGGCACCAACTCTGTTATAAAACAATCTGCTATGCTTGTTACAATCTCATTTAATCCCTACAACAAACAAGAGAAGTAGATAAAACACACAACTGTTATCCCAATTTTCCAAAAGGGGAATGAGGCTTGCCCAAGAACACAGAATAACTGGCAAAGCTAGAACTGGAACCCGTTCCATATGGGGCCACAGTCTGTGCTCTTCCTCACCACACGAAGACTGCATCCTCTTCTGCTCTGAATAAGCTCAACTTTTGAAGAAGTACATAATACCTCTCTCTGTTTAAACGTCTCCAATAATTTAGATGAGATTTTTAGTCATGTCTCTTATCTTTGAAATGATATAATAAATAACTCAGTAATTAAAATAACGCCAACACTAAAAAGAAATAATAGTAACAAACAAAACACAAGAACAGGCGCTGGTGAGGACATGGAGAAAAAGGAACCCTCTTACACTGGTGCTGGGAATGCAAAGTGGTGCAGCCACTGTGGGAAACAGTATGCAGCTTCCTCAAAAAGTTAAAAATAGAACTACTCTATGATCCAGGAATCACACTACTGGGTATCTATCCAAAAAATATAAAAACACTAATTCAAAGGGATCTGTGTTATAGGAGACCTGGCATTGCATCGTTAATAGCTCCTCTAAGCACACCTACCCCCTCCGTACAAAACATCTTCGGTAGCTTACCCAGCACCTCAGTGAAGGATCTAGAGAATAAAGTCCAAACTAACCCAAACATGGAGTGCTCTTGTCAACATGTTTACCCACCTCGCCAGCATGGCCTTCTCTTCATCTCTCCCACAAAGACCCTCTATTCCTACTCAGACATGACCATGTCATGCTTACGGCCAGCCGAAGAAGCCCGGTCTTCTCTGTTAATCCAAATCAACTACTTACAACTGTGACTTTAGACACACTATTCAATCTCTTTAAGCATCAGAGTCCTCATCTGGAAAATGAGGATAACATCCACCTCACAGACATGCTGCAGATTTAAAGGACATGATCCTGAACAGCTGTTGGGCTGTACCTAGCATACAGTAAGTGCTCAAAATGCTATTATCGTTGCCTTTCAAGTCCAGCAAGTTCCATCGTGATGCCTTCCCTCATCATCTCTACGCTTTGCTTTCAAATTCCTCATTTGGCATTCTTCATGTGCCATCTCTTATAAAGGTGCCTCTTAATTCATCTTTGAGTGGCCCCTGGATTCAAAACATGGGGCCTGATTCCTGGCTTTGCTGCTTGCCAGCGACACTGTATGTCTTTGGGCAAGTTAACCTATCTGAGCCTTAGTTTCCCCATTTGCAAATGTGAGAAAATAGTAATACCTACTTCCACACCATGTGAGAGTTAAATGAGATAATGATAGTAAAGCATTCTGCACTTTCTCTGGCTCTGGCACACAACAAACATTTCTATCATTAGTTTTACACAAGTCCACGAATAGGTTCGGACAAGGTGGCAAACAAATTATACTACTGCTCCCAGCACACCACTGAGCACACAGCAAGAGCACAATAAATGTCTGATAAATGCTATTAAGCAGGAAGACTGAACTGCGGTCAAGAGGCCTTAGTTCCATCCCATCAGTCAGAAACACAACTTTGCATGTGCCCTTCTCCCTCTTCCCCAACTGCCAAATGAAGCGGGACCAGATATCCCTAAGGGCCCTTCTGAATTGGTTATGATGTGATTTCTAAGCACAGTGGAATGAAAACACTGATTCTTCATATACTAAATTTCTACTCAACCTTCTCAACACAGACACACCCTCCAAAGTCCTACAACTGTTTATCCACCTGAATTTGGTCTTTGTCACAAGGCAAGTCACTTCAGCTCCCTGGACCTCAGCTTCCTCATCTGTATAATGGGGATAGAAAACATCAACATTACAGTGTGAGACATAAACAAAAGCGTATGTGGCCGAGCTTCACGGATTTTGCACAATGCCTACGCCTGACGGTGATAAAAACATTATCATCACCAACCTCTTCGGTCACAGACCCCCTATGCAGCGGGCAGGGCTGAGGGCCCGCAGATGGGGTTCCAGGTTCAGCCCGCGTGCGCTCTGACCTCACCTTCCCCCCAGCCAAGCGCTTTATACAGTGTCTCTCACCCAACTCCCTCCCTGAAAACTCGCAAGACAGCCATTGCTCCTCCCAGAGCGAGAACGACGACCCCCGACCTCGCCAGGTCGCCAGGCTCCGCCCCAGGCACGCCCGCGTCGTTAGCATACATTTGAGTTTATTTACGTGACCCCTCAACGTCGGGAAGGGACCGGAGCCCGCAGGTGGAGAGAGGGAGGAGGCGAGACTAGCACACGAGGCCACGGGCCAGCACTCATGGGGCCTGTGCGGTCCTACCTGGCTTCGCTCTCGGTGTTCCCGCTGCCGGGATTTAGCCGCCTTCCGAAAAGCCGCCGCCATGTCTGCTCACGCCTGGAAAAACTCGGTAGACAACGCCTGCCTCGCAAACCCTCGGCCGCCGCGTCGGCTGATCCTACCGGAAATAGGCTGGGCGCCAGCCGCTTAGAACAGCCCACTTCCTATCCGCAGCCTATCCGGCGCCTGCTTTTCCGGAACTACGTCCTCCAGAGGAGGTGTCCAGCCCCAAGCTGCTTCTGGGAAGTGTAGTTTCCTGGGTCTAGTCCCGTGACTCTGCAAGAGTCTGTTCTCATTCGCCAGAACTTGTGCACGTGTACCGAGATCTCGTTTTCGCGCTCGGCTCCGCGTTGGCTCCTGGGAACACGTGGCTGGCACTGCCCTCCGGCGGAGCGGGCCTTGGGTGTGCGCATGCGCAGTCACCTACCGCTCCGCTCCAATTACCCGATTTATGCAGTGCGTGGCAAGGTACGAGTGGTGTGAATTTTTATCCTGTGCCGGAAAACGCCCCCCATAGACAGGAGAACTTAAAGCCATGTTTGGCTCTGCCACTTACCAGCTGTGTGACTTTTGACAGGTCTTTTGATTTTAATGAGCATCATTTTTCTCGTCCATAAAACAAAGATAATAATAGCGTGTTCTGCTTGCTTCACAGGACTGTCGAGAGGCTCACAGCTGAATGCAGGAGTTCTCTCCCAGCGGTAGTTAAAAGCTTTGAGTCCCTCACACCCTGAAGGAATGGCTGGCTGACAGAATGAGTTTCAGAGGCAGTACAATGTAACGATTAGGACCAAAAACCACAGAGGTGTGTTCTGATCCTAACTGCCACCAACCAAGGCAAAATTAGCTTCTATGAACCTCGATCTCCCCATCTGTAAAATGATAGTAATAATAGTGTATCCACGGAATTGTTGTAAGGATTAAAAGAACTAATACGTTTAAAGTGCTTAATGCTGTGTTCACCCCTTAAACAAGTTCACAATCAATTGGAGCAATGGTTGTTGCTGTTGTTACTAAACCTACCAGTAAGGGTAGAGAGAGGGTTGGGCACAGTTGGGCACAGTAGGGCACTTCAGAGGCATTTGGTTTTCTTTTCCATCACATGAAGCTAACCCTCAGTGAGTTCTGCAATTGCACCCATTTGTCGTGACAGAGCTCATGCCTCCCACTGAGGCGCTCCGAGGAAATCCTCTCCTCAGTCCCCGGAGGTGCCAGTCCAGCAGACGGGTGGGCATGACAAAGCTGAAAGTAGCTGAGATCTGCCATGTGAAAAGTTTTTTCCTGCCTCTCAGTCTGAGCCTTTTGCCCAACTCAGGTCACAGACGTTAACAAACTTGCACCTCATTTGTGACTTCACCGTTGAAAGACAAGGCCCTTCATGATTTGGTCCACCATTCCAGCCCCAGCTCCATTAAGGGGACCCAGGAATCAGCCTTGGGTTTGAATCACACATCCACCACTCTCAGCTTGGATTTGGGGCCACATGGTCAAATTCTCTGAGCCCCGCCTCCTATCCTATCAGACAGAAATAATAACATAACCAGCTCATACGGCTTTTGTGAGAACCGAAGGAGGCAATGACTAACACTTAGCATGGTGCCTTGCTTGTAGAGGGCATTTAACAGGTTAATTCTCTCACCCCACCCACCCCCAACCCTGCATACTCTGTACAAGTCACTCACTTCACCCTCTACACCCACAGAGTATTGCGAGGGTTGGGGTTATTAGAATAGTGTTTCTCGGCAATCTGAAAGAGGGTGTCTGCTAAGCCATGAGGCCAGGCAGGGGCTCCAGGCAGCCCAGTGGGTAAGAATGGGCAATACGCCCAGAGAAGGAAGGAAGTTTTCTCACTGGGGAAAGGGCTTGTGATCACAAGCATCGGGGAGTGATTCAGCACCCACAGGAAACCAAGACAGGCCTGTCAGTTGTCAGTTGGGGGTTCCTCTTTAAAAATGCTTCCAAGGTGAGAGAACAGCCCTCTGGAAGAGGAGCGAGCCCTCTTCCAGCATGAGATAAGGAAGGGTGTGTGGGGGCTTCTGGAGTGGGCGAAGGGATAGCCAGATCCCACTCACCCAAGGCTAGTCATCCAGCAATCAGGCTCTTCTTCCAGCCCCAGCTCAGACACACCTGTTCCCTAGAGAGGGGGGGAGGATGGATGGGAAATGGGAACAGGGAGTCCATGTGGCTGATCCCTAGACCTCCCTGGAGCACGTAGTCCTCCTGGGCCAAGGGAAATGTGAGCCCACTGGAGAGCTAGAAATGGGGAGGGGAAAGGACAAATAGCCCCTGCCCTCCACCAGTGTCCCTCCCCCAGGCTGGCCCAAGCCAGAAATCTAATTTTCTCTGGCCTCCAGACTCCCAATCCAAGCAGCAGAACCTTAACACTGGACCATGAAAGGGAATGTGTTGGGCCGGGTGAGTCCCACATACTCAATACCTACTGTGTACTCGCCTCTAATACTCATGAGAATGCTGGGAGACAGGGAGTCAAGCACTCTTAAGGGATGAGCACACTGAAGCGTAAAGAGGTTGAGTGACAAAAGAGGCTGCAGGGCCTGCCGGTTAAGCCCTTTATGGCATAAGGACCTCCGACATTTGATTGTGTGGATTTGAATCCAGCCTTTGCCACTATTAGCTGTGTCGCCTTTGGCAGGTTACTTATTCTCTCTGTACCTCCATTTTCTCATCCTTAAAATGGGGATAAGAATACACATTTCATACAGTTGTGGGATAATCAAGTGCATTAATATATGCAAAGTGCTGGGGCACCTGGGTGGCTCAGTCGTTGAGCATCTTCCTTCAGCTCAGGTCATGATCCAGGGTCCTGGGATGGAGCCCCGTGTCAGGCTCCTTACTCAGCAGGAGGCCTGCTTCTCCCTCTCCCACTCCCCCTACTTGTGTTCCTTCCCTCTCTCACTGTATCTTTCTCTGCCAAAGAAATAAATTTAGATATTTATTTAAAATCTTTTAAATACATATATATTAAAGTATAGCTTTATATATATGTATATGTGTGTATGTATATACATACATATATGTGTGTGTGTGTGTGTGTGTGTGTGTGTGTGTGTATATGCAAAGTGTTTAGGCAGGGAGGGACTGGTGCAAAGAACTCAGGACATGCCGGCTCTTATTAAGGCCATTCAGCAGAGGTTCAAGCCATGAGGAAACACCAGAGACCCCAACTTTATCTGTGATCTTTCACCTTCCTTACTCAGTCTTAAGCCCTCCCTCTCTGAAAGCGGCTCATCTTTGCCCTCTCCTTACCCCAGATCAGATCCTGCTTTGTCATCTACTCCAACCAGGCAATCTTCCCTGCCCTCCCCAGGTCTAGGAGTCACCTACACCTGCAAGACAAAGCCCAGAGAAAGGGCCTACCCATGCGCGGGCTGCTTACTCCCTGGACTCTGGGTAGCAGGTAACTGTGGTCCAAACTGAGGTAGAGAGGAGTGGAAACTGAAGCAGTGTCATTCATTCATTCATCAGATATTTATTATGTGCCGACTTCGGAGTAAGTACTGGGAATGGGGTAGTGAACAAGAGGACCTAGTCCCTGCCCTCATGGCACTTACAGTCCAGGTATCAGGAAAAATAATCAAGCAATTAGTTTGATTTTGGAAGGAAACCTGGCCTCAAGGGTGACTTGGGACCCAGGAAGGCAAGCATATGATGGGAGTGGAAGGAATTCAGGAGCCCCAGCCTGGATGGGAATGAGTCTCTGCTCTGAGAACTTGACTGGACCCAGCCTGGGGGGGGGGGGGGGGTGGGAGAACCTCTGTGGGCACCTGAATCTCTACTCTAGATGCTGAGGTTATTTCTAGGGTTGATTTGTTGTCTCTTGTTTTGCAAACAGCACAGCAGAGCCTCCTCCTCCCTCCCCCACCCTTCTCCATCGAGGCTATTTATGCCTAGTGACAAGCCTGAGGATCCCCGGGGAGTTGGCCTCAAGGACCTGGAGGGGCCTTGTGTCCCTGGCAGGCGCCAGTCCTCCCTCCCAAGCACAGGGAGGAAGCCAGAGGACTGGAAACTGTAGAGGTGGGGGAGGAGGGGTTCCCTCCACTTCCCTCCACCAACCCTGCAGTGCCCCATCTGAGCACACGCTTCACACCCCTCCCTGAGAAACCCAAAAACCATGAGGCCAAGGATTAGGGTCTCCCCTGGGCTTCAAAGGTCAAAACTATTCCTGGGCAATCTGGAAACCAAAGCCAAACTTCTCTGTCCCAGGACGCAGCTGGAGGTGAGGAGTTGGTTACTTCTGTTTTTGCCATTCAGAGCCCTGAAATCAAGCGCTTTGAAGGTCAAGGCCCACTCCGGGGTTAGGGGGTCTTCTCTTCACTCCTTGTTGCCAGAGAACACCTTGGTTCCCACTGGTAGGGCCATGACAGCAGAATCAAAACCACCCCCTCCCCCAGGCTTGATTAAGTACTCTACAAACTCGGTCTAGGTGTGACCCCGAGGTGGGGGTGGGGGGTAAGCTGGAAGCGGGGGTAGGGGCGGACACACGAAGAGGCGGGGACTCTTGGTCCCCTAATGGACCTTGGTTTGGTCTGCTGGGTCCTGTATCTCTTCCTTGAGATGGAGTAGAGCAGTCTCCCGCCGGAAGCCGGTGAGAGGGGGGGAAAGCAGGGGGCGAGTACGGCGAAAGCGAAGGGGGGACGGGGGCGGGGTCCTGGCCACCCGGGAAGGTTGGGAGAGCCAGGTTAGACTAGGCCGGCTGAGGGAGCCTGGAGCGGGCTCCAGCGCAAAGAGGAGATGTGGGCGGGGTCTGGCCCCCAGCCTCTGGGATGCGGGGCCGGGGCGGGGTCCGCACCCAGCGGGCAGGGGCGGCCGGGGGGCGGGGTCCGGGCGGGGCGGGCCCCGCGCGCACTTCCTCGGGGAGGGGTTGGGGCCGCGCTCCCACTCGCCCACACAGTCCGTGTGCAGCCGGCAGCCTCGCGGGCGGCTCGCTCTGCCCCAGCTCTGCCCGGCCCGCAGGTACGATCCTGCGAGGGACGCGCGGCCCAGCTTCCCCTCCGCCGCCGCCCGCTTCGAGGTGAGCTCCCCGCCGAACCCGGCTCCGAATCCCCGCTCCCTGCCCCAGCCGCCGTCCCCTGCTCCCGACCCGGGTCCGGCGGACAAGACCCGGGGCGCGCTGGGAGCGGGCAGCGCGGGGGCGCTGAGCCCCGGAGGGTGCCTCCCGGATCGCACTGATCCTGGACGCCAAGCGGGGCGGGGGCTGCTCCGAGACTGGGGCGGGGGAGGGGGCCAAGTTTGAAACGGAGAAGCCGGAGTCAAGCGAGGCACCGGGAGGGTTCGAAAAACTGAGGCTCCCAGAAAGCCCGGTGGAGCGCGACCAAGACTGGGACAGGAGAGTCAGGCTTAGACAGGAGGCTGCAGGGATACCCGAGGAAGGGACAGAGACTTGGCGGTAGAGTCACCGAGAGGCAGACCCGAGGCAGAGGGACCGACCCAGGTTTTGTAGAGCGGAGCGTCTGAAGGAGAAGCATGCATTGCCGCCCGTGGACACGTTGTAGCGACCTTCCCGGGGCTTTGCAGGGTCTTGGGCAAGTGAGGGGCCTTGAAGCCCAAGATTCGTTAGCCTCGTGATAGATTAGCCTCTGTGAGCCTAGAGAGCCGTCCAGAAACTGGAGACAGAGACACTCAGCAACAGAGGTGCTAAGTGAGAGAAGCGGTAGGAACCCCTTAGAGAGACTCAGGTACCAAGATTTGGGTGTCCAGAGGTAGAAACCTGTGGGGGTGGGCGGGGGCATTGGTAGCTAACCAGCCGGAGAGATATACGCAAAACAGAAAGACCCTCAAGTGTGCAGAGATACAGACTGGCTGAGTGGGGCAGAGCTGGCTTTGATGGAGGCACATTGACAGCTTCCCAGACAGACCTGGAAAGACTCTGGCCTGAAAGACTGGGAAGCAAGGATGTGGGGTAGCAGAAACTCTGGGCCAGCCAGATCCCTGTGAGGCGGAGGACCTGAGACAGACCGAGATCAAAAAGGAGTCCCAGGCATATACCAAGACAGCCCAACTTATTTTTAAACTCACATCTTGGACCGGCTGCTTCAGCCCTGGGGGACCCAGGGTGAATGAACTGTTCCTCTGCTGTCCCCAAGGCAGCTACTGGATCCTGCTTCCCACCCCCCTTCCCCTAAACTCCTTTGACTCCTAGGCCCCATGGCAGGAGGGGAAGGGAGAAGGGAAAGTTTGGGGTTGGTGTCTGATAGCAGGAGGTGAGGGGGTGGGGGGAATTGGGTTTCTCCCCTTAAATCTACTGTCAGTTCATGAGAGCTGGGGGAGGGGTCTGATCTGATCCTGACTCACAGCTGTGGGACCTGGCCAGGGTCCTCCTGGACAGTGCATGGTGGAGGGGGGCAAAGGAGTTGAGAGGTTGGCATGGGTAGTTGGAAAGGCTTCTGGGTGTCTTCCAACAGCAGGGTTGGCAGCTGGGGGAGAAGAGTGAGGTTCCTGTGCTGGTGATGTCACCCCGTATCTCCCATACCCCTGCTCTTAAGTGTTGACCGCCCCCTGACCACGGCAGCAATTTTAGGGAGAAAAACAGGAAAGGGCTCCAGGCTGGAAAGCAGGGAACCTGGCCTCTCTGAGACCTGAGTGACCTTGGGCCTGGCTTGTCCCTGGTTTCTGTGCTCAACTGTAAGATGGGAATGATCCCCTATCCTGCCTGTCTTCTGTGAGATATGGTGAAATGGTGGATAGGATGGCACTTTGTGCAAAGCAGGGCATTGTGCAGGTACTTATACCTGTGTACCCCAGTGAGGGGGTCTCTCTGCGGTCAGGCTGGTCCCACTGAGCTCCTTGGCCAGCCCCACATCCTGGGCATCTTCACTTCTCCCTGCAGAACAGGGCCAGGGGGGGGGGGGGGTCTCTTTGTTCTATCCATGGGTCTACCCTGAGAACGTCCAGGTCAAAACCCAGGCCAGCTCCCTGACCCAGGCCTGGCTCAGAAACTTGTCTGACCCCTGGTGTGTGAGGGGCTAATAATAAAAACACCAACGGCTACCATTTACTGACTACTCACTTTCTGCCAGGTGCTTTCCAAGCACTAACATTTCAGCCTGACAGCAACCCCAGGAGTAGGAGGTAAGCTTAGATAAGGATACAGGCCCAGGGACCTTAAGTGACTTGCCCAAGATCACCCAGCTAGTAAGCGAAGAAGTCAGGATTCAGACCCACATGCCACATTTGAGCCTCTGTATGCCACATGCCTCAGCCATTTATCCAGCCGTTCTGAGCTCTGGGAGGTTCACCGGGATATGCCGGATGTGTGTGTGTGTGTGTGTCTGGGTCAGGTATAGGGGGGTGTGTGTGTGTGTGTGTGTGTGTGTGTGTGTGTGTTGGTGGAAGCAGGGGCTGAGAGCCATCTGGCAGACTGAGCAATCTCCCCTGCACCTCCCCCCCCCAGTACCCCACTAGCCATGAAGGACTATATAAGTCCTCCCATATAAGACTGGCTGTCTTCGGTCCCCTAGCCCTGCCAGGGAAAGTAGGAGGGAGATGGTGAAGGAGGGGGATGGGCAGGGACAGGTGGGCCTTGATTGTGCCCTTCACTCTGTCCTCATTAGCATCCAGCTGGACAGACTAAGAGCCTGGGGGATTCTGGGAAGGAAACAGAAGCCATGCCCATACCCTATTTGGGGTGCCCCTGTTTCAGAGTGGTGACTGCCTCCCAGGGTGTGGCCCCAGGGCTAGCCTGGGCCCGGGAAGGTGATGACTGCTGTGGGCCAAGCCAGGAAGGAAGGAAAAGACTTGGGTCACTCCCGGACAGAGCATAGCCACACGCTCCACCTGTGTGGCCCCCTGCTGCCCAGTGGCTGACAGCCCAGGCAACCCTCAGATGCTGGGCCAGAGGAAACCCAGCCTGACCGGTGGGGAGTGGACCAAGAAAGAGGGCTACCCTCTACTGTACAGCATAGCCCTCCCCCAGAATCTCCTCTCTGAAGACCCAGCCCCTGGAGGCCTCACGGCCTGGCCTGGGGTATGAACTTTGTATTCCCCCCAACACACACATTGTACAGAAGGGCAGCTTTGAGTTCACAGACCATGCCTTCAAGAGCCAGGCCCTCCAGGCTTGGGCGTTTGCTGGTACCTGGAATCTGAACTCCAAGCCAGAGCAACGCTTCTTGGCCAGAATTTCCCACTGGGGGTGGCTGAGAAAAGGAGCACTTTTCCTTCAGCTTGAGCCTGGGCAGGCTCTGGGGACTGCCAGTTAGTGGTGGTGAGGGGGTGGGTAGAGGGTTGGTGGGTTCCTTTGTCCTCTCCAGGCTCCTCTGCAGCTGTGAGAACATCCCCTTCCTATGAATCCTGGTGGTTCCTCTCCACCCAGCCAGGGATCCCAGCCCTTAGAAAGTAGGCTTCATGACAGAGGATGCTGGGGGCGGGGAGCTCTGAACCTGGGGCTAGTGCCTGGAGTCAGGGGCAGCAGAAGGGACTGGGAACCCCACTTCGCTGCCCCCTCCACTCCCCATGCTCCTGTTCCAGAGGCAGCTGTGTGGATGACCTCATCCCGCAAACATGCTTTGTTCCTGAGAAAATGGAAAGTGTCTGAGGTTTGGTGGGGGCTGGGTGTCTGCAGCAGCAGCTCTCAGGGCTCCCCCTTGCCTGACTCCCCACCCAAGAGGGGGCCTGATTGGGGAGAGAATGTCTTATGTGGCTCCCACTCCCTTACCCTCTACTCCCCCTACCCCAAACCCTCAGAAACCAGAAAAGCTGGGGAGACGCTGTTTCTCCCAGAGGCAGGGGGGAGGGAAATAATGACCCAGGGGATGGGAAAGATCTGCCAGGAGTGATGCCTGGCTGGAGATGGCAGGGGCATGCTGCGGAATCCCTGTCTTCAGTTCCCCCTCCCTCCCCAGGCATCTCAGTTCCCTTTTCTTGCCCCTGTTGCCGGCCAAACCTGACATCTGGCCATCCTTCTGCCACAGCTGCTGCAGATGTGCAGGCCAAGGTTGCCCGGGCTGGTGTGACCAGAGACCCAGCAGGGGCTGCACGGGGCTGAGGGCAGAGGGTCCAGCTGGGGAAGCTTGGCTGTGTCCAGCTTACAGGATTTCCTTCCTGCTTAAATCTAGCCTGAGCCTCTGAAGTCCTTGCTTGGGCTGATTCTCCCGGATGGAAGGAGGCCCGAGGTGACTTCCACTTCCACCATTCATGGCCCAATATCTCTCTAACATTCCACTGGCTCCTGGACCGGGAGAGGGCGGGCACAGCCCATTCACATCCCTAAGCTCCTCACTCCTGAGCTCTGAGTGGAGATTCTTTTTTCCATATACCTAGGGCCCCTTCCTGGGAGTCAGAAGAGGGGGGGAGTACTCTTCATTTGCAGTAGAGAGTGGGGTGACTCTCTGCCCCTGCTCCTGCCCCTTTGGGGACAGTAGGGACAGCAGAAGCTAAACTCAGGCTGGGGCAGGAAATGAGTCACTGACCCAGGAAAAGCCCCCTCCCCCCAGATCTGCCAGGGCTCAGATAAGAAAACAACTTCTGCTTCCTGATTTTTTCCTGACCCCTTCTCCCCCGCCCCACACGCCGTTAAATACAGAAATAAACATGCACGACTCCTGGCTTTCCAGAAACACCCCCCATCTTCATCGTCTGCTATTTGGACCCCGCATTTCTTAGGCCTGGTCTCTTGGGTTTGTTGTTGTTGTAGTTGTTGTTGTTGTTTTTTTTTGGTTTTTTTTTGTTTTTTTTTTTTTTTAAAGATTTATTTATTTGACAGAGAGAAATCACAAGAGAGGCAGGCAGAGAGAGAGGAAGGGAAGCAGGCTCTCCGCTGAGCAGAGAGCCCGATGCGGGACTCGATCCCAGGACCCCGAGATCATGACCTGAGCCGAAGGCAGCGGCTTAACCCACTGAGCCACCCAGGCGCCCCGTAGTTGTTGTTTTTAACACAAAGGGCTTTTGCAAGGAGCTAAGCCACAGCCCAACTGGGTGACCCATGCCCCACCTTTGGCGCCTGGCAGGGCTCACTCACAGCCACCATGAGCGAGGCCTTTGACTGTGCAAAATGCAGCGAGAGCCTGTATGGCCGCAAATACATCCAGACGGACGATGGCCCCTACTGTGTGCCCTGCTATGACAGCACCTTTGCCAACACCTGTGCCGAGTGCCAGCAGCTTATCGGGCACGACTCCAGGGTAAGGAATGGACCAGACCGGGCAAGGAGTGGGTGGAGGCTGGCAGAGGGGCATGGGTGCCAGGCCCCTGCCATGCTCCCTGCAGGAGCTGTTCTATGAAGACCGCCACTTCCACGAGGGCTGCTTCCGCTGCTGCCGCTGCAAGCGCTCCCTGGCCGACGAGCCCTTCACCTGCCAGGACAACGAGCTGCTCTGCAATGACTGCTACTGCAGCGCCTTCTCGTCACAGTGCTCCGCCTGCGGGGAGACCGTCATGCCCGGTATGTCCCTGGAGGCCCCGCTGTGCACCTGCCGCCCTGATGCTGGGCCTCTGTGCAGGCTCCGTGCACGGCCGAGGGACGGGCACGTGTACGGCGCATCCTGGGAGGCTTAGTATTACAAAGACCTGCACGCATGGCATCTTTTTGGAAATTGAGCATGTACAGGATCGGTCCTGCCTGTACACTCCTGGGAGATGAGCGTGCACAGGGACTGGCATGCCCAGGGATACACATGAGCGCTTAGCATGTACAGGAACCCACATGCTTGGAATGTTCCTGAGGGTTTAACATGTGCCGGACCTGGTACGAACCTGTGGGCTTACCGTGCATGGGCAGACTGACAAGCTTGAGACACACCTGTGTGTTTAGTACACTAGGAGCGAGGAGTCCAGTGAGATCATTCTGCTGGGCGCATCGGGGCTTGGTAGAGACAGGTAAACAGGGCCTAACATGTAGGGTGACCTGCATGCCTCGTAGATAGGTGAGGGCTGAGGACATGTGGAGGATGACATGATTAGGAGACACCAGGGCTTCGTGTGTACTGAATCCAGGTGCCAGGCATTAGAACCCAGTGGGGGCAGAGACTCGCTGGCCTAGTGCACCTGGGTTTTTGTGGGTGTGCTAAAGCTATCGTGTCTGGTGTGTAAGGGCTTAGCATGTACTGAGTCATCATGCTGTGACATGGAGGCCTGATGGATGCTGACATGGTCCTATCTAGCACATGTGGGGACTTCACACATGCCAGACCCTCACGTCTAGATTATGGGGGCTTAGCATGTGTGGTCTTGGGGAGGAGAGGGTCGTGTGTGCCATACAGGTGGCGAGGGTCCTCGTGCGTGTGTGTGGATGCCACCCAGCTTAGGCTCTGGGAACAGCAGGGTCTCTTCTTGGGGGCCCTCAGGAGCTTGGGACCCAGCCTCTGAGAGGGACCCCTGTTCCCCACAGGGTCCCGGAAGCTGGAATATGGAGGCCAGACATGGCACGAGCATTGCTTCCTGTGCAGCGGCTGTGAACAGCCTCTCGGCTCCCGTTCCTTCGTGCCAGACAAGGGTGCTCACTACTGCGTCCCCTGTTATGAGAACAAGTTTGCCCCTCGCTGTGCTCGCTGCAGCAAGGTGGGGGCAGGGCCGGGGGGGGGGGAGTGAGCCAGGCTCTGTCCCAGGGTGGGGATCACCCCTCCCCCCTGCTGACCGGTGCTGCCCCCACAGACGCTGACGCAAGGCGGCGTGACCTACCGTGACCAGCCCTGGCATCGAGAATGCCTGGTCTGCACGGGGTGCCAGACGCCCCTGGCAGGGCAGCAGTTCACCTCCCGGGATGATGATCCCTACTGCGTGGCCTGTTTTGGAGAACTCTTTGCACCCAAGTGCAGCAGCTGCAAAAGCCCCATCACAGGTGCGACATGGGTCTAGGAGCATGGCGGGTAGGATGCAAGCAAGGGAATGGGATCGGGATCTGAAATTGGGTGAGTCTGAGGGACAGGACTGTGTTCCGGATCCTCGGAGCTAACCTCCAGCCTCCCTCCAGGACTCGGCGGAGGCAAGTATGTGTCCTTTGAAGACCGCCACTGGCACCACAGCTGCTTCTCCTGTGCCCGTTGCTCCACCTCCCTGGTGGGCCAAGGCTTTGTGCCGGATGGAGACCAAGTGCTGTGCCAGGGTTGCAGCCAGGCAGGGCCCTGAGCCAGGACTCCTGGGCCCAGGGCCTCCCAAACCAGGGCTCCAGGACTAAGGCTCCTTTTCCACACCACCTTTGGGACCCAGCCCCTCCTCAAATCAGGGCTCCTTCTGGGCTCCAGGATTTAGCTTCCCCACTCCAACACCCCCATACCGGTACTCCCTGACCCAGGGCCCCCAAACCTGGACCTTTATGGAGCCTCCATGATTCAAATCCCTTTTGCAAGCCTGGACTTCAGAATTCAGCCCTTTCTCCACAGACTGGTGCCCAGACCAAGCCCTCTCCCCAGATCAGGGCTCTCTATCCAACCCTCCAAACGTGGACTCTGGGACCCAGGCCCCCTTCAATCTAGACTTTACAGAGACTTTAGGTCTTCTGTGGATGCCTGACAAGTCCTCAGAAGTGGAGTCTTCTCAGGCTTGATCCTCCCCACCCCTATCCCACCCTATCCCCAGGGCTGGGGCTCATTGGGCAACAAATCAGGGGTTCACTGTTTAAGGGGATCCTAGAGCACAGGGTTTTGCCCAGTCCGTGTCTGTCGAGTGTTTTCTCATTTTGTTTGCGCTCCGTTTTGCCCAGAGATGGGCAGAGGGGTGGAATTGGTTCATTCCACCCCACCTCCGCCCCCCCCCCCCCCCAGATTCTGCAATAAAGCAGTGTGAGGAAGCGAAGGCCTCTCTGTGTTTGTCTGCGGGTGGCGACGGGGAGGAAGGTTCCCTCGCAGACCCGGAGACTCGGGCTTTCCCAGACCTCCTCCGTGCAGGGCAGAGGAGGAAGCTGCTGGGCCTCGGTGTGGGAAATCTCCGGAGAACGGGATCCCCGACGCTGCTACGGTCCCTCTCAGGCTTAACCAGCCTCCCCGCTGCTAGCGAAGGGCTTTTTCCTCCGGGTGGGGGTGGGAGGGGTTTGGGGGAGGTCCCGGACCCGAGTGGAGTTGGCGGTGGGTTCCCCGGTGCAGTACAAACCGCCCCCCTCCCTTAGCAGCCCTTCCCTAATCCCGCAGAGCACCCCGTGCGGATTCCCAGTCTGGGCCCAGACCCCCAACCCCCTTCCCCCTCTTCGCGAGGATTAGCGGAGGCGGCCCGGGATCCGCTCGCGGCCGCACGTTTTTTGCCAAAAAAGGCAAGGATGCAGCTGCACGCGCCGCGGGAACATCTGGATCCGATTCCCGGCATGAATGGGTCACGGCCCCGCCCCCCCGTGATTCAGGGGCGGAGGCGGGAAAGAGAGAGGGGGGCTGTCCCCCAAAGTGGGGAGATGGGGCGGAGCGCTGCTCCCCTCTGCCGGCGTCCGACGCCCGCGGCCCCTGCCCCGCCCTCGGCCGGGGACGGTCGGAGGCACCCTGGTGCGCACACGCGGGGCGCGCGGCTTAGGGAGCTCCTGGTCCCGCCCGCCGCCTCCTGGGGCGGGGACCCGCGCCACGGTGCGGGTGGACCCTCGCGTCCCCTGGGAGAGGGGCCCACCAGTCCGGCCGACCCGCGTGATCATCTGTATCTCACACTAAATCCTCCCAGAAATCCTGCGGGGCGCGCATTTTTCCATTTCACCGAGGTGGAGACTCCACTCGGCAGTTCCGCAAAGTCACCTAAGTAATCACAGGTGGATTCCGGGCCGATTCGAATCCTAAACTTTCTGGGGCTGTGGTTGACATATTCAACAAACCTTTACAAATACCCACCACGCGTGCTTATAATTAATAATTACATGTTTACATTTTTGTCTCTCCCACCGGCTTCTACGAGAACTGGGCTCGCGCCTGCCTTGCTCGCACTACTTTCTCAGCTCCTGGTACTTACTACTTGTTCAATAAATACTTGTTGAGGAAGAGTAGTCGTCCGAGCATAGAAAACAGCTGGTGCAAAGAACAGGCGAGCTGAAAAAACATATGGCGCTTTGGGGAAGCAGCAAATAATTTCATTCGGAGGAAGTGCCAAGAGACTAAAATGGCGGGCAGAGGCCAGGTCACAAAAAATCTAATGCCAAGTGAAACAGACCTCACCCTAAGGGTAAAGCAGCCAGTGGAAATGTTTAAGCAGGGGCATAAGTGATCACTCTGGCTACAGCATGAATAATGGATATCAGGGGTAAGATGAGCAGGCTCTGCTGGAAGCCGGTGCACGGGTGGAGGAGAGAGGTAAAGAGGCATCAGGGGTGGAAAAAACAGGACTTGCCAACTGGCTCAAGGGACCGGAAAAGGAGAAGGCTTTAAGGGAAAGAAGGTGAATGCTTTTGCTTAAGTGGTCCACCCATCTAAGAGGAAAAGATACACAGTTACGGTGTCATTGATTTCAAGAGAAACATTTTTCAGATTTAACATCTTGGAAACCCAGGTGCATTGTATAGTAGAAGATGTGACATAGTTTAACAATTTTTTCTTTCTTAGTGGAACATAAAATAATGGTGGAGTTAACATTTGATGGCATCTCATATTTGATGAAATATGGTAGATTACAAACCCTACCAAACCGACCCCCACCCACACACACACAGATTGTCTTTAATCTTGAATGGAGATTTCCCACGGGGGGGGGGGGGGGGTGCGCCTTTGGTGAATTTTGCCAGGGGTGCTCTCTCTAAGGTTGAAATCTTGCTTAAATTTTTAGGCATAAATATAACCCTCATAACACCCCCATGAGCCGGCAAGACAAGAGTCATTATCCCTGTGTTATTTTTCAAACTTTAAAAAACAAAAAGCAAGGCATTCTTATTTTAGAAAAATTGGAGACTTACAAAAAGTAAAGAGAATAGGTAAATCACTAATAATTCCTTGATATATTACAGCCTCCTGGTTCTTTTTCGTTAAGCATGCTTACATACATACGTATTTTCATTTTGAGTTTTAAGTTTATGTTTTAAAATGCGAAAGTGGGGTGGATGGCTTAGTTAAGCAGCTACCTTCAGCTCAGGTTATGATCCCAGGGTTCTGGGGTCCGGCTCTCTGCTCAGTGCAGAGCCTGCTTCTCCCTCTCCCTCTGCCATTCCCTCTGCTTGTACTCTCTGGCTGTGTGTGTGTGTGTGTGTGTGTGTGTGTGTGTGTGTGTGTGTGTTAAATAAATAAATAAACATTTTTTTTAAATGTAAAAGTAATATATGTATATGTTAAGAAAAAACCTTTCATGCTGGGTACACACAAAGAAAAGTTTCCCGCCTGTACCAAATCTTCTGGGGTATCTCCTCATAAACAAGCATTGTTTACTGTTACTTGGATATCCTCACAGAAATAACCTCTTCATGCATCTATTTTTATACACAGTATTATGTGTCTAGATCTTTTTTCACTTTGTGTGGCCATCTTTCCATTGAGTTCATATAGATTTTTTTAACAACTTTATGAGGGATAAGTTCCATAAAGTCCATAACATAAAATTCACCCGCTTTGAGTGTACAATTCAATTACTTTGAACAAATTTAATAGAGTTGTGGAACTTTCTCCACAATCCAATTTTAAAACATTTCTATCACCACCAAATTTGCTGTCATTTCCAATCTTGTTTCCAGCCACAGACAACCACTCATCTACTTTCTGTCTCCATAAATTTGCCTTTCTGGACATTTCATCTCAATATATCCTATGTCATTGTTTGTGTATGGCTTCTTTTTCTTAGTATGATGTTTTCATGGTTCATCTATATTGTAACATTCCTTTATTGCTGAATACTATCCCACTGTATGGATATACCACATTTTGTTTAAACATTCATCAGTTAATGGATGTTGGAGCTGTGACCAGTTTTGTTAATTATAAATAACACTGCTATGACCGTCTGAATACATGGACATATGTTTTAATTTCTATACCTAGAAACTTGCTTCATTCTTTTTTTATGGCTGTATAGCATTTCGCTGCATGAATGTACCATTTTTTATTTAACCAGACCCCTTGCTTACAATTAGATTTTTCTCCACATGTGAACTTATTATTGTTTTTTAAAACATTTTATTTATTTTAGAGAAAAAGAACGCCCCCACTGGCGGGCATGGGCGGGGGAGGGGGGAGCCGTGGGCAGAGGGAGAAGCAGACTCTTTGCTGAGCAGAGAACCTGATGTGGGGCTCGATCCCAAGACTCTGGGATCATGACCTGAGCGGAAGGCAAGTGCTTAACGGACTGAGCTACCCAAAAAAAAAAAAAAAAAAAAAAAGATATTTAAAAAAAAAAAGATTTTATTTACTTATTTGACAGAGAGAGAGATCACAAGCAGACAGAGAGAGAGATCACAAGCAGACAGAGCAGCAGGCAGAGAGGGGGAAGCAGGCTCCCTGCTGAGCGGAGAGCCCAGTGTAGGGCTCCATCCCAGGACTCTGAGATCATGACCTGAGCTGAAGGCAGAGGCAAGAAGGACACCGAGGTCTAGAGAAGGAAAAACGTTAACAGAAGTCACGCTGAAAGCTAACGACTCAACGTCCGGTCCCCCAACTCCCATACAGGTTCTTCAACTACTCCTCAGTCCGGGAGGTCCCTTATCTGCCCCGCCCGCCTCATAAAAACTCCAGGAAGTCGGCCCCTTAACCTCAGATTCCTGAATTTCTGTACGCCCCCTAGAGGCACCTGGAAATTACTCTGCATCGCTCCACGACACCTCCGGCCAGCAGGGGGCACTGCTGCCACCTCCAGCGCACCGGCTATGCTTACCTTGTGATGCTCCCTTTTCTTCGAGTCCCCAAGGCACTTCCGGCGTCCGCGGAACTTTGGTGCGCCCGGACGCTCAGCGTGGGGCGCGGGCGCGCAAAGCGGCGGGAGTCGTTTCCGGCCGTGTCGGTGGTCTGAATCGAGGTGCAGAGGCGGCGGAGAAATGGAGACAATTCTGGAGCAGCAGCGGCGGTATCATGAGGAAAAGGAACGGCTCATGGATGTCATGGCCAAAGAGATGCTCACTAAGAAGTCTACGGTGAGTGGGGCTTGGGCAAAGGCTACGTCGAGGCTGGGCCCCATCCCGGTGTTTAACCTCGGAGAGCTTTCTTTGGCCCCGAGATCCTCCCGCGCCCCATCCCCGGCTCCCTCCGGGGCTTCCTTTCCGAGCTCTGGCCGTGGTAACCGCCCCACGAAGCCCAGCGCCCCCCAGGCCTCGGCGGCAGCCGCTGAAACCTCTGTGGCTAAGCTCCGCCCTCGGGCGGCCTTTCCACCCTCAGAACTCCGACTAACGGCGCCTGTGTCACCGTTTGCTTTTCTCCAGCTCCGGGACCAGATCAATTCTGACCACCGCACACGGGCCATGCAAGATGTGAGTGCTCCGTTGTCCGCTTCTCTTTGGGTCGGGATGAGCTGCGAAAGAGAGGGAAGGCGGGGTTCAGGGTCTCAGTATGAGACCAGTCCAGCCAAAGGCAGCCAGATTGACCAGTCGAGGGGTGTCTGCTTGGAGAAGTCCTCGCGGCTTCCAAACCCGAGGGTGCTGAGCTGTCCTTCCTCACCTTTGAGAATGGGACCTCTTATTCATACCATCCTGTGCTCCATGATGTACAAAGAATCGTTGAGAGGAGTCAGTGGCCCAGGCACAAAAGATACCATCCCTACACCCCGCCCCCCGCCCCAATGTTGGGTATTAGTGTTTTCCTCCCAGAATACCATTTTGAAATTTTTACCTAGCAAACCAGGTTTGCTTAGTAATAGTTCAATTTTGTACTTTTAGGAAATGAATCAAAATGTTGATACTAACTGCTGAGTGATAGGTAAATGAAGGTTCATTATACAAAATGCTCTCTATTCTTTTTTTTTTTTTTAAGATTTTATTTATTTATTTGACATGCAGAGATCACAAGTAGGCAGAGAGGCAGGCAGAGAGGAAGGGAAGCAGGCTCCCCGCTGAGCAGAGCCCAGTGCAGCTGGATCCCAGGATCCTGGGGTCATGACCTGAGCTGAAGGCAGAGGCTTTAACCCACTGAGCCACCCAGCCGCCCCAATGCTCTCTATTCTTGCATGTATTTGAAGTCTGTTTAGAAAGGACTGAAAGACCTAATCAGAGTTTCCGATTCGCTGAAGATAATTAGTATTGTTAGCCCCTAGTTCCTTATTTAAATTCCCAAATCCAAAATACTGGAAAAACAAAGATTTTCTTTGTGGTTTTGGGGGGATGGGGGATTGTAATTACTTGGTAGCAAAATCTGACTTGATCTCATTTGGCAACAAAACCCTGACCTTAACAGATAAGCTTTCAATGGTCTTTAGCCCATTTATTAAATAATGCGTAATTTTCACTGCAGAATCATTAATAGGTGTTCCAGATTCCAGTAGGGATGTTACATGATATATAATATTTTTCCGACTTAGAAGTTCCAAATTCTGAAGCAAATCTGGTCCCAAAAGTTTTAAAAAAGAGACTAGGAGCTTTTAACATCTCTCAGGGTTTCCCTGGGGCCTTGACTAGTGAGCTCTGTTGGTTGTTTAGCCCTGTAGTTGTACAGATTGCTTTGTTCTGATGGGTTTTGTGCTTATCTTTCAGAGGTACATGGAAGTCAGTGGGAACCTGCGGGATTTGTATGATGATAAGGATGGGTAAGTGACAGCCACTTCTAGTTCTGCAGTTAGCGCCTCTGAGGAGCCATGCTTCAAGGACTGATTTTGTGCACTGTGTTCTTTGAATTTTTTCTGATATTGCAGATTACGAAAGGAGGAACTCAATGCCATTTCAGGACCCAATGAATTTGCCGAGTTTTATAATAGACTCAAGCAAATAAAGGAATTCCATCGGAAACACCCAAATGAGGTATGATACTCAGAAAGTATTTTTTCCAAACCTGCCTGAAGAGCATACTAAAGGAAAAGCATACGGAGGACGGAGGTGCACCATGCAGATGTCTCTTCAAAAGAACCGTTTAGGAGACATCATACAACTCCAGTGCTTTCAATTTCCCCCTCATCTTTAGGCCAAGGCCACTCTCTTCCTGTGTAGCCCAGCCAGGGACAGAGCACAAGTGAAGATACTGTGGCCTGGATATTTCCATTCAGTGCAAGACTCTTGTAATGAGCATTCTTTGCTCCACAGCTCCCCACTGGGAAGGTAAAGACTTGGTCTGAATCACAGTGTAGGCTGTCCCTGCCTAGTCATCCTCCATCCTGGTTTTTATCTTTCCCAGGCATTACCCCCAATAAACTCCTTGCGCTCCTAACTCTGTCTTGAAATCTGCTACCTAGGGGATCCAACTAACACAAAGAGGCTTTACTTGCTTAACAGTGATCATTGTACTGTCAGGGTTTAGCCCAGAGGCCAACTTTTTCATGAAGTATATTTCCTTATCCATTCCTTCCTTGGAATTAATCTTTATGATCTGGTTATATTTTATGACAGTGAATGTGTACCCCACTGTATTGAAATAGTATAAGGAACAGGGATTATATCCCAGTTATCTAGAAGCGATTGAACATCTTGAACAGCTGACGAGAGTTCTAGGGGGAGGAGTTTTTGGTTTTGTTTTGTTTTGTTTATTTGACAGAGACAGAGAGAGAAGGAACACAAGCAGGGGGGTGGGGGAGGAAGAAGTAGGCTTCCCACCGAGCAGGGAGCCCGATGCCAGGCTCTGTCCTAGGACCCCAGGATCATGACCTGAGCTGAAGGCAGATGCTTAACGAATGGGCCAACCAGATGCCCCAGGAGAAGGAGTTCTGGGGGGGGGGGGAAGGGAACAAGGCCATGGCTGTAGCAGATGTGGAAAGGGGTCGGTTATGGATTATTCTTTCCAGTGTAACTGGAAAGTTGTTTGTTCCCTTGGGGGAGATAAAGAGGTAACTTGCAATGGGAATGAATTTTTATATATGTAGCTTTTCAAGTGATGTTATACATTATATAGGTAGAAGTGTGCTGTGGGTAGAAGTTAGGTGACTGGGGTCAGGCATGAGATTTTAAAAAAAAGCTTGTGATTTAGATCTGAGAATTAGCTTATAGACTTAATGGTTGAGGTCGACTTGATGGATGAGGGCACTTTGTCACACCAGCAGAAGTCTTCCCACCCCTTTGAAGCATCAAGCGTGAAGTCTTTTGCTAACTAAGAGAGAAGACATGAGTACCATTCTGGTGTGTTAACCTTATTCTAGCCTTGGTAGAAAGGTGATGAGAAATAAATGGTTTTCTTTTATTTATTTATTTATTTGACAGAGACAGTGAAAGAGGGAACACAGCCAGGGGGAGCAGGAGAGGGAGAAGCAGGCTTCCCACAGAGCAGGGAGCCTGATGTGGGGCTCGATCCCAGGACCCTGGGATCCAGACACTTGAAGATTGAGCCACCCAGGCGCCCCGAAATAGATGGTTTTTAAAAAGGATTGGAAGGATGCTCGAGATAGACTAAGGAAAAAAAGTCCAATTATGTGAAAAAATAAATATCTTGCACTTGCCTGTAGGTGCTTGTACATATGCATGTATTTAAATATACAGAATAGTGGTTTGCAAATTTTGTAGGCTATGTTTAAGTCCTCTGGGGATTTTTATATTTTAATTTTTTTTAAGATTTGTTTTTTTTTTTTAAACACTCCCAGGTGATCCTAATGTTGAGCAAAATTTGGAAACAGATGGTGTAAAAAGGTCTCTTAACAGTGCTAAAGGGGGACTTTGGTTTTTCATTTTGTGTTTTTGAATTTTTGTGAGCATGTGTTACTTCAGGAGTTTTTAGTCAAATGGTACCAAAAAAGGAAAAGATAAAAGCAAGGGAACTGCCGAATAATACTAGGCTCCTAATGAAAATCAAGTCTCAAACATCATAAGTCTAACTTACTATACAGTCCATTTCTGCAACATTGCAACTTTTTTGTTAAAAATCCACCTGAATTTTTCTTTCTTCCCCTCAGATCTGTGTACCAATGTCAGTGGAATTTGAGGAGCTTCTGAAGGCTCGAGAGAATCCAAGTGAAGAGGCACAAAGTAAGTAGGTTTCAACAT
The DNA here is from genome assembly GCF_922984935.1 of Meles meles. Lineage (NCBI taxonomy): Eukaryota > Metazoa > Chordata > Mammalia > Carnivora > Mustelidae > Meles > Meles meles. The sequence continues at coordinate 187,751,295 of NC_060066.1, forward strand.
TTCTCTCGAGCACTAACAAAAGTGCAGGTTCATGACAGAGCTCGGATTTCCCCTCCGAGCCCTGGAAAACAGAGCCCCAGAGAAATTTATTGCCAGATTCTCAGCTGGATTGATGTCCTAAATTGGACTTGAACAAAATACTCACTTTGTACTACCCTTGCTCAAGTTTACTGGCGTGGAAAACTGAGATCTGTTAACTTCATGCGCATAGGGAGGACATTTGGGAGAAGGGCTATGTCGTGTCACAGAGAACTAGCTGTCCATTTGAAGAGCCACGTCCAAGAAAGTGGTCTTTAATGTCTGAATCACTAATATATCTTTGATTCTTTCAGACTTGGTCGAGTTCACAGATGAAGAGGGTTATGGTCGTTATCTTGATCTTCATGACTGTTACCTCAAATACATTAACCTAAAGGCCTCAGAGGTAGGGCCAGTGGTGGTGGTGGTCGGGTGTGGGGGACGGAGGACACATGGGATGACAGTGCTTCTGTCATTCTAGGGGTGGGTCGGGATGGCAGGCTGGGCTCCTGGACAGAGAGCAATTACACTATCTTGTGTTTTGTAACCGTTAGAAAAGATGTAGTGGGCTTTCTTGGAATGAAACAGTATGTAAAATGAAAGGTTTTTATAGTGAATACAACAGTCTTACTTTATTTTTAGTTTTTAAATTTTTAAAAAATATGTATTTAGAGAGAGAGTGCATGTGTGTGTGCATGCTTGCACAGGGTAGGGACAGAGGGAGAGAATCTTTTTTTTTTAATATTTTATTTATTTGACAGAGAGAAATCACAACTAGGCAGAGAGGAGGCAGGCAGAGAGAGAGGAGGAAGCAGGCTCCCTGTGGAGCAGAGAGCCCGAAGTGGGGCTCGATCCCAGGACCCTGGGATCATGACCTGAGCCAAAGGCAGAGGCTTTAACCCACTGAGCCACCCAGGTGCCCCCAGAGGGAGAGAATCTTAAGCAAATTCCCCGCTGAGCACTGATACCAGGCTCCATCTCACAGTCTTGAGATCATGACCTGAGCTAAAACCAAGAGTTGGACACTCAACCAACTGAGCCACCTAGGTGCCCCTTTTATTTTTATTTTTTTGAGTGAACTCTGCAGCCAACATGGGCCTTAAACTCAAGACCCTGAGATCAAGAGTCACATGCTCTATAGACTGAGCCAGCCAGGCACCCCAACCATACTATTTTATTAACAAATTTTATTGCTTATTGATACAAACATATTTTGCTTTTATAAACATAAAATATTTTTTAAAAAAACTCACAGTGAGCCCCTGCAATAGGCACATGTAATAGGTACGTGAAAAATATGAAAACATAATCTCTGCCTGCAAAAGTGTCTTTTATCACAAGATTTGAGATCCAATGTGACAATCTCAGAAAGGTCACAAGAAGGTGTATGATTAAGTTCCTCATGGAGTTGTGAGGAAATGTCCCAAAAGTTCAGTGACTGTACTTTAAGCTCCAAGAGGGCAGGTCCTGTATCTGTCTTGTTCTCATCTGTATCCACGTACTTGGTCCAAAGATGCTCAGTAAGTGACGCCATGAGTGAACAAATGGCACTTCAGAACCTTAGTTTCAGATGTAGTGGGTGTCAGAGCCTTCGGTTTGCATTCAGTTAGTGTTGGACAAATGTTTCTTTCACTTACTGTTGATTGATTTGATCTTTATTTTTCAGTTAATTGCATGTCTGATAAGTCGGCTCAGTGCAGTGGCATTAACACCCCAGGTAGTGTAGGAATTAAGTCATGGGCAAGAAAAGACTAAGATGAGCTGGTCCTTGTTATTAGACAACACTCAGTTTTGATCTCATTTATTAGAGACTATAGTGCAACTTGGTGCAAACCCCTAACTGGATCTCTTGTCATTTTTCTTTTCAGAAGCTGGATTATATCACCTATCTCTCCATCTTTGACCAGTTATTTGACATTCCTAAAGAAAGGAAGAATGCTGAATATAAGAGGTAGGCATTGCTAGCCTCTAGGCCTCTCCTGGATTTGATTAGGTTATTTAATGTAAAGATTTGATGGCAGAGTTCTGAATTTTATTGCCTGAAATAAGAACACAAATGACTTCCAGGTCTATTGGAGGAGAGAGATTTTGAAAGCCAGTTTTTTGGGGGTTTTTTGTTTGTTTGCTTGTTTGTTTGTTTTTTTAAAGATTTTATTTATTTATTTGACAGACAGAGATCACAGGTAGGCAGAGAGGCAGGCAGAGAGATAGGAAGGGAAGCAGGTTCCCCGCTGAGCATAGAGCCAAATGCGGGGCTTGATCCCAGGACCTTGGGTTCAGGACCTGAGCCAAAGACAGAGGCTTTGACCCACTGAGCCACCCAGGCACCCCCACTGAATGCCAGTTTTAAACATGTGTCTTACTCTGGCTCTGGAAGAATGTGCATCTGTTGGCACATCTGTGATTTTACATGAGGCTGTTCTTAAATTTGTTTCATTGTATTTTTTTTTTTTTTTAAGATTTTGTCAATCCACAATCACTTTTTTTTTTTTTTTTAAGATTTTTTAAATTTATTTATTTGACAGACAGAGATCACAAGTAGACAGAGAGGCAGGCAGAGAGAGAGGGAAGCAGGCCCCCTACATTGTAGAAAGAAGTCTCATTCAGGGATCTGTGTCTTGAGTTTAACAAGAAAAAGATTAGCATTTCTCATTGTGACCGAAGTGAGGTTCATGACTGGATGTGCAGATGGAAAGTTCTGTTTCTGTTTTTATGCCCCTGGTTTGTGATCTGTACTACTGACTTTCTCTCTTCCTCATTTTCTCTTTACCTAACATCTTCTATGTGAGTTAATTAAGATTTTATTATTCGAAATTATGATGATGAAATGAGATCAGAAAGATGACGTGTTAGGAAAAATTCAGTTGTAAGCTCATTCTAAAAATTAGTATCATTACTTTTAAAAACTGGTATCACTGGAATTTTATTTTACAGGGCATAACAGTGTATAAAAAAATACTCTGTTTTCTCTGTATTGTTCCTGTATAGATACTTGGAGATGCTACTTGAGTACCTTCAAGATTACACAGATCGAGTGAAGCCCCTCCAAGATCAGAATGAACTTTTTGGGAAGATTCAGAATGAATTTGAGAAGAAGTGGGAGAATGGTACCTTTCCTGGATGGCCGGTAAGCTTTAGTGGGGTAGGGGAGAGGACATGCAGAGGAACTGGATTAATAGTTTTACTTGAATACTGAGCCTTCGCCTTAGGGCATTAGCTGCTGATCCCTTCGGATAAGTGTGACTGTGAGGTGTCCCCTGCCACGTATGTCAGGCGTTCCTGCCGTGCGTGCTTTGGAATGAGATTTGTCAGGGCCTCCTTGCCATTGGCCGAGCCGAGCATTTTCGCCAGCTATGTCATTACTGCTGTGTGGTTCTTACTGACCCCAGACGGCAAAGATTATGTGCTGGAATCTCCATCATGTGTTTTCAGTCCTGGTGATAAACTTGGGTTTTCCTGAACTCTCAGGGAGAGAATGAACGATCTTGTCTTTGGCTCTGCTCTTATGGGAATTTGATTCATAGTCACACATGCATATAAGAAAGAGGCCATCTGCCACCTGGTAACGTAGATAGATGGCTCTCTTGTCTTCATTTAAACCTGGATCTTACTGTTGTTCTTGCCAGAAAGAGACAAGCAGTGCCCTGACTCATGCTGGAGCCCATCTTGACCTTTCTGCATTCTCCTCCTGGGAGGTATGTTCTCTTTAGTAACTATACTGGCCCCACATGTTCACTCCTCAGAGAAACCACTCAATCTGTTTCTAATGCCATGGATGTATTATGGTAACACACCAGTTCCTGGAACCAGGCATCTACAAAAAACATGTAAAGATAAAGCTAAAGAGAAAAGTTGACCCATCTACTTTGAAAAGTATAAACTGTATGAGACTTACAGTGGAGGAAATCACTACCAGTATGATTGCATATGAACTAGACCATAGAGTCAGTCCTTTGGAGAGTTTGAGCTGAGTGCTACGATTGGCTATGGAATGTATGGTCTTACCACAGCTTCAAGAGCACCCACACACCCACCTGTAAAGACCTAAGCTTAAGCATTTGTTGTTTCTCAAAGTCTATTTATATGAAATTGTAACTTGGCTTTTTTTTTTTTTATGTAGGAGTTGGCCTCCCTGGGTCTGGACAGATTGAAATCTGCACTCTTAGCGTTAGGCTTGAAGTGTGGTGGGTAAGAGACTGCTTCATCTATCAGAACTGTCCCAGTTTACTGTATGTTTGCACAATAACTGACTCTGATGCCATTCTTTCTGTTATCCCGCACCACCGAAGTATGCAGAACCATATGGTAGAGTAACTCTGAAATCTTTACCCCTCCTGTCTCCTTAGGACCCTAGAAGAGCGAGCCCAGAGGCTCTTCAGCACCAAAGGAAAGTCCCTGGAGTCACTTGACACCTCTCTGTTTGCCAAAAATCCCAAGTCAAAAGGCACCAAGCGGTGAGTGGCTGGGGTGTCTTCTCTGTGGACAGTTCTAAGATGTTATTCCCTGGATAATTTTTGCCACAGCAACCGGGTTTATCGCCATTATTGATTCAGAGAGATACAGTTTGCCGTTTTTCTCTGCAAACGGTAGAGAGCGCCATCATTGTTACACACCAAGAACAGTTTGTACTGTGGTGATTGAGAGTGGGTTAATGTTGAAACAGCTCTAGGTATTTTTTTTTTTTTAAGATTTTATTTATTTATTCGACAGAGAACACAAGTAGGCAGAGAGGGAGAAGCAGGCTCCCTGCTAAACAGGAAGCCCGATCACGGCCTTTCGTGGGATCACGACCTGAGCCGAAGGCAGACACTTAACCAACTGAGCCACCCACGCGCTCCTCTAGGTACTTTTTGTTACCTCAGGAGGCTATGGAAGCTAAATAGGTTCCAAAAATACTTTTCTAAGTTTGTTTTTACTAATGATAATTGAATCTTTTTTTAGTTATAATATAGTTGACACACAATGTTCCATTCGTTTGAGGTGTACAAGGTAGTGATTTGACAACTCTGTACGTTATGCCGTACACAAGCATACCTGCCATCTGTCGCTATAGAACACTCTTACAGTGCCATTGTGTGTTCCCTGTGCTGTACCTTTCATCCCTGTAGTTGAATCTCTTCTTGAGCCACATGCTTGTACAGGGTTTGTTTTTTTTAATGGTGTTTCATAATTCTGAAAAGTAGCTTTTAGGGGCACACGGGTGGCTCAGTGGGTTAAGCCTCTGCCTTCAGCTCAGGTTATGATCTCGGGACCTGGGATCGAGCCCAGCATTAGACTCTGCTCAGTGGGGAGCCTGCTTCCCCCTCTTTCTCTCTGCCTGCCTCTCTGCCTACTTGTGATCTCTGCGTCAAATAAATAAATAAAATCTTTTTTTTTTTTTTTTTTTTTAAAGAAAGTAGCTTTTACCTTAATCTTTTGCAGACATGGACTTAGAAAAGGTATGGCATATTCCCACTATCATAGTAACTAAGTACTAAGGGTCAGAATTTGGGCCTAAGTCTGTCCCAGAGCTTGTCTCCTATGCTACATTTTCTTTGTAGATTATAATGATGGAAATTTAAGTGTCTTGATGTGTTTTATGTCTTCTAGAATGAGGTTAGAGAGGAAGCTTCCATGCATTCCAAGAAATAACCTTAATACTTCCATCAGCAAGTCCCGAGCTGAACAGAGCATTTGTTTTCACAGCATGACAGTTGTCACATGCTTGTAGTTTTTTTTTGTTTTTTTTTTTTTTAATATTTTATTTATTTGACAGAGAGAAATCACAACTAGGCAGAGAGGGAGGCAGAGAGAGAGGAGGAAGCAGGCTCCCCGCGGAGCAGGGAGCCCGATGTGGGGCTCGATCCCAGGACCCTGGGATCATGACCTGAGCCGAAGGCAGAGGCTTTAGCCACTGAGCCACCCAGGCGCCCCTGCTTGTAGTTTTTAATGCACACTTGGAATCAGTGTTCCCAGACATGGGATAAGGCTTTGGGTAAAAGAATCCTTGAGTGATACACCTTTTTTCTTGTTTCCAGAGACACTGAGAGGAACAAAGACATTGCTTTCCTAGAAGCCCAGATCTATGAATATGTAGAGATTCTTGGGGTGAGTAATGGACTCTGCTGAGAGCAGTAAATACTATAAGGTACGGGAATCAGAGAAATGTGAACTCATAGGATTTTTTTTTTTAGGAGCGAAAGAGGAAGGGTAGGTTTTAAACTAGTTCAGCAGAAAGTAAGGTTCTCTCAGGTACTTGACCCTTCAGTGAGGTTCCGTTCTGTTCGTAGGTGCCTGTTGGGTGATATTCCCAAGGTTGCCCAGTAGTCATGAAGCCAAGCAGAAAGAACAGACAACCCTCTCAGCGTAGTATCCAGAATGGTGTAGGTTCTTTGCATTCCAGAATATACCTAGAAGTTCCTGAATATACCTAGGAGATGGAAGCAGATACTCAAAAGGCATTAGAATGAAGTCTGCTTAGAGCAGCGTTTCAGGTATAACTTGCTATGAAAAGACATTATTTACATATTCAGAAGGTAACAAGGAATTTGCTAGGGCGAGAATGTTAGTGGTACAAAGCTTGCTATGAGCTGATTATTGAATATTCTTTCAAGAAAGAGCCAAGGGTGGGTTGGGAGTGGAAAAAGGCCTCACCAGACAGGATGCTTATCTCAGAGAGAAAGGAAGAGAAATATAAGGGAAATCGCTCTATCAGGGAAGAGAAAGTAGAAGAAAGGGCAGCACTCATCCGAAAAAGATGGGCACTATCCCTGGGAGTCCTGCAGAAGACCAGCCTTTCAGAGTGTCTGTACAATTTTCAACTGCTCTCAGAGCCTTTCCCTTTGTAGCTGTTCAGATGGTGTTTTAAGTGATAGTTCTGGCTCAGATAGCTTGTTTACATGTCCCTGTCAGTTGCGTGGGTGTTTTCATTCTGCCTTTGTTTGAGGCATATAATAGCTATACATGCATATATTAGCTATACAACTAGTCACTTGTTGGTTCCCAACTGCTTTGACTAAAGAGCTAGCTAGAATGTTGGACACTAGGGCCACTAATATTCTCCACAGTGAACCTGGCTGCTAAAATGGACAGCAATCTGAGTTGCTAGTCCTCTAAAGATGATTGGGAGGCTAATCTGTACCCCTGACCCAAGATGTTCTGACTACTTTTTCTCTCCTTTGAGAGCATTTTGCCTTCCCTGCCAGGAGGTGGCACCACTCTCTAAAGTTTCAGCCAGAATGGTTTTCAGAAGTTGCTCCTGTTATGTACTGATAGGATTTTTACAATTGACTTACCATTTATTAATACCTGTTGGTTTCCAGACATTGTGCCCAATCCTTGGGTACGATAGTGAATATGACATGCCTCTTGACCTTGAAAAGGCCACTTTGTGGTTGGGGGAGATAAGTGACTGCAGCATAATAGATGTGTGCTGTGACACATTGAGACTGAGTTTTCTAAGTAGAAAGAGGGAAAAAGAATATTCTAGAAAGAAGAAACAGAAAGGATGAAGGTAAAATATCATGGAGAGAAAACATATTAGGATATAATGAGAAGAAAACCAGTGTGTGTGGAGTGTACCTTGTAAGGGTGGAATGGTCAGAGAATAATTTGGACAGTTATGTTGGAAAATTGGACTTTGTTCTTTAAATAGTAGAAAGAGGGCACCTGGGTGGCTCAGGCGTTAAGGGTCTGCCTTCGGCTCAGGTCATGATCCTGGGGTCCTGGGATCGAGCCCCGAGTCAGGCTCCCTGCTCAGCAGGAAGCCTGCTTCTCCCTCTCCCACTCATCCCACTTGTGTTCTCTCTTTTGCTGTGTCTATCTCTGTCAAATAAATAAAAATATTTTTATAAATAAAACAGTAGAAAGACAAGAGGCACCTGGGTGGCTCAGTTGTTAAGCGTCTGTCTTTGGCTCAGGTCATGATCACAGGGTCCTGGAATGGAGCCCCAAGTTGGGCTCCCTGCTCGGCAGGAAGACTGCTTCTCCCTCTCCCACTCCCCCTGCTTGTGTTCCCTGTCTCGCTGTGTCTCTGTCAAATAAATAAAATCTTAAAAAAAAAAAAAAAAGGACAAAATGTTTTAAACAAAGTGTACCGTTAGATTGGGGTTTTTTAAAAGTACATAAATTTGGGAGGGGAAATGGAAGTTGAACTGGAATGAGGAGAGCCTCAGGGCAAGTTAGAAGGTTGTCTTCTTGGTGAGAAAGGAGAAGAACAGACTGGGTAAGGAAATATTTTTAGAGACAGAAAAGACTTTGTTCTCGGTTGTTCTGCAATAGTCCGTGGCCTAAGATGAGTATCTTAGGCAAGTGACCTAAAACTTTTGACTTTTTCCTTCAGGATCAGGGAGAGCCTATTGATAAGGAGTTTTGATAAGAAGGCAAGATTTTCCCTTTATTGTACAAGTAAGAAAACCATATCCGGGGCACCTGGGTGGCTCAGTCGGTTAAACGGCTGCCTTCAGCTCAGGTCATGATCCCAGGGTCCTGGGATTGAGTAACTCATTGGGCTCCCTGCTTGGTGGGGAGCCTGCTTCTCCCTCTCCTCCCCCTGCTTGTGCTCGCTCTTTCTTTCTCTCTGTCTGTCAAATAATAAAATCTTTAAAAAAGAAAACCATATCTTTGGAAGGTGAGGGGTCAGCAAGAGTTGTAAAAATTGCCCTTCTTGTTCTGTACTACTTTTCTCTGACTTCCCTTTCATTTCTGGACCTGACTTAGGAACAGCGACATCTCACTCATGAAAATGTACAACGCAAGCAGGCAAGGACCGGGGAAGAGCGAGAAGAAGAGGAGGAAGAGCAGATCAGTGAGAGTGAAAGTGAAGATGAAGAGAATGAGATCATTTACAACCCCAAGAACCTGCCCCTTGGCTGGGATGGCAAAGTACGTGCCTGCATTATCACCTTCCTTCCCATCGCCCGTTTTGGGAAGCGGCTGCAGACATGAGTCTAATACTGTTTCCTCTCTGATTTCTTTTAGCCTATTCCCTACTGGCTGTACAAGCTTCATGGTCTAAACATCAACTATAACTGTGAGATTTGTGGAAATTACACCTACCGAGGTCCCAAGGCTTTCCAGCGGCACTTTGCTGTAAGGAATTCAGAGCCATTTCTCCTGGAAATTAAAGTGTGAAACATGCAGCTTTTAGAGAGGATAGGAACGTCCTGAGAGTAGCACTAGTGTCCAGAGCTTAAGAGAAGCAAGGAGTGGATCTAAAGTCAAGCATGTGGCATTTGACCTTTGGCACCCTGCTAGCCTAGAATAATGCCCAAGATGGTTTCTGGAGGCATTCTGGCACTCTGCTATTTGAAATTCATTTCCATTTGCTTGTGCTTATTACACTTCTCTCATTTTATCTTTCTGCCAGCACCTTAGACCATCCTCTGACTCCTTGCTCAGCTCTCTACCCACTGACTGGAAGGGACTGACTGCCTCCTTTTTGTGTCTTAAATGGGTGTTTGCCTCTTTGAAAAATAGGAGCTAAGAGGATGAGATTTATCAAGCAATTCTTGAGACAAGGCATTATCTGGGTAGTACTCCAGAAAGTGGATTCATCCCTATTGTGTTTCTGCCTTTGATTCTTAGTACTCGGAAGGAAGTTTTACAAATGGAAAGATTTGCTAGACCAAGGGCAGAGAATGTATATGAACTCCTCGCTTCCTTCCTCAGACATCCATATCACTTGGGTCTTTTCTCTTGAGCTCCTGAGTCATCTCTGAATTTTTCTCAGTCCTACCTCCAGTACATTAGAATTGGCAGCCAAGATAAAGCCCATGCCATTTGCCATCCGCGAGCCCAAACTGTCATTGCCTCTCTGTACTCTCTTGCACATCCCTGCTCATGCCTGGTGAGCAGTCTTTGCCCTTACTTACAGAGGTGACCTGCCGTCAGTAGTGCTGACTCATGCTGGTAGGGGGGCTGTGTGGGAGGCTACTGGTTAATTAGAGTGGTGGTGTTTTTCTGTGGTCTTGACACAGGTTTTGTCTGGACTATTATTAGATCTGGATCTTGGTTTGAGAAATCAGCCGGGTGAGGAGAACAATGCAATGCTGCTTTGAAATAACTGCCCCTTATCAGTCGTGGCCAGCTGTTTACAAACGGGGAGCCACAAAAGGAATGCTGCCATTAGGTGGAGTCTTTTGCAAAGGGTCAAGTTTGGGTTTATGAATAGAGTGGAGCTCGTGCCCTGTGTTCAGATATTCCCCTTTCACATCCTTTCACTTCTTATTTTCACGTCCTTTCGCTTCTCTCTTCTCCTAGGAGTGGCGTCATGCCCATGGCATGAGGTGTTTGGGCATCCCAAACACGGCCCACTTTGCTAATGTGACACAGATCGAAGACGCTGTCTCCTGTAAGTATGCTTTATTTCCCGTTCCCTAGACACCAGATCAGTGGCCAGTCCTACAGCTCACTACCCCCAGTACCCTGGTGTGTCCAGGGCTAGGGGCAGCAGGTTGTGGATATGTGTATATTTTTATGTCCTGCAATTTGCCTGATTCCTTGAGATTGATTATTGATAACATTTTAAGCTTACAGTCAGGCCAGCTGCTAAAACAAAAGTGATACTTTGATTAACTTTGTTTCATGTTTGTTTGTTCCATGGATAGTATCCTAAGCATTTTCCCCAAGTCTTACCTTAAATTAAATAGAAGTAGGTGATAGGTCATGCTTACCTGGCTGGTGTTTTCAAAGGGAATGAAGCTTGTGCATCTACACTGATTTTAAGATTGGCTGATGGTTTTATTAATCACATTGCGCAAGAGAAAGATTGCACCTTTACTACTCTTTTATCGGGCATTGGATTAAACAGCATTCCTGGATTCCTTCATATTGGGGATAGATACTCTTAATGCAGTCATTTATCCTATTAGGATTCTCCTCAGAAGTTTTATATTTGTGTCTGTAAATAAAAGATGTGCTTCTTGTTTTCCTTTGAATCACTTGTCAGGTTTAGGGATCAAAACAGTATCGAGGACATAAAATGGATGGGATTACCACTACATTCTCTTCTGTCATTTGAAACTACTTATATTTAAATAGGTTATTTCTTCATACAAAGGGACCAGCCTAGAAAGATTCTCCAGTTAATAACCCATAATCCCTTGATTCATCATGACAGAGTAGAAACCAAGTGCTTCATTTCTCTCGTGTTGTATATTCTTCTTCCTGCCAATACTTCCTGTAATCTTAGGGGGTTTTTTATTCCTTTCTTAAGTCTTTAGGTGAGAACTTTCTTCTGTTTGTTTCTTTATTCTTTTTAATAGAGGCATTTAGAACTAGATGTCATTGTTTTAGAAATCCATTAGAAATATCCATTATTGATACGTTATATTGAGACTTTATTAAAGATGTTATTTCTGATTTTTTTTTTTTAAGATTTTATTTATTTGACAGACACAGATCACAGGTAGGCAGAGAGGCAGGCAGAGAGTGAGTGGGGGAAGCAGGCTCCCTGCTGAGCAGAGAGCCCGATGTGGGGCTCAATCCAGGACTCCGGGATCATGACCTGACCTGAAGGCAGAGGCTTTAACCCACTGAGCCACCCAGGCGCCCTGTTATTTCTGATTCTTAAGAAATTATTTAAAAGAGTATTTTTAATTATATAGTTGATTGAGGTAGTAAGTCACCCACATTTTCAGAAGAGGAAAGTTAGGTAACTTTTTCAAGGTCCCATACCTTGTAAATGAGAAAAACCCAGTGATCAAACCCATGTCCTACAGTAGAGTCTTTTCTCTTTCCACAGTGCTATACTCCTCCTTTCACTCACCCTCACCAGTTAAAGAGTTTATCGTCAGGGCGCCTGGCTGGCTTCATTGAAAGAGCATGTGACTCTCAGGGTTGTGAATTTGTGCCCCGTGTTGGGTGTCGAGATTACTTAAATAAATGAAAAAAATTTTTTAGGGTTTTTTTTTTTTTTTTTTAAGGCTTTATTTATTTATCTGACAGAGACACAGTGAGAGAAGGAATACAACCAGGGGAAGCGTGAGAGGGAGAAGCAGGCCTCCCACCCAGCAGGGAGCCTGATGTGGAGCTGGATCCCAGGACCCTGGGATCATGACTGGAGCTGAAGGCAGATGCTTAACAACTGAGCCACCCAGGCACCCCTTAAATAAATAAAATGCTAGAAACTAAAAATAGTTGGAACACCTGAATCAAGTCCCACATCGAGCTCCTTGCTTACTGGAGAGCCTGCTTCTCCCTCTGCCTGTGAGTACACTCACTCTCTCTCTCTGATAGATAAATATTTTTTTTTTTTAAGATTTTATTTATTTATTTGACAGAGAGAGATCACAAGTAGATAGAGAGGCAGCCAGAGAGAGAGAGAGGGAGAGGGAAGCAGGCTCCCTGCTGAGCAGAGAGCCCGATGCGGGACTCGATCCCAGGACCCCGAGATCATGACCTGAGCAGAAGGCAGCGGCTTAACCCACTGAGCCACCCAGGCGCCCCTGATAGATAAATATTTTTATTTTTTTTTAAGATTTGATTTATTAGGGGGAGGGATAGGGTGTCTGGGTTATGGACATAGGGGAGAGTATGTGCTATGGTGAGTGCTGTGAAATGTCTAAGACTGATGATTCACAGACCTGTACCCCCAAAGCAAATAATACATTATATATTAATTAAAAAAATTTATTTGAGATAGAGAGAACATGAGAGGGGGGTGGATCAGAGGGAGAAGCAGACTCCCCATCGAGCAGGGAGCCTGACGCAGGGCTTGATCCTGGAACTCCAGGATCATGACCTGAGCCCAAGGCAGTCAGTCACTCAACCAACTGAGCCACCCAGGTGCCCAAATAAAATATTTTTTAAAAATAAATAAATAAATAAATAAATAAAAATAAAAATAGTTGATCATTAAATTGATTCCAGGAAGAAATGTCATGGATTCTCTTCTTGGTCTTACCTAGATTTTAGAAAAACTTATTTTTTTCCAGAACATTGTTGGCAGGTTCATGATTCCATCATCTTTCCATTAGCCAAATTATTTTCAGAATCGACTCTTGCCCTCTGTGCAAGCTGGGGACTGGGGCAGGGGCAAAGGGAGAGAGAGAATGCTAAGCAGACTCCATGCCCAGTGCGGAACCCGATGCAGGGCTCAGTTTCCCAACCCTGAGATCATGACCTGAGCTGATCAAGAGTTGGACTCTTAATCAGCTGAACCACCCAGATGCCCCCAAAATCTGTTCCTTTGATTCAGATGTCTCGATTAATCAGTCTCTCTCATACATATTTTTATTACTGCCACTTCTTTGATTTGTTGCAGTATTTCCATCCATCATGACTTTCCTTAATATTTTGTTTCTCTGTGTAACATTTATGGTTTTACCTCGCAATATCATTTTGTCTTCACTTTTTTACTCCATAGATATAGTAAATCATAGATTTACTATAAATTTATCATTGCCTCTCCCCTTCTCATTTCCCCAGGCATTGTTCCTCCGTTTGAGTATCCTGGATTAACTCTCTGGCTTCCTTTCCGGCTTTCATAGCAGATCAGTGATTGTACACATATTGGCTCCCACTAGAAGTTGTCACCACTGGATGGTGACAGGCTTTATCCCAGATGTCTCACCAGTAGTAAGCGATTAATTACTGAATGGAGGTTAATTCTTTTATGATACAGAGCTTCTGTAATTTTTTTTCATTTCCTGTTGGTGGTAGAATTCTTTTTTATTAAACCTGGATTGTCCTTTTCTTCTTTTCTCTTTAAGATTCCGAAGTAGACATCTTAGAAATGTTTGGTTATTAAGGAAGAAAGCATACTAAAACTAACTGCATGCCCTCCACCCTTTTTGCAAGAATATGCTTATTCAGCTGTGCTTTTCTCTGTATGTACACCTTCTCCACTTTCTTGTATCTTCACCTGAGTTCACATGCAGGTAACCCCAGCCCTGCTCTGATGCCCTTCCTCAGTTTTCCAAGACTGTTATCGTCCAGCTTCATCTAGGTCTCAGTGTCCCCATTTATAGGACTAGGGGGAGACACAGCTGGTCCGGTACCATCTGTAGTAGTCCAGGCGGCTGGGTGTCCAGGAGTCGGCAGCACAAGTGGTTACTGCTTCTTCCAGAACCCATCAAGAAGACGTGTTCCCTAATAAGGGGGTGGACAGGGAAGTAACCATTGGCATAGCTTTTATGCTGGATTAACTTGTTAGTCTTTGTTTTAGATTATTCTGTTGAAGTTTTCCTTCTGGAGTTTTTAGCCAGGAGGAGGGATTTGGAACTCCCATTTAAACTATGGTTATTTGTTTTTAATCTAACTTTTATTTTTATCATCATCATCATTATTATTACTGTTTTAGAGAGAGAGCACACACATGCTCATACACAGATGGGTGGGGTGGGGTAGAGGGAGAGGAAGAGTGAGAATCCTAAGTGTGCTCCACATGTGGAGCCCAATGCAGGGCTTGATCTCAAGATCCTGAGATCGAACTGAGCCGAAATCAAAGCCGGACACTTAACCGAGTCACCCAAGCGCCCCTGTTTTTTGTTTTCTTTTTTTAAGTTGTAGAAAAAACAGTTAAGAAAGAGCACTGTGAAATTGCCACCAGAGACCCCCATGATTTAGATGGGTGGTCACCATAGACCAATATTCACTAGGTACATATTTATCTAACTGATAAATTTATAGCATCAAGTTCAGTTACCACCATGTTGTCTACAATAATAGCATAAGAAATGTAAACGTAATGAACTCTGGACATTGCCAGTGAGAGCAATGACTTTGCTAAAATCCTATGTCTCTGGCTTTTTATTGGGTCAGCTAGCTCATCAAAAAGAGGATAGTGAATCCTGGCGCCCAAGGTGATCCCATTCTTTTCTAATTGTTTCCAGATCCCTCTGAAGAATAATAATCCCCTTACTGATCCGTAGTTTCCTACATCCATTTCTTTTCTGTAAAGAAAAATCACGACGACTCAAAAAAAAAAAAAAAGGCAGTCACAATAGCATTTCCAGTCTCCAGTATTACAGTACCACTCTGGACTGGATTCCTGAATGGCCTAGACATAGAATGTGACAAGACACTGCCCTGGTTCCTTGTAGCACATGATAAATTTTCTGTTCACTTGTGATGTGCATATTGCCTGGGCCCGAAAACTTGAGCTCATTTGAAGATTTGAAGCAATGAGCAAGGAAGGAAAGGTTGATGAAGCGAGCATCTGTACACCAGGAACAGAGCCAAGCACTTTCTCATCTATTGTTTCCCTGTTATGTCCCCCATATTGGGATTCAACTTGCTCTCTTATGGTATTTTTTCCACTCTTGTCAAGTATTTTTTTTTTTAATATTTTAAGTTTTTATTTAAATTTTAGTTGTTAACACATAGCGTCAAAGTAGTTTCAGGAGTAGAATTTAGTGATTCATCTCTTACACATAACACTCACTGCTTATCACAATATTATCTTGTCAAGTTTAGAGTCACTCTACTTGGTGGGAAATGTGGAAGCAGCTAGGAATCAATATTCCTAATACTGGTAATATTTAATCTCTCTTCCTCAGTGGGCCTGTCCTAGCTGTTCTGTTTGGATCTCTGTTCTGAGAGTGCACCTGTCCTCACCAGTCTGTCAGAGTTAGATCTCTCTTTCCTGGTTCAGTGCCTGTCCTGCCTTGTGTATGTGTGCTTGCTCTCTTTGAATCTGTGGTCATTTCTGGAAGCATCTGGTTCCTTTCCTCTTCATCGGAATTCTTTTACTGAACTGTCAGCGTTCTCGGGGTTTGCTGAGCTATCTTATCTTTAGGATTTTTTGGTCATGATATTTCATCTTTTATTTTCCTCCTCTGAAGCTTTTGAAATCTACACACCAGGCTTTAAAGAAACATACTTGACCCAGCCTGGTGTTCCCTTTCTCTTCTGTAATGAACTTTAAGACCATAAGGTCACTTTGTCCCATAATTCCAGTAGGTTGTACACACTAACTTCTTTGAGGGCATACCAGTTCTCTGTTCTAAGAGGTCTTTGGTTATATTTGGTCCAACTTTTCTTTTATAGCAAAGCAGAGATTGTGGTAAATGTTGCCATGGAGGGGGTTTTGTCTGTGGGTGGGCCAGAACTGAAATTCCAGTCCGGGGCAGGCAAAAGTGTCAAGCACAGGGTCATCCAGGAGGACCTTAATGGGGACGGGGATGTTGTAACACTTGTCTGCCTGATGGATACTCAGTCCAGTCTTGACTGCTGCTCATTTCTCATCCTGCAGTGTGGGCCAAGCTGAAACTGCAGAAGGCATCAGAACGATGGCAGCCTGACACCGAGGTGGGTGCTAATGTAGCATTGGGAGAGTGTCAAGTGACCGCTCCCTCACCCTGCAGAAGGGAGGAGAAAGGAGGCCCCTGGGTCACAGTAGTGGCAAGTACTCTGTGCCAGTATCTGTAAATTGGCTCTTGTAAGCCTAGTTTATTTGTGATATTAACATGTGTCAGACTTGAAATGTGTGTCTTAAGACAGACTGTATTCTGCTCTTGAAATGTTGAAGTGACAAGAGGAGTACGCAATGTCCTGCCCTGCCATGAGGATTCACAGGCTAAGAAGTTGTGAATCCATATCATAGGTTAGGTCTCCTTTGAGGAGAGCACCCAGTGAGAGATGAGCCTCTCTCGTGGGGTGGGGAAGCATCCTTGTTTCCTTGTTGGTCCTGAGATAGTCATCCCACAGAGCAGATTTCAGAGATGAGGAATGATGTGTATGTGAGGTATGGTAGCTCTTCCTTTTTTTTTAAGGTCAGTGATTTCCAGTATTCCCTTTTCTTTCTTTTTTTTTTTTTTTAAAGCAACGAAGTCCTTTACAAACTGTAATGTAGAATTCCAGTATATAAAATAAAGGAGAATTATACTTGAAATGAGGAAGCTCAGCCTTCTTGGCCTCCCTTTCAACCCTTCAGTGGCCTCGGGTACAAAGGGCAGAAACCTAGGGTCTTGGGAATCATTAGAGAACTGTTGCCTTAGGTCACCCTTTCTCAACCAGCGTTCATCATCTTAGACACAGAGAGTGATGTGAACAGACTATTTTCTCAGGTATCCCAAAGGTAGGTCATAAATGGTAGCACACTCGATGCCTCAGATATGTTAGATCATGGCACGCAGTGGATGCCTGGAGCAGTCGGGTTAGATTCCCGGCAGACCCCTGTTGAGTAAGGTTGTCTTAGATGCATGCCATGAGATCAAGCCAGGGTGAGCTCAGGTACCCAGAGGCTGGTTCAGACATTTCTCCCAGGAGGCATAGCTAATAGTGTGCCCCTTTCCTTCCAGGAGGAGTATGAAGACTCCAGTGGGAATGTTGTGAATAAGAAGACCTATGAGGATCTGAAAAGACAAGGACTGCTGTAGTGTTCAGGGACGAATCTCAGCTTTGGGCCTTGCCCGGGCTTCCCTGGAATCTGCTTTTTCTATTTCTCCCAACCAAATGCTCCTAAAGACTCTGCTACTTAGTCGTAAGGTCTAGCGTGCTTCTTGTAAAGAACAAGGCGTGCTGGCAGATGGCAGGGTTGAGATGTGTTTTATCTTTGTTTTATATTAAAAGATTCCATCAGAAAGTAAACCCAGCCCTTCTTCAGAATGTGTCTTGTACTAAAGCCCAGGATTGTGGACTAATGCAATCCTTTAGTTCTTTTTTTTTTTTAAAGATTTTATTTATTTATTTGACAGACAGAGATCACAAGTAGGCAGAGAGGCAGGCAGAGAGAGAGGAGGAGCAGGCTCCCAGCTGAGCAGGGAGCCGGATGCGGGGCTTGATCCCAGAATCCTGGGATCATGACCTGAGCTGAAGGCAGAGGCTTTAACCCACTGAGCCACCCAGGCGCCCCAATCCTTTAGTTCTTAACACTTCCCTACCTCTTTCTCATCAATTTAAGTGGCAACTAAGGTTTGAGGAGCACTGGTTATGTTACATTTATTCTGTTAGGTAGATCTGATTAACCTTGTTCCCCAGGCCCATTTTCTGTGCTGTCCCCAAAGGTGCATCACCCCAGGATACGCCCTGCCCCTAGTTGAGTCAGTCAGTTCTGCAGGTATTAGACAAAGATGGGGAGGGCGAGCCAGGGCCTCTGCTAAGGACAAGATTGTGGCACCAAGATTTGCCAGGAAGGAGTTGAGCTGTCCTGGAATGGGCCCGCAGCCCTGCGCCTGCCCCACACCTCAGCGGCCTGGCACACAGTGGCTCTAAGACCAGCTGTGAGTTCACCGGCTTGCTAGTTCAGTACAAGTCTTTGGTGATCCTGTCTGTCTGTCTCTTCTGCAAGATCCCTACTTGACTAGGAAGTGGCTAATATGCTTGTGTACTCCAACACCAAGTAACCAAGATTTGGGTGGCTTGAGCAGTTGCCCTGACATCTGAATCTGGTATCCCACATGGAAAGACCTAGGGGAGCCAAGGAGGCAGTGATCTGCCCACAGGCATGATTGTCTGAAGCCCAGAGCCTGTCCAGAACAGGATTTCTCCAGAGGCCTCCTTTGGCTCTCAGCACTCAGACCTTCAGTTTGTCTGTCTGTACTTTTTTTTTTTTTTAAGATTTTATTTATTTATTTGACAGACACAGCGAGAGAAGGAACACAAGCAGGGGGGAATGGGAAAGGGAGACGCAGGCTCTCTGCTGAGCAGCGAGCTTGATGAGGGACTTGATCCCAGGACCCGGGGATTATGACCTGAGCAGAAGCAGACGCTTAACGACTGAGCCACCCAGGCGCCCCTGTCTGTATGTAATCCATCTGCTTAAAAGTCCCAGCTCCAGAACTGGCACTCTTCCTCACGCTCCCATGTTGCCCTGGTTGCCTCCTCAGCAGTAAGGTGTCACCACCCCTGCCTTTGTGGCACGTCACTCTGGGCTGCTGTTTCCCTCCTGGTTTAACCATCTCTTTTGGCACCTCCTCACATGTTTCTTTGTGCTTTGACTCCTGTTGCTTAAAACCCCAGTTGGACAAGCTCCCCAGGGACTGAGCTCCTGAAGCACAGTGAGTGGATAATTAAATCTAATTGAGCAACTGGAAGCACTGAATACCAAAAACTGGCCTCCAGCGCAAGGAGACCCTGCCATGTGGGAAGAGAGTTGAACAAAGCCCTGGAAGTGGGAAACGGGAGGGCGCGTCCTCCAGCCTTCCTGCTAGCGCAGTGGCATCACAGGGGCTCCCCGGGGATGTACCTGGTGCTCCCCAACTGTCACAGCCCTCAGAACCTCCTCTGTGGAAGTGGGTACACAGATTCCAAGGTCAGTGCAAGGACCCGTCTTCTACCGTGGGGAGGGGAGGCAGATCAGGTTCCGAGGAGTCCCGCCATCACCCTTGCCCAGGTAACCACCGCCCTACGAACTGGGCACCACAGTAGCCTCGGAGGAACCCGGGGGTCCTTCGCTGTTGCAGCTGTGGATCCTTTTCTTCTTTGTTACATTCATCCAAATATTTTTTAGTGCCTTCCGTGTCCCAGCTCGATTTACAAACCTTGAGGATTAGGTGGAGGTGAGATGGTGAGTGGGAGCAGGAGCAGGGGTATGGAGGCCCAGTGACAACCTGGGCAGGGAGAAAGCCACCCGGCCAACTGCACCAGGCCCGAGGGGCACAGAGCTATCAGCAGAGGCGCGGGCAGACTGGCAGAACCAGTTCTCATAGAGGGCGCTCCTTGAAATCTGGATTTAAGGGGCTCTGCCATAGCAAGAACAGGGTTCCCGCTCAGCACCCTGATCAGCTCGGGCAGGAGCAGGATGGTTCCTCCCTGGCTTATAGCAGTAATCTTTCATCTTTCTGGGATCCTAGGTTTCTTTGGAAAATACAAGATGTGGACAACTTGGTGGCTCTGTTGGGTGTCTGCCTTTGGCTTGGGTCATGATCCCAGGATCCTGGGATTAAGCCCTTCATCAGGCTCTCTGCTCAGCAAGAGTCTGCTTCCTCTGCCTGCTGCTCCCCCTGCTTCTGTGTGCTCTCTCTCTGATAAATAAATAAAATCTTAAAAAAAAAAAAAAGAAATACAAAGATAAAAATTGTGTGGGCTTTCTCCCCAGGAAAATACATGTGCATAGATACTCTGCACTCCATTTTTAAGGTTCACGAATGCCCAGAAATCCATTCTTGGTTCCTAGTCTTAAAGGACTCTCTCCCTTAGAAATGGAATCTGAACCTCCACCTCCTGGTGGAGACCAGGGTGCTTCCTGCTGAGAACAGGTGACTCCGCTCCCTCTTCAAGAAGAAAGGATGCTCATCAGAGAAGGAAGGATGGCAGGAAGCTAAACCCAGAGGCTGATCCTGGGATGAAACTCCCAGGAACAGGAGTCTCTTCGGTCCCACCCCTGAAAGGAAAGCCCATTCATCTGTGTCCAGACCCAATTGGCCATCCCGTTCCTCCACTTTCCTTCTGATCCCTTCCAGGGGGGTCAACTTGAGCTGGAAGGCTTCACAAGGAAGAGTACCATAAATGTAACCAACATGCTGGGGGAGTGAGCAGGATTCGGCAATGTTTCCCCTCCCTCTGCATTACGTTAGCCTTCGGACGATGGCTACCCCTCATTGTTCGGATCCTGCTAGCAGCCTCACCGAAGAGTTCTCATGGTAGGAATGCACCTGTGGTCTCTCCCCGCACACCACCCTTTCTATCGCCAGCCAGCCCAAATTCTCCCATTCCAGGTGGGTTCTGGACGAACACGGCCTCCCCACCCTTCTCTCATTCCTGAGAGTCTTCTCTACCCACCAGGCTTCTGATCTACACAAATGGGCATGTCCCAGTGGGACTTTGGGATGGGGGTCCTTCAATCTGCAGGTGCTGCGAACTGGCTTTAATTTCTCCCTCTGGCTACAGTCTGGACATCCTACTGTGGCCCCCGTGGCGGCAATGTGGGAAGGAAGTCCCGGAGCTGACAAGCGATTCCAGCGGCTGCAGCATGCACACATAGCCTCAGGTGTGCAAGTAGGTCGATGGCTAGGGGAGTGGCGTGGCACGGGGAACATTGGGAATGTGCTCTCTATGCATGGAGAGGTGCGCAATCTAAAGTAGATGGGCAAGAGCCAAAAGTAAGGCAGCTGAGCTAACCAGCCAGGTTTTCTGATTCTGCTGCGTGCCTGGCCCCCTCACACTCGAGCTGTCCCTCCAGCCTCATCTATCCAAACCAGGGAGGAGGAAAAGAGCCTTATGTGGGAAGCCCTTCCTTCCTTTCACATGGACACAGACGTCTAGAGAGCCTCTGGGCCTTTCTCTTGACCTCTTCACTTTTGCAAACAGTTCCCCTTGGACAGGTGTTGATGCGAGAGCTGCCTCTTGCTTGTGGTGTTGGAGGGGAAGGGAGCAGCAGAGAGACTGAGGCGCCTGGTGGTAAGAAGAGGTGAGAGTAGGGGCGCCTGGCTGGCTTAGTACCTAGAGCATGTGACTCTTGATTTCAAGGTCATGAGTTCGAACCCCATGTTGGGAGTAGAGATTACTTACAAAAGGAAAATAAAATTAGAAGGGGTGAGGGTAGAGAGTGACGTGGCCCCTCCGGCCAAGCCTCACGTCAGCACCTTGGATCCCAAGCACTGCCCCTGACCCTTGTGTGTGTAGCCCTCAGCTGGGTCCTTCACTCTCTGGCTCCAACAGCACCTCGACAGAAGACGCCTGTGGCCAGCAGTAGCCATTCGGCTGCTTTGCTCAGAAGTAGCTGTTCTCAGCCTGGGGAACCCAGCCCTTCCTGGACTCTGACCAACCCTAACTCATGACTGTTGCTGGACCCTGAGACTGCCCCTCCTTTTCCCTGACCTCATGACCTCTTTCACTTGACCTTTCCTTGACTTGTGACCCTTAAGGTGGTTGCTTATGTTTCTCTCCCTGCAGTGCTCCCCCCTCTCCTTCTCCTCTCCTGCTGGTCTTAACTGGTAGCCCAGAACCTGGGTGAAGCCAGCTGACCCCTGCTCCTGTCCAGGAGGAGAGCCTCCTGATGCCTTCACCCATGGGAATGGAGCCACTGGGTTCAAGCCTATCCTCGGATATGCACAGCTTTGGAGAGATGGGCTACCAGGAGGCAAAGTTCAACCAAACAGAGCCTGGGGTGGCTACCAGGAGGCAAAGTTCAACGAACAGAGCCTGGGGAGCACCGCTGCTGGGAGGTGAGGGGCGGGGCTGCGCTACTGCTGCCCCTGCATGCGGTAAGGCAAGGGGCTGGGAGAGAGATGCTGACAGGAGGGAGAGGAGTCGGTTGTTGGGGTTGGGGCAGGGGGTTGAGCTTGGTCCAGGACTGGCCGTCCCTATTCCTCCCAGAATCCCCACACTCTATTCTTCCAGCTGATTCGACTCAGTGCTGCCCACTACACATGCAGCCCAGTGCAACCTCAGTTATGAGGGAAATGAAACCAGTCCCAGCCTTTGCCTGAGGAGCCAACAAGCAGGCTGCCAGTCCAGGCCCTTGCTCTGTGCAGGGACCACAGTGGCAGCCCACAGGGTATGGTACTTTCTGAGCCAGCCTTGGCGGAGCAGCCCCACCAGCCTGAAGCCAGAGCCCCTCCTCTGTTGCCCCTGCTCTGACTTCTCCCGTTGGCCCCTTGAGCTCTGAGCCTTGCTCACCTACAAGCCCCCAACTCTGAATCCCACTCTTTGAAAAGCCCTCGAGTCCAAGCTCAGTTTTCACCAACCCCCAGCCTCTAGCAACACCCTAAACTCTGAGCCTGGCCAGGCTTACCCTTCCTTACCTTCAGGATCTACTCTCTTCACCACTCCCCAAGTACGAGCTTCGTACATTTGTGGTCCCACCCCCTCCAGCTTACCCCTCCCAGCCCCTCCTTCCCCCTCTCCCCACCAGCACTCCCCTTCCCACAAGCTCCATGGAAGCTGGTCCAAGCTGGCAGCTTGGGGAGTTTCCGGAGTTTCCGGTTGTGATTGCACCCGGCCCCTGCCAAATATGAGCCAGTGGGGGCTGGACTTCGAAGAGCAGTTACCACCACACTCCCCCTGCAGCAGAGGTATCTCAACACGTCCCTAGGTGTGGGCCCAGCAGGGCTCCCAGGCCTAGGCCACCTGACCATTCCACAGGACAAGCTGCTTCCCACTATACTTCTGGTGACCCGCCAAGAGAGAACCCCCTTCATACCTGCCGGCTCTAGGAGGCAGAGGCCAGGAAAAGAGTGGGGGCTCGGACCAACGGACAGACACATGAGGCTCCTTGCTTCTGTGCAGCATTCACGCCCTGTGCAGCCCCAATGGAGTTCCCAGCCCCTCAGCCTGCCTTCACCTTCTCTTGCAGGGGAAAACCTGTGCCACCTTCTCCTGCAAGGGAGGGACTTCTTTGAAGGGCAGAAAGCTGTGACCCTGGGCCCTGAGGGCTCGGATGGCTGTGCGGTGAGCACTGAGAATACTCCAAAGATTGCGGGCTGTCCTCCCTCAGAACTGTGCCCTTTCTCCTCCGGCTTGCACAGAGCAGGTCAGCAGCTGAAGAATCTGGCTGGAGCTAGACCTGCTGGGGGCTAGGCTGCCTGGGGTCCAGCATGCTCATCCCTCTCAGCTCTGAGTTATGCCAAATCCAGGGCAGCAGCTGGGATTTTCCAAGTCTCCATGGCAGGCTTCCTTGTTTCTGCTCACCCTGGATGTTCTCTGGGGCCTGGCTGATTGACCTTGTGGGGAGGGAGCTCGGGGACCGGGGAGGTTCAGCTCAGCCCATGACCCACTTAGCACTTTCTGCCTGGGTGAGTGGGGCCAGGGGCAAGTGGAGTATAAATGGTCCCATCTCTTCTTGCAGCTGAACTGGTCCAGCTCGGGCCATACTGTGGGCTGCAGCCAAGCCTGCATGGCAGGGACCCCTGGGGGTCCCAGGGCTGTGGCTCAGCCCTGCTAGGAGGGGTGCTGCCAAGCCTCAGCCCCAGGCAACTGCCTCCAACTGGATGGGAATCTTCACTAGGAGCCCCCTGCACTGGGCCATGGCTGGGGCCATGCTGCTGCTCCTCCACTCTGCCTTGCTCCCTTCCCACTCCTCTAGCTGGACTCAGCAGAACCCGGGAGCAGCAGCTAAAAAGACCCCATAGTCCCTGCAAGCCCCCAGTCCCACCCCAGCTCTGATACCTGCAACTAAATCTTTAGTGAAAAGGATTGATGGAATCCACAGCCTGGGTTCTAGGATCCTCACTTCTCCCTCCCAGGGCCTCGGCCTTAACTTGGTGCACTCCAAGGGGGCAGGGCCTCAGCGCCAGTCCCAGGGAGAGGCTGGGGTTCGTCTGGAAAAACAGAACCTCTCTTCTGACCCCCATCAAATGGGAGGACACCAAAATCTGGCCCCATCCACTTTTCCCAGACCTTCCTCCCTAGCTTTTGTCATTAAGAGTGGGGAGGAATTGGGGTTCCCCTACTTTCCTGGTGACCCCACCCCCTTTATCTCTAAGGGTCTCAATCAATTCACTTTCTCCTCATCCCCCACATAACTTTGAAATCAAATTCAAATAAACTTGAGGTCCATTTGAATTGTGGATTTCTGGCAAAAGGAGATTGGGAAGAAGGTGCCATCCATTTCTGGAAGCTATTTCCATGTGTAGAGTTGGACTGGCCATTAGGGCAGCAACTCCCAGCTTAGTGAAAGAGAAGGGGGCACTGGTTTGAGGTCACAGTGGCCACTCCTTCCCCAGGATTGACCCTTCCGTTTGGGTCAAAGCTTAAGAGAAGCTGTATGCATTAGGACAATTCATTAATTCCCTGGCTCAGTAAACACAGTCTGCAGGTCGACTGTGCCAGAAACCACACTGGGTGATATGGAAAAGACATAGCCCTCTCCTCAGGGAGCTTTCAGCTTACAGTGACATAGCCAATAGGGTGAGAGACTTGTCCTGGACTCTCATATCAGAGCTGGCCCCTTTTTTCCATCTGGGGGAAGCTCCTTATCTTAGATGCAGAAATCAAGGCCCAAAAGGAGAAAGTGCGTAAATCAGGGGAGGAGGCTTAAGAGTTATAGGCTGTCTTGAGAGTTGGGGGGCCCCCTCCCATGTCCTCTCCCCTCCCAGAGGTGGGGGAGAGGGAGGAGAAGGAGGAGGATTGGCTCTCTTCCTGGCAGTGCACAGGAACAGGGTAACACCTTTACAAAGCACACTCACATCCATTGTCTTCCAGCAGTCCCACGAGGCAGGCAGGACCAGGTGCTCCCGTCAGGCACACGTCACGCACACGTCACGCAGAGACGTCACGCACACAGGGAGAAGGGAGGAAAGGTGGCGGTGTGTGGCAGGGTCAATGCATGGAAGCTGGAGCGAGACTTTAGCTGAGCCCAGTGTTGCCACTTGCTAGCTGCAGGGCCTTGGTCTCGCCGTTTAACCTCTCTGATCTTCAGTTTCTCCACCTGGGAAACTGAGGCGATGGTTCTTCAACAGTGCTGTTCTTCTAGCTAGGACAAGGTAGTTCTGTGGGGGAAAAGCGTTCCAGTCGAGGCCAGAGCTGGCCAGCGGGGATGAGAGGAGTTGAGGACAGAATAGAGGAGAAAGTCAAAATGCATTCTTTTTTTCCCTTAAGGCAGACGTGGCTGTCTTCCTTCCCGGCCCTAGGCGGGGAGCTCTGGCCCCAAGACTTAAAGGGCCCGGTGGAAAAGAAAACCTTCCGGGGGGCACCTGGGTGGCTCAGTGGGTTAAGCCTCTGCCTTCCGCTCAGGTCATGGTCCTAGGGTCCTGGGATCAAGCCCCACATCAGGCTCTCCGCTCAGCGGGAAGCCTGCTTCCTCCTCTCTCTCTCTCTCTCTGCCTGCCTCTCCAACTACTTGAGATCTGTCTGTCAAATAAATTTAAAAAAAAAGAAAAAAAAAAAGAAAACCTTCCGGAACCGGGAACCCATCATAGCCCAGGACCTAAGGAGTTAATGGGGGTGGGGAGTGGAGGTGCGGGGGGGGGGGGGGGGGGAGCCCTCCCCCCACCAGCACCTCTGTGATTGGTGCGGGCATGCTGAGACTTGCAGGCTGGCTGACCAGCTTGTGGCGCAAAGGCTGCTGGGAAACGTAGTCCCTGGCCAGCCAGGGCCGCAGTGTCCCACGTACCCAGCGGTGACAGCTCAGGAGGTAGGTGACAATGGCAGGGGGCTGGGAGCAGGTGCGGAGCAGGGAGGCCAGAGCAGGGCTGGGCAGGAGGGAGTGGGCAAACTGAGGGCTGAGACCCTTGTCCTGTGGCTGTCAATACTGGACACCCCCCTGGCCTGTGGCTGATGCAATGAGGCCTGCTGGGTTGGCAGGAGGACCAAGGAGCAATGGGATGTTTTTTCCTGTCTCCAAGGAAAGAGGAACAGGACTGGGGTCCTTGTCCAGGATGAGACACCTCCCTTCCTGGGAATAGGACATTTACCCCCAAACCCATGCAGACACACCATGGACACCTCCCAGAGAGGTGCCTCCCAGAGAGGACTACTACTACTCCCCATAAAGGGAGACGGAGGCCTATCCCAGGGGCAGTGGGACCATGTCTCCCTCTCCAGTAAGGGGACAAGGCACCCACCTTCCAACTAGTTGACAGGACCCCACTCAGAAGCAACTGGATGCCCTTTCAGACAAAGGGTAATATGACAAATTGTACATCCCTCCAGGGCCAAAGGGATGGCCCTTCCCCCTAGAAACTAAAAGGCCCATCTAAGGAGGAGGAAGAGGATGGTCAGGCCTCCTCTACCCTCTCTCTTTACAAGGGTCCCTCTTCCCTGCCCCCAGCCTTCTGAGGCAGCTCCATCACCTCCTGGGTAACACGTTGACCAAAGGGGGCTCCTATCTGCTGCTCTCCAGGGTGTGTCTGCCCAGCAGAGCCCAGCATGGACCAGTCTGTGGCGATCCAGGAGACTCTGGCTGAGGGGGAATACTGCATCATCATATCCTTCCCAGCATGGAGCTCCCAGCCCCGGCACCTGCCCTGACCCTGGGCAGTGGAATGGACCTGTCTATGTATCTGTCTGCTCTCCTCCCTCTCTCTGCCATCGGGGACTAAGTACTTGCGCAGTCCTGGACTCTGCCCTGTGCTTTAAATACTCTGTTATCCTCCCAACCTACTGTTAATTGGGGGTTATCAGTCCCCAAGTCACAGATGAGGAAGAATCAGAGAAGTGAAGTGACTCGCCCAAGGTCACACAGCAAGTCTGGGTGAGTGGTGGAAAGGCAGGGAAGGTGGGCTGGGCTGGGCTGGGCTGGGCTGGGCTGGCAGAGGCCTGGCCTTGGGTTTTGTTTTGGTTTCCCTTGACTCTATGCAGCAGGCACTACAAGGTGTGCTGTGTGAGGGAGACAGCAGACAGAGCCGCCTCCTGGGACTTGTGCGTCACCGCCCAAAACGAGGTGGCCAGGAACATGCGTAAGTGAGGGGTTTGGTCCTTGCTTGTCAGGCCTCCGGGTTATTCTTCACTGTACCCTCCAGCTGGACTCAGCCATCCCTCTGGGGCCCAGTCTTAAGTCTTCGAGATTAATTATACTAATGATACTTAATATTGTTTGAACATTATATTCTAAGCCCTTCATGTGTATTAGCTCGTAAAATCTTCAACAGTCTGATGAAGGAACACCTCACGCATAGATGACTTCGTGTACTTGCCCAGATCTTGAGCTGCGTGGTCTTTCTGCCTGGATTCAAATCCAGGTTTTATTACTTCTGAGCCACGTGACTGTTTTTTCTTTTTGTTTTAGGGAGAGAGCACGCGAGCCAGTGGGATGGGAGAGGGGCAGAGGGAGAGGGCAAGAGAGCATCTCAAGCAGGCTCCATAACATGGAGCCCCACGCAGGGTTCTATCTCTGAGACTGTGACCTGAGTGTGGCTCAGGGTCACAAAATCAAGAGTCGGATGCTTAATCGAGTGAGCCCACCCACGCCCCTGAGCCCCATGATCTGGAGCAAGCAAACTCTGTACCTCAGTTTGTCCAGGTTAAAGGTTAGAGTGGGTTAGTACAGGTAACATGCTTCAGACCCTGTGAAGGGCACAGAAAGTACCCAGTAAATGTTGCTAGTAATGTCTACATATTACACAGAAGCAGAGAGAGAATGAAGACTTCTTATCAAAGGTCTCAGAGCCAGAAAGTGAGCCTCATGGTCTCAGAGCCAGGAGGGAGAGGCAAGAGACATTTTCTAATCTGCTGCCCTCACTTTGCAGATAGCAAAACTGTGGTCAGAGAGGGAAGAGGGCGGCTGAAGTTGTACTGTTGCTGTCACAGGCAATGGCTAGATCACGCACGTGTTTTACTCACAAAGCAGGGGTGCCCCCCAAATGAGACATGTTCAGCTTTGTGGACCTATCCATAGAATGGTGGTCTCTGATGGGCACCATGGACAGAGAGGGCATGAGGACTGTGCATGGCTGGGCATCACCAGCATGACCCTAGGGACCAAGGAGGGAATGTGAGCATGCAAGGCCTAAGGGACAGCTAGGGAGCCCTGTCTTCACTGCTGCTTCCTGCCCTTAGTCTCTTCCTGTATACGCACCGGAGGATGGCCATTACGGGGGACGATGTCTCTTTGGACCAGATAGTGCCAGTCTCACGGGATTTTACGCTGGAAGAAGGTGCCACAGGGACTGGGTGGTATGAGTCCCTCTCCTCTGGGTCCCCGGGTCATGTCTGCCCTTGCAGGGGCTAGGGTGCTCAATGGCTAAGGGCCTTTGCCTTTCCCTCCCTACAGTGTCCCCAGATGGCGAACTCTACATTCTTGGTGAGTGGTCCTTTCAGCGTGAGTCCCAGATGGGACAGGGGGTAGAGGAGCTGCAGAGAAGAATGGTGTGAAGTAAGAGCATGGTGATGTGATGTCCTTCCTGTGGCAAGCAGGACGCTGTAGGATCAGGCCCGCCCACTTCCCTGGCCTGGGTTCCACCATTTTCCTCCTCCTTGCTGTGCTTGGAATCCTCTGGATGGCTTCCATCACCTCGGACATGACACGCCCCCCCGCCCCCTGCCGAGCCCCTGACCCTGCTGTTCCCTCTTCCTGAAAGACCCTATACCTCCTTTCACTTAGCCAACTTGTCCTTCGGGGCTTCAGTCCATACTGGGCTTTTTCCAGGAAGCTTGTGTTGAGCCCCTTGAAATTGTCTGAGCCTCACGCATACGCATTCCTTTTTCTCATCTTCGCCGGGTCTGTGGCACTCACGGTGATTTAATTATCGCTGGTGAATCTGTTTAATGCTCATCTCCTTGGCTAGACTGCAGTAGTGGGGGCGGCGGTAAGAACAACAGAAATGAACATCTAATCCCTGGTTCTCTTGTGCCAGGCACTGTGCTAGGAGCTTCATAGGCATCATAGGCTGCTTTCCTCACGACTCTGTGAGGTTATTACTATTCTCATCCCTAGTTTATGGACGAGGTAACGGAGGCCCAGAGAAATTAAGTAACTTAGTATGGGTGAACTGCTTACAGACCAAAGGGGATTTGGGATCTTGCGGGACTGATTCTCTTCTATTCTGGGGCCTCCAGTCTTAGCCCTTGGTTCCTGGAGGCCAAGGGCTCAATTCCCACATCCTCTGTGCAGGCTCAGATGTGACTGTCCAGCTGGACACGGCGGAGCTCAGCCTCTTATTCCAGCTGCCCTTCGGTTCACACACCAGGATATTCCTCCAAGAAGTTGCCAGGGCCTGTCCAGGTAGGTAAGACCCCAGGTTCTCTGGGGTGGGGTGGGGGCGTTGGCTGCGCACTGACCTAGCTGCTGCCAGTTGACTTTCCACCGTTTAGCTCCATACTCCACTGTTTCTGTGCCTTCTCAAAGCTGCTGGCAGGAGGCCAGAGTGCCCTCAGGCCACGGACCAAACATGTGTTTGCATTTCTGGTATCCCATTTCCAGACCCAAGTTTTACATCCAGCAGAGTCCTCCTTGTCCTCCTGGCTCTGGGCAGGGCTGCACAGGGCAGCTGTGATTCTGATGCAGAATCTCTTACACGTTGGCAGGTCAGAAGCTTCTAGAGACCCATCTTCCCTCTCTCTGGCAACCACAGCTAGAACCAAGAGAAGTCGGGTATGTGGGCTCTCCTGCCCTTGAACCCTGCTCTCTCTCCCACTGCAGTTGAGGAACAAGTCTAGCTTTGGCTTAGCAGTGAGAGGTTAGTGGCTTCTGGGGAAAAATTTGTTTAGAGCAGGATTTCAGCCAGGCAGGGAAAGGAGAGTTTGTACAGAACAGAGGATTAGCCACAGAACATGCAAATCCCAGCCACCAGGTGGTGCTGGCCTTAGGTGTTACCCAATGCTGTTACTTGTTTCCTTTCCAGCCAGCCCCTTGTCTCTGTGGAATGGGATGGGGGGGGTGCCTTCCTTCCATCATGGTCTCACCAGAGACACTGACTGTCCAGGGGGTTCCAACTTAGCTACATGGTATGCCAGGAAGGAGACTGGCTTTTTTTTTTTTTTTTTTAAAGATTTTATTTATTTATTTGACAGAGAGAGATCACAAGTAGGCAGAGAGGCAGGCAGGGAGGGGGAAGCAGACTCCCCACTGAGCAGAGAGCCCGATGTGGGTCTTGATCCCAGGACCTTGATACTCATGACCTGAACTGAAGGCAGAGGCTCAACCCACTGAGTCACCCAGGCACCCCAGGAGACTGGCTTTGGGTGCAACCTGGCCTATGTGGCGAAAGGAAGTAGAAACAAGATTACAGAGTCTTGAATGCCTGGTTAAGGTGTTTGTTTGTTTTTTTAAAGATTTTATTTACTTATTTGACAGAGAGGGACCACAAGGAGGCAGAGAGGCAGGCACAGAGGGAGGAAGAAGCAGGCTCTCCGCTGAGCAGAGAGCCCAATGTGGGGCTCAATCCCAGGACCCTGGGACCATGACCCGACCCGAAGGCAGAGGCCTCAACCTACTGAGCCACCCAGGCGTTCCCCCCCCCCACCCCTCCACCCCCCGGTTAAGGGATTTAAAGTTTACCCTATGAGCAGGGGAAATCTGTCTCCAAAGCTTCAACTAATACAGATAACTCATCTTATGATTATCAGTAGTAGGTGTAGGAGGGGTAATAGAAGTCCAGTCTGCAATCCATTGTGCTATGGAGCCTGTAGGAGGGGTCATAATAGTTAATAGCAAAGAGCACGGACCTTGAAGCTACACAGCCCCTTGCCTTTGAAACCTATCTTTGCGGATCCCTAGCTGTGTGTAACTTGGGGCAAACCACCTTACCTGTCTGAACCTTGACTTGTAGACTTGTGTATGTCAAGAGTATCTCCCTCATGGAGTATGAGAATTAAATAGCATAACACATGTGAGAGTGCCCAGCACACAGTAGGAGCTCAGAAACCGTTTCAGCCTTCTGTACGAGAGGGTCCATAACTTAGCCAACATTCACCGTTGACGCATGTGTTCGACCCCACTCTAGGACCTTTTCACGCATTACTCCATTTTCCTTACCGCCGCCTTACAATGTAGGTGTTAGCAATGCCTCCATTTTACAGATTGGGCACCTGAGGCTCAGAGAGGGTGTCTTTGGTCACAGCTGGTAAACCTTGGAGCCAGGATTAGACAGGACTAGAAAGTCTTCTCCAGAGCTTGAGCTCTTTATGGGTTTTTGCTTGTTTGTTTTCAAGATTTTATTTATTTGAGAGAGAGAGACAGAAAGAGAGAATGAGTAGGAGGAAAGGAGGAGCAGAGGTAGAGGGACAAGGGGCAGCCAACTCCCTGCTGAGCACAAAGCCTGATGCAGGGCTCCATGTGGGGCCCAATTCCATGACCCTGAGATCATGACCCAAGTCAGACACTTAACGTACTGAGCCACCCTGGTGCCCCGAGCTCTTGTGTTTTGATGCAGAATCTTTTACAAGTGCTTCCTAAGCTCACTCCACCCTATCCCATATGAACGGCTGCATTAAGAAAAACTTTGTGGGGGAGGTGATGTGTAAGCTGAGAGCGGAAAGATGAACGAGGTTTTTCCAGGCAAGCAACAAGGGGGAAAAGGCTGTCTGAGGGAAGAGAAGGTTGTTGGGTGGGATCAAATGTCGGGTAGGAGGGTATGGAGAGAGC
This sequence comes from Meles meles, assembly GCF_922984935.1. NCBI lineage: Eukaryota > Metazoa > Chordata > Mammalia > Carnivora > Mustelidae > Meles > Meles meles. The sequence goes on from NC_060066.1 coordinate 187,783,138, forward strand.
TGAGCCAGGTGAGGCCAGCACAGCCAGCTCAGGGAAGGGTTTTAATCAACCAGCAAAGACTTTGGACTTTGCCCTACAGCTCATCGGGAGCTGTAGGAGTTTTAAACAAAGGAATGGCAAGGTAGGATTTGCATCTAGGAAAATGTGCCCATTTCCTGGAAAACTGGCGCTGAAGGGGAGAACAGGGAGATCAATGGAAGTGTATTGCAGGGGTTCAGGAGTAAAAAACTTAGGCTGGGAGGGGCGCCTGGGTATCTCAGTCAGTTGAGTGCCTGGATGTTGGTTTCAACTCTGGTCATGATCCCGGGGTTGGGGGATCAAGCCCCATGTCTGGCTCCACGCTCAGCAGGGAGACTGCTTAAGATTCTCTCTCTCTCTTTCCCTCCTCCCGCCCATAAATAAATCTTAAAAGAAAAAAAAACAAACAAACAAAACTGAGGCTTAGGCAAGGGCCTGGTAATGGGGACAGGGAGCAAAGTGTGCACTGGAGAGTTCAAACTGAAGGGGATGAAGGTTCCCCTGGGGGGGGGGGGATGAGTTTGAGTTGTGTTCACAACTTTGCCCCCAGTGTTTGGAACAGTGCTTGGCACTTGGTAGATCCTTCATGGATATATGTTGAATGCAAGAACAGAAATTGAGGCTGGCATGAAGATGGAGAGAGAGAAGTCGAGGATGACTTCCCTCTTTAAGGCTTAAGTGTGTGTCTATTGGCTGTCTTCCCTGTTCTGCCTTCTGGGGCCCACACTTGGGACAACCAGCAGGAACCTGCACTGAATCAAGTTCTTCTCTGAGCAGTCGTCCCATGTGGACTTCCTCAGGGAGGGGCCCAGAGAAGAGAGGACTCTCACTGCTGAAGGCTCTTGGGTGTCCGTCTGCAAGCCCAAGCCTTGCATTTTACAGATAATAGGACTGGAGTCCATGATGAAGTATGAGGTGAAAGGTGAAAGGAGATAGGTTTTCTCCACCCAGTCCTTGGTGGATGATGTGCAGCAAAAAAGGCCAGGGAGTGGAACTACCTTGGTCAAGAAACCACAGCTAGGGAAAAGAAGCAGCTAATGAAATGAACACCTACTATGTCCCAGATATTTTTCTAGACATCTAGACAATGCACACCAACCATGTTCTCCTGTTCTTTCTTTTGAGCAATGCTAAAGAGTAGATACCCTGTTTTACAGATGAGTAAACTGACATAGAGAAGGTAAGTAACTTACCCAAGCTCATTCATCAATTGAAGTACTATGATGAGATTTGCAACCCTAGGTTCTAACTAATGCCCCCGGGGTCCAGAGATTTCAGTTCAGATCCCAGCTCAGCTACTTCCTAGTCGTGAATGTGAACAGTATGTTTTATTTCTTTACGCCTTGACTTTATCATTTGTACAGTGGAGATATGAACCTCCCTTCCCTACTATTCCAAGAGTTTTGTGAGGATCAGATGAGGCCCAGGATGGGTTAACAGTATGTAAATGATGAAAAGAATTTAAAAAGCTGTGTCTGGCGGTGCCACACTGGGGCCTGGAATGTCTTCAGTTATGATGCTCTTGCAAATCCAATTCAGTTCGCTCAGGTTTGTGCAGTTTTACAAGACCAGGCAAAAGAGCATAGGAGACCAAAAGCATTTGGGGCTGAGACAGAACTGGGTTTGAGTGAGAGGCAGAACCACTCAAGACTTTCTAGGAAGGAGTGGCAGTCTGGTTAAGCGGGAACCAGAAGGCTTGTCATTGAGAAGACTTGTCTTGAAGGCATGTCCCAGAGCAAGCACGCTGCTTTCACTTAAGAGTGTGTGTTTATTTGGAGTAGTTTACAAGTCGCTGACGGAGATTATGGGCCATTAAAGCACCCTACCCGCTCCCGACTACTGACAGCTATTTGAATTCCCACTGCCTGACCTTAGACTTAAAGTCTCTGCGCTCAGCTGCCATGGGATAATAGTTCCCTACCTCCTGAAGTTAGTTGTGAGGATAAGGAGTAACACACAAAGGAAGCGCAGGCATGGGCACATAGTTACCCCGGAGGAGTGGCGCGGGTCTAGCCTGGAAGGTTTCTTTTGTTTTCACATTTATTATTGCATTTGAATCTGAAACGCACCGCATGCGCCGGGAAGCGGGTTTAGGGACCCTCCCCGGGAGGCCGAGCGACTTGCTCACCGGCATACAGTCATGCAGAGGTGGAACAGGCCTTTCAAGCCCATGTTTCAGCATTCCTTCCATATTCCCGCCACAGGTTTCGACTCTGCGACTCCAGATCCTGAGTTCCTGTGGCTGTCTCGATACAGGTGCACCCGGCCGGAGCCCGAGCCGCCCACGCCGCTCTGCTGGAACTCGCCTCCAGGCACCGCACCGCGGTTCGCCAGAATTGGCGGAGGCAGGTATCCGTCTCGAAATGGCTGGTAGGGATTGGAGGAGGTGCGGCAACGGGGGCGAGCACTTTTTTCCCTTTAGGGGCGGGGCTATGGAGAAGATCGGCCTTCGATTGGCGGAGGTGATAAGCGGGGTGGGCCCCTCTGGGGGCGGAGCGGGTGGGACTGTGCGGGCGGCGTGATGAAGATCTTGAAGAAGCAGCCAGGGAAATGTCCGCCGCCGCCGGCTCTCGGGACTACGACTCTGCAGGTCTTTGGCGGGCTGTGGGTAGCTGGGCTGGGGCTCGGAGCGGGGAGCGGCGACGGGCCCGGCCCTCGGGCGCGCACGGCCTGCGGTTTGGCCGGTGGACGCACGGGGCAAAGACCAAGGTCCTGGCCCTTCGGAGGCGGGGACGCTGGGACTGAAGTTCCGTGGGCATATTATTCTTAGCCGGCGTGGTTGAGGGCAGGCGGATGGCTGTGTGGTACTCAGGGATCCGGAGGCCGGGGTTGTAGTAAAGCTCCGTTCCTGACTCGCTGTGTGACCTGGGGCCGGTCGCTGCCCCTCTCTGAGCCTCAGTTTCTCCATTCTGACCTTGCGTGTTTGGCTTGTGTTGGGGGTGCGCTCGCCATGACGGAGCCTTCCTTTGGGCGAGGAAGGGTATGTGTACTGGGGCTGCCCGGCTCTCTTGTCGGCCTTCGGCCCGCCCGAAGATAGATGGGGGTGATAGATGGGGCTGTGCACAGATCTGGAGTCCGAGAGAGCCCTGCCTACCCTGGGACTGGATGGCGAGGATGAGGTTACAGGTGAAAGGGACTAGATTCTTTAAACCGAGCCCTTACTGGGGAATGTTGTGCAGCACAAAAGGCCAATTGTTGGGCAGGAGGTAGTCTTTTGGAAAGCGAGAGGCCCAGGGCTGAAGTGTGCGTCAGTCTGGTGCTTTGGGAGGACCTGCAGACCTGGATTTTCTGTCCAGCTCCTGGATTTTCTGCAAGGGCCCTCTGGTATGTTTTTCTCCTAGGTGTGCCCATGCGGCACCAGTTACATGTGAGCTCTGGCATGACCACTGGTACCCATTCGTGCCCCTTTTCTCAGCCATTTGCGAAAGATGAAGAGCCTGTCAAGTAGCTGTGGAAGTGTGGCCAGCACTCCACTTGCTCTTATAAGGCTTGGAAACTATGAGGGGCTGGGGAAAGGAGGGTGGGGATAGCATGTTGCACAAAGTTTGTAAAATGAGAGGAAATTGGGTGAGCAAAGGACTTCCTTAGTGCTTATGCTTTTCCTTCATTGCAGCTGCCACCAGCCGCAGTTGAGGCGCCTGAGGGTGCCAACAGTTTGCATCTTTCTTGGGCTTATCTCGTCTCACTTGAACTACTGCTCTTGAGACGGCTGTTGCTTCAGTTCCCATGACATTCTGGGCTGTGGTGCTGGGGTTGGTGAGAGCCTACAACTGAGAACAGGCCCAGTGGCCACGGAAGGGGGTGGGTCGTGTGTTCTTGGCCAGCGCCAGATTGCTGGAGGGCTTCATTCCCTAAGTGGAGAGAGGTCTTCCAGGAGAAGTCAGGACAGCTCTGAAACCAGCTTATCCGCCCATGGGTGCTAAATGTGCAGGGATCTCAAAATCTTTCGTTTCTACTCACAGAACAAAACCTAGTCACATGCTGGTGAGGAATTATTGTCAAGGTTTTGGTTTTATTTTTGGTTTAAAATGACTTGGCCCCATCTTTGTACCTACAGTAAGTGGGGTTATGTGATTAATTGCTAAGTTGGTCATGGTAAGATTGGTAAGAGAGGGCACCAAGCCCCTAGTTCTATCTCTCGTCTCTGTTTCCAGAGTTGCTCTGGCCTCAGAGGAAGGTCCCTCTTTGGGCCTCCTCTGGATATCCTGGATAGCCGGGGCCCCAAGAGAAACAGGTAGTGGATTGGATTCTTCCTATACGCATATGATCAAAATACCCACTTCCTGGATAGCCTGAGGAACCAACCCGAGGCAAAAGGCTGCTTTAAAAATGCTACTGGGGGGGGGCACCTGGGTGGCTCAGTGGGTTAAGCCGCTGCCTTCGGCTCAGGTCATGATCTCGGGGTCCTGGGATCGAGTCCCGCATCGGGCTCTCTGCTCAGCAGGGAGCCTGCTCCCCTCTCTCTCTCTCTCTGCCTGCCTCTCTGTCTACTTGTGATCTCTCTCTGTCAAAAAAAATAAATAAAATCTTTAAAAAAAAAAAAAAGATTAAAAATGCTACTCGGGAGGCACTTCAGAAGAAACAGGGCTCCCTCAAGGAGCTGACGGTCTAACAGAGGGGTCTGACAGATGTGATGCTGATATGTGGGCTGCAGGTGGAGTGGTAGCCTGTTCATCTGATTCTCTTCGGCTAAGAAATTGCACTGGCTTCAGACAAGTAGCCATCACGGGTGGGGACTTTTCTGCTTCACTTATTTGTTCTTCTCTACGGAGCTTTTTCTTACAAAGAAATAAGGACACATGCCTTCTTAGTCCTATCCAGCAAGTGAAGGTGCTTTTATTCAGAAAGCTCCTTGGGGGATCCTGCATAGGCCTCTGCATTCATCACTGTCCTTCTGTAAAACATTCACCTGCATTTCATCCTGGGCACATGCACATGCAAAGACCCGGAGCTGTGTTCTGGAAGATTCTAAGGTATGCGCTAGAAAGGGAAAGAACTACTCAGAAGTCCCATAGGGGCTCTTCTGGGCTGATTTAACAAAGTGGTAATAACAAACAAATTTTGGTCTTTTGAAGTGGTTTTCTTATTTCCATGGTTGATTCAAAGTGAGGCAGCTTTATAGTAACTCAGATTGCAAATGAGATGTGCTGTGAGTATTTTTTCCCCTGGACCCAGGAAACAAAGCATTAAAGTCTGTCTGGCCTGAGAAAGGAAATGAATGCTATTTATATCTCAGGGCAAGCCTAAAGGGTAACCTAGATCACTAGGGTAGAAGCCAGAGAGAATGTTGGAAAAATAGCCCCTGGGATGGTGTTCCCTCACCCCAACCCCTCTCAGTAAGTAAAATCTATGTGACCAACATATCCTTTTAGCGTGGAGAAAAGGAATTCTCTTAGATGTTTCTGCAGGTGGGAATATCGCCCATCCTCTCTCTCTGTCTATGCCTTTGTGGGAAGCTCCACTGGCTTCTAAGCAAATGAGTTTGAATCACCTTGTTTCTTTGAACAAAAGAGAACTGTGCTTCTTTTTCTTCCTCCTTTTGTTGTTCCCTTCTCTATTTTCCCTCTTTGTCCCATTTAACCTTGTGTTCCTTTCTAGAACAGGAGAGCCCACCCCTACTTTTCTTCCCCTCAGAAAACAGTTTCTGTTGGAATTCTACAGTGGGAGTCTAGAGCAAGAGAAGTGACCCACAAACATTCACTTAGAAGTAGAGCTCTGCATAGAAAATTCCTCAGGGACGGAAGGTTCAGGAAGAGAGGCATCAATATTTATTAGAGGGAAGACAGTGTTGGAACATAGAACTTAGCTGACTTGCATGTTTTCTTTGCTGCTTAAAATATACTGTAACAAATTTGTAGGCTTTACCACCGATGATGCTTAGGCTAGCTGAAGCTGGATGAATGATGAGGATTTGAACAAAGTGGCCTGGATATTTTAATTTTTATTTTCCTTATTTCACCTTGGTATAATATTAGCTGTGTCTCTTGACTTTCCTTTCTTCCATCTATACAAGGGGAGCAAATGTTTGCCTCCTAAAAGGTCACCTCTGAATTATTTACTTATTTATTTAAAGATTTTGTTTATTTATTTGACACAGAGAGAGCATGAGCAGGGGAGCAGCAGGCAGAGGGAGAGGGAGAAGCAGACTCCCCGTTGCATAGGGAGCCCGATACGGGGCTCGAATCCTGGGACCCCGAGATCATGACCTGAGTCAAAGTTAGGTGCTTTACCAACTGAGACACTCAGGCATCCCTTTATTTATTTACTTATAAATATTTATTTATTTGAGGAACGGGTCAGAGGAAGAGGGAGGGATAGAAACTCTGAATTATTTAGAGGTGCTTCCTTTTGGGAAACACATTCAGGAATTGCAAATGCGCACTTCCCAGAGCCTAGAAACCCGGCTGCTCTCTTCAGGGCCTATCCTAGGCTGGTTTCTTCCAGGTAACCACTCATCATCATCTTTCTTCTGTCCTCCCTCCAGTTTCTTTTCTGTTAATACAGTCACTAAAAACCTCAGTCATCCTGGACTCTTCCCTCTCCTCTCCTAATAAGCACATTCTATCCCTTCTTTTTCTGCAATTAAAAATTTTTGGAAAGAAAAAAAAATTTAAAGTCCCATAGTTCATATAAGTAGCTTCTTACTTGAATGAACCCAGTGGCTTCCTTACAAGCCTTCCTAACCTTAAGCTTCTTCTCCGTAGGGATCTCCTGAGACTCTACCTTTTATTGTACCCCACTATTTTGTATGTGAACTTGAGTGTTTTGCCACTTCCTTGTGTCCACATGGCAGTTCAAGTCCTGCACAGCCTGGCTGCAGCCCCCTCTTATCTTATCTAGTCTTATCTGCCCCAGCTCACCTTCATTTCCTCTTCTTCAAACTTGACTGCTTGTAATTTTTGGATAAAGCCCCTTGCATTTTCATCTTTGCTGACTGCTCGTTCAACTACATTTTTACAAGCTTGAACCTGCTGTTCTTAGCATTTTTGCATCCTCTCCCCCCCCCCCCACCAAATGCCAGCCAGATTCAGCCTTGCACATCAGTAGGTGCTCAAAAAATGTTTGTGACTTTGAGCTATAGCGACCCAGGCAGTTCAGCCCCTGAAGTGCTTAGTCACGTGAGCAGCTCCTGCCCCCTTCCTCTCTGAGCATGCTCTGAACTCCTCTTCCCTCCCTTCCTTGTTTGCTCTTGCCACTTCTCTTTTAGCTGTCTGGCCAGGCCCAGACAGTTCACAGAAGGTCCAGCGAAGGGAGAGCCTGGAGGGAAAAAGTTATGTCATCTATCCAGTGGTCTGTCATCACTATAACCTATTGCTGTGAAGTGGTTGCACTGGAGTCTTCCTCCTTGAAAGCTGAACTGGGGGGGCGCCTGGGTGGCTCAGTCAGTTAGGCATCTGCCTTTGGCTCAGGTCACGATCCCAACGTCTTGGGATCGAGCCCCGCATCCGGCTCCCTGCTCAGTGGGGATCCTGCTTCTCTCTCTCCCTCTGCCTGCGGCTCTGCCTTCTTGTGCTCTCTATCTCTCTGTCAAATAAATAAATAAAATATTAAAAGAAAGAAAGAAAGAAAGAAAGCTGAACTGGCCATGGTTAGCCCTTGCCATCCCAAGTCGGATTTGCACAGGGTGCAGATTGGAGCTTGAATCCGGGGCTTGTCGGTTTGCAGGACACAGGATATGTTTTTAGAGATCTCTAAAGGAGGTAAAGAAAAGAAGAGAAAATGAAGAAGCATAGTTATTCAACTTTTAAGAAAGTAACAGAACTGTTTGGGTGGTGGCTAGGCTGAAATAGGAAAAATTGATTCTTTCCATTGTTTGTAATGCTGGGTGCCCTGTGTTACAGGCTTTTCTCCAGGGTTTCCTACATTGTGCGCTATTTACATAGCTCCCCCCACCTTTTTTTTTTTTTTTTTTAAATAGACTCCATGCCCCACATGGGGCTCAAACTCACGACTCCAAGATCAGGAGTCGCTTGCTCTTCCAGCAGCCTGCCAGGAGCCGCCTAGCTCCCGTTTATCATAGAGTAAAATCCAAACTTTACATGGCATTCAAAGTCTTAACACTTTGGCTATATATTACTAGTATATATGTATTACTAACAAATCCTTTAAAATAAAAATTTGTTTATAAAAATGTATGTGAACTATTATTATTAGCAGTTACCATTTATTAAGTGCTTACTATGGGTCTGTGGGTCTCACACTGTGCCGTAAAAGTACAGTAAGAGGATATTCATTTCTCAGATGGAGAGATTGAGGCTCAGAGAGGATAGGTAACATGCCTGTGATTACTCACTGGTCAGTGACAGAGTTGAGAACAGAACTCCAGCTGTCAGTTTGAATCTAATGCTTGAGCCCTCATCCTTTTGTCTCCCCTAATGCTTCTGAAACAAAATTTTTCCTTTCTACTTGTTTTTCCTACTAATTATTCCTTTTTTCTGAGGATACCATAATGCCATATCATTGTACTGAAATTGTTTCTTTTGCTAGAAATATTTTCGGAACTTCACGTTTTTCTGATAGTTAATATAGTTTACTGGTTAAAAGCACAAACCCTGGACCCAGATTCCCTGGGTTTGACTCCTGGCTGTGCCATTTATTATTTCTGTGTTCAGGGGCAAGTTACTGAAGATCTTTGTATTTACCTTCTGGTCTGTAAAGTGCAGATAATAATAGCACTTACTGCTGGAGTAGCTGTGAAGATTAAATAAATGGAGAGCATTTAAAGCCATGCCTGGCATGTAGTAAGCCTTAAGTATTCGCTATCAATACCATTTAGGATAGTGGTACTATCACTGCCATCATTAACACAGCCTTGACTTGGATTCTGGGTAGTTGGATCTGGATCTGTTTATCTTCCTGTCAGTTGAGTGTATCTCTCTCTCTCTCTCTTTTTTTAAGATTTTATTTATTTATTAGACAGGAGAGAGATCACAAGTAGGCAGAGAGGCAGGCGGGGGGGGGGGGGGGGGACACAGGCTCCCTGCTCAGCAGGGCTCGATCCCAGGACCCTAAGACCACCACCTGAGCCGAAGGCAGAGGCTTAACCTACTGAGCCACCCAAGCACCCCAGCTGAGTGTATCCCTTGCCACTACGTGTTGCCGTTGTAGGCTGCGACAGTGCACACCGTGGCCCCCTGTGCACACAGCGCAGTGTCACTGATAAGCACTGAACCAGCTCACTCACTGCTGACAGTTTGAATCGTGAGGTATTTTTCTCCCACGGTTTTGCCGGTTCTTCTAATGTGCTGGGAAAGGAATGCAAAGGCCGGTAGCTGAGAAGATAGGAAGGGTCTTCCCAGACCTGTCTGGTAGGTGCTCAGCAAGGGTAGGGCATGGCCTCCACCCAGCACTGACAGCCACACCCCCTCACACCCGGTGGACACCATCGTTGTACTTTTGCTTTGTTATCCAGATAGACTCATAGAGAACTTACCTCTACAAATTGACAGTTTCTTCGAAGATGTTGTGCTCATGCTTGCAGGGGGGGAGACTGTGGAGGCAGGCAGATCTGGGCTTTAATGTCACTTGTGCCATTTACTGGCTTGGTTCTGTGCCCTTGGGTGCGTCTGCTCTCTGCTGTGGGCCTCAGTATCCTTATTTGCAAAAAGAAGCCAATAATTGGAAATAACAGAGAAGCACTTAGGAGGATCCGTGGCCATTAGAGGGTACTTGATAAATGGTAGGCTTTATGATCAGGGCAGTGGGAGGTTAGGAGTGTTGTGGGGGCAAATGGGAGAGGGAAGAGCACTAACTGTTCCTGCTCATCTGCTGTGTACCAAGCATTGTGCTAGGCTTTTGACCCACTTAGATTTCATTTGGTTATCCTTTGGCTTCTCTGTAAGTTCGGTGGTGTCATCTGCATTTTGCAAATAAGGAAACAAATTAAGTAGTTTGCTTGAGGTTTCATACAAGGTAATGAATGGAGTCAGTGACAAAGCCAGGGCTGTTTTAGTCCAAAGCCCAAGGCTTTTTTCCCCAAACACTCTAATTTCTCTTAGAGGGCCACACAAGTTCTATGGACAGGAAAGTCTCAAGAACTGGGAGAAATGAGACCGAGGACTAGCATGGCAGTGGGAGTGGCCTCGGGAGGGAGAGGGGCTTCCCCCTAGAGGCAGGCATGAGGGTGGCTCACACAGTTCACCTGACGGCTGAACTTGGCCGTTGTGGCTGTTTTGATGGGGCTGTTTCTAAGTGGTGGAGCCGGGAGGTGGGGAGGAGGACCAATTTGCAAAGGGCCTCATCTGCTAGTTCAACCAGTTTGTATCTTAACCTGCAGGCAGCAGTGCAGTGCTGAAAGCTTTGGAGCAGGGAGACAGGAAACCAGAGTTGTCTGGCCACCTCCAGACACAAAGCTGGGTAGGGAGAAGGGAGAGATCCTGTAGTGGGAGACTCTTGCGGTGACAAGTTGAGGAGAGGATGGCCTGGGAGAAGGCAGCCTTAGGAACGAGGCCATCGCCTCGGGGGGGCCCAGTGAGAGGGTTGAGTGAGAGGGTTGAGTGGATGGCAGGATTGTATCCCCACGGGGCTGGCGGGGACAGGGCAGGTGCAGGTGACAAGGGAGAGCTCAGGGAGAGGGTCCAGCAGTCCAATGACAGCTTTCCCTGGACAGATCAACATAGGACGCTGGGTGGAGATATAGATGGTGACAGGACTGCGCTCAGGCAGACCTGGACAGCTCCGTTTGGAGTGGACTGTGATGATTGAGGATTCTCGTGGAAGAGAAGGAGCGCGACCATCTGCACCACTCTCTCTGGCAGCCAGACGTGGCTATTTATATTTCATTTAGGTAAATAAGATAAAAATCCAGTTTCTCATTCCCTCTATAAACATTTTCAAGTATTTCAGTGGCTATTGTTTCAGGCAGTGAAGTTGTAGAACATTTCTGCCATCACGGGAAGTTCTGTCGGACTGTGCTGGTCTAGATCTTGGGGAGTACCTCCAGATAACTAGGGGACCTGCAGGGGGAAATGGAGCAAGAGGGGGAGATAGAAGGAGCAACGGAATTAAGAAATAATGTTGCTGGGGGAAAAAGAAAAAAGAAAGAAAAGAAAGAAAGAATGTTGCTACCTCACAGACAATTCTCGAAAGAAGTCTGGTACTTGGATTTGGGTTTGAATTTACTTTTTTTTCCTCCTGTGATGTCCTGTTTGAGAAAAAAGCCCCCACCTCAGGTCAGTGATAGGCCTGGCCACAAGACATTGGCATTGAGAACTTGTTTCCTGTCTTTGTTTTGAAGATGGGGCCTTCAATAGGTCTGGTTTGGCTTCTAGAGCTCCTTTTAGCCTTGCAGGGAGAGAGAGGCTCCAGTTAACCATAGGAAGAGAAGATGGCAACCATAGAGAGCAGATACACTGTTATCTCTGGTCAGTGGAGGAACCTAAGCTTAGAGAAGTTTGTGACTTGAAGTTAGTGACTTGCCCAAAGTCATAGAGCTAATGAGTGGCAGAGCCCAAAATGGAATCTGGGTCTTCGATTTCAAAGCCTGTGATAGACGTATATAAATAAAATACACATCGTAGCTAACTTTGAAAGTGCCTATAAGCAAAAAGCAAAAGAAGTCCTACCATGGAGAAATGACAACTGTCGACCCTTTGGTTTCTCCCCTTCCAGGCTCTCCAGTGTGTGTACGTATATGTCTGTAAAATGTCACCTACTTATAGGTATGTTTATAAGCCTGTTTTATATGTGCACATACACACACTCTTTTCCTTTCTGATGTGCATAGCTATGTCAGGCCATGCCCTTAACTGCCATCTTCATTCCCTTATCAGCAGTTCTGAAGTCCTAAAAGCTCCAAAGACTGAAAAAAATTTTTTGCATGTTTGGCCCAAGCTCAGTTTGGCAGTAAGACTTGCTTGGACTGACATGAGGCTATTTATAGGCTTTCTTTATCCTACCTCGTATGACTACTCCTAAGTTGTATTGTGGAAATATTAAAGTGCTCGATTCCTTGGTGTTGCCTCAGACTCTGCTGGGGGTATTATATTATAGGCAGCGTAGGTAACATATTAGCTTTCCAAAGTCCCCCAAATGTTGGGGCACCTGGCCGGCTCAGTCGTTGAGCATCTGCCTTCGGCTCAGGTCATGATCCCAGGGTCCTGGGATCACATCCTGCGTTGGGGTCCCTGCTCCATGAGGAACCTGCTTCTCCTTCTCCCTGCCCCCAAATAGTGCACTCTCTCTGTCTCTCTCTGTATCTCTGTCTCTCTCTGTGTCTCTGTGTCAAATAAATAAGTAAAAAATCTAAAATAAATAAATTAATAAAATCCCCGAATTATGAATTCCAAGGTCACTTGGAATTTGGGTTTCAGATCAGGAATTGGGGGATCTGTTTTAGGCTCTGTTGCTTTTTGGGCTAAGGAAGGGGCCTCCAGAGGCATTGTCATCTGTTTAGCCAAGCATGGGAGAGGGGGCGTGGTCTGTAAGCTGTGCAATGCAATGCACAGAATTTGCAAGAAGAACAACACTTCTGCAGTTTTATACACCAGATCAAGCTGTTACTATGGTTGACCTACTTCCTCTGTAGGTTCTTCAGGGACATAGTGTCACTTGTAGGTGTGAAAGATGGTCATCAGGAAAGCACCCAGGGGGACCTGGGTGGCTCGGTTAAGCATCTGCTGCCTTTGGCTCAGGTCATGATCGCAGGGTCCTGGGATTGAGCCCCAGTCTGCCTCCCTGCTCAGCGGGGAGTCTGCTTCTCCCTCTCCCTCTGCCTGCCACTCTCCTTGCTTTTGTTCTCTCTTTCATTCTGCTCTCTCTCTCAAACAAATAGAAATCTTTAATTAAAAACAAAATTGAGGGCGCCTGGGTGGCTCAGTGGGTTAAGCCGCTGCCTTCAGCTCAGGTCATGATCTCAGGGTCCTGGGATCGAGTCCCACATTGGGCTCTCTGCTCAGCGGAGAGCCTGCTTCCCTTCCTCTCTCTCTTGTGATTTCTCTCTGTCAAATAAATAAATAAAATCTTTAAAAAAAAAAAAACCAAAATTGAATTTAAATAAAAATAAATAAATAAATAAATAACCAGAAATGACGCTGAGCTTCCTCTCTGCTGAGTGGCTGTTTGTTCAGCGTGTGTCTACTGGCTGCCTGATATGTTCCATAAATTGTGGTGAGCCGAGGGCCACAGAGAAAAAGCAACTCCTGCTCCCAGGAAGCTTGTGGTCTAGCTAAAGAAGGGAGGCAGAAAGAGTTAAACAGTTTTGGTTCCATTATGACAAATCCTTTGCCAAGGCAAACCCTGGGTGTGTGAAGATACGAGGAGGGCCAGAGAAGACCTTTTGAAGGAGGTGAATCCTGAGCTGAGTCTGCAAGGATGACTGAAACTCACCCCATGGAGGTGGGATTGGGGGGTGGTTAGGGTCGGGGGTGTGGGTGAGGAGGCAGCATGCAAAGAGAGAAGTCGTTTTGCTGTGACTCGTTTGGGGGAGGGTGGCAGGTGATGGGGCTGGAAAGGGAGTATGGGCTAATTACAAAGGTCTTTGTATGTAATAGTCTGAGGTTTGGGGTTTATTGCACGGGTGATAGAAGTTATTGTGGGATTTGAGGCACAGGAATGACCTGCTCAGATTTGGGTTTTCTTCAAGACGATGGCAGAATGGACTGGAGAGGGGAAATAATGGAGGCAGGAAGTCACTGAATGTGCTTTCCAGAAACAGTAAGGGCCTAACTTAAGGCATGACCGTAGGGGTAGGGAAGAGGGTCAGGTATAAAAATATTCAAGAGAGAGGATTTATAGGACTTGGAGGACAAACATGGGAAGAAAGGAAAAACCCAGATGTCAGCTGTTAGATTGGCTGACAAAGGACTGGAGGTCTGAGGTTGGAAAAAGGGCAGAGTGGGAGTAGGGAAGCAGGAGAGGAGGGAGGACAGGAAGCTGTGGTCAAGAAGGAACCATGGGGCTACATGATGGTAAATTTGGCAAAGAGCCGCTGACAGCCAGCTTCCGTGCTAGATTCAGGGGAGAAGAGATTCCGAGAAGACTGCCTTGTGGCTGGAAATCCCCCAAATCATGCCTTAAAGTTTCCATGCACAGAGTGAGGAATGAAGATGTTCTTGTCCTTGCTGGACTGGGTCCTGCGGCAGACACAGCGATGTAGGTCTGCAGGGCGATTTTCAAGTCTGCTCATAGACAGCAGCTGAATCCATCGGGACACACCACTTGTCCCCAGGAGATGTCCTTTCAATCTGACTGTTGGTAGGAACCGCCCCCTCAAAACAAGATCCTTAGGAAGCACTGATGCAGGAACAGAGCTCTAACCCTTAGTCCTTAATTTGCCTTGGCCCATTGTAAGGCCCCTGAAGTTCCTACTTTGTAGACGAAGAAACTGAGACCCAAAGAAGGAACTTGTCACACAGGAAGATAATGCCACAGCTGGGCTTCAGCTTACGTTTCCTGATACTTGTTTGCATTTAACACTGTAGTAGTTACTGTAAGCCAGGCGCTGATCCAGATACCTGGGAAAGAGCATGAGGACAAGGCCCCTGCCTTCCAGAGCTTACCTTTCAGGGGCCATAGCCTCCAATAAACTGAGGAGTACTTATGAGATATGATATCAAATGGTATTAATACTAAGAGGAAAGAGGTAACAGGATTGTGGTTACCAGACAGTGTGCTGTGGCTCCCTGGCGTTTTGCAGGGAATTCACAGTGTGACACGTCAGAGTTGGGACACGTCCCACAGTGGGACATGACAGAGATACCTGTCGTGTCTGCTGGAACACTGACCTTTTAGCTCAAGGTAGTTCATAGCTTCAACATTAGATGGTGCTGCGTTCCTTTTGGTGACACGGTATCTTTGCAAAGCTGGGTTTTGGGTGGTTGCTGGGATCACAAGCAAGTACCAGGCACAAATCAATGTGGCACACTGTAGGCGGCGTCCCCTTGGATTCCAAGATTTGAGAGGGTGTGCAGTGCCCAACCTGCACACCTGTCTTCTTAGTCGGTAATTCTGGTTATTTCAAAGAAAATAGAAATAGTATCTTTTCCTCCTATTTATGTGTATTCATTTTCAAACTGCTACTTAAGTTGTTAGGAGTTAAGTAATCAGCGATATTATTTTGGCCCTAATCAGCACTGGTCGGTACTTCTTTTGGCCTAGAGGCTCTTTGAAAAAAATCACTGTGGCAGTAAGGATGCTATGGACAGAGGAATCTGGAAGCTCTGGAGTAAGGGGATAGAGTGACGTGGGGTTGGTGGGGGGGCTGTTTAGATAGGGTGGCACGGCCTCTGAGATCTGAGCAGAGCCATGAATGAAATGCAGAGTCACGCAGAGATCTGAAGGAAAAGCATTCCAGGCAAAGGGGTCTGCAAGAGCAAAGTCTTTGAGTTAGGAGTGAGCTCGACATGCCCAGGAATAGCAGGAAAGGAGATGTGGCCAGAGCAGACTGAGTGAGGGAGAGCGCAGTGGATGGAGCCAGCAGGGTGTGGGGGCCAGCTTCGGGAGGGCCTTCTCAACTCTCTCAGGGGACCAAATTTTATTCTGAGGCGTGGGAAGCGACTTGAAAGTCGTAAGCAGGGAAGTGGATTTATGCGGCATGGTGATACACCTTCTTTTCACTCTGGCCGCTCTCTAGAGAACTAACGGCAGGGGTGTGTAAGGCTGGAAGTCAAGAACAGTTAGGAAGCTGCTGTGGTGAGAGATTGCAGGTATGTTTCTGAAGGTAGACCTTGGCTGAATTGCTGATGAATTAGCCGTGGGAATCAGGTGAAGAAAGAGGAGTCACAAGCGAGTCTCAGGTTTCTGTTCTGCGCAGCGGGTCTAGTGATGGTTCTGTCTACCGAGGTGAAGAAGCCTAAGGGGGGAAGCAGCACAGAACAGTCTGGAGCTCAGGTGAAAGGCTGGAGCATGGAGACTGGGAGTGGTCAGCATGGAGGTGGTGTTTAAAACTGTGAGACTGGGGCGTCTGGGTGGCTCAGTGGGTTAAAGCCTCCTGGGATCGAGCCCTGCATCGGGCTCTCTGCTCAGTGGGGAGCCTGCTTCCCCCTCTCTCTCTGCCTGCCTCTCTGCCTACTTGTGATCTCTGTCAAATAAATAAAATCTTTAAAACCGTGAGACTAAGTGAGATCATCTAGCTGGGAAAGAGTGTAGCTGGAGAAGCCATCTCTGGCCAGGGCTTTGCCCGGGCTCATTCCTGGGGTTGGGGTGTGGGGGGTCCGTGGAGGGAAAAAGGAGCCTTCAGAAATGAAGTGTTTAGTGGGGGAGAGCATGGTTTCTATCAAGAGCTGCTGGGGGAGGTTGGAGTGGACTCAGCTGAAAACTGGGAACTGACCGCTGGATTTGGCAACATGAAGGTTGTCAGTAACCTTAACACAGCTGCTGGTGGTACAGTAGTGGGGAGTTAGGTTTCGCCTCTTGGAAGGCAAGAGTATTCACCTGCATTATCTGGACTTCTTCATGGGAGATTTGTCTTTTCTCCTCCATTTATTTTTATTTTTTAAAAATATTTTTACTTATTTATTCATTTGACAGAGAGAGCATGAGCACAAGCAGGGGGAGAGGGAGAGGGAGAAGCGTGCTCCCTGCAGAGCCGGGAGCCCAATGTGGGGCTCAATCCCAGGATCTTGGGATCATGACCTGAGCCGAAGGCAGATGCTTAACTAACTGAGTCACCCAAGCGCCCCAAAGCAAAGTTTATTGAGTGATAGTAAAGTGATAGTATAAAGCTCCCAAAGAGGCAGGGGACCCGAGAGGGTTGCCTCCATTTACTTTTTTTTAATTCAATTATTTATAGCAGTATGGATTGATGGATATTTCTTTTGTAGTTTGAATTATAATCCAATATTGCTTTATTTCATTGCTCAAACTGTTCGACCTGTGACCATTGGAGTTCTTCTGGTTGGCTCCTGTGTCCCTTTGACATACCCTCATCATTGTGGGTGTTTTTATTTTTGGAGTTTTTTTAAAGTACTTTCTTATTTTCTGACACTGGAAGATGCTCCGTCTTTCTTGTATGTTGCCTGCCCCAGTCCTAAAATAACCATATCTCAAGGAGCCCCTGTTCCTTTTATTGGAGAATGGTATTGGAAACTGAGATTGGGCATTAAAGATTGGTCCTTGCTACTACAAGGTGTGTCCTTGCTTCTAGGCCCTCTTAGCAGATGGCACAAGGAAATGTACATGTGTATACTTAAATGTGTGTATCTCTATATTTCTACATGTAACCATATGTATCTATATTAGGTAAACATGAACTCTTGCTGATGTCTCCAGTTCTAACCCATTACCACATGGATCATTCTAGCCTCTTCCCCCTGTTTATCTCCCACTCCAGCAATGAGAAACCTGGCTCCCACAATCCACTCTCCATTTTTTTTTTTAAATTTTTTATTTTATTATTATTTTTTTAAAGATTTTATTTATTTATCAGAGAGAGAGAGTGAGCACAGGCAGACAGAGGCAGAGGGAGAAGCAGGCTCCCTGCTGAACAAGGAGCCAGATGTGGGACTCGATCCCAGGATGCTGGGATCATGACTTGAACTGAAGGCAGCTGCTCAACCAACTGAGCCACCCAGGCATCCCAAAGATTTTTTATTTTTAAAAATTTTTTATTTGACAGATATCACAAGTAGGCAGAGAGGCAGGCTCCCCACCGAGCAGAGAGTCCGATGCAGGCCTTGATCCCAGGACCTTGGGATCATGACCTGGGCCAAAGGCAGAGGCTTTAACCCACTGACCCTCCCAGGTGCCCCAACTCTCTCCATTTTCTTAAGTGTTAAATTCCAGGATCCACGTATAGCGGCTTTAGAATAGTTAACCCATGTCCCTGTGGGAGACAGCGTTATCAGCTAGAGTAGAGTGCTTAGGAACAGTTTATTTTGCCTTTAGTCTTACAGATTCCACTCATTTCCAAAGCTATTAAAGTCAGCACTTTTTTCCTCTGTCCCCCCCTTAGTGAGGCTGTTTCATACATTTGTAATATAGTTAGATTCTTTTGTCATTTTCTGCATTTTACTCCAGGATCCTTTGATCTTCAAAATGATTTTTTAAGAATTTTCATACATTACTGTGTACTATAAAGTTCTGTGGGTTTTGAAACCCATGGCTAGTGTCATGTATCCACCCTTACAGCTTCTCAGAATAGTTTCACTGCCCTAAAAAGTCCCCGGTGGGGCGCCTGGGTGGCTCAGTGGGTTAAGCCGCTGCCTTCGGCTCAGGTCATGATCTCAGGGTCCTGGGATCAAGTCCCGCGTCAGGCTCTCCGCTCAGCGGGGAGCCTGCTTCCCTCTCTCTCTCTCTGCCTGCCTCTCTGTCTACTTGTGATCTCTCTGTCAAATAAATAAATAAAATCTTTAAAAAAAAAAAAAATTCCCCGGTGCATCACTTACTTAATCCTTACCCACCCACTGCTTACCATCTCTAGAGTTTTGCTTTACCGTAAGGTTGTGTAATTGGAGTCCTGCAGCGTGGAGCCTCTTCGCAATGACTTCTTTCACCTCACAATATGCGTTTAAGATTCATTCATGCCTTTTTGTGACTTGGGGCTCCTTTTTTATTGCTGAATTTTTAAAAAAATTTTTTTAATTTTTAAATTTTAAATTTTTATTTTTATTTTTTTTAATTTTTAAATTTTTTATTGCTGAATGAATATATTTCATTATATAGATAAACCAGAGGTTGTTTATCCAGTTATCTATTGAAGGACATCTTGGTTGCTTTCAGTTTTTGTGGGTATGAATAAAACCACTGTAGGAGCGCCTGGGTGGCTCAGTCAGTTAAGCATCTAACTTCGGCTCAGGTTGTCATCTCAGGGTCCTGGGATTGAGCCCTGCGTTGGGCTCTGCACTTAGTGGGGAGTCTGCTTGTTCCTTTCCCTCTTCCTCTGCCCTTCTCCCCCCTCATGCTCTCTCTCTCTCAAATAAATCTTTTTTTTTTTTTTTAAAGATTTTATTTATTTATTTATTTGACAGACAGGTCACAAGTAGGCAGAGAGGTAGGCAGAGAGAGGAAGGGAAGCAGGCTCCCTGCTGAGCAGAGAGCCTGATGTGGGGCTCGATCCCAGGACCCTGGGATCATGACCTGAGCCAAAGGCAGAGGCTTTAACCCACTGAGCCACCCAGGCACCCCATAAAATCTTTTTTTTTTTTTTAAGTTATGTGCTGGTTTTTATATGGACATAAACCTTCAAATAGATAAATATCTAGCAGTGTGATTGGTGGATCCTATGGTAAGACTATGTTTAGCTTTGTAAGAAACTACCAAACTGCTTGCAAAGTGGCTATACCATTTTCCGTTCTTACAGTCAGTAAATAAGAATTACTGTTGCTCCACATCCTTGCCAGCAACTGGTATTGTCAGCTTTTTGGATTTCAGCCATTTTTAAAGGTTTCCCAGTATGCCATTCATTAACTCCAGTCCCTTGGTTCTCTAAGCTTTAGAGTTCAGTGAGAGTAAAGCAAGAGAGGTAGAATACAGTTGGGGATTTAGTTCTCAGAAGTCATTTGGTGAACCATGGAGTTGTAGAATTCCAGAAACCCTGTCTTTCTTATTTTTGTTATATGCTAAAGACAATGGGAAGATGACCTGAGACATTCCAAAAGAAGGCTATAGACTTGAGCTTAGACGTTACGTATTTATATAAGACACATAAGGAATCCATGTTCATCCAGTATTTTCTGTTGAATTGTTGAATGAACTGCTTTTTATGTGCTGGGTGACACAGTGATGAATAAATCAGACATAGTTTGTCCTCAGTAAGCTTCCAGTCTAACTGGGGGACAAACATTATAATACACAGCAGTTGAGGCTCTAATGAGACATGCAGGGAGCTGTGGGACACCAGTCGCAGGGTATCTGGCCTGATCTAGGGGAAGTTAGAGATGGCATCTTCGAAGACGTGACCCCTATAGACCTGCTATAGACCACATGTTCGAAGACGTGGTCTATAGCAGGACTCGGCTAAGTACAGTCTATGAGCCAAGTCCGGCTCACTGACTGCTTTTTTTTTTTTTTTTTTAACAGCCTGGGAGCTAAGAATAGTTTTTATAGTTTTAAATGTTTGAAAAGAATTAAAAGAGATTCATATTTTGTGACATGTAAAAATTATGTAATCTTCAGATTTCAGTGTCCATAAATAAAGTTTTCCTGGAACACAGCCATGCTCGTGGCTTCTTTACGCTGTGACAGAAGGGTCAGATCGTTGTGATGGAGACGGTTTGGTCTACAGAGCCTCGGACATTTACGTTCGGGCCTTTTGCAGAGAAGTTTGCTCACCCCTGGCCCCGGGATGGGTAGGAGTTAGCCATGTAAAGCAAAATGAAAGAAGGAAGTGGGTTTCTGATGGGATTGTGGTGTAACTGCAGTAACTTTAATAGATTATGGCATTCAAGGGGATGGGAGGCAGAGGACTGTGGTGAGACATGCAAGTGGGCAGGTGGGATCCGGACTGAAGGGAGACTTGGCAGCCATACTGGGAGGTTTAAGTTTATTCAATGGGAAGCTTTTAAAAGGTCTTAAGTGATGTGATTAGCCTTCCTTTTTCAAAAAATCCTTTGGCTGCAGTGTAGAAATTGGGTCAGAGATGGTGGGGGTAAGAAGGCAGGCCCGGAGATTAGTTTGAAGTCATTCCAGGGAGATGTTGGTAACATGGGTAATAGGGTCACATTGGACTATATTGATTTGAGTGGCATTCAGGAAACAAAATGGAAAGGCCTTGGTGATTGGCTTATTGAAATGTCATTATTTTCACGTTTCAAATGTGTGTGTGTGTGTGTGTGTGTGTGTGTGTGTGTGTGTGTTCTGGTTCCTGTGAATGCATGGTCAAAAAATCCATGTTTAGTAATAGTCCTCAGGGCAGAATTCTTTCGTGATGGTTCATGCCTGCAGTGCTCCTTGTAACTTGTATGTTGAAGCAGCCCAGTTCTGTGGCCTCTCCATTCTGTTTTCTGTGGATGAGAGATTTGGCTTTTAAGGAGCAAAGAAGCTATTGGCAGATTACTTTTCCTTTTCAGGTTTATCTTGGTTTAACAACTGTCCCAAAGTATTTATTTATTTATTTATTTATTTAATTTTATTTTTTTAAAAATATTTTATTTATTTATTTGACAGACAGAGACCACAAGTAGGCAGAGAGGCAGGCAGAGAGAGAGAGAGGAGGAAGCAGGCTCCCTGCCGGGCAGAGAGCCAGATGTGGGGCTCGATCCTAGGACCCTGGGATCATGACCTGAGCTGAAGGCAGAGGCTTTAACCCACTGAGCCACCCAGGCGCCCCCAAAGTATTTATTTATTAAAAGTCCTTGGTTTGCTCTTTTGTTTTTGAGGCAATTTATTAACAATGACAGGCTATTCTCTAACACTTAGATCCTTCCCAGCGTCAGATCTCTGACCATTGGCTCTCTCCTCCTTGAACTTGAAGGTCCACTTGGAGTAAATGGAAATGAGATCACTATCTTATATTTCATAATATGCTGTGTCGCCTCCAAAATGCTTACTCACGTGTCAGCCATTTGATCCCGGCAATATACCTGTGAGAAGGGCAGGGCACGTCAAGTCACTGAGATTGAGAGAGGTTGGATGACTTGCCTGAAGTCAGAAGTCAGTAAATAGTAGAGCCAGTGAAGGAACTTAGGTTTGCAGCTTGCATAGTTTTTATTCTTTCTGTAAGGCACTCCATCTCTAGGAAAAGGGAGTCGGACCAGCTGAGATAGTTACGTTTTCAGAAGTAAAGATCTCTGGATGAAATGCTTGTTTTTTTTGCCCTCTCTCTCGTGCTCCACAAGGTACCACCATCCACCTTACCTGTGCTTTCAAGCATTATGTGCACAACCGGTGATTCGTAGACAACAATTGGAGAAGCTGTGGTCTCTGTGTTCAAGTCTGTGTAAGCCTGTTTTCATTCCTTCCCCTTCCCCCTTAGGTGCTTCTGACTTTGATGATTCGCGGTCAGATAAGGGAGACCTGCTTATGGACCGGAGCTCTTGTGCTCAAGATACCCCAGACAGCTTACTCACAAGGTAATGCAGCTGTCCATTCATTTGTACGTCCTAGGGCTGAAGTTCTCCTCAGTAGAGAACTGAGACCATTGCTGTGCGTGATGTAAGTTGTCCCAGGGTAGTTGGTTTAAGAAATGTTGGACATTCATTGAGCATTTACTGTGTACGCAGGCACTATGCTCTTACCTAGATTATCTTATTTTGACCTAAAAGATAGGTACCATTGTCTTCTGTGTTTTACCGCTGCAGGTGAAGAGCCTTTATATCATTTACACAAGATCCGGAACTAGCAAGTAGCCCATCTAGGATTTGAAACTGGCCATCTAACTCTACCTTAGACATCTAGAAGATTAGAAACATTTTTGTTTCTCCCTCACATTCTCTTAGGAGTTTCCTGACTCTGAAGATACTTCTTTTTTTTTTAAATTTTTAAAAAATATTTTATTTATTTGAGAGAGAGACAGTGAGAGAGAGCACGAGAGGGGAGAAGGTCAGAGGGAGAAGCAGACTCCCTGTGGAGCTGGGAGCCCAATGCGGGACTGGATCCTAGGACTCCAGGACCATAACCCAAGGGGAAGGCGGTTGTCCAACCAACTGAGCCACCCAGGCGCCCGATACTTCTTTTTTTCTGTTTTTATTTACTTTTCTTTTTTCTTTTTCCTGATGTGCTCTTATATTTAGTCTGTACACTAGTGCCACCTGCTGCTCATAGCCAGAAACAGCCGGGCAAGATAAAAAAAAACGGCTTATGTCCGTATTTTTATGCACACAAGCAGAAAGGAACAATCCCTGAACTTTAAGTGTAACTGGATCTGTCATGCTCAGTTCACTTGGAGCCTTTTTGGTTACACAGATACATTTTTACATGTATGTACTTGATGATATGATATCAGATACGTCTGTGGCCAGAGGTGGTTGCAAGGGCTCTATATCTCTTAATTCATTAAGTAATGTTCAGCAAAAGTTTCTTGCACTTTTATTGGGCTTCTGTTAGATAAATATGTCAATTTAAAAATTTTGCTTGACTTTAAATGTTGGCCTTTGAATAATTGTTAGTTTGGCTATTAAAACTACATAAATAATCGTGAAATACGAACTTTCATTGCTCTTCTTTTATTTTGGATCATTCCTGTGGGAAAGAGTTATAGTAGAATTGTCAAGTCGAAGGATCTGGATAGTTTTATGGTCTCGTTACATGAGGCAATAAGGTCTAGAAAGAGTACTGTCACATCTGGATTCTAGTCCATATTCTGCTGCCGTCCAGCTGGGTGGATGGTGCTAGATCTTATTTTTCCTATTTGGGAAAGGAAGGGATTAGATCAGAATGTCTTTAAGATCCCCTCCAATCTGAGATCTCTGTCAGAAAATCTCGGGACCAGGGGCACCTGGGCGGCTCCGTGGGTTGAGCCTCTGCCTTCGGCTCAGGTCATGATCTCAGGGTCCTGGGATAGAGCCCCACATCGGGCTCTCTACTCAGCGGGGAGCCTGCTTCTCCTTCTCTCTCTGCCTGCCTCTCTGCCTACTTATGATCTCTCTCTGTCAAATAAATAAATAAAATCTTTTAAAATCTTTTAAAAAAAAGAAAATCTCTGTACCAATGTGCTGTATGTTCAACAACACACAAATTTGCTTAATTGCACACAGATATAGTGGGTTTTTTTGTTTTTTGTTTGTTTTAGTAAATACATTTGGCTTTGGCCTCTGTTCGTCTTCTGTGACTCAGACACTTGTGTGTGGAAACTTCTAGCTTCATGTTCATGTATTTTGTCATGGCAAACTCATCAGAATGTGATAAAGTTTTGTCTGTTTGTTTTTCTAGACAGAATAAATCCAAGTGTGAAATCACCGACATGGTCCGCTCCTCCACTATCATGGTATCAGACAAGGCTCACATTTTGTCCATGCAGAAGTTCGGGCTACGAGATACAATAGTGAAATCACGTCTGGTGCAGAAAGAAGAGGATTATACCTATATCCAGAACTTCAGGTAGATAACTGGGCATACTGTTTTCAAAGCAAAATTATCATTCAGCTCTGAAATTTCAGCACTTCACCCCCTACGCTGGATTTGGAAACAGATCATTCTGCAGAATCTCACCCGGCATTCTCAAAATGATGATTTCCTTTCACTCTTCATGAACAGCCATTTAGTCTGTCTTTTCTGGCCAGGCAGGGTGGTAGGTGTGGTATAGCAGAGTCACACAGCTTACAAATGATTACGGCAGTATTTAAAGAGGTATAAAGGACAGAAGAAGGAATGATATCCTGATATTTGTGTTTCTCTTGGTCATTCCGGACCTTTGAAGGAAGTCATTTAAACTGAAGTTAGTGAAATGAAGTTAGTGTTTGGTAATCATTTTAGACAGGATTATCAAAAGTTAAATGAATAGAGGTTGCAGGATTCTGCTAAATCTTTTTAAATCCATGCACGGGGCCTGTAATACCAAGTGACATTGCTTCCAGGTATACAAACAATCCCTTATGGTGAACACTGCTGTTGCTTTCCTTCTGAAGATAATTACCAAGGTACTTTTCATTTTTCTTTCATTTCCCCAGCACACACAGGCTAAGGAATCATTTTGTGGATTATGGCTCTAATGGCTGCCAAGGCTAAATAGCAATGTTCATGAAGTTACCACAAAAGCAACAAATATCATGACAGACTGCAAGTCACCCTTCAGTGCCACAGTCCTTGGTCGACGTCCGGGATGACATGACTCAATGTCTGGAAACGTCTTAAAATTTGTTTCCAGAGAGCCTGAAACTGGGCGGAGTCAGCGTAGGATGCTTTCCCCCTCACCTCCATTGTCCTCCCAAGGGACTGATCCATTCTCTTTACTGACAGGTTTTTTGTGGGAACATACAACGTGAATGGACAGTCCCCTAAAGAAGGCCTCCGGCCCTGGCTAAGCCACGGCATCCCGGCCCCAGATGTATACTGTGTGGGGTGAGTGCTTCTCTTCTCAGTTCTGCCTCTCCAGCTCCAGAAAATATAGCTGAGGGGAAGGGACAAGGACATGAATGTATAACTGAGTTCTCACAGCAGGTAAAGGAATTGAAAAATGACCATGTGCTTAATAATAGCTGCTTCTCTGTTTGATGTTCTTCCTGGAATTAAACAAATTTCTGGCACCATTAAAGCGATGTGCTTGGATTTAAATGCTATTATTTTGTGCAACCCTCTGTTAAAATCACTACACCTCAAACTGACTTTTATCACTTAGACGTTCAGCACTTTATTGGTCACAAGGCAAAAACAGCTTTTGCTAGGGAAGTAAGGTTAGCTTTATTTATTTATTTTTAAGATTTTATTTATTTATTTGACAGAGAGAAAGAGCAGAAACAGAAGGGAGAGGCAGAGGGAGAGGGAGAAACAGGCTGCCCGCTGAGCAGGGATCCCGATGTGGGGCTCCATCTCAGGATCCCGGGGTCGTGACCAGAACTGAAGGCAGATGCTTAACCGACTGAGCCACCCAGACGCCCCAGCTTGCTTTATTTTTTTGTTTCAATTTTGTTTAGAGAGAGAGAGTGCACAAGTAGGGAGAGGCAGAGGGAGAGAGAGAACCCTAAGCAGGTTCCATGCCTAGCATGGAGTCTGATGTGGGGCTTGATCTCAGGATCATGACCTGAGCTGAAATCAAGAGTCAGACACTTAACTGACTGAGCCACCCAGGTGCCCCAGGAAGGTTAGCTTTTTTTTTTTTTTTTTTTTAAGGCTCCATCAGTCAGTCATTTTTTCTTCCATATATATTATCCTCCTAGCCCTGTCCTGGGCACTGTGAATGGGGAGGGGGGCAGCAAAGGAGCCTATATAGTAAAGTGAGAAGGGCCTAGAATTTGGGATTGATCTAGATGTAGGCATGGCCCCCAGTTTGGCATTTGCTGCTTTTGTGAACCAGGGGTCTCGGGTAAAATGGCGACACTTCTGACCGCTTCCCAGGCTGGTTATGGAGAGGAAATGGGTGACAGCTCGTCAAAGCGCTGGTAGTTCCTTAGCATTTAGTCCCTTGGCTCCACATATTTATTTTTCTCCCCTCGAGGGCCCTGCAGTTTAGCTGGAAAGCGAGGATACACATACCTAACCCAATCTGAGGACGTGCTGTCTTGCACATGACTCTTCTCGACTGTCTGACTGCTTGCTGCTTGTTATAGGTTCCAGGAGCTTGATCTGAGTAAGGAAGCCTTTTTCTTCCATGATACCCCGAAGGAGGAAGAGTGGTTTAAAGCTGTGTCAGAAGGTCTTCACCCAGATGCCAAGTATGCGAAAGTAAGCGAGGGGTCAGTGACCCTTAATTGTATGTTGCTATGCAAGGAAATTCTGAGACCTGTGACCGTTATCATAAGCCTGTCCTAATTCTTTCCATTCCAAGTCCTCCAGAAGAGGTGCTCTGGGTAGGAAAGATGCCGGTCCGGGCAGCAGTAGGCTATTTGGGTTATCATAGAGCATGTTCGGTGAGCTGCATAGGTGATTTCCCTGTGTCCTGCCATGGAGAAGGAAACACATCGGCGTCCTCAGCCGGCTTCGAGACCACTTTTCCTCTGGGATGTGTCTTCCTGTTTTCGGTTTCTGGTTCATGCTGTGACGGGAATGTCTGGCTCTGTTGTCCAGGTGAAGCTCATCCGACTGGTGGGGATTATGCTGCTATTGTATGTCAAACAGGAACACGCAGCACACATCTCTGAGGTGGAAGCCGAGACCGTGGGGACAGGAATCATGGGCAGGATGGTGAGTTTGGGGGGTATGCTTGATCCCTAAGGTTTCGACCCTGCCTCTCAAGATAATGTGACTGCGTGTGTCCTAGTTCAAGGGGACTGGTGTGACAAGATGAATGATGCCCTTAAGCAGGGTGAGGCAGAGCGGACCACTTAGAAGTTGTAATTTCGTGAGCTGCTGGCTAATTTGGCACACATCCCTGTCTGCGCCACACCAGAGCCTCCAGCTGATCACAAAATGATCATTTCACCCATGAAATACATTGCAGAAAACCAAGATAAAGAATGCTGATAATAGGTTTGCAATTTCTTCTTCTTGAGGCTCCTGAAGTCCTGCTTTTAGGTTCTCCTGCAAGAGCTTAGCTTCCTGCAGAGAAGGCCAAGCATGTGGTTTGCCTGCGATATAGTGAAAAGTGGACTCAGAGCTTTGCCACTGGCTGGTTATTCTGCTTTCTTGGATTTGTTTACCTACGTGTTAAAATACGGACAATAGGGGTGCCTGGGTGGCTCCATTGCTTAAGCGTCCAATTTTCGATTTCGGCTCCGGTCACGATCCCAGAGTTGTGAGATCCAGCGCTGTGTTGGGTTCTGCACTCAGCGGGGAGTCTGCTGGAGATAGTCTCTCTCCCTCTCCCCCTCTACAAAAAATTAAAAAGAAAAGAAAATACAAACTGCTTCACTTAGATGATTTTGAAGAGAAAATACGTTGAAAGCATGCAGATTTAAATAGCAGTCATGTTGACGTTGTGAATTGTGTTCTTCCGGGCTCTTTCCCGTAGGGTAACAAAGGAGGCGTGGCCATCAGATTCCAGTTTCACAACACCAGCATCTGCGTTGTGAATTCTCACTTGGCAGCCCACACAGAAGAGTATGAGAGGAGGAACCAGGACTATAAAGACATCTGTTCTCGAATGCAGTTTTGTCAGATTGACCCAGGCCTTCCCCCTCTCACCATCAGCAAACACGAGTGAGTCTGGGCTCAGACCCCAAGTAGTTCCCTGCTCTGACGTGGCAGAATTGGGGCCTCTCTGTTTTGTCACGGAGGTGCCTGGGGGAGGCTTTCCACTCCCAGAGTGGGGACTCTAGCCATCGCTCGCTTACATGTGGATTATGTCTCGTGGGAATGTTCCGTGTCCTAACATACCATCAGGCAGACCTCTAGACTCTTTCTTACACATCATTTGTCCCCAGAATATGTATAAGATTTATTTTAGTGTGGGTCTGCCTTGGATTAAACCCCACGAGGAAAGCCACCAGACAGTGAGCATCTCAAGTCCGGGTTTCAGAAGTAGGCTTCAGGATAGTACGTGTCTGTTCTTCCCAAAGCACATGTAATTGAGATTTGCACTGCAGTGGTCCGCCTTCCCTCTCGAGCCAGCGTTATGAAGCTGCTGTGATAGCTGCTTGGAGCATCTTGTGCTAATCTTTGTTTTCTTTATCTCTAAGACGTTCTATATGTCTCAAGTCAAGGCATATTAGAATTTCAGACTTTACAGTAACACTCGAAGCGTGTGCCACTTCTTTTAGACAAAGGAAGAAGCCCCCGAGGCCATGGTGTCGGCTGGGGAGTCCCCAGATGCAAGCCTCGCATCCCGCCTGCTGCGGTGGTGGAACGGTCTTGGGCTCACTGGTGTTCTGGAAGCTGACAGGATGGCTTTCCTTCTCCGGGGAACCTAGCAGGGAGTGTGTCTTCCGTTCTGCTGGACTCCCAGCGCCCTAGTTTGGGAGGTGGCCACTCGCATGTCAGTTTGTCCGCTTTGAGCTTGTGGATGCTTTTGTTTTGCTGCGTGTGTCCTGCTGCGTGGGTTCTTTAATGACCTGGCTGCTGGCTTCGGATGGCGTGGGATTGGACCTGGCAGGCTGTGCACTGTTATCCGGGGATGTCCGGTTACCCTTCTCCCGAAGCAGCGGCTATGACAGACCACCTGTCCCACTTTGCAGAAAGAGCCAACCGATGATACAGTGGGGGTTAAACCCAGACTCCACTGTACAGGTTGAACTTTGTTTCAGAGGACCTCAGTTCTAGAAACAAAGGCTAAGAGTGTGTTTGTGGACTGTCATGTGCATGGAGGCGACATCATAGCATCCTCTGTTTTGGGGTCCCCGAGCGACTGACCTGACTCCCAATATTTGATCTTTTGTGCCTCTTCCCAGGAATGAGGTAAATGGTCGTCTTGCTTTTAGATCTTATTAGACTATCTTTCCAACCACACATCGTAAAACAGTCCAGGACAACTCAAGGCTGTTTCTGATGAACCTGGAGCAAAAGGTCATTGAGTAAGCAGCATGTTAGCTGTGACATGAAATGGGGTGGCAAGAGAAAAGATTTCCCGAACAGCAGAGTCAGTGCCCTCCCAGCTCCCAAGAAGCTGGCTTCAAGGGCCTTCCATCAGAAGCACGCCGGCTAGGATGGGTAAAGTCCCTCTCCAATGTATGACCTTTGTGTTCTGTCCTCACAGTGTGATCTTGTGGCTGGGGGACCTCAACTACAGGATAGAAGAGCTGGACGTGGAGACAGTGAAGAACCTCATTGAGGAGAAGGATTTTCAAACCCTGTATGCGTACGATCAGGTACATGTGGCCTCCTGGGCCTTCTTTGGCAGCTGTCCCCCCACTGTGAGTGTGTAGGAAGGCCTGGCTTCCCCACCGTTGGCCTCTTCCTTGATGGGGTTGGCTTCCCCGAGGAGTTGCTAGCCAGCCTTGTCCCTGGCTGTTCCCCCACCTTCCCTGCCCCCCACCCCTCTGGCTCTTCTCTCCAGGTGCCTCATCCCTCTGGGGGCGGCAAGAGCATGTCTGTTCTCTGTCTCAGTCTGTCTGTCTCTCTCTCAACCCCTTTCCCCAGTGCCCATTTAGTGATGTATTCCAGTAGGGCAAAGGGGTACCAAGCTTCTAAAGCACTTGGGATGCTTAAGACAATTTGTTAATTGTTTTCTGAGTGAGTCTGCCTCGCCCCCTCCTGCTCTCCTCAGACTTATCTAGTGTAAATGGCCACTCTTCTTCCTGAACCGCTTTCGTCACGTCCCACAGGAACCAGTTCTGTAAGCTGCCATTCTCTGCCGCAGTTGAGGTCAGTGTTTCTTGCTCGGAGCATTAGCCATTTCACGGGACAAGAGCCATCGGTGTCTCGCTGACCTCCGTCAGTCTACCCTTCTCTGTGGGTTTCAAGACTGTTCAAGTGGTCAGGGTTGTTCAGAATGTTAAAGTCCCTTTTCTTTTTAGTCTGTAGCCCTCTTCTTATTGTCATCAGTCTGAATCTTTCTGTTAACCTTTGTCCCCTGGTGCATGTCAGTCAAAGGGGAAAAAATATCAACCTTGTTATATCTTTCTTTATGGAATAATCTTTTTTGGACCATTTTTCTTGCCAGTTCCTTTCCTTGGTAAATTACCTTTTTTTCCCTCTTTAATCCCCATTTCAGCATTAAGCCGGTCTACTCTGTAACTGAGTTTACTGCATCTGTATTCCTGAGTGAGGCATTCTAACTTCCCTGGTAGGTTCGTACCCACTGCCTCTTGCCTTCTTTTCTGTCCCCCCCCCCAGGTTCATTTATTGATTTATTTATTTTTAAATTTTTATTTATTATTTTTTTCCTGGTCTTTCTTCAGGTAACAGTACCTGTTCTGTGTGTTCTCTACTTCCCAGATGGTTTTAAGGTCTACGTATACCGATTTAAGAATCATCCTACATTAATATCTCCATTTTTATTATTTCTGTGGGTTTTTCCTTAGGAGTTTTTTTTTTTTTTTTTTTAAGATTTTACTTATTTATTTATTTATTTATTTTTTAAAATATTTTATTTTTTATTTATTTGACAGACAGAGATCAGAAGTAGGCAGAGAGGCAGTCAGAGAGAGAGGAGGAAGCAGGCTCCCTGCTGAGCAGAGAGCCAGATGCGCGGCTTGATCCCAGGACCCTGGGATCATGACCTGAGCCGAAGGCAAAGGCTTTAACCCACTGAGCCACCCAGGCGCCCCTTACTTATTTATTTGATAGAGATCACAAATAGGTAGAGAGGCAGGCAGAGAGAGAGGAGGAAGCAGGCTCCCTGCTGAGCAGAGAGCTCAATGCGGGTCTCGATCCCAGAACCCTGAGACCATGACCTGAGCTGATGGCAGAGGCTTAACCCACTGAGCCACCCAGGTGCCCCTTCCTTAGGAGTTTTTTTAGGAATTCATGTTTTGGGGAATTTGGCAACTGTTGTTCCCTGAGTAGCTGCCCCCTGTTTCCAGTGTTAGCGGACAGTTCTTCGTCATTCCTCACAGGGCCGAGCTTGGTCCTCCAGGGAGGACACAGGAACACCTGTGGTTGTTAATCTTGCTGTGAGTGTGATCTGGAGGAAGCCCCTAAAATGAGTGCAGTGGGAAGAATGCTGGCTATTCTTAAATGTTCCAGACACGCTTCTAAGTTGGCAGTTCTTTCCAACAGTCCTGAGTGGCAGATTCTGTTATAAATCCACAATTTGCGAATGGGGGAAGTCAAGGCACAGAGCTTCCCCTAGTTCGTGTAACTTGTTTGATAAACTCCTTTAGAAGATTGTTTAAATTTAATTCATATATGTTTTGGTATACTTCTGCTATTTATTTTTAGATACCTGGAAGTTCCCCTTTGCTTTTTGGGTAGTATCTTCCCAGACCTTTTTCTGTTGCTACCTGATCCTCTTAGGGACATCTCAGCAAGATGGTACTCAGGCCCCCTGGATACAAGTATCCTCTTATAAAAGAGCCTTAAAAACGGTACAACAGGGGCCCCAGGGTGGCTCAGTGGGTTAAGCCTCTGCCTTCGGCCTAGGTCAGGATCTCATGGTCTTGGGATCAAGCCTCACATCGGGCTCTCTACTCAGCTTTCTCTCTCTCTCTCTCTCTCTCTGCCTGCCTCTCTGCCTGCTTGTGATCTCTCGCTGTCAAATAAATAAATAAAATCTTAAAAAATAACAACAGTAACACACACACACACACAAACGGTACAACAGGCAAAGGAATGGTCAGCTCGCTCCCCTTCCTAGGATTTAGCTCTCAAGATCTTACAGGATAGCTTTCTCCTGGGCCTTTCCCTTTGGGTTAGGGTTCAGATTCCAGATTGATTTCCTTTCCTCTGCTAATTCAAGGTTTGACTTTTTTATTCTGAGGTGATTTTTTTCCCCCTTCCATCTCTTCTTGTAGCTGAAAACTCAGATGGCTACCAAGGCTGTCTTTGAAGGCTTCATTGAAGGCGAGCTCACATTCCAGCCTACCTATAAGTATGATACTGGCTCCGATGACTGGGATACCAGGTAGGTAGGGGGCTGCTTCCAGGGGGCTGAGCAAATGGAAACCCCAAAATTCAGGGAAGCACTTGTCCCCGTTGGCCTACAGAAGGAGACAGGATTTCTGTGACTTCCCCGTGTTTTGTGCTCTGGTCAGACATTTTCTTTGAGAGAGAGAGAGAGCACAAGTAGACAGAGAGGGGAAGCAGCCTTCCTGCTGAGCAGAGCGCCTGACTCGGGGGTCAGTCCAGGACCCTGAGATCATGACCTGAGCCGAAGACAGAGGCTTAACCCACTGAGCCACCCAGGTGCCCCTGGTCAGACATTTTCTGGCAGCGTCTGCTCATTCAGCAGCTCTGTCTTCCTGCGTGTTTTCTTTTTGAGTGCCTTAGCCTTTGTTCCCTACTAATTTACTTTCCAACTACGCTTAGGGGGATAGGATGACTCCAGCCCACTTAGCTTATACTTGGTCATTACATAGGAGTTTATCACTTTTCGTTAGTGATTCTGGTATGCTTCACATTATTTCATGCACTTGACCTCTGTGACCTCACTTAGTCCTTCAACTGCCAGCTGAAGGAGGTGTGATTTATCATCCTCAGCTTCTAGATCGGAGAACTGAGGCAGGCAAAAAGTAAAGAGCCTTCCAAGGGGCGCCCGTCTGGCTCAGGCAGTGGAGCGTGCTACTCTTGATCTTGGGGTCATGAGTTCAAGCCCCACATTGGGTGTCGAGATTACTTGAAAATAAAAAAATTGTAAAAGAAAAAAAAAATAAGGTAAAGAGCCTCCCAAGCAGGCTAGCCTAGAACCAGGATTATAACTGAGGCAGTAAGAATTGAGAGGCTGTGTCAAGCACCATGTTTTAAGGACCACGGAGTACTTACTTCCAGATTGCTTTTTTTCATCTCCTCCCCGTAGGAAGGTAAAGAACAGAGAGTCATTCTGAACAGCATTTGGCTTGGAGCCCTCACGGCTGTCTTGGGTGATGGGACATGCTATCCCCTGGTGGGCCCGAATCTCTGTGGCTTCTTGGAACCCTGGGGCCACCTGAACTTGAAGGCCCTGCCCGGTCATTCCCCAGCTGCCCTGGGGCACTGGCCAGGCAGTGGGTGTGCTTGCCTGTATGGGGGCCCCCAGTGTGGACTTTGCATTTCAGTGAGAAGTGTCGTGCTCCTGCCTGGTGTGACCGGGTCCTCTGGAAAGGGAAGAACATCACTCAGCTGAGTTACCAGAGCCACATGGGCCTGAAGACCAGTGACCACAAGCCTGTCAGCTCGGTGTTTGACATCGGGGTAGGTGGGCAGCCGACACTCGTCCTGAGCACCCCTATGGGGAATTAGTTCCTATAACCAAGACCACTTTTGTCGTTCTGGTCTCCTCCTTCCCCCTGTGTGAGAAAGCTTTTAAAAATTATTTTTAGGGGCACCTGGCTGGCTTAGTCCATGGAGCATGCAACTCTTGATCTTGGCGTTGTGAGTTCGAGCGTCACGTTGGGCATAGAGATTACTTAAAAATAAAAAAACCAAAAGAGTTGTTAAATTTAAATTTAAGTCATCATTACTTTGGTATACTTCTACTATATATTTCTTTGTCTGTGCAAGTTCTGCTTTGCTTTTTGGCCTGTATTTTCCCAGGAGTTCTGTGCATTTATAAACATGGCAGTATTCTATATACAACATAGAGGGTATTTTCTTTTCAAAAAAGAGATCATACTATACATATTGTTCTTTTTTTTTTTTTTTTTTTAGAGATTTCATTTATTTATTTGACAGAGATCACAAGTAGGGAGAGAGGAGGAAGCAGGCTCCCCGCCGAGCAGAGAGCCCGATGCGGGGCTCGATCCCAAGACCCTGGGATCATGACCTGAGCCGAAGGCAGAGGCTTTTAACCCACTGAGCCACCCAGGCACCCCTATACATATTGTTCTGAGAGAATATCTTTTTTTTTTCTCCTGTTGACTATGTCTTAGCAGATCTTTCCATGTCAGTAAAAGTAGAGCTTCCTCCTCCTCCAATGTCTGCCAACTCTGTATAAGCTTATTTCCCCCACCCTGGCTAATATTGGAGTTTACCCATCTTAAATTTCTGTCAACCCAGTGAGCTAAAAGAAAGAGATCTTTCATTTTTCTAAATCACTTTTGTTTGATTTTGCTGGTGAGGTTGAACATTTTCGTGCTTACTGTCTCTTCTCCTGTGATTTGTTCCTTTACGTTATCCACTCTTAAGGGTTCGGGTAGAGGCATATCAGAATCTGTGAAAGTGTGAGTAGTTTGAAAAAAGGCCTAATGAATGTTACAGAGTTTTTGTATTGGAAAGTGACAACAGTTGTATTTATGACTCAGAATACAGAAGGGAAAGCCTGACAAAATCTTGGCCATTGGAGCACAGGTTACGAAAACTTGAGAAATACTATTTGAAATTAAACCCTAGCAGTTTCTTGCCACAGGCCGGTGGATAGCAGCAAGTGAATTAGAGCTAGTCACTGGGCATCTTTCTGCCCTGGGGCTGCAAGCCAGTAGAGCTGCCCACCAGACTTCCACCCCTGCTTCCTCTGCCTGCTCATCAGGAAGCAGTTGACTTCATCACAAGCTCGGCCTCTGGAGGACCTCTCCTGAGTCTGTTGTTAATTGGGTTCTTGGTTAATTAATTAAATTTATTCAGTCTTCACTTTCTGCGTGGCCGCCAACTGTTCTTGCCCAGTGCTGTGCATGTCCTCTTTCCCGAAAAGGAGGAAATGGGCAGAAGGCACTCAGGCTCCCATATTTGCCTCCCAGGTGAGGGTGGTCAACGAAGAACATTACCGGAAGACTCTGGAGGAGATCGTTCGCTCCCTGGACAAGATGGAAAATGCCAGCATTCCTTCCGTGTCCCTTTCTAAGCGAGAGGTAGGAAGGACATGTTAACAATATTGGCAACAGGCTCTTCTATTTATAGAACTTAAATCTCGTCTGTGAGGTCTCAGAAATCCAGGAAGGATCCACCTGTCCGACCCCCGGACTCCACAGTCTTTTTAACGGGCGGCCTCTGGTTCCAGGGAGGCTGCTGGTGTTCGCTGAGAGGAGCGGGGTTGTTGGTTTAGATTATGTTCTTCTCCTGATCTTCTGAGTCAGAAGACTTTAGCCTTTGTGGCTCGTAGGTTTCACCCACACATGGGCCATTCGTGATTTAAGTGATGGCGCAGAGGAGCCAAAAGGTGTTTTGTTTGATTTAGCTGGTCTGTGTTCTTGCAAGGAATGTCTTCCTCCTGATATTTTGCTTTGACCAAGATTAAGTTGAGTCAGAGTTTCTTGGGTACACACAGAGGCATTGGGGGAAGGGCAGGCAGTATAGACAAGGGATGGGCAGTCAGGGAAGTCAAGTTAGGGCAGAAGATTGTTCGTGGAAGAGCTACAGCATAGATTCCGGACGGACAATACCAGGAGGTCAAGCAAATGGGGATTTATGGTGTGGGTATTTTTTTAGTGCCCTGGGTGTCGAGGATATTTGGAAGGATGTGCTTGGTCTTCAAGTTTGGGGATGAAATTTGTAAAGGGTATTTTGAAAATGGTCTTTGGGCACAGAAGATAGAAGGTTTGAACTTTGATTCCTTTAGGAAATTTATTTATCAAACAAACTAAGTTTTTGGGTTTTTGGGTTAAACACAGACCGCAGGTCTTTCGTGGAGCCGTGGCCTCCCAGGGAAATACTTAAAGCAGAAACATGATTTGAAAGAGGCGGTCCTTCATTGTCTTTCCAGAAAGGGCAAAGATTGCCCCATTTGGGGTGGCTGGGCAGGTCACCGAGAAAAGGGCACTGATCCAACTGGTCCCGGGCCTGTTCCCAGTTCTGTTTTCAGAATGTGAAGTACATGCAGTTGCAAGTACAGTCCTTTACAATTCATAATGGACAAGTTCCCTGTCAGTTCGAATTCATCAACAAGCCTGATGAGAAGTCGTACTGTAAGCAGTGGCTGAACGCCAACCCCAGCCGAGGTTTCCTCCTGCCAGGTAAGGCCTCCGTTCCCAGGCTCCCGGCTGCTGGTTTGGGGACCGCTCTACCCCGACTGCTTATTTTTCTCCAGTAAGCTCTTTTGGTTTCTGAGTGTTTGCTGTGTGATCGAAACTTCTAAAAGCCCTGTGGGGGAGCCATCCGTACTTAAGGTATAAAACAGGAAGGGGCACGAGGTCAGCCTGGAAAGCTTTCTCAGCCGTGTGTGTGTTCCGTAATTTCACAGAAAGAGAAGACAGAAGATGGCGGGGAAGCAGGTGCTGCTCTTGAAGGACCCATTTTCACTGTCTGCCTCACTATAATCAGCTCCCAGCGTCTGCTCTTGTAGGGAAAGATAACGGGGTGGTAATCCAGAAATTCCCTCTGGCCCTGGAATGTACCATTCGTGTCTTTCCCCTAACTTCTTTGCACTCTGCGTTGTGCTGTGTGGGAGAGGGATGAAGCCTGTTTTGTGGACGATTCACAGGCTGATTCTCGCATTGTATTTTCTCCTGGATCAGGTGTCTTCATCTGCCCTGGCCCAGGGCAAGCTCGTTGATCCATGCCTTCTGATTGTATTAATAATTCTGACTTGAGCTGTGCTCCTCTGTCCTTGAATTTCATAGCAGTTGCCTCTTCACATGTTTTTGTGTGTTGTTTTCATGTCCCTACTTGGACTATAAACGCCTTGTCCATGTGTCCTCTTAGTGCCAAGCACATACATACCTGCTGGTTAGCTGATACCTCTGAATCCCTTTCCCAGCCCTTTGTGCCTGAGCCTTGTGCCTGCTGTCCTCTTTCCCCCTTTCCTCCTGGCCTCCCACCAGCCAATGTTCTTTTTAATGTTTTTCTTCAGATTCTGCCGTTGAGATTGAATTGGAGCTATTTGTAAATAAGACCACGGCTACAAAGCTCAACTCAGGTGAAGACAAAATCGAAGACATTCTGGTTTTGCACTTGGACAGGGGGAAGGATTACTTCTTGTCTGTGTCTGGGAACTACCTGCCCAGCTGTTTTGGATCTCCCATTCATACACTGTGCTACATGAGGGAGCCGATCTTGGACCTGCCACTGGAAACGATTAGAGAGCTGGTAAGTTACATGATGTATGGAGGCATCTAGAACTGTAGCAGCCGAGCCAGGGAAGCAAGATATTCTCAATTTTTTCCACACATAGTACATTAGAGAAACTCAGCCATGGATAGTAAGAGATGAAGCTTCCCTGGCCTATGATTTTATTCCTTTTTTTGTTTTAATCATGACTTCCTCATCATCCTGAACCAAATTTTCTGAGATGCAAAGGACTCCTGTGGAGACAGTTTGAATCCAAGGGCTCTACTTCAGAACAGATTTATAGTAATATGCATATCCCACCCCCTGCCCCGTTCCAATGGACTTTTTAACTTAGGGACTCTTGGCTTCTATCCTCTCCATTATATAAGATGAAAACAGAGGCCCAGTAAGGAGAGTGATTGGTCACAGGTCACGTGGTGAGTTAGCAGTGGACCTGGCTCCTACGTTCAGGTTTTTGGACTCCCAAGTCTCTGCCCTTACCGCACCAGACCACACTGTCTCTCTGTTTCTGACAAGTGAAATGCTGTTGGCAGGATGTTTTTTCAAAGATGATGATGCATATTTCACCTGATTTATTGAAACTGCTTGTCATAACCCACTCCTAATTCTCAAAAATCACCTTCTGGTCCCTTGACTGTGTCACCTGGTTTTGTTTTTTTTGCCTGTAGCATGTTTGCTTAGGGGATTGAAGTGCATCCCTTCCTCTGCGGGTTTGCCGTCCCCATTATCGGAGCCAGTCCATCAGAAGGTCCGTTGGTGGGCCTTCGTGTTATGCTTTTTCTTTTTCTTTTCTTTTTTTTTTTTTAAAAAAGCTTTTATTTATTTAGTTGACAGAGAGAGACAGAGTGAGAGAGGGAACACAAGCAGGGGGAGAGGGAGAGGGAGAAGCAGGCTTCCCGCCTGGCAGGGAGTCTGATGTGGGGCTCGATCCCAGGACCCAGGGACTATGACTGGAGCTGAATGCCTGAGCCACCCAGGCACCTATGCTTTTTATTTCTTTTCAGACTCTGATGCCCCTACAGACTGAAGATGATGGGGTCCAGTTGGAGAACCCCTTGGGAATTCCCAAAGAGCTCTGGATGATGGTTGATTACCTATACCAAAATGCTATCCAGCAGGTAGGTGGTGGTTAAGCAGTCAGACCTGATTGAGGCCAGACTGCCTTGGGGAAGAACATCAACCCCAAGAACTTCTGGTGTAAGAAGCTTTTATCCCAACAAATCTATGGAAAGCTGTCGCTTCCCGAGGGAGTGATTGGGGGACAGAAAGGGTCATGTTTCACATCCCCATGAGACCTTGGTATTACATAGAGCACTTGATTACCCCCAAGGGAAGCAGCCTGGCATAGGATGGCCTTCAGGGCACAACATGTACCCTTCCCTGGCCTCTGGGGTCCTCCCAGTACAAAGCCATCTGGAGTCTTCTCAGGATGTCAGCCTGCTATCCTTTTGAGGAACTCTTGACAGTTTCTGGAAATGGGAGGGGCTAACTCCTTGTTAAGCCAGACAGAGGCAAGAGACCAGATGGAGCCCCCAGGCCATGAGTCATGAGTCTTGATTTCTAGAGTGATTTGAGCCAGCTTCATGAGATCGGATCACTCTGTATCACTGACTCATTCGCATAGTAGAAACTGTAGTCTACCACAGCTCTACCGCTTGGGAGCAACATACATTCTTAACGACTTTTCTTTTTACTCTGCTCTCTCCCACACTTATTATTACAGTGTCCCCAAATACTATTCTAAGTGTTTAACAGCATTGCCTCCGTTTGTTCTCCTGATAGCTCTCAGATGAAGAACTGAGGTCCAGAAGACTAAGTAACTTGGTCAGGATCCCAAAGCTGATAACTGGGCAGATGGGGATTTGAACCCAGGGAGTCTAGCTGTAAGGTTACAATCTCACACAGGAGCCATGGTAATCTTCTCTGTGTTGTCCTAATTTTAGTGTATGTGCTGCCAAAGAAAGCACAGAAGTCACATTCTTTTTTTTTTTTTTAAGATTTTTATTTATTTATTTGACAGAGAGACAGTGAGAGAGGGAACACAAGCAGCAGGGAGTGGGAGAGGGAGAAGCAGATCTCCTGCTGAGCCAGGAGCCTGATGCAGGACTCGACCCCAGGACCCTGGGATCATGACCTGAGCCAAAAGCAGATGCCCAGCGACTGAGCCACCTAGGCGCCCTGCAGAAGTCACATTCTTTTTTTTTTTTTTTTTTAAGATTTTTAAATTTATTTATTTGACAGAGAGATCACAAGTAGGCATAGAGACAGGCAGAGAGAGAGGGGGGAAGCAGGCTCTTTGCTGAGCAGAGAGCCCGATGTGGGCCTTGATCCCAAAACCCTGGGATCATGACCTGAGCTGAAGGCAGAGGCTTAACCCACTGAGCCACCCAGGTGCCCCCAGAAGTTACATTCTTAAGTACTGTGCTAGTAGTCTTCGTTCTCCATGGAGCTCCTTTCAAGTGTAACTTGAACAATGCATGGACTATTATTATTCAGTTGAGTGGCATTAAGTCATTTAAGAAAACAAATGAATATAAAGCATGCTAGGACTAATGGAAATATCTTTATTTTACTTTATTTTTAAAGATTTTATTTATTTGACACAGAGAGATCACAAGTAGGCAGGGAGGCAGGCAGAGAGAGGGGGAAGCAGTCTCCCTGCTGAGCAGAGAGCCTGATGCAGGACTTGATCCCAGGACCCTGAGATCATGACCTGAGCCGAAGGCAGAGGTTTAACCCAGAGCCACCCAGGTGCCCCTGGAAATACCTTTATTGCTGTAATCTTTTTTTCACAAAGCAAGGTGGTGTCTTTTTAACTTTCTCCATCTTATAAATGATATATTTTCTTCACATTTTTGTTTTTCTGGTTAATCTTTCCACAACACTGCAGGAAACCGTTTTCAGTTTTCCCTTACTGTTGTGAGTAGTATTCCCTACCTATTGTTTTATAATAGATGTTTTATCACTTTAAAGACCTGTCATGGGAGCATGCTTAGGAAGCCCGGCAGGATGAGCTGGTCGCATCAGCCCTAACTTTTTCAGATTGTTTACCAGTTGATTCAAAGGCCTCACTTCACTGCCCTCTTTTTGCACCTTGGTGGTGATCATATTTCTAGGTCAGGAGATCATGGCTGATTTTCTGAGAATATAATTATTTGGTGACTTTCTTTTTGCAGGAAGATCTGTTCCAGCAGCCAGGCCTGAGGTCGGAATTTGAGCATATTAGGGACTGTTTGGATACTGGAATGATTGAAAGCCTCTGTATCCTCAGACATTTATGTGTGTGTGCATGTGTATGTGTGAATATGATTAAGAGGTGAGAGAAAAGAAAGAGTATGATTTTAAGGCTCAAAATCCTATCTTGTGTCCTCAGCTGTCATATTTTTCTTACTTAAAGTTTGCATAGAGAAGACTTTACAACTTTAATCCACCAATATAGCAGGAACTCAGGAGGGCCCAGCTAAGCTGACAAGCAGCTTGGCCCCTTCACCATGTCAGGCTGGCATCCTAACTCTGAGCAGAGAGCCTTCCTGGGCAGGCAGCACGTCTGGCATGTGCTCACTTCTGGGCCTTTTCCTAACCATGGCATGGCATCGCCAGTTCCTTAACGATGGGCCAAAAGCTGCCAGCAATCATTCCATAGCTGAAGCCTTGCTGCTTTTCCTGGAGAGCCTGCCAGAGCCTGTCATCTGCTACAGCACCTACCATAACTGCCTGGAATGTTCTGGCAACTACACCGCGAGTAAAAAGGTGAGGGGAAGCGTTGAGCATTCAGGTACTACAGCTCCGGGCCTCACAGGGCCTGAGGGAACAGAGTGGGCGCTGTTCCTCAAACACAGTGTCCTAGCAGCTCAGCTCCAGAGCTCTCCTTCCCAAA
This sequence comes from Meles meles, assembly GCF_922984935.1. Taxonomy (NCBI): domain Eukaryota; kingdom Metazoa; phylum Chordata; class Mammalia; order Carnivora; family Mustelidae; genus Meles; species Meles meles. The sequence goes on from NC_060066.1 coordinate 187,823,951, forward strand.
CCTGTTCTTCCTCTCGTGTCCCCATTTCTTTTAGTGGCTTCACCCTGAATTCCGGTGACTCAGCCCAGAAACCTGAGTCATTCCTGAGTTGTCCTCTGCTCACCTTCCCCATGCCTAGTTCCCTTGATCTGTCACCCGTCTTACATTCTCGTCCACTCACCTTGGTTCCAAGCCCTGCATTCAGGCTCTCCCTCTGCTCATTTGTTTCGCATACCGCCATCAGGCCACATGCTCTAAAGCTCTCCTCATGTCACTGTTGGTCAAAAACCACACTTGGCTCTCCATTGCCAGTGAATGATTTTCTTAAACAAATAGGCAAGACTTTTAACCATCTGGCCTAATGGTTCACCCGGTAACAGGCCATGGTGGAATAATCTAGAAAACTTGCTAATAATACAGGTTTCAGAGCCTCACCCCACATCCACTGAATTGGAATCTCTTTTGGAATATATCTTGTACAAGCCTCCCAAGTGATAATGATAATACACAGATAGTTGGAGTACTCATAGAATTCTAGCCTGATCCATCCCTCCAGGCTTAGCGCCTGTTCAAGGGGCGTTCTGCTAAACTTGACTTCTCAGTGTAGTCTGTCTCCTTATCTCACTGTGTTCCTTCTCTTGCATTTTTTTTATACTTTTCTTTTGCCCCAAATGCCCTAGTCCTTACCTCTGCAGGTCCAATCTTGTCTTATATTCAAGACCCAGCTTATAACGTCATCTATTCCCATAATCCTTTTGAGAGCACATAGTTAAGCTATTGAACTCTAAGTTCACAAATCCCTTGATCTGTGCTTCTCTTTTGACTCTTGTGCCAAGTGATAAGTGATCGGGGTTTCCCGTGCACAGTCTTACTCATGTCCTTGGATCATGTACTTAGCTCCTGGTACATAGCAGATGTCTGACAAATGATTGAATGAATGAACGAAAAGACAAATCCCAGTTCTCCCTCTTTCAGGTCATTTCTACCCTCCCTACATTCCACCAAAATGTGTTCAACTACTTGATGGCATTTCTGCGAGAACTGCTGAAAAAATCAGCAAAAAATCATTTGGATGAGAATATTCTAGGTAAGTAGTCAAGTTTCTGTGGAAAAGATCTCTGCATTTTGAGAGACTCATTATGAGAAATGTGCTTGAGGAAGGTCCCAAGACCACTGCAGTGGAACTAAAATCTCTAGCTCTGGGCCAAGTTTACCCTCACATAGTTTTTTTTCCAAGCAGAAAATAATGCTTTCGGGTACTCCTTCCACCTCAACAACACAAGAATAAGTAGCGTTTCTTTTGCTGAATCATTTGTCTTCTGTGTGTTTCACGTAGCTAGCGTATTTGGCAGCTTACTGCTTCGAAACCCAGCTGGTCACCAAAAGCCTGACATGGCAGAGAAGAAGAAGGCTCAAGAATTTATTCACCTGTTCCTCTGCAACTCACCCTGAGCCTATCTCCTCTCCTCTTTTACTCGAAGCAGTCAATTACCAGCCCCACCTGTTTAAGATCAAGAACTACCACAACAAGATGTGAGGCATCTTGGAAGCAAAAGCGGCAGCTGTCTATTTCCTGAGCCCTGACACCATCCCCCGCCCCACCATGGCTGTCACAGTCCTGTCACTCTGAGTTCTGAAGACATGGGGGAAATCCGCCACAATAAAACCGACTGTCAATGTTCAACTTCAGTTATTTAACACAGATCTATTTTTTTAAACTTTAAAGATTTTAAATAACTCTATTTCTTGTGCTCACTCAGCCTGCCTTCAGGACATAGTCAGTGCCTTCCCTGTAGCTTGGGCTGGGCGCCCCTTGAACAGATATTTGAACAAACTTTGGGGTTCTAAAGGGAGAATGAATTGGACAGGAAGAATGTGAGTGGAATCTGCTGGATAAACAGATCACGGCCACCCAGATGCTTCCAGGGCTCTAAGGACATGTGTATATGTATATAAAAACCCTACCCCCTTTCCTACTCAGATGTGGCTAAACAACTCTGGGGCTGGCCACTCAGCCTCTTGAGGGCAATACAGTGGCTTGAAAATGAAGGTACCGAAGAAAGTGGTGTTTGGTTAAACACATGGGATTTTCTGGGTCAACAAATCCTCCGAACTGTATATGATGCATCCCCTCTCTCATATATGTAATATATTTTAATGATAAATGTATTTTTAACAGTGGTTGTTTGTATGTTTTAATCAATTTAAAAAAGATTTTGAGAGAGTGACAGAGATAGAGAGTATGAGTGGGGAGGAGAGGGAGAAGCGGACTGCCTGCTGATGTGGGGAGTCCTACACGGGGCTGGATTCCCCCACTGGGGGATCAGGACCTGAGCGGAAGACAGATGCTTAACCGACTGAGCCGCCCAGGCGCCCTGTTTCTATCTCTTAAGAGAGGGCTGCTGGACCTTTTCTGGCTTAAGCATTGGGGCAGCTGGTCAGGGGCCAAAGAGGCAGTTGTCTTGTGGGTAACAATCACTATTCATAGTTTTCAAGCAAGAGATGTACAGGCATGACCTGAACACCTTAACCCTGATGTAGTCTCAGAGTTGTCCCACTCTGAATATTCTAGAGAAGTAGCTTATGGGAAAATCAGGCAGTGGCTGCTGGGAGATTCTAATAGATGTAACAGGCATTGAAAAAAGATAGGAGAGGGGTGCCTGGGTGGCACAGTTGGTTGAATATCTGACTTTTGGTTTCGGCTCAGATCGTGATCTTAGGGTCATGGGATTGAGCCCCACATCCCGCTCCTCACTCTTTGCTCATGGCAGAGTCGGCTTGAGATTCTCTCCCATCTCCTTCTGCCTCTCCCACTTATGCTCCTTCTCTAAAATAAATAAAATAAAAAAAAAGAAGGCACGTGCAAAGTCGCCTCTTGGGCCCTGGGACACCAACACTCCTTGGCAGAGTGAAATGGGACTCAGATGCAGGCTGATAGGATGACAGCGCGAACGGTCAAAATTAAAAAAAAGGGAATGGCAAATAGGTGGCGCTGACTGGCCCGGGCGGGAGTCCCGTGGAAGCCGGCAGTTCTCAGCAGGGGAAAAGTTGGAACCGACAACCTGGGCAGAAGTAAGAGGGAAGGAGGGGGGCGTCCCGTGATAGCGAGCCGGGGGCGTCCTCTGGTTGAGCTTGGTTCTGCCATTTGGGTCCCATCTTCCTTTCTTGACCCCACCCGCTACGTTAACGTTGGTTGGTCCCAGCTTCCCCTCAACACTAGAGGTAGAAAGCCGGGAAGGTCACAGACTCGCAGGCTCCCCTTGAGGGTCCGAACTGGAAAGGAGGGCTAACTGGGGTCCTTCCCGTTGCAGGTGGGGCTGCCAGGGCTAGGGCGGCAGGCGCAAACCGGGCTGACGCTACTTTCCCCTAGTGGTTGTGGAGGTTTAACCCCCTTTTCCTCGCGTCTGGCGCCACAACGCGGACACGCCGGCACCCTGCAGACAGCGAACACGGAGGGTGCTTCTGAGCGCGGGACGAACTTAAGGCCCCACGACGTCTCCGCGGCACCCCGCCCCGCCCCGCCCTTTCTGCTAGCCAATTGGAGGCTCGGGCTCTGCCCCTACACCACCGAAGCCAATTAGAAGCGCCAAGGAGAGGCGGGGCCAATATCTCCTCTTTCCTCCGGAAAGCGGAAGCGGAAGTGACGTTCGGGGAAGGTGGGGGCAATCATGGTGCCGCTGGGGAGGGAAGAAGCTGCCGCTGCCGCCGTTGCCGGGAGCCGCGGAGGTAAAAGGCGAAACTAGAGGCGGCCTGGGCTGGGGGCTTCCCGGGGGGTGCGGGACTTAGGCTCCCTCCTGAAGCATTTCTCAGTAGAGACCCCAGACTGGTCACCATAGGGACCCCACCCCTCCTCCGTTTCCATAGGGATGGGTATCCAGCCCCCCTTCCCTGTTTCCATGGAGACCCGGACCCTGCCCCTCTTCGCCCGGCTTGGAGCCCCCCGGCCTGTCTTCAGATTTTTCTGTGTAGCCCCGTCTGGGGGCTGTCCCAGTCAGGTTCCTTTTCCCAGCCTTCTCTCAAGGGTGCTCCGTTTGTACTCCTCGTATGCCACCCTCAGACCTCCTGGTCTTGTTTGTTCCGGACAGTTGGTCTCCGCTTAGCAGCTGATGGTGCCAGGGAAGCCCTGTGGGGCCTCCGGTGCTCTTATCTCTCCTCAGATGCAGCGAAATGTGCATCTACCGGGTTGCGTAAGCCAGAGCAAGGGGTCGGGCCGGTTCCTCCCAGATCTGATCCCTTGGCCTGTCTCTGCTAAATACCTCTCTGTCTAGCCGCCCCACTACGTAAAGGTTCGCTTTCTAACCCAGAGCAGAAGAGAAAAAGTGCAAAGCCAGACTGAACACTAAAAGTGATGTGCTGATGATTTTTCAGTTCTGTTCTGCCTGCCAAAACCACATTTGTAGAACCTGTATGTTTGCAGCTAAAGGAAAGAGAACTAATCCAGAACAGGAAAGCTTCAGAAAATGTATCTTTCCAAGAGAGTGTGTCTTCCCAAGAGAGTATATCTGCAGGTCTTTAATTCATTTAGCTGACATCTCCTGAACTCTTGGTGTCATTGTATTGTGCTAGGGGCAATAGAAACGAAAATAAGATTCACCATTCCCTCACTGCAGAGAGCACACTATACAGGAGTAGGTTCTAGTGGATACCACATTGTTTTAGAAGGTTAACAGATAAAATGATCTTCATTGAATATGCCTGGCTAGGGATCTGTCCTCCTACCCAGAAGCTGAAACATCTGTTATAGGAAGGAGGGAATGAATTCACACTTGTTTTCCCTATAATAATCAGACATCACGCCTTAGCATACATTATCTCTTTCACTCTGCGTAATAACTTTGAGAGAAGGAGGTACCAGTCCCACCTTACTTACAAGAAAAATGGGACACAGAAAAGTTACTCACGGAGTAAGTGGCAAAGCTGGGATTTGTGGGTAGATGACCCTGCCTCCAAAGTTCTACTTCCACAATAGACTACACTGACCCAGGGTCTAATCTGAAGGATATGTGAGTGGAGTTTTCTTACTTTAAGACTTAAAACAACTCAGCCTTGAAGTAGAATGCCGTTTATCCCCTTCAGGAATTGTCTGGTAGTAAGGCAGGTTTGGAGGGTCTTAAGAACTGCCACTTATTTCTTCAGTGTTTTGTTTTAAGGCATTGCTTATCCTTTGAAATGACTTGATGGTTTCAAAGTTAAATTAAAAAAAAATTATTCCCAGGGAAGATGATTTTCATTTACTTAGACCTGTTCTTCACGTGAGAGGAAGTGAGTCTTGTGGTTGCTGAGGAGTTCCCTGGGTTTTATTCTAACTCTGGCTTTGTCCTATTGCAGACAGGTCATTATCTTTCCATTTCTCACAATTGGGCTGAGCACGATTGAACCATGGGGGAACACAGTCCAGACGACAACATCATCTATTTTGAAGCAGAGGAAGATGAGCTGACCCCCGATGACAAGATGCTCAGGTTTGTGGACAAAAACGGACTGGTGCCTTCCTCATCTGGAACTGTTTATGATAGGACAACTGTTCTCATTGAGCAGGACCCTGGCACTTTGGAGGATGAAGATGACGATGGACAGTGTGGAGAACACTTGCCTTTTCTAGTAGGGGGTGAAGAGGGCTTTCACCTAATAGATCATGAAGCAATGTCCCAGGGTTATGTGCAACACATTATCTCACCAGATCAGATTCATTTAACAATAAACCCTGGTTCTACGCCCATGCCAAGAAATATCGAAGGTGCAACTCTCACTCTGCAGTCGGAATGTCCAGAAACGAAACGGAAAGAAGTAAGTAAAACAGTGGGTGAGGGCCCAGTTTAGGTTTGGAGAAAAGTTCTTAGCCAACTCGTGTTGGCAATTTTAGCCAGAGAATAAAGGAGTCCCCGGAATGAGGACCTGCAGGGGCTTTACTTGGCAGCAACACATATGCTTCACGTTTTGTTCTGACTGCTTTCTGGAACTTTTTAGTTTGTATGGCCACATTGAAATTTGGAAAAGCTAAATTATTATGTTTCAAATTTTCCTCCCCAGATCGTAAATAAAATAGAAACTGAGGTAAGTCCATGTTTTTGATGCTGAAATAACTAGATTTGGCTTATTTCTGGGGTGCGGATAAATGATTTGTTTTGGAGATGAGTATCTGCTAGAGTATGCTTTATTTTCACATTGAATATTTGATGAATAATAAGGCCTCGCTGTCTTTCGTAAGAAATTCAGGCAGGAGACAGTAAATGAGAGTAGGTTATCTAAAATAAGTGTTCATGTTGTACTTACCAACAGTGAGTAAGGCAATGTATGTCACGATGGTTGGAAAACCGTAAAGCCTTGTACAAATTGTACGGCCGTGGTGATCATTAGCAGAATGAAAGATATGGTTTAAAGGTAGTGATAGACATTATCTAGGAACTGATTACAGGTCCATTAGAAAAAAAACAGATCACTGGTAGTCGCAGTGTCAGGGACTAAATGTAAAATGTTACCAGACAGACATAGGGTAAATCATTGAGCAAAGTATTTTTCTCTTATGTTGTAATTAAGGTCTTGGAATTAGAGAATTTTATTATTCATGCCATATGGCTTTTCCACTGCTAGCCATAGAATCTTAGAGCTGGAAGCAGCCTGAGAGAAACCATCTCGTCCTACCTCCCACCTCAGGCAGGAATTTCTTTATGGCATCTCTGACATGAGTTCATCCGGGCTCTGCTTGAACACTTGCAGAATGACGAGAGCACGATGTTTCACCACTCAGCCTCCTGCGTTTGTTGGCCAGCTCTGATTGTTAGAAAGCTTTTACTTTTTTTTTTTTTTTTTAAAGATTTTATTTATTTATTTGACAGAGAGAGAGATCACAAGTAGGCAGAGAGGCAGGCAGAGAGAGGAGGAAGCAGGCTCCCTGCGGAGCAGAGAGCCCGATGCGGGGCTCGATCCCAGGACCCTGAGATCATGACCTGAGCCAAAGGCAGCGGCTCAATCCACTGAGCCACCCAGGCGCCCCAGAAAGCTTTTACTTGTATAGAGCCAAAAACCTGCCTTCTTGCAGCCGCTGCCCACCGGTTCCACCTTCCTGAACTACAGCAAGTTAAACCTTCCTGCGACAGGACAACAGATATTTAAAGATCATGGCTTTCTCTTTATCCTGTCTTGTACAGGCTGATCACCTTGATTTACTTAAATATTCCTGTGTGACATTCTTCACTAGTTTCTCATCAGTCTCTGGTCACCTTGGCTTATGTGAATTCCAGTTATCCAAAGTCGTCTTAAAATTTACAGTTGAGCACATCCTCCCAAATGTGAGGCAACCAGCACTGAATACTGTGTGATTCTTACCTCCTAATCTGGACACTCTCCTATAGTTGCAGTATAGTTTGTATTTTATTAGCGGTGACATAATACTTACTCTTAACTTGTACTTGGAAATCTCTAGAATAGTGATTCTTAACTGAGGGCAGTTTTGTTCCCCAAAAGACATTTAATAATGTGTGGAGCCGTTTTTGGTCATCACACTGGAAGTGCCAATGGAATCCAGTGGGTGGAGGCCAGTGATCCTTTTAAACATTCAGCAATGTACAGGACAGCCTCCTGCAACAAAGAATGATCTGGCTCAAAATGTTGATTGGATGTTTTCCAATAAAACTTTGTTTACAAAACAGGCCTGGGCTAGAGTTGACCCACTGGCTGGAGTGCGCCTACTCCTGGGCTAGAACACAGGGCTTAGGGAGTATTAAAAATAAGGATGGAAGGGTAGCAGAGATCCAGATATGGGAGGCAGTGATAACATGCTAAGGGGTTTGGACTGTGTTCTGGAAATAGTGGGAAACCATTGAACGTGTCTGAGCCAAGGAGTGATGTGGTTAGAGTAGCACTTTAAGAAATACTGCTCTTGGGGCACCTGGGTGGTTCAGCGGGTTAAAGCCTCTGCCTTCGGCTCAGGTCATGATCCCAGGGTCCTGGGATTCGAGCCCCACATCGGGCTCTCTGCTCCCCGCCCACTCTCTCTTTGCCTGCCTCTCTGCCTACTTGTGATGTCTGTCAGTCAAATAAATGAATAAAATCTTTAAAAAAATATTAAAAAAAAAAAGAAATACTGCTCTTGTACCTGTGGTAGCTTGATTGCCCAGTTAGGAGGTAGTCGTAGTTTAGAATAGAATTTCATTTGAGTCTGATGAAGGATAATGGCCTTGTAAGTGAAAAGAATCCAGAGCTTTTGTTGAACTGCAAGATAACTTTGTATATTATTGGCGTTTGAAGAACGAGCCATGAATTGGGTGTGATTCAGTGGATTCATCCATTTTTCCAAGTATGTCAGGTTTCTTCTCTGTCTTAGCTCAGGGGCCACAGAGAGGACTGTTGGAGCTTCAAAACTTGGATGTTGAGTAGCTAGAGTAAACTGTGGTAGGTGCATGAATAGCGGCTGTTCGACTGCCATGTCAGGCTGAGGAAAAAGTGGCGGACTCCGCTGCTCGCCTCACCATCTGGGAATAGTGAGATCATGAGAGGAATCAGGAAGAAGAGAAAGTTTGGTGGGCAGCTGATGAGCTTCTTTGGAGTGTAATGAATGTATAGTCCTTGAGGAAAAGTAAAGTGAACAAGTTGAGAAGCCCATTGGAAACGTGGATCTGTAGTCGAGGAACTAGCTCTGGATTCCCAAAGGGTTCAAACCATGCCTGGGCGGTTTACTCAAGGGAGGAGTCAGAGTTGGTCTGCAAATGTAAAGGCTAAAAAGATAAAGAGGAACCAAAGATCAGTAGTCAAAGAGGTGGGTGGAATTGGAATACGGTGTTGTGGAAGGCGAGGGAAGACTGTCAGGGAATGGGGCTGTTCCTCTGTGACCCTGCAGAGGGATTGACAGGCCGAAGAGAAGCCATTGGTTCTGCTCTCTGTCCATTGATCGCACCATAAGAAGACTTTCTGTAGAGCACTGGGGGCCGAAGCCGGATTTCCAGTGATGGAGAAGTGAGTGGGTGGTGAGGAAACCGGAGGCAGGAAGTGTCGCGCGCGCGCGCGTGTGTGTGTGTTTTACTATGGTATTTGGAGGAAGAGTGATGAGGTAGTAGCAACTCAAGGGGGTTGAATCATTTCTTTAGCACAGAAAATGTGAACATGGCTTAGAGCCTAAACTTTAAGCCATCCTCAGTTAATGATTACTATGTGAAAGTCTTTGAGAACAAATGTTTGGGAAACATTAAGTTAAATCGAGACAGAAGCTTATTACAGAATTTCTCAGAGCTTTTGATGTGTTAATAACTGCGAAGGAAGGAAATGCGGACTTCTCCAAATACTTTGAACTTGGGAAACCATTTTCAGGTGTCATTTCCAGGGTCGGTATTTTGTGGAACGCATGTTGGGAAATGCTGATCTAGGCAGGAAAGGAGGAGATCGTAGGGAGGGAATGATATTATGCAATCACTTATATGAGCTATTACTTTCTCACTCCGGGCTCCAGATCTTCCTTGACTCATGGTTTGGTTATGTTTCAATAAACCAATCAGCAGTTGAAAATATCATGGAAAGTGTGTTGTACACACCTAAACTGTTGCTCTCATAACTTAGCCTAGTCTACCTTAAACGTGCTCAGAACTCTTATATTAGCCTGTAGTTGGGCAGTCATCTAACACAGAGCCAATTTTGTAATAAAGTGTTGACCCACTTATGTAATTGATTGAATACTGTGCTGAAAGTGACAAACAGAATGGCGGTATTGGTACAGAATGGCTAGAAGTATATTGGTTGTTTACCCTGGTGATGATGGGGCTGACTGGAAACCGCAGCTCCCTGCTAGTGCCCAGCAGAAAGTACCCTGCCTCATACCGCTAGACAGGGAGGAATCCAGATTCACAATCTGAAGTACAGTTTCTCCTGGATGTGTATCGCTTCTTCACCACTGTGCGGTTGGACCACCATAATTTGGGGACTGTACTTGGAAGACTGGTTTACCATCCATTTATGGCTTCAGGTCTTGAACATCATGTTGAGTAGATAAGGTGAAGGGTACCATGAACACTTTGTTCAATCTACTACGGATTTAGCTCGCTGTACTTTCATCCCACCGTATCTTTCCAGTCTGTTTGTGAAACCTACATGGAAGAGTCTAGAAACTTTAAAAAAATCAGTTGATACGGAGTTTGTTGGAGATGGAGGGCGACGGGTCAGTGGCTTTTAGTCTTTGAAAATGTTACTGAATGACCAGGCCTTCAGGAGACTTGCCTTACTGAGGCACCATCTTACCTTAGCTTTTGCTTCAACAGTGGTGGGGTGGGGAGGCACTTAAATCCTTTTAATTGGCCTAAAGAGGGTAGTGTTTATGACTGTTTGATAATACTTCTCATGATTTCTGTACCCCCCTTTTCCCCTTTTTAAAACCCGGTGTTTTCCTTCCATCTCCATGTCCAGGTGTTACTCTTGAGAAATCAGATCATTTGATAACTAGTTAGTCTTCTTGGCTTCCCAAGCAGCTTATATTCTGAGTCAGATTTTAGCCTGATTTTCCTGTTTACCCTGGATTGTTCTTTTGTTTCCTGTAGTGTGTAGTTGGCTTACCTGTTACTTCACTTTTTCCCCTTTTGCTTGTCTTGCGTAAAAATAAACCAACCAGAACTTGGCTACAGATACTGTCTTCTCCTCCTTCCACAGGCCCACTGGTCATTCTGACTCTAATTTCTTGTATCTTCTTCTCATACTTGTTGTCTTAACCACCATCCACCTGCAGGTATCTTTGAGAAGTTTCCATTCAAAATATGTCATTCTACACAAGTCAGCATTCTAAAGGGGATTGCTCCTTTAATGCCCTGCTCTGGGTTTCTGAGCAGCTGTGTTTCCTTTCGTTGGTTCAGGTAGCCCATGATTTCCCAAACTTTCTTGCATCCGTCCCTTGGTGAGAACCTGCCAGGACTCTCCAGTTACCTGTCCATCCACCTCTGTACAAACCACACTGGTAAACATAATGTACCCCTTTGGCTAGCTGACCCTGCCACTTTTCTGCTCGATAGCTGGCCAGGAAGTATGAAGAAAGCCAGGAACCCTGTACCAGTTATTTCTTCATGAGGCGCCAAAGTATTCTGGTGCGTTGACTGGAAAAGAATATCTTTTTTTTCTACCAAGAAGCACAGTTACAGAAATGCTTTGTGAATTAGGCTGCTTGCTATATTAGTCAGGGACACTCCAAGAGGAGTTTTGTGGGTTTTTTTCCCCTTTAGTGTGACAAATTTTAAGTGTAAGAATAAAGGGAGAATTTTGACTTAGTGTTTTGCAATGGCCCTTTACTTTGGGAGACCTAGTTCCAGTTTCATTCCTCATTATCAGCCCCTCAGGCAGTGGAATGATCCACTCTGACAAACCTGGATATTGCTGACTGTCCCAGAGGGGAGCTACTTGCTTTTAGTCTTTGCATACTGTGATTACATTTCTTCCCAGGCTCCCTTCTGAACTCCCACGGAATTGCCGTTCAGAACTAGGACTGTTGATGCTTGAAATTCTGGTGTTAAGGAGCCATTCACTCTTTCCACCAGCTTTTACTTACGGAGTACCTACTTTTGTCAGCGATCAGGAAGGGCAGAGAAATAGTTCCTGCCCTGAAGGGCTGGGACTCCAGCAGGGAGACTGCCAGAGGCTGTATGTGCGGAGTTGGTGGGGGCAGTTGTAGGAACCCAGGGCAGGAAGCATTTTCCATTTACCACAGGGAGAAGCCATCTCTGCACTTCCCCACATGTCTGTATGCGTGGTGGTAGCTCTCCATAGCCGTGGGTACTTGCATCATTGAAGCCCCCTGGCCTGGAAGAGGGACGGAGTGGTTTTGTGTACATATTGGTTTTATAGCATGGTGCTGCAGGAATAAACAGGTCTCAGATTTATATTTTATATAAGCTGTACCTCTTGGTTATTGCTAACATTTTGGTAGTGTAGGACATTGGAGAAAGAGCCCGAATTTTAATGTTTTTCTCTTTTGAAAATCAAGCCTATTCTTGAAATTGTTTCTTCTGTGATGTGCAAAGGGATAATTTAGACTTAGGTTCCATCTTTGCTCTGCTTTATTCTGTGTGGCCTTGGGCAAGCTGCTCTGTTTCCTCTTTTGTAAAATTGAAATAAAAATATCCCATTGCATTTTGTGAAGATTAGATGAGATTTATTCATATATAAATATACAGCAGTATGTGCATAAAACATTGAGCCCAGTGTCTGGTTCACTGTGGTTGTTCAGTGAATGCTCATTTACTCTCTGTCCCTCATGGGCCCACGGGTTCTTGAAGGAGGTTCAGAGGTAATCTCCTGTTTAAGAAGAGGTTAAAATGGCCTTTGTTTGGAACTCTTTGGGAAGCATTTTTTTTTTTTTTTCCCTGAAAACAAGGAGACAGCCTGCAGAATTCCCAGTAACCCCTGATGAGCTGAGCTGTTGTGTTAATATCGCTGTGGAATGTGAACCACTGCTTATAATCAGGACAACAAGTTTGTAGTCCTTCTGTGGGGTTCTGTGTACACCAGCCCTTGCCACAGGTAATCTGTTCCCTTTGACTTCCCCTAGCACCCAGCCACTGAAAGTTACTCCCATCAGTGGGCAGTTGGAGCACCAGGGGACTGGTTATGTCCAGGTTATGGGGACTCATTAAAAAAAAAAAAACCAATAGCAACAAAAAAACCCCCACTTTTTTGATTGCGAGATAATTGACATGTAACATTATATTAGTTTCAGATATGCAACATAGTGGTTCTGTATTTGTGCACACTGAAATGACCCCCACAGTAAGTCTTGTCACCACACATTGTTGCAGGTTTTTTTCTTACGGTGAGAACTTTTAAGACCTATTTCCCCAGCAGCTTTCAGATGCACCGTATGATACCATTACCTGCAGTTATCCTGCTGTGTGCTACATCCCCATGACTTACTTGTTTTATAAACTGAGGGCCCCTAGAACTGAGGATCGAGGACTCCAGATACGCCGGCTGTAGTGAGAGGGCCAGACGGCCAGCATCTGCGGAGCACCTGTGCTAGGGGCTTCAGCGTGGCTTGTATGTGATCTTCATAAAAATTTATGAAATAGGTACCGTAGCCCTCATTTTACAGATGAAGAAGACAGGCTTATTCTAGCAGGTGATAGACATGAGGTTTGAACCGAGGATGTTCTGGATGCCAGAGCCTGTGCTGTTCTAACATAACACACCACCTTTGTAAGGACAGAGGGGAGACTGAGCCACTGAGGCTTTTTACCCATGAAATGGGGCAACAGGAAGGCGTTATTTCTGCTAGTGTAAAAGGTTGAAGTGTGGAAGTACTGTGTGACTCCAGCTCTGGTGGTAGGCAGTGAATGGGAGGCCTGATGAAGAAATGAGGTCAGTCAAAACTCTTAAATTTCCACTTTGAGGGGCGCCTGGGTGGCTCAGTGGGTTAAAGCCTCTGCCTTCAGCTTGGGTCATGATCCCAGGGTCCTGGGATCAAGCCCCGCGTTGGGCTCTCTGCTCAATGGGGAGCCTGCTTCACGTTGTACGGTAGAAGAAATGAGATCAGTGACAGCCTGGGAACAGAGTTGGTATCTGGGAGATGGGTGGGAAGTCTCCAGGGTTGGGGAGGAGGAATGGGCAGCTCCAACAGCCATCAGGGCCAGACCCGTCGTTGATTTGGAGAATGTTAGTGCACTAGATGCTCAGGACCAGAGACTCCCCCGTCGAGTATGGGGCTGGTAAGGAGGGTCACATCTAGTTCTCTTGGTCTCTCATTTCTTTTTCCTCCAGCAGAAACCCAGCCTTTTTTGCCTTCTGAAAATTTTTAAGCTTTTGTCTCTTGGAGTCCAGTGTTTAATTTTCTCATTTTTGCTTGTCTCATTTACCTTTCCTTCTCTGATTCTGTTGACTTAACCAGGCAGTCATCTTTGTTAAATATTTCTGTATTCTAGAACTACTCAGAACACCTTGTAAACCAGTATCAGTTCTCTGAGAGCTCATGCTTCTTCCCATTATAACATTAGACCCTGTCCACAGTGAGCCTACCCTGCACCATCCCCCCCCCCCCAGCTCTTTAGCTTAGTAATCAACAAGTGTTAGAGGTCACACAGGAAAGTTAAGGTGATGCAAGTCTTCAGCTCTTTTGGAGAAATGCGGTCTTTATTATCCAGTGGGATCGTCAGTGACACTAGGTCCGTATTATACACAATGCTAGTTAATTTTGAAGGTGAATTAGGTGTTACCTCTTTCTTTAGATTCAGCTTGAGCATAACTTCTTTTGAGAAACCTTTCTCAGTGGCCCCCACGTCTGAGTTAGATTCTTTTTCCCTGTACTTCTGTTCTCAAATCCATTATCAGCCCAACTTCTCATACCGTATTGGTCTTGTCTCTCTGTCTGGTTTTCCTTCTTACATTGAGCTCCTTGAGAGCATGGACTGGTTTTGCTCTATGCCTAGAACCCTGGACAATATAATCCCCGCGACAAAATTTTTTGAAAGCATGATAAACCTTACTTGTATTTAAATATACCGTGTGTTGCAATACCTCTTCTCTGTAACTGTGAAAACTTACATTTTTTTGCAACTTCCTGTTCGGATCCAGTTTGAGGAGGTTTAGTTTTCCCTTTTGTGAAATTTGGTGCTATTTAAAAATGATTCTGAAAGACCCAGAATAATGACTTTCATTTCATAATGACTCCCTCCTGATGGGGTAAGAGATTACTTGTCTGTTCAGCACATTAACAGGGAGCAGGCATTGGCTTTGTCAATGGGCCCGTCTCCCCAACCTTGAAACACAAATACCTTCCCCAGTCTGTGTCCTCTCCCAACTCTCTATCCTCTCTCTCTTCTTAGCCAGGTTCCTTGAAAGAGTGGTTATATGCATGGTCTTTTGTTCCTTGCTTTCCCCAACTATTCAGCCTATTACATTCTGGCTTCTGGTCCCACCCCTCCAGTGAAGCTAATCTTGCTGGGGGAGGGGGTGTTTATGATCTAGTGAGTCGGGTGAACCCAAAAAATGCTTCAGTGGTCATCTCTGCTACATTTGACCTAGTTGACCATCTTGCCTTTGTCACTGCTTTCCTCAGCATTAAGTCCTGCTGGTTTGTTTGTGTTTGTGTTATTCCTTCATTCATTTCAACAAATGTGTGTGGTGCCACTCCTCCACAAGGCCAGCCCCTGAGGCTGTGACCAACACAGATATAGGCCCTGCTCTCCTGGAGCCTGCAGTCCACCATGCGGGTAGTCATTCCTGCATTTAACTCAACAAGTGGTTATTTAGAGCCTCATGTTCTCCACCTACTGCTGTGCCCACCAACTAAAGAGATAATGATGTCAAGCAGTTCCTGGAGGAAGGAACTTTTAATTGAAGCTTGAGTTGGCCAAGTGGAAATCCTGGACAGGAGTAGGGGTTGGCAGGGCAGGGAGACAGGGAGGGGTAGTTAATGATTGATTGCACTGTTCTTATAAAGTGATCAGCACAGTCGCATCTTAGGAATGACAGTCTGCTCTCATCGGCCGCCATCATTGACGCACTCCGATGGAGACACGCTACTCCTTTATTGCAGCTTCTCCTTCCTGGTCGGTGACTATTTTGAAATCTCTGCATGGGAGAACTAGAGAGGTTTTCAGTCTTTTTTTTTTTTTTTTTTTTAAGATTTTTTATTTATCTATTTGACAGAGAGGGATCACAAGTAGGCAGAGAGGCAGGCAGAGAGAGTGAGAAGGAAGCAGGCTCCCTGCCGAGCAGAGAGCCTGATGTGGGACTCGATCCCAGGACCCCGAGATCATGACCTGAGCGGAAGGCAGCGGCTTAAACCACTGAGCCACCCAGGCGCCCTTCAGTCTTGATGGGAAATCAGGATGTAGGCATGAGAGGATAGTTAGTAATACAGGCTAAGTGCCACAAGGGAGGTATAGTTTAATACTACTGGAATTCAGAGAAGGGCACTGTCAGTTCCACGTGTGTTGATCTTGGAGCACCTTGGAGGTAGTGAGGCCTGAATGGAAGGGAGAGAGAGACTCAGAAAAGCAGAGAAGGAAGCAGGCATTTCCAGCAGAGAGAGTGGGGAGTGAGCAGAGGCAGGCAAGTGGGGATTCATTGTGGCGATTAGGGGAAGGGGTCCTATTGCCTCTAGGCTCAGACAGAGCCTCCTGCTGGGCTAGTGGTGGAGTCACGTAGGGTCATGTGGGGGAAGGCGGAAGAGGACCTGTGGAGGGGTGACTTGACTATCAGGCAGAGAGACGTTAGCATCTGAGCATAGAGGTGGCATGTGGAGAATACCCTTTTAGAACAAATCTGGTAACGATTGGCTTCAGACCTAAGCACTGAGACATGAGAACACCTGGACTGGTCGGTCAGTCATTCAGTTCAGCAGATGTTGTCGGAGCACCTCCTGTGTAGCTGCGGGAAGGCTGGCAGACAAAAAGTGAGTGAGCACTTGTGCAAGGTTGTGTTGGGGGTTGGACAGATGAGACAGGGAGTGGGAGAGGAGATAGGAGGAGTTAGGGCTCCTCCTTTCCCCACACCCACAGGTTTTAGGGTTTGGCAGACTATGGCCCACAGGCCAAATCGTCCAGATGCCTGTGTGCGTAGAATGGTTTTTACATTTTTAAATGATTTGTTTTAAATCAAGAAGAATGGTATTTCGTGATGTATGAAAACTATATGAAATTCAAATCCCACTGTCCATAAATAAAGTTTTTCTGGAGCACAGCCTGGCTTGTCCACTCACACATTGTTTATGGCTACTCTCACATAGTAGCAGCAGGGTCGAGTGGTTGGAACAGAGTCTGCATGGCCCACAAAGCCTTAAATATGTACCATTTGGCCCTTGATAGAAACCTTGTATGCCCTTGAACATAACCTGTCCTTACCTCAGTCCCTCTCAGTTCTCAAGCTACCTGTGCCTCTTCCCATCTGACGCTTTTCCCTCCACCAGCCTTTTTTTTTTTTAAAGTTTTTTTCTTTTTTTTTGTTTTAAGCTTTTATTTATTTATTTGGTATACAGAGATCACAAGTAGGCAGAGAGACAGGCAGAGAGAGAGAGAGGGAAGCAGGCTCCCCACTTAGCAGAGAGCCCGATGTGGGGCTCGATCCCAGGACCCTGGGATCATGACCTGAGCCGAAGGCAGAGACTTAACCCACTGAGCCACCCAGGTGCCCCCCTCCACCAGCCTTTTAAATACCCTTCTCTTCCTCTCAGGTCCTCAGCTTCTCTTTTTTCCCCAGGACCTTTCTCCTTCGAAATGTGCTCAGGACCTGCCCTACTCAAAAAAAAAAAAAGAAAAAGAAAAAAAGAAAGAAGGAAATGGACATCAGCTCAGAAGTCCACTCTTGCTCCTGCTGTCCATCTCTCATGTCTGCCTCCCGTTCACCTTCGATTTATTCACCTTCTCCCAGACTTCAGGCCCCAGTAGTCCATGAAAACTAGACTTGCTAAGCCATTAGTGATTCCTAGCACTGGATACAGGAGTTTCCTCAGTTGTGTCTTCCTTACTTTCTCGGACATTTCATGTTTTGATCATTCTTTTTCCCTGAGATCCTTTCTCTGTTGGCTTCTGTGCCATTGTTCTCCTTGGCGACTCTTCCTGTTTTCCCCGCCCCTCTCCCCACTCATCCGTAGTGGCTTCTCTTCTTTTACCAGCACCTTACACGTTGGTGACTTACCGAGGTCTAGCCTTTGTCCTCTTACAAGAGCTGTTATTTTATTGTATGCCTATGATATGCCTGTCACTATATTTAAATACTTTATGCAAATTATTCCTGATCCTTACAACAAACCTAAAAAGATAGGTTTTGTTTCCTTCATGTTATGAATAAGGAAAGTGAGTCTTAGTATGCTTAAGTAATTTTCCCAAGATTACACAATAAGTGGCAGAACCCGAGCCTGCCTTGGTATATAGGTACAGTCAGCTATATGTACCGATGACTCCTGCCATAGGCTTTCCTTTCAGCTTCCAGCCTGTATGTCTATCTACTAGAAGTTTCTACGTGGAAGTCCTGGCAGCACTTCATAGCCAACTCATCATCTCTTCTCCACCCTTCATCCAGCCCCAACTTGGTGGCGTGACCATCTGTTTAGTCATCCAGGCCATACTCTTGACCTCGACTTTGCCTCCCCCAACTCCTTCTGCTCCTCAGTACCCAGTTGCCGCTATGGCCAGTCATTCCTCCCCCTTTAATTTCTCTGGAATTCATCTTTTTTTTATATATTTTTTAAAAGATTTTATTTATTTATTTGACAGACAGAGATCACAAGTAGGCAGAGAGGAAGGCAAGCAGGCTCCCTGCCGAGCAGAGAGCCTGATGTGGGCTCGATCCCAGGATGCTGGGATCATGACCTGAGCCGAAGGCAGAGGCTTTAACCCACTGAGCCACCCAGGTGCCCCTGGAATTCATCTTTCATACTGTCCATGCTCACTTCCCCGTTGAGGTTCTTTTTATCCTTCTTCTCAGTCTCTTTACCTTTTTCTGTTCTTTTACCCTTCCAATCCATCTTCCATCAGGCTGCCAGAAGGATCTCTTATAAACCGCACATCTGATATGTTGCTCTTTTGGTTGAAATCCATTGGTGAGCCCCCATTGTTCTATTCTTCTACTCCATGGCTTGACTAAGGAGGCCTCACCTTATTTTTCTAGATCCTTCTCCTTCCAGCCTCTTACATGCTATAGGTATGTTTGTGGTTCCCTGTACCAGCACACCTATTCCTCTTTCCATGCAGTTCCCAAGGTGTCACCTCCTTTTTTTTTTTTTTTAATCTGAGAGGGGGTGCAGATGGAGAGGGAGAAGCAGACTCCTTGCCGAGCAGCGAGCCCAGTGTGGGGCTCAGTCTCACATCCCTGAGATCATGACTTGAGCTGAAGTCAGATGCGTAACTTACTGAGCCACCCAGGTGCCCTGTGTCCCCGAGCTTTCTAGAATGCCCTTCTCTTCCTGGTTTATCTGCAGAACACGTTTTCAGTTTATCCCTAAAACAAACAGGCAATTGAAAAAAAAAAAACCACTTCAGAGAGAGGACCTCAGCTTCTGAGCCTTACCACTTCCAGTCTTTCCAAGAAGGGTTAGGTTTCCCCTTTTTTATATTCCCCAGCCCCCTTGGGCAAATATCTGTTGTCCAGCTCAGCACAATTTGTAATAATTTGTGCACATCTGCCTCCTAAAAATTGGCATTCCTTAAAAGCAGCGATTTTTGTCTGGTTCCTTTGTTTATCTCATCTGGTATCTAGCTTGTTGCCTGGGACCTGCTAGTTCAGTAAGTGTGGAAGAAATACTAACGGTGTAGCTGGAGATGCGGACTGAGGCTTTGGAATCAAGGTCAGGTCAAAGGATGGAGATGTCTGCGAAAGCTGAAGAGTAGACTGTGCTAGCACCCTGGTGTGTACGGCATCATGTCTCTTACCCCGGGTTCTCTCAAATGTTTGATCTCATTTCGTTCCACTCCACAGCACTGTGAGACAGGCGGGACACGCATTAATACTCATTTGAGGGGCACCTGGGTGGCTCAGTGGGTTAAAGCTTCTGCCTTCAGCTCAGGTCATGATCTCAGGGTCCTGGGATCGAGCCCTGCTTAGGGCTCTCTGCTCAGCAGGGAGCCTGCTCCCCCCCTCCCCGCCTGCCTCTTTGCCTACTTGTCATCTCTTTCTCTGTCAAATAAATAAATAAAATCTTTTTTAAAAATACTCATTTGAGAAATAAAGAACTGAGGCTCAGCGAAGCAAAATGATCTGCGGAAGGTCTTGAACATAAGTGCCGGAAATTCAGTCTCCTCTAGCCCGGTCTGAGGCTGCTTCCCACTGCACCGGGACAGGCAGGGGAGGGTCTGGGAGGGGAGCGATAAGTTCCAGAATAAACCAACATATCACTGGGAAGGGAAAGGCGTGGCTCGGAGGAGAAGAAGATAAAGAGAGCCGTGTGCAATTGCTGTGCTGTGAAGGACAGGTTTTCAGGAGGGGAGGGCGATGGGAGAGGTTTGCAAATAAGGAAAGGCAAATGGCGAAGGATGGAAGGGTTTGGCCACTGGGAAGTGCAAGAGAATAATTTCATGCAGTGAAAGCAGCTTGCCAAGTTGTTAAGGAGTATGTGGGCATTGAGGGAGATGGAGGCACACATGTATGCCACCCTCTCAAGAAGTTTGGCGGTGAAAGTGAAGCCGAGAGGCTGGCATTTTGAGAGATGTTATATACCAGCAAATACTCTGAGAAATTCATAATACAGTATTTTCATTTGGTGGACTTGAAACGCTGCAGTGGAAGCTATGCTAGGGAGATACTGCTTGATGACTGAGTATGTCAGTGTCAGGGTGGTTTAGACCCAGTTTAACATTGGTCAGTTCCAGTCAAGGTGGGCTGCCATAAGGCAGGGTGTTTAATCAAGCCTGAAAACAAAGCCAAGGGATGCCTGGGGGGGGTGCAGTCAGTCAAGCGTCCAGCTCAGCCCTTGTTTTCGGCTCAGGTCGTGATCTCAGGGTCGTGAGATGGAGCCCTGCAGCAGGCTCCTTGCTCAGCGTGGAGTCTGCTTAAGACTCTCTGTCCCCACCTCCTGCACACACAGTCTGTGTCTCCCTTTCTCTTTCTAAAATAAAGAAATCTTTAAAAAAAAAAAAAAAGGCAAAATGTTACTTTGATATAGGTGATTGTGACAGTATGGAACCACCTTTAGATGCCAGACGTATACTAGAGTCTGAAAACCCCTTTATTATATTCGTTTAGAATATTCATCTGCCTGTGGGCTTATCTCATCCTCCTGACTTACTCTTTGTTCTGGCGTGATTCGATCAAGGGGAAGATTCCTTTTGTTGCTTGTGGTGGTTTTCTGTGCTTATGATAGGAGCCTCACATTTCTTGGGAGCCAGACTCTGGGAGGAGTTAGGCGTTGGCAGCTCTTTTGTCCTGTTGATGAGGTGTCCTTTGTCTGCCAGGTAAAGCGGTACCAGTGCACCTTTGAGGGCTGTCCCCGCACCTACAGCACAGCAGGCAACCTGCGCACCCATCAGAAGACTCACCGAGGAGAGTACACGTTTGTCTGCAATCAGGAAGGCTGTGGCAAGGCCTTCCTCACCTCCTACAGCCTCAGGATCCATGTGCGAGTGCACACGAAGGAGAAGCCATTTGAGTGCGACGTGCAGGGCTGTGAGAAGGCGTTCAATACGCTCTACAGGTCGGCCTCTTCTCCAGTCCCTGCCCCTGCCCTTGTGATTACAGAGTCGTCTCCTTGCCCAGTGCAGATGGGCACTTCTAGTGCTTGAAAGGGCACAGCTAGGGGGCGCCTGGAGGGTTCAGTCCATTAAGCATCCAACTCTTGGTCTCAGCTCAGATCTTGATCTTGGGTCCCTGAGTTCAAGCCCTGTGCTGGGCTTTGCGCTGGGTGTGGCTCCTACTTAAAAAAAAAAAAAAAAGCACAGCTGTGCTCTCCGAACTGTTTAAAATTCGCTGGAGGAACTTGTTACTTAAAGATTGACCTATATGGGGTTAGTTAAAAAGGATAGTACATTTCATATTCAGATTTGCCTCTCCCGGAGTGACATACTGGCCTGGGGATTTTAATACTTGCACTGTTGCTTCCCCTCAGCTCAGGATCTTGTCCAAAGGCTTCTGTCATTTTCTTTCCTTCATCACCTTGAAGTTAACTTTTTTCTGCCACACTTTGGTCAGTTCTCTTACGCTGTTTGTGTCAGGAGACTCCTGTCGAGCTAACACTTAGGAAGCACTCACCTTGCGCTAAGCACTGTCTGAGTGCGAATCCTCAGCGTAGATACGTAAGCAGAAGCAGAGAGGTTTTGTAACTGGTTGGAGGGCCCCCACCCGGTAGGAAGTGGGACCAGGATTTGAGTCCTAGGCAGTTTGGCTGCATAGTCACACTCCTACCACTAGGCTACGTACTTCTCTGAATTTCTCTTCAAGCAAGAAAACTGGGGATACTAATATATTAAGGATATAGAGTTCTCACACCCTGGATCCTGTAGCACTTTAAGCTGGTGGGGGTGGGGAGGCTCTGTCCTACATTATGCAAATGCGGGAGGGACTTTGTCTCTTGGGCTGTCTCACAGGCTGAAAGCGCATCAGAGGCTTCACACAGGGAAAACGTTTAACTGTGAATCTGAAGGCTGCAGCAAGTACTTCACCACACTCAGCGATCTGAGGAAGCACATCCGAACCCATACAGGAGAAAAGCCATTTCGGTGAGTCGAACTGCTCTTTGTTTGTCGCCGACCAGGTTGCAGCTGGATGTCTCCATGGGCCCTGACATTTTTTGAAGCAGTCCCTCTGTTAGTTCTTTGGCGGCCACAACCAACTCCCGCATACAGAAGGGAGTGGTGATGGGTTCTAAGAGCATCCTTACTCAGGATTAAAGATTGACCATCCTAGTGATGGCCCTCTGCCTCAGGCTTTCCCTTTCTCAGCAGGCATTTGTTGAAACTCACTTAAGGTGGGAGGCACTTTTATTGGTGCTAGAGAAATACTAAGACACATGCTCTTCTCTTGGGAATGTAGTCTGTTGAGAAAGTACTAAGTAACAGCATGAGAACAAGATGACTTCAAGCACAGCGGAAGGGAGAGCTACCTAAATATCTAGGTGAGGAGAGGAGGAGATGAGAGGGGAGATGAAGGGTAAGAATGCAGGTTTTTTATTTTGTTCCATGTTTAGTTGTTGCCTTGTAATCCGTCTGTATACACACACATATAGGAGCAACCATTTTTGTTTGTATTTCAGTCTATATATACCTGTGCCCGTGTGTATATTGAACACATCCACGTGTAAATGTGTATATAACCTTGAAGGAAGGATGTGTATCATCTACCTTCTTCTCCGCTCATAGCATAGAGTGTGGTTCTGGGCATTCAGTAGGGGTTCAAAAACATTTTGAACAAATGTTCAGATTTTGAGCAAAATGATTATATGACATTTTAAAATAAGATAATCAGCTTGTAAGGATTCTCCCTAAATACAGTATAGATGTATTACTGAAAATTGCTCGTAAACATTGTCTCTGAAGTGTGGCAGGAGTGACTGCTTTTACATACGTGGCATCACAATGCTACCTTTCCCGTCTCAAGTCACTCATCTCATCAGGATCCTTAGTGCCCTTGTCTTCAGGGGCAGTCAGCTATTTTTTTTTTTATTTTTTTAAGATTTTATTTATTTACTTGACAGAGAAAGAGAGCACAGGCAGGGGAACAGCAGAGGGAGAGGGAGAAGCAGACTCCCTACCACGCAGGAAGCCCAGTGTGGGACTCCATCCCAGGACCCTGAGATCATGACCTGAGCCGAAGGCAGACGCCCAACCATCTGAGCCACCCGGGCACTGCATGGGGCAGTCAACTCTTAAACATCAACTGAATGGAATTGTGTTTTAAAATTCAAGTTTCATTCCTGAATCATAGCCCCTCTAACAGCAAGAGTATTTATTTAGTTAGTTAGTAAGTAAATAAGTAAGCTGTATGCCCAACATGGGGCTTGAACTCACAACCCCGAGATCAAGAGTCACATGCTCTACCGATTGAGCCAGCCAGGCACCCCTAAAAGCAAGAGTATTTAGATTCTAGGTGGTTACTCTCCAGATTCTGGGAAGCTTGGGTTACTTTTCCCCCCATAGGTCTGTTGAGGGGACTCTTAATTTTTATTCAATCACATGCATTTTTGTGGTGATTGAAACTGCTAATTTTTCTTGAATATTAGATGGGAATTTAGACACATGATTATATATAATTAAGAAGTAAAATGCTCCAGAGAAGCTTTCTATTTAAAGAAAGAAAATATTTTGGCTTACAAGAAAATGCATTCATTCATATAAATAGTTACTGAATGCCTGCTATGTGGAAGAACTACAGCAGATATAAAGCACTACTTGGACCCTGCCCTCAAAGAGTTTCTAATCTAGAACAGATAACTAATGTATACCCTTAGAGATAAAATGAGATTGGAAAGGACAGGTGCCGGAAAAGAAACCAGAGATAAGTGCCTCAGGAGTTCTCAAGAGGGAGAGATTACTTACAGCTCTGGTTATCAAAAAAGTCAAAGAGAAAGAAGTAAATCTTGACACTGAAGATTATAAATAAGTCATTGTGGCCATTATACATTATATATTATGTGGTCTGTGTAGTTGGGACTGATTTTGTTTTAGTGTTATATTTTAGGCTTCCTGCCTATGTGAGAGCTTCTGTACCCACTATTGACATTCCTAGTATTCCACTGGCAGTAGATTTTCTGTATCAGCTCTGATCGTCAATAGAATTCTGTTAAGTAATTCATCAAAAGGCTTTCATTGTCAGAGCTCTCAACATGTGACTTACTTGTAGGACAAGAAATATTTATCCTGGACCATCAGTTCCCTCTGTTCCCAGATCTGTGACTTTTTCCAGCGACCTGTCTTCATTTCCCATCTCTAAAATCAATTTCCTCGATCAGATCTCTGTGTTCTGAACATGTGTTTTAGTTTGAGCTTATATTTATAAGAAATGTTGAAGATAAAAGACATATTTCCCATATGATTGCTGTTTCTTTTTGCTTAAACAACTTCTTTAGGTGTGATCATGATGGCTGTGGGAAAGCATTTGCAGCAAGCCACCACCTTAAAACTCATGTCCGTACACATACTGGTGAGTTTAGGCTGATGTGTGGTTTTTCTTTTAACCTTCATCAAGCCAGTAAATATCTGTGTTTCTCTTGGGACCCGTAGAGCTTCTTGGACAGAGCAAACCTAATCAGCTTAGCCTTCACCTACAATGTTTGAGTTTCTTTCAGAGGGAAAAAGATCTAAAGGTTGGACTCAGGAATCCAACCTTAACAAGTGAAATCAGTGCAGAGATTCTCAAGAACCTGTGGTAGGGGGGAATGAATCTTCTCTTTAAACTGGCCAGGGGCAAGTTATGTTTACTCTACATTCAGTTTTAGGACTGGAATGGTTAAGGTGTAATTTGTCCAACTTGTAACAACTGTTACCTGAACCCTCACAGGAATATTTACTTCTCTCTGTTAGGGAAAAGTAGATGTCTGAATCAAGTGAAATGACTATGGAAATATTAACGCTATTTGCCATTCTTGCAGGTGAAAGACCCTTTTTCTGCCCCAGTAATGGCTGTGAGAAAACATTCAGCACTCAGTACAGTCTCAAAAGTCACATGAAAGGTCACGACAATAAAGGACACTCATACAATGCACTTCCAAATCACAATGGATCAGAGGTACGTAGTGTTTTGTCTCTTGTTTTGATCTGAGCAACACAGAACAGCAACAGTTGTTTGTGTATCAAAATAAAAGATCAAAAAGTCTTCTCTGTGTATCCAACAGTGAGAGGGAAGAAGTCAGGGTCAAGATCTGTGTCTTTGTGATGGGATGGTGCAAGCTGGCAGTTTTCATCAGGCGCCCTCTGCTTCAGCTTTTGATTTGGCTCTGCCTCCTTCCCATCAGAAACGGTGCAAGAGGCACCTTGTAACCAGAAATCTCACATGGGTCAGCCAGATGCTCTACAAGTGTCTTATTTTCTCTCTTGTGTTTGTGAAACATCTGTACTTGAGTTTGAAATGCAAGTTAAAAGGTTTGCTTCATACATCTGTTTAATCTGTCATTGGAGAACCAGGCAGAATCTGGAAGGTTCCTTGCCCTTTTGAATTGTCTGTAGGCCAGAAGGTTTGAGAGCCACTGAAGGGAGGTACTGAACTGCAGAGCTTTCTTCTGCAGAGTTTCAGACAGTTGGTCTGTTCTTTGCCAGGCCCCTCTACCGTATTTTCTTCTCTGCAGCTTCATTCTGGAGAGGTCCTGGGAGAAATTTGCTGTTTTTACGTCTTCTTTTTTTTGAAAAGATTTATTTATTTATTTATTCGAGGTGGGGCAGAGAGAGAATGAGCACATGGGGAGAGGGAGAGAAGCAAACTCCACTAAGTGTGGAGCGGGACACGGGGCTCAGTCTCACAACCATGAGATCATGACCCGAGCCGAAATCAAGAGTCAGATGTTTAACTGACCAAGCCACCCAGGCACCCCTACTGTTTTTACTTCTAATGTATTGGGCACTTAATGTATATCTCTTAAACCTAGGAAGTGAGTATTGTTATTATCTTACCATTTCATAGATAGAGGAACTGAACCACACTGACCTCCTTTTGAAAAATGAGGTTTTTACTTAAAGTAGGTAATATCTTTTGGTTTGGGGAGAGACCACATAAATTCTGTGGTTTCCAGTTTTTAAACAGCAAAGGATCCCTTCAAACCTATTCTGCCCCTGTATCTTATTAGTAATAATAACTAGCATTTACTGAGTGTTTACCTTGTGCCACATTCAGTGTTAAGTGCTTTTACATGGATGGTCTCACTCACGAGCTCTGCAAGGTCAGTACTGTTATTAGCCCTACATTACCGATAATGAAACTTCTGAGGCAAGGAGAAATTAAATGACTTGCCTGAGTATCCAAAGCTTGTAATTACTCTGATTTAACAGGCAGTCTGATTCCAGAGCCTGGTTCTTGACCCCTGTGTGGTGAGAGGCAAAATAACATTAGCTGTGAAGGCTGTGGCCTATGGAGCCTAGCTGCCTGAATTCAGATCCAGGCTCTGCTACTGATCAGATGGACGCCCTTAGGCAAATGGCTTCTTTGTGCCTCAGTTTCTTCTTCTGGAAAACCAGATAAAAATATTAAGATCTGAGAGTCTTTGTCTACTAAGCTGCCTGTATTAAGTCTTGACCAATCTTCTTGTTCATGTGACAGCCAGAGGACAGTTTAATTGGTGACAGCCCCTAAGCACTGGGGCCCCCTCCCCAGACCCCCCCCAGTGCATGGTGCTCAGGTCTCGTCTTCTCTGGGTTGCAGCTCATTCCCCAGTGGAGGGAAGCTCCTCTTGTCCCAGGCTTTCAGAGCCATCTAGATTGCCTCTGAGTCCTAAGTAAAGATATCCAGCCTGGATCTCTTCCTGAACTCTAGACTGGTACAGACAGTCCCCACTTAGGATGGTTGGATTTTATGGTGTGAAAGTGATATGCATTCAGTACAAACCGTACTTTGAAACTTGATTTGACTCTTCCCGGTCTAACAGTAGGCTAGGCTGTATGATCCTGTATGATCCACAGCCCCCTGTCAGCCTGCGATCATCAGGGTAACCAGCTGGTTACACTTCCAACTATTCCAGACCCGTGCAACCGGTCTGTTTTTTCCCTTTCAGTACATTATTCAGTTGGTTACAGGAGCTAGTCAACACTGTTATAAAATCAGCTTTGTGTTAAATTATTTTGCCCAACTCTAGGCTAACGTAAGTGTTCTGAGCCTGTTTCAGGTAGGTTAGGCTAAGCTGTGATGTTTGGAAGATTAGGTGTTCAGTGCATTTTCGACTTAGGCTGGGTTTAGCAGGATATAGCTGCACTGTAAGTTCAGAAAGATCAATATTTTCAGCCTCCCTCCTCCACCCAGAAAACATCTGTCTTCTCAAATTTCATATGTCCAAACCTCTTCCATCTATAGGTCCCCACCTTATTAGTAAATGGTACCTCTGTGTTTTTAGTGGCATAGGCGGAAAGTCTTGGAGTCGTTCTTGATACCTCTTTTTTTCCCCTCAGATCCACACCTGCCAGCAAAATGTCAGCTCTACCATGCGAATATACATAGAATCTGATCACTTCTGATAACTTTGTTCAGGCCACTGTTAGCTTTTGTCTCGATTACTACAGTAACCACTAAGTGATCTTCCTCACACCTTTCCCCTTCTCCCCACTCTCACTCTGCCCTGATACAGACTGGTTTACATATTTCACCCAGAGCAATCTTTCTAAACCATAAAGCAAATAATGTCTGTCCTCCGTTCATAACTCTCCGGTAGCTTCTTGCATCACTTAGAGCAAAAGTCAGTCAGAATCTTACAGTGGCCCACGGGGTCATTTCTCTTGGTCACTTCTCTGGCCTCATTTACTTCTCTTCCTCTCACTTTCGCTCTACTGTCCTCTTTGTGGTGCCTTGAACAAGGGAAGCCCATTCCTGCCTCTGGGCCTTTGTACTTATTATACCCTCTGTTTGGAACACTTTTCCCAGATACGTGCCTGGCTCATGCTCTCTTTCCCTCAGTATTTGCTCAAATGCCAGCTTATCTAAGAGGCCTCCCCTGATCTAATAAGAGGGCATCTCCTGCCCCAGCATTCCCTGTTCCCTTTATCCTCCATAAATTTAGCATCATCTTCGGGGATTTTGTCACACAACCCCCACCACACCCCCCAGATGTAAGGTCTCTGGTGGCGGGGACCTTGTTTTGTTCAGTATTGTAGCCCTGGACCTGGAACAGTGCTTCATACGTAGTAGACGCTCAGTGACTATTTGTTGATTGTATGTGTGAATGGAAACATTTGACCCACGAGGTAAGCAGGGTTCCCACTCAAAGTATGTGAATCGCAGCTGGCATTCTAGGAATCCAGAGTTCAGAGTTAGCCTAGGCAGTTGTATTTGGAAGTAAATCCTCAGTACTGCTGAGTAAGAATCCCTGAGATGCTGGGAAAACAGTGGTACAGAGGAAGATGGCGTTCCCCTCAGAAGTACTGGGTTTGTGTTCTGCTAATTAGCTGTGTGATTTTGGACAGTTCACTGCCAGTCTTAGCATTGATTTTCTCATACTTAAAATGGGAATATAAAATAATACTTCAGGTTCATATGAATAGCAGATCAAGCCATTTGAAATGGCTTTGTAAATGAGAAGACCAATTACACAAATACTATTAATTTCGTGTTATTACACTTTTGTTCCTCTGAAGCCTGAGTCATGAGACAGTTCTTAAACTCATGTATTAACCATCTTTAAGAAATATAAGACATCTTCTAAGAAAATCAGGATTTTAAAAACTAAAATAATTCACATAGCCCTTTCTTCAGATGGTATTTACCTTTCCAAGTAATAAATCTTGACATTTGCAACCATAGGGACATTGTGATCAAGTGTTTTATACATGCTGTGCTACTATAAATCTTAATTTTTTTTGTTACTCAATAAGAACTTTTTGTCTTTCACAGGATACAAATCACTCACTTTGTCTGAGCGATTTGAGCCTTCTGTCCACAGATTCTGAACTGCGAGAAAATTCTACAGTAAGTGTACCTGCGATATGGGTATGAGAAAAATAAGGGCAAGAATTGAGCACACCTCTTTGGTGGGAAAATTGAGGGAGGCCAGCCTTTAGAGTCTTCCAGATTTGGTTGCATCCAGTTAGTTTAGGGCTGTTTTGATTTTATTTCCCGATAGAGCCCTCATGGGAAAGGTTGTTCTCTCTGATGTCTAATGCCTTTTGACCCATGTCACTCACTCGATAACCTCTGGCCCCAGAAAATTTCTTTCTTTTATTCATTTAGCAAATACTTACTGAGTGCCTAACCCATCAGGTAGTGTGCTGGTGTGAGCTTCTAGGGGCTTGTAGGTCTCTCCTTGAGGAGTTTAAAATTAGTCCGCTATAAGGGGAGAGCCAGAATTCACCAGAATTCAGTTTGCAGGCTTTCTCAAGCCCTGCTGATGTGACTGGAGTCCATCTTTATCTTTCTTTGAGCTCACTCACTGCATCGAGGTCCTGAGGGAGCCTTCTCTCTGAGCCTCTTCTAAAGGACACCCCCACTGTCTCTTGATCTGGTGGCTTCAGTTGACTCTGTGGAATTCCTTGCCATTCCCGTGGCTCGGTGATATGCCTTGCAGGCCACTGTATGAAGGCCGAGCTTATGCTCCGCAAGGATCTGCGCTTCGCTGTGTCACCAAAAGGGTTGTCACAGGTGCATTGTTTGATGTTTTTCTATGGTAAATAAACATAGCTTAAGTTAGATTTTCTATGAGTATTTGCCCAAGTAAGAAGGAATCAACGTGACAGGAGGTATTTGAGCAGAAATGGAAAGACTCGGGAGTGCCGTGAGACATGTGCAGGTTCTCAGAGTGTGTCAGTGGGATCCTCTGTGCTTCTGATGACGCGGCTTCTTGGGCCTCACCCCAAGCCTGCTTCATCAGTATCCTCTGGGAGTGGCATCTGACACGGCATTTTTTTATCTAAGCACCCCAAGGCTTGGGTTCTTCTGGTAATGGCAGAGTTGCCCTTATCAGACCAGCCCCCCATGGAAAACAACTCCATATGCTGGGCAGCTGATCAGGAGCAGCTACTTGAAGGCACCAAAGGGCAGCCCCCAAACAGGCAGAGGTAGAGCGAAGGAGCCACATGGACAATGGCAAAGGCCCTAGATATGTTCTCAAGTTTTACGGCCTATCCACCTGAGGGCAAGCCCCAGGTGACACCAGACAAGATGGCTAAAACTGGGTAAACATGCAGGCTCACTGGCTTGATAACCAGAGGACAGAGCTCAGAGCTACCACAGCAGCACCTGGAAGGTGAAGGGGGAACTAGCCTGGAAAGTAAAGAGCCACAAAGTGGGAGCCCCAAGCTCGTTGTATAAACTGGTCACATCTCTAGTTGACCCCCGAACTGGGCATGTTTGAGACAGACCCTCAGCAGCCCAGCTAGGGCTGAAGACCTGGACGAAGAGACGGCTGCTCTCCCCCCCAGGGAAGACTGAGATCCACAGAGGGTCAAGCTGACAGAGTCTCTACAACATACCGTTTACGGTGTCCTCGGTAATTCCAAATTAGTACACATAAGAAAGAGGAAAACATTTTTTTTTTTAAGTTTATTTCTTTAAGCAATCTCTGCACCCAACATGGGGCTTAAACTCAAGACCCCAAGATCAAGAGCCGCAGGCTCCACTTACCGAGCGAGCCAGGTGCTCCAGTTAAACAGGGATTTCTCAATAGCTCCTTCATGCTCAAGGACTTAAAGGAACATGCTTGTAATAATGGAATAAACAGGAAATCTCAGTAGAGAAGTAGAAACTATAAAAAGTGCACCAAATGGAAATTCTGGAACTGAAAATATATCTGAAACAAAAAATGTACTGGATGGGCTTAACAGCAGATTGGAAATGACAGAAGAGAGTACCAGTTAAATTGAAGACAGAGCAATAGAAATGAACCAATCTGAAGAACAAAGACGCTAAATAAGCACTTCATGTGATTTTTATGCCTCTTCGCATTTCAGAGCTAATAGTCTAAGATGAAATTTCTGTACCGGAGACCTCGATGCCCTCTGAGTTGGGGAACCTAAGATTTCGGGGTATGATAGCACTTTAATCTCAGAGGTTGTATTAAATGATTTGTTTAGGAGTCTACTTCTTGACCAGGGCCATGATCTAGGACTAAAGAGCTAAAGACTAAAGACCCCAGGAGCCCTGGGGTCATCAGATGAGGAATCCTGGTATGGAGGGACATTAAGTACTTGTTAAAAAGAAAAAAGAAAAGCCTTTTCTACCACAGTTGACATTGGCAAGACAGAGACTCTGTCCCTTGGGGTCAAATTACGTAGTGTGCCCTCACCACCCATCATTTATTCCAGAATTGGAAATAGTCTCATTTCTAGTCTTTCATTCTAAGGCCACAATTCTTAAAGTAATAGAATTAATTTGCCTTTTAAAAAAAATTAATTTGCTTTGTTCTGCTTTAAAAAAATGATGAATTGTTAATATCAAATGACACATTCTGACGAAGTCCTTCCTTTCTTGGTTTCTGGGCAGCCATATGTGTATGCAAGTCCCCGATGTGAGCTTTGGTTTGCTCGGATCTTTCATTAAAGGAGGGTTGAAGCGCCTAGGGAATGGTGCTCTGGCCCTCTTGGATCTAGAGCTTCAGGCTCCATCCTGGTCCTAGACAGCTCCCAGGGTTCTTTGTGTCTCTGAGCCAGGCCCCAGAGGCTCAGCCTGTTCTGGTCTCCTCTACTTTGGGGAGCTGCTCGAACTCACTCTGTCCCCAGGGTTTGTATCCTGGAGCCTGGCAGTGGCTGAGTCACAGTCACTTCAGCACTTTTTTTTTTTTTTTAATTTAAAATAGTTTTTATTGAAGTGTAGTATACGTACAGAAAAGTACACCAATCACAAATATGCAGCTTAATGAATGATCACAATTCATCCCATCGATTAACTAGCACCCAAATCAAGAAATGGAACATTCTCAGCATCCCAGAAGCCTCCCACTGTCCATGCCCACTAACAGCTGTTACCTCTCCCTAAGGATAACTACTATCCCAACTTGGACCCTCTTGGTTCACGTGGGCGGTTTCATCTCGACGACCTCTAGGCTGCTGGACATTCCACTCACCACACTTGCCCAGGCCCAGAGTGATCCTTCCCCCTCCCAGAAGCAGAGTTGTTAGAAAATGACCTTTAAACGCAAGTTGGCACTGACGCAAAATATGGCCTGAAGCTGGGTTTTGTTTGGTCTGTACAGTGCTTTGTTTTCGGTTACTTGCTTTTAATCACAAATCAGTAGATTTCACATGAAAATCCACATTTCAGACCATTCATGAGCTCCGGAAGTCCCCAGTCTGCACTTCATAGGACAGCGTTCCTCCGAAGCCCTTGAGGTGCCGGGGGCACACGCTCCCCAGTTGGCCCCAACCTCCTGTCGCCGCCACCCTGGCTTCATGACTTCTGTTACCTGCCTGCTCTCCTGGAGGCACTTGCCTCTGTCCCCCCTGCCCTACCGGCTGTGGGGCGGAGGCAGACTGGAGGGAGAATGGCTGTCCCCTCCCGCTCACCACAGAGAAGCCTGGAGGTGGCCATTTTATTTGGTGCCTATCAGGAGTCAGACCCTTAGGGCATTATATGTTTTTTGGGCTTCCCCCCATTTTATCTTTTTAAAAAATGCCTCTGATGTTTTCTTAATTCTTAATTACAAAGAAACTTGCAGTGACAAACAATAGTGAGTGTAAGGTGATGACTACTGTCTCTCATGAAAGGTTTCTCTTATTGCCTGATTCGTCATCATGCATACCTGTTAGACTTTCATAGGTATTGTGTAATGACCTTGAAGGATATTCACAGTACATTATTATTACATGAGAAGAGCAGGTTGCAGGTAATGAATATTATACAATCCCATTTTTAGGAAGGATTTGGTCTTCTTTTAGGGCAGGGGTTAAGAAGCTCCTTTTTTTGGAAAGGGCTGGATAGTAAATATTTTTGGCTCTTCGGACCACAGAGTCTCTGACAAAACTCAGCTGTGCCGTCAGAGCGTGAAAGGAGCATGGAAATAAATGAGCAAGCATGCATCATTCCAGTAAAACTTTATTTCCCAAAATGGACACGTAGCCTACAAGTCATAGTTTGTGGGCTCCTGTTGTAGAGTATCTGAGGACCCAAATTGCCAGGGTCTGAGGTTTAGGGAGCTAGATGTCACTTTGGAAAGGGAGAAGTTAGAAAAAAGAAACATCAAAAAGATCATTCTAGTTCTGCTGCTGTGTGTTCTGGCCCAGTGAAGAATTGCCTCAGGGTGACAAGCCTCACGTCTCTGTCTGTCTCTCTCTGTCAATCACAGGGCCAGGACCTCAGCACAATTTCACCAGCAATCATCTTCGAATCTATGTTCCAGAATTCCGATGACACGGCAATTCAGGAAGATCCTCAACAGACAGGTTTGTGCCATAGACTCTCTTCCTGCTCACGTCTCGGCACCGGGCAAGGGAGTCCCCCTCGGTGACACACCGCGGCAGGTGCCATGAAGTAGATTTCAGTTCCCTTGAACAACACATGCATTTGGTGAGGGGTCCGGGAATTATGAGCCTTTTGTTTGGTTCCATCTTTTTCTCTCCTTCCCTCAGCAAGAGTCTCCTTGAGGGCCTACTTTCCCTAGCCCTTCAAAAGAAGAGGGTCGTCTTCTTCAAAAGCTCTTGTTGGCTTTCAGAAGCAGGAGGAGCTCTGAGCTCGCTCTTCTGAAGCGACACTGTGCTCGCGAGTGGGCAGGATCCACGAACAGCATCAGATGCCTAGATCCTTCTGTGTTTGAATGAAAATCTGTCCCTGAAGCTTCACAGCAGTCAGAAAGGGTGTTCACTGGTTATGCCAAAAAGGGATGTCTAGTCTCTTTTCCAGAAAAGCCTTAGAATATATATATATATATATATATATTTATTTATTTATTTATTTTATTAATTTTTTTTTTACGGTGAAGCCCATACTAGTTTTTCACATGTAGAAAGCGAGGTTGGTTGTGAAGCCTGGTGCTTCGGCCGGAGGGGTCATTAAAGGGAACACAGGAGGCCAGCCTTCTAGGAACGAAGCTCTTGGCTCTAACGGACTTCAGCTATCTTTGGTATCACCATGATGACTGTGTTTTTGTGGCTCCTGTAAGGCTTGGGATATGTATATATATTTCTATTTCTTTTTCTTGCCAGCTGCCTTGATTGAAAGTTTTAATGGTGATGCAGAGTCAGTCAGTGATGTTCCGCCATCCACAGGAAATTCAGCATCTTTATCTCTCCCGCTTGTACTGCAGCCTGGCATGTCCGAGCCACCCCAGCCTCTGCTACCAGCCTCAGCACCGTCTGCTCCTCCGCCTGCTCCTCCCCTAGGAACTGGTTCCCGGCAAGCTGCATTTGGCAACCCCTCTGCTCTCTTCCAACCTTCAGAAGTGCCTGTCCCCCACAGCACACAGTTTGCTGCTAATCGTCAAGAGTTTCTCCCGCACCCTCAGGCCCCGCAGCCCGTCGTACCGGGACTCTCTGTCGTTGCCGGGGCTGCGGCGGCAGCGGCGGCGGCACCACCGGCCGTGGCGGCACCGCCCCAGTCCCAAAGTACTACTGAGCCCCTGCCAGCCATGGTCCAGACTCTGCCCCTGGGCGCCAACTCTGTCCTGACTCACAACCCCACGATCACCATCACCACCCCGACACCCAGCACAGCCATCCTGCAGTCCAGCCTGGTCATGGGAGAACAGAACCTACAGTGGATCTTAAATGGTGCCACCAGTTCACCGCAAAATCAGGAACAAATTGTAAGTACTCTCTCTGAACGGATCCAGTGGGGTGAAGCGTCTGTACGTATAGAGGACATGTTCCCAGGTTTTGCTTCAGAAAGGAACACGGTTATCGTATCAGCCCTGAAACCTGTGATTTGACCTCTTGGCCTTGTTCCCATGAGCAAGTGGTAGAAATCCGGAGAATGCCATGATGCAGACCCGCAGTAGGGAAGCAGAGGACAAGCCCTCCTGTCCTGCCAGGCAGCAGCAGGCACATGAATGTAGATCCCATCTGCAGTGTCGCAGCACCCTCTAGGAGAGCAGAGTAGTCAGCAGGCTGCAGAGGCCCAGGAACGACTTAGGAAACCAGGTTCTTCTCCAAGGCAGAGTCAGACTGATGTGCAGGGATGGTCAGACCCCATCAGGTGCAAAGCACAGCTGTGGCCAGCTCAGAGAGAGAATCTGTGCTCCCAGGGCCGCCTCGAGAGCCGGTTTCTATAGAAGTGTTTCATTTCGATGATGAAGGAAATGACTTGGTCATTCAATTAAATATATTTTTGAGGGCCTGGGGTTTTTTTTTGTTTTTTTTCTTTTAAAGATTGTATTTATTTATTTGAAGGAGTGAGCGAGAGGGAGAGCGAGCGAGCACAGGAGCAGGGACAGAGGGAGAGGGAGGGGGAGAAGCAGGCTCCCCTACTGAGTGGGGGCTCCATCCCAGGACCCTGGGATCGTGACTGGAGCCGAAGGCAGACGCTTAACCGACTGAGCCCCCCGGGTGCCCCGAGGGCCTGGTATATACCAGGTACCATGCATGATACTTTGGGGGATACAGAAGAGTGGAAACCATGATCTCTTTTTCATGAAAACTTAACATTTTAAAGAGGCTAAAATGCCTCAAAGTTAACATTACCAGTAGGGGGCGCCTGGGTGGCTCAGTGGGTTAAGCCGCTGCCTTCTGCTCAGGTCATGATCTCAGGGTCGTGGGATTGAGTCCTGCATCGGGCTCTCTGCTCAGCAGGGAGCCTGCTTCCTCCTCTCTCTCTCTGCCTGCCTCTCTGTCTACTTGTGATCTCTCTGTCAAATAAATAAAATCTTTTAAAAAAAAAATTACCAGTAGGGAAAGGGCCAAATAATAATAAAAATGGTAATAAAAAAATAACAGCAGTGATTTATCAAACCCTTACTATGTATAAGGGCTCACTGTGCTGATTAAGCACTTTTTGAAATTGAAGGTCTGACATGTGCCAGTTGTTACCTTATGTACATTATTCTTAGATTACTTTTTTTTTTAGATTTTATTGAACAGGTAGTACAGAGAATTTCTTTGCACTCTCTGGCCACCGGCCCTCGGCCACCACCACCCAATTTGCTATGTTAGTGACATCTTGCATTAGTCTGGCACATTTGTTACAACTGGTGAATCAGTATCGATATGTTACTACTAACCAAAGTCCATCATTTACATCAGGGCCTACTCTGTGTGTGCACCGTTCTGTGAGTTTTGACAAACGCATGATGTCACACATCTCCTATTTCTGTATTCAGAGTAGATTCACCACCCTAAAATTCCCTATTCTTCACTTATTTATCCCGTCTGCCTCTCCCTTAGCAACCACTGATATTTTCAGTCTCTAGATGTCTGTATGTCTGAATGTCACCCACTGTGCTAACTAAGCACTTTTCAGTGCATTGCTCATTTAATCACAGTAATCCTAGGAGGTCGGTATGATTTTACCAATGGAGAGCTGAGGCCCAGAGAAGTTAAGTGACTAGCTCAAGGTCCCACACCTCATAAGTGGGAAGGCTGTGACTTGAACATAGACAGCTTGGTCTCAGAGCCCGTGCTCCTGACTACTACATTGTGCTGCCAGATGAGGAGTGCAGAGGATTGGGCCTTGTTAGGTAACCATCCAGGGCAGGTGAGCCTTGAGTTAAGAGGAGGAAATAGATGGAGAAAATGACGTACTAAGTCGGAGAACGCCAGGGTGGATGTATGACGCCGTCAAACTGGAAGGGTAGTGTGGGGCTAAACAGCGAGACCAGAATGTTCGAATTCCATAGATCAGGTGCCAGGCACCTCTGGAGGCCACCTGATTCCATGTTTAGAGTGCCAGAGTCACTGGAAAGGCCTTTTTGGTGTCGTAATCCAATCTGCTCCATGTCATTTTCACTTGTTTTTTTTTTTCCTGCATCTTCCCTGGGGAGCTGCATGGGGCCGATGTCATTCCTTTTCCATACAGTTCATTTTTGTGTATTTAAATATTGGTCTCGTTTTTCCACCATTATTTTAATGTCAGCTCCTATAACTTAGCCAGAAGCTCTCACATTCCTCCTAGACTCAGCCTAGCCTAGAGGGACCCTTTCCCCCCCACAAAAGGGATAAAGTACAAAGCCTTTTTAAGGTAACTACTGGAAGAAAGCAGAAATCCTATAGCCAGTGTAACAGAAGTGTTACCACAGTGGAAGGGGTGGCCTCTGGGCCTGACTCTGTGGTCCGCCTCATAGAATGTAAATCGCTCATGTTTGCTGCGGGCTCACCAAGTCCTGCAGGCTTCACACGCCTCCTCTCATTTCACCTTCACAGGGGCCCTCTGGGAGGTCCTTTGGTTCTTATTCCCATTTTACAGATGAGGAAACTGAGACTCTAAGAAAAATCACTTGCCTGCCCTCAACAAATAAGAGGTAGTGGGGCTTGAACTTGAGGCCAGAGCCCACCCTGGAGCTGCTACCCTGTGTAGCTTACAGCACATCTCATGGGGCTCTTCTGCCAGTGAGAGGACGTCTTAGCCGGTCCTCAGCATGCAGCTTGATCCTTGACGAGACAAAAGAACTTTCCAGCCTCACAGAAGTATTGGGGTGTGGCGGCAGTGGAGGCCTTGTAGGGAAGCTAGCCCTGGGGTTCCCTGTGAGAAGACCCCAGCTTAAGCAAAGCAACCTTGGCGGAGCCTTTGGGCAGACAGAACCTACTAGATTGGGCAGCTGGGAGACAGCCAAGTAGTAGGGGACAAAGCCGGCTGCACCATCAGCACTAAGTGTCAAACAGTGCAGTGACCTCATATCAGAGCACAAACAAAACATCACTCAGTGCAAAAATCCTTGAACACTGAGGGTTTTCTGTCCTCTTGGATGACCAGTACAATCAGGCAGGCTTCAGGTCCTTGGAGATCTGCCATACATGAGTGGCCATAAATGTGATTTTTTTTTTCCTTCCTCCCCAGCAGCAAGCATCTAAAGTCGAGAAGGTGTTTTTTACTACGGCAGTACCAGTAGCCAGTAGCACAGGTATGTAACTGTGTGGGGGCTTTAAAAGCACATCAGCTCTCGGGGCCCCTTGAGGCAGAGTTCATTGTTGCTTTGCCCCAGTTTTTAAAACCTCACATTTGTCAGATTGTATTATTCATAAGTTAGCACACTTACGGCATAAATAACCACATTTAACGTTCCTTAAGGAGTAGTGGTTCTTTGCCTCTCAGATACAGCTTTTAAGTGTAACCAGAAGAAAGTTTGACTCACAATTAATGCCGAAGAGGGCAGCTGTTAATTCACTGGATTCTTTTCTAATTACAGTAATGAAGAAATAGCATCGGGGTCAGAGACTCATACAGAGCGAAAAGTTCCTTTTTTTTTTTTTCAAACTATCTTATAGATTAAGAAACGGAGCCCTGAAAGATGAAATGACTCCTCTGGAGTCCTAAGAGTTTGTGGCCAGAGTCAGAGCCCTGGTTCTCAGGCTCCTGACTTCTACTCTGTTCTCCTGCCTCCCTGGCCTCTAGTTTTTTTGAGACACACACAGCCTGATTTCGGAGTGTGCGTGTACAGAGCACACAGACACGCACAAAAGAGCAGGCGCATGCGTGAGCACAAGGCTGCAGTGTACAGGGAGACCCCCCCTCCCCCCACTGTGTGTGCAAGACTGGAATGCGAGAGTGAGCAAGAGGCTGTCCAGGAGCTCGGTCCTAGACAAGGGGGACTCAGGCCACACATCCCACACAGTGTGGAAAGAGGTGCGAAGGGAGGCGGGAGCTCCTGGCACACAGACAGGAAGCTGGTGGGCCGGCTGCCCTGGGCCAGCCCTGGGTGGGAGCCTGCGGGCATCCCAGCCTGGCAGCCTCAGGAGAGGGGATGAGCTGGGTCTTCAGGGAGAAGAAGAGTAAGTTCTCCAGAAAAACAGCCCTGTGTGGGTAGTTTAGGCAGAAGGAAGAGCCCAGAGTCCCAGAGGTATGAAGAACATGTCAGGAAAAGGGAGGCATCTGCTGTGGCTGGCATGGAGGGTAGCAAGGAGAATGGCCGGAAACAAAGCTGGAGGTACAGGGTCATCTAGATGGTGTGTGTGCCTTTCTGGGGAAAAGGGACTTTGCTTTGGAGGGGATGGGGAGTGTCAGACAGAACGAAGCCTGGAGTGTGGCATCCTCCCTCCCCACAGTTCTTGCCTCCGTGGCCCTCGGCGCTCACCTAGTCTGTACCCCCAGCCCTGTCCCTCATGCCCCGGCCTGCGGCTACTTGAGGAGCAGTGTCTCTTGCCTCTCTCGCAGGGAGCTCTGTACAGCAGATTGGCCTCAGTGTTCCTGTGATCATCATCAAACAAGAGGAGGCATGTCAGTGTCAGTGCGCGTGCCGGGACTCTGCCAAGGAGCGGGCGGCGGGCAGGAGGAAGGGCTGTTCTTCCCCACCCCCTGCAGAGCCGAGCCCCCAGCCTCCTGACGGGCCCAGCCTGAAGCTACCACCACAGACTTTTTCCTCGCCCCCTGACCCCCTGTCGACACCCTCCGCTGTACCCTCTTCCTGTGAGCAAAGCAGACAAGCCGAGACTCCTTCAGACCCTCAGACAGAAACGTTAAGTGCCATGGATGTGTCAGAGTTTTTGTCCCTCCAGAGCCTGGACACCCCGTCCAATCTGATTCCCATTGAAGCACTACTGCAGGGGGAGGAGGAGATGGGCCTGACCAGCTTCTCCAAGTGAAAGGGCCACGTGCGCTCCCCTCCAGGAAAGGAGGAGCGAGCGGGAGGCAGAAGGGCCGGTGCCTGCCTCATTGGGGGTGGGTCAGCAGTTCAAAGGATGAAGAAATCTACTGTTTGAAATCCTCACCTTTCAGACATATTTTCTTTAGTCATATCCCAGGAGCATCCATTTTAAGGAACTGATCTTTGGAAAAAAAAAAAAAAAAACCAACAAAAAAAAAACAAAACAAAAAAAGCTAAGTTATAAATGAACTGTTTGGCTGCACTGTATGTCACTTTTGCTTATTGTCATGTGAACTTGGAAACTTAAGGTTACTCGTATGCATAAACATTCGAAATGAAAGGGTGTGGCTTCCATCAGTCTGATGCTGCCCATCACTTGCACTGGGGTCTCTGTGGTTTGGGCAGAGGAGTTCAGCGGGTCGGTTGTTGCTCCTCCCTCCCTGTGCGTCTTTTGAGTCTGAGGCCGCAGCTGGCCTGGGAGGCCAGACCCTGGCTTCATCAGAGGGGGCATGGCCAAGGCAGGTCAGACAGCCGTGAGCCAGACAGGGACTGGGTGAGGTGGTTTTGTTGTTTGCTGTTGGTATCGGTGAAGCTCAGGGTGGCTGTGGCAGGTGTCACCCAGCATCTGGCTGGAGCCTGGTGGGTAGCGAAAAGCCTGGCCCGAGGCTGTGTGGGGGATCGGGTTCTTTGCGGGCTGTTGACTGCTGTCTGTCAGTGCGTGTGCAGAGCAGGCTCTAGCCACGTCATCCCAGTCTTTGCCTTCCTGGTTCTTTACCTCTCTTGGTTGGCGGCCAGGGCTTGCAAATCGCAGTGAATTTTTCTTGGGGCTGTTTCGTCCTAGAGTGGACTTGTGGCTTATGGCCAGTGGCTGGGTGGTGGTCTGCCTGCCTTTAATGGTATTTTCTTCCTCAGAGCAGAAGAGCTGCATTTTGCTTATCAGGAAAAGGTGCAGCTTTAAGGGAGTTTTTTGTTGCTGTTGTTTTGTTTTCTTTTTTAGGCGGCATGTAATTGGCAGGCCAGGTGTCCTGGTTCCAGGTTCTAGCCAGGCTTTTGGTTGCCCCTCCCATCTCCACCTCTCACCCACCCCTCTGGATTTTGCATACAGTCTAGTACAGTGCAAAGAAGGATGTGACTTGCTTGACTTAGTCATGTGATTTCTAAACACACAAACAAACAAAAAAAACCACAAAACGATGATCTTCTACTCAGGGTAAAACAAAACAAAAATCCCCTTCCACCAAAAAGCCTGAAATGTTGCAATAAGTTATCTCATTTGGAATGTTTCATTAAGTTGTGTTATAGGAAAAAAAATTTTTTTGATTTGTGTATAGAATTATATCCATCTGTCTGCCTTTGGCTCTAAGTCATTGCCTCTTTAAAATAAAACCTAAAATCCAGTTCACACTAAAATGGAAGGTTTCTCTCAATTGGCTATATTAATTAGTCATGAGTGCTCACCAAGCTCACTGAGCTCAGAAATGAGGCCTGACCCAGGGTCTAGCCTAGGCCTCTGCCTCCAAGAGCCCGTTCCCTGCCTTGAGCAAGGAAAAGGGGTCCACGAACACAGCTGCTGTCCTGAGTCAACAGTGTCAGGCAGAACGCAGCCATAATTTTGTCTTCTTTTTCCATTCCCTAATGTACAGAGATCTGCATGTGCCACTCTTGTGTTCTCTGAGCTATTACTCAGGGCCAGCCAAGACAGTGTCCAGAGCTGATCATTTACCTGGGGGCCCAGAGGCCCTGCCTTTGACAGAATTTCAGGGACAGAGTTGGACAGGAAGGCAGAGGTAGTAAATGTTACTGCCATGAGAAAAGGACTTTCCCTCAGGCAGCTGGTGGTTTCTCATTCGAGGAGTCTAGTCCAGAGAATCCATTTCTTCTTGGCCTTCTGCACTCCCCTCCCCCAAAGGCTGTTGGGTTCTGATGACCACTGACTTCAGCAGAAGTTGATAAGGGGGAAGGAATCTTCTATTACCACAGTGGCTTAGTCTTCCTGGAAAACTGGTTGCTGAGTGTGGGTTATCCATGGCTGTCTCTGGGTCTTGTACCCCTAGGAAGCTTTGAGGCTGTTTTCGCTACAACTTCGGACAGAGCAACACGACAGGGTCCCAAAGATAGCTCCAAATAGAGGGCACAAATGACCTCCCCACATACCCAGTCTAGAGGTACCTGGGATTCGGTTCCCTGGGAGCTGAGGTGGGAAACGGGAGCCCAGGGAAGGTCATTGGAAGTGTCTGTGGTTTCATGATTGCTTCTTTCAAGCTAGCCAGAGCTGTGCTCCTCTTGGGCCTAGCGAGGTTACTGGCTTTTTTGCTCTTCAAAGATTGGGGGTGATGAAGAAGCATCTTCAAACAGTATTTAGGCTGACAGATGTATCTAGTTGAAGTATCTGCCTTTTGAGGGTGACTCAAAATTACAAGGGGACTATCAGCCAATTAGCTTTTGAAAAATCAGGAATGTGCTTAAAATGCTAGTGAGCGGTTGTGAAGAGCAGGTTTTTTCCACGGGACAGGCAGTCTTTCCTTCCTCTTCCAGAGCTTTCTCCCTCCCATTGCCTCCTGCAAAGCCTCGCCTCTGGTGCCAGGAACCTTCTGTGGGGGAGCAGGCTACTGGCTATAGTGGAGCTAGAGCGAGCCTTCATAGAGAATGTGCTGTCCCAAACCCAGGAATGACCCTGTGGTAAGGTTAGGGAAGAGCTGCAGACTTCGGGCAGGTAAAATCAAGCCTTTTTTCTAACCATGGTAACCTTAGCCATTTCCACCTGGTAGGTGTATGCTTCCAGCCCCCGCTGGCATCCCCAGCTCCGCCACCCTTTTACAGGGTGTCGTCAGCACCAGGGACTGGAGTTCATGGACTTAGGAAGGGGTAGGAGACCGGCTGGCACCCCCAAGCTGCCTTAGTGATCTGGGCCCTTCCCCAGCAGGTGGCTGGGACATCGAGGGAGAATGGCCCTGCCTAACCTGGGGGGGCGGGGAGTGGGGGGAGAGGAATCTGGTCAGCCTCAAGGGGGCATCGCTTGTTTGGTGACAGGAGTTGGTGGCATTTATTAAAGTCCACTCCTTTCCCCTTAGAAGGAGATCATGGTACAAAGGCCAGAAGGGGCCTAAAGGCATGACGACCTCTCTGTGTAGAAGCCAGGGACTTCTCTCCACCAGCTCTGGGAAAGTCAGTAGATTGGAGTTTCACCTTCAGGGTCAAGGCAGTGGGCTGATGGGGATCGTGGAGGGTGTGGGTGGGTTTTCCTGAGACTTTGTATAATGCTGAATGTGTCCAGAGGGATGAGTTTGCAGAACCTCATATTGGTATATTAAAGAAATAATAAAATAAAAAAGCACTTTAGGTTATTTTATCTTTAACCCAATTGCTGCAATTTCTTTTGTGTATATATATACATATATATACTTTCCACAAAGTTTTATTTTTTGCTCAGAATAAAAATTTAAATTGAGGTGTGAAAAGAAAAGCACTTACCTTGGTGCAATATGTGTAGCTTGACGGTCGTTGTCCCATGTGGCCCTGGCCTGGCTGCATTTTTCCGCTCTGATCAGCCCTGTGCTGTGAGGCTGTCCGTAGGGAAACACTATTATGCATTCTCAGCAACTGCTTCAATCTATGCAAGCCTTCCCTGTGTGCCCGAGGGCGCCCCCTCAGGCTCTCTGAAGAACTGCTGCGGGTCCTGTTTTCTTCTGCTGACTGTTGAGGCCCTTTCTCATCACTTCTTGGTCCCTTGCCATCTTGCCCCACCTTCACCATTACAAAATGATGCCTGAAAGGAAGGAACAGGTTGTTCCTAGGTAGAAACCTGGCACCTTCTAGACTTTTCTATTTGTTCACTGTCTTTAATCTTAAAGACTTCTCCAGAGTCACTGAAACCATTGATTTGTGGAACTGCAACAGTATTGCTAGAGTTACATTTTCCTCCACCACCAATCAGAAACATGTCTGGGAGGTTGTGGTGGTAGTGGGGGAGCGGGCAACATGAGCCATTTCCCTACTGCTCCCCTCACCACCCGCGTTGGTTCTTTAAGAAAAAACGTCTCCAGCCTTCATTAAATCCAGTAAACAAAGCTGTTAATAATCTGCTTTTTTGACTTTCTTCCTTCCCCCATAGTTCCCTTTTGTCTGGGGGGGGAGTACCCCCCCCCATTTTATCTTCAATTCTCAGACTACAGTAGAATAGAGAAGTTTTGACATAACACTTCAGCCAAAGCAGAAGGATTTCCACAGATCAATATGCAAATGGGCCTGCTGTGACATAGATGGGAAGTTGTCCATTCCCTAATATTGGGGTGGGGGCAGGGGGAGGCAACAAAACAGAATTTTGCGTATTTCTGGTTGGTAGTCAGTTTAGTCTGTTTCCTCTTGCATGGTTTTGGGGGAC
Source organism: Meles meles (assembly GCF_922984935.1). Classification (NCBI taxonomy): domain Eukaryota; kingdom Metazoa; phylum Chordata; class Mammalia; order Carnivora; family Mustelidae; genus Meles; species Meles meles. Next base: position 187,867,981 of record NC_060066.1, read on the forward strand.
AGGGAGAGTCCTGTGTTTCCTCTCATGCCCCTTGGGGACGCTGACGATCACTGTTGGGGCATTTCTCACACTTATTCCTGTTCCAGAGGGCTTCTCAGTCTGCACTGAAAAATGCAAAATTAAACTGGATCTTACGTCAATGTGTATATAGTACAAGCTTTTTTTACTGGAAACAAAGTTTAAAACCACACACTGCCCTTTTGGTGGTGTGCCTGCTGGGCCAAAAATTGGGTGATAATGTAGTGTCACTTTCTCAGCTCAATGCAGTTTCTACTCTTTTTCTTATGGGAAAATTTTTCATAAAACCTTTTTTCACCAAAACCCAGGGGTGTTTTTTGCAATATCCTTGTTATCCTCGTAGTGGTGCCAAGTCAGAGGCCTCTCTTGCCCTTCTCCCATGTCCTTAGGCCTCCCTGAGGCGCCTTTGGTTCAACAGTCTACATCCTTTGTTGTGTTTTGGAGAATGTGGGGGTGGAGGGTCAGAGTTCAAGGTGGCTGTTACCTTTCCCTATCAACTCTTCCAAGTCCCTTTTTTGGGGGAAGGTGGCTGGAAACAAGTTTTTGCTGAATCCCTGGCTCACATCTGGCCAGGAAAGTCAAGACCCACAGAGAGCCTTCTTTTTTGACACACAGTAATAAGTCATTGGCCGGAGGTCTTGGTGACAGTTTTTTAAATCTCAAATAGTTTTATTTGGTTTATGTGAAAGCCTATCAAAGTTATTGAAGTGTGAAACATGGGAACAACGGACTTCCACCGAGCGATATGAAAACGTTACAGGTTCAGTACTTCCAAAGGAAGAAACCTCCAAACCCAAAAAAGTAAATATGAATTTGTATTTTTGAAGAATGTGAAATAATGGTGTTTGCTTAATTGCTCATTTTGTATAAACTTAATATTGTACTTTAAAATATCTGCTAAGAAGTGAAAATTTAACTTTTTGGAATTGAAAAAGCAATATTAATACTAATGAAATCCTAATTAAATGCTTATTTAAATCTGGTAGTATCTGTGGCATTTCTTCCCAAACCTACCCATGGTTGATGATTTTCCTCTACTTACCACCCCCTCCCCTCCTCAGCTGAGTCTTGGGGGACAGAAAGGAAAGGTCGGTCACCAGGAGAGTCTGCAGGTTTCCTTTTAATCAAGGCTCTGCTAAAAGTGTTTTGCGGGGCTAGGAGCCCCCAAAGCATGAAATGGACATGTAACACCACCTGGATCCCCCAAAGCAGGCCAGACCACTCTGGAGGGCACTGCTGGTCTGCCCAAATCCGGGTAATCAGACAGGGTATTCGTTGGCTACATTTCAAAGCTCAGCACTGCCTTCAGCCAGGATGAAGTGGGAGTGAACCCAGCTGCTAGCAGAGCTGCCACCCCAGGCTGAGAGCCAAGTACCAGCCACTGCCAGTGAAGACTGGCCCCTTTACTGAAGGGAGTTGTTCAGAGTTCAGCCACCAGCCCCGGGAGGGAGAGAAGTCGGGGCGCCCATCAGGGATGCTCAGGGCTCCGCAGCTCCATCGCCAGCATCCTTTGGAAAGCCACCTCTGGCGGAGACAGCTGGCTGGGGAGGTGCTCCGGGTTTGGCTGAGACGTTCTGGTTGGAACAGAAAGGAAAAGTGAGGCTGGGAGGAAAGGCCTTGGATTAGGCCCCGCAAAGGACTTGGCCACTTGGCATTTGGATAGCACAACTTTTTCAAAGCCTCTCGCCCAGATGAAAGGAGGTTCAGGGGTAAGGCGGTGGGGACACTCTTCCACCCTCCAGGGGAGGCTAGGGCTTAGCAAGTCCAGCCACGGGGCAGTTCCCACCTCCCAGGCCCAGCCCGGGGTGGGCACTGACCCCGCCACCAGCCGGCTCCGGGCGCCGGCGGCCCAGCTGCCGCAGCATCTCTTCGCAGGCGGCGATGGTGTCCAGGAGCTGCCGCTGCCGCTGCTCCACCGCGTCCAGCAGCTGCTGGGCGCGCTCATCCCGGGGCGGCTGCGGGGGTGGCCTCCCGCCGAGCCCCAGCCCCGCCTTCCCACGGTCCACGCCGGCAGCCTCCCTGCCCGGGAGAGAGCGAGAGACACACGGTCAGGGCCGGCGCTCGCGCGGGGTCTGAGCCCCTTCCCCCCGCCCCGACGGGCCCCCTCTCACCCCCGTGACCAGTCTGAGCCCGGGCCCCATTCCATCTCCGCCTGCGCGGCCCGACCACCGCCCCCCTTTCAGCCGCCCCCCTCCCCAGCGCTGCGCTAGGGCTCCGCAAAGCTGCGCCCCGCCCCGTCCCCACCGGTCTCCTTCAATCCTCCTGGGGGTCGCGGTCCCTTTAAGCTGCCCGGCGCGGAGGTGGGGCCGAGCCTCCCCGGCCGGAAGCTGACTGGGCGCGTCACTTCCTCCCGGAAGCGGGCCCTGGCGGATGTCTCCGGCGCGTCGGTGCAGGGGGCTGAGGGCCGCGGTGGCTGCCAGCGTGGGGTTGAGCGAGGGGCCGGGCGGCTCCGCCCGGAGGGGCCGCCTCCTCCGCCCGCCGAGCCCCGCTCCGGCGGCGCCGGGGGCCCGGCTGTTCCGGCTCCCAGGGAGCGGGGCCGTGCGGGCCGCAAGCCCGGAGCGCGCCGGCTGGACCGAAGCGCTGCGGGCCGCCGTGGCCGAGCTGCGCGCCGGCGCCGTGGTGGCCGTCCCCACCGACACGCTGTACGGCCTGGCCTGCTCGGCGAGCTGCTCGGAGGCACTGGGCGCTGTGTACCGCCTCAAGGGCCGCAGCGAGGCCAAGCCGCTGGCCGTCTGCCTGGGCCGCGTGGCCGACGTCTACAGGTGAGGCCGCCCCGACCCGGCCCCGCTGGGGGCGGCACCGCGGGAGGGGCTTCCGGTGACAGGCTTGGGAGACTGAGGCGCAGAGAGCGGGAGGGGCTTGTCCAGGCTCACCCAGGAATCCGGAACTGGAAATGTGTATCGAGCACTTAACGTCTTCTAGTCCCTGAGAGAGGTGCTGGGGCGCAGCGATGAACGAGGCAGGCAGGGTCCCTATCCTCCCGGCGATTTTGTGATGATGAGGGATGGGGGTCGGGACTTCCACGGTTTAAAAACGGCAACAAAGGAAACAAACGCTATGGGGATGCTTGGAAGAAAATGAAACACGGAGCGTGATAACGGTGTAGCTGTTGTAGTCTCGGAGACCAGAGGCATGTGGGCTCCAAGCCGTGGGTGTTCCTCTGGAGCACTGCCTTCTCAAACTCTTAGGGAGGTGAAGAGGAAGACAGATCCCATTGTAGTCCCCAGGTTCCCCTTTTCTAGATCTGCCTACCGTCTGGGATAGGACCAGTAGAGACCCTTCATTCTTGGGTAGATTTGTGCCATCTCTGTTTTTCAGGTACTGCCATGTGAGAGTACCCGAGGGACTCCTGAAAGACTTACTACCAGGACCAGTGACCCTGGTGTTGGAACGCTCAGAGGAGCTCAATAAGGACCTGAACCCCTTTACTTCTGTGAGTCAGAGTTTCTCCTGTGTCCCCAGACTTCTGCCATCTGGCTTTCACTAGGATCCAGGCGAGAGCCATTCCCTATCCCTTCCAACCTTTCTGACTATCTTCTTTCCCCTTGCCTCATAGCTTGTAGGCATCCGGATTCCTGATCATGCCTTCATACAGGATTTGGTCCAGGTGTTTGGGGGACCACTCGCTCTCACCAGTGCCAACCTGAGCTCCCAGGCCAGTTCTCTGAATGTCGAGGTAAGTTACCCAGCCCTCCCCGCAGAAACATCACCAGGCCAGACACAGTTTCCTCTGAGTCAGTAGGGTTGATGGTTCACCGGAACGCCTTGCAGGAGTTTCATCCATTGAGTCTGATGGTAGGAGGTCTGTCCTGTTGGCAGGGGTGGGGTAGCGAGGTGGGGGGATCCAAATTAAAGAATCTTGGAAAGGTTTAATTGAAAAGCTTGAGAGGTGAGGGGAAGAATTAGTGTTTTCTTCTTGTTGTCTTTTTAATAATAAGGAACATCATGGTGAATCTAATTCTTTCCTTCTTTTTGTGGTGGTAGCTGTTGGAAAGTATAGTCAGGTACTAAGTCTTTACAACAGTGCTGTAAAGACAGTTAAGGCTCCAAAAAGTTAAATCACTTGGCCCAGGGACTCCTGACTCTGTTCTCTTCTCTGGCCACTAGCCAGGTCAAAGAATCCATCCTAATTCTGTCTTGACTGCATAGCTTGGAATGAATGACAACACAAAGAAATGACAGTTACAGGGGTGCCTGGGTGGCTCAACTGGTTAAACGTCTGCCTTTGGCTCAGGTTCTGATCCCAGGGTCCTGGGATCTAGCCCCACATCAGGCCTCCTTCTCCCTCTCCCTCTGCTTGCCACTGTCCCTGCTGTGTGCACGTGAGCTCTCTCTCTCACTCAAATAAATAAATAAAATCTTAAAAAAAAAAAAAAAGATGTCACTTACCACTTTTCTTCTTCCTGAACTTAAATATAAAACACAGCACAGTGATGGGGTTTTCCATGTCCAGACCTAGAGAGTGGTTTCAGGAGCCTTAGAAACTGAGAGTCCAGCATCCTGTCTTATTCTGGGACTGCAGGCTTTACCTGGTGGCTATGCCTGAGGCAGTGGGATGGGGGTGGGGGTATTCTTGTCAGCAAACAGTTGACCTGTCCAGTGCAGTAACTGGTGGTTATGCTCCTCCATCCCAAATACCCGGGCTTAGCCACCGCTGCAGGGTTTTCGTGAGTGGTGGTGGTGGGGAGAGTGGGTGATGCTCTAACCCGGTTAACAGTTCACACCATGGATTTTGGAGGGGCTATCCTTCCCACCACCCAAGGATTGAGAGCTGGTGTCACGCATGTGCAGAATGCACCCTGCCTTCCTCTCCCTGTCCTTACCCAGAGTTCTCCTGAGAGCCAGGAGATGCACTGGATGACGTAACTTGCATGCACTGACTCAGAAGTTTGGGCGAAAGTTCTGGGTAAAAGCCTACATCTTTGGACATCCACCTAGACCTCCAGTCATCGGACCTATATGTCCCTAACAGAAGCCCTGTGTGCAAGCTCCTCTTGGCATAACGAGGTTTTTTTTTTTTTTTTTTTTAAAGCTCTAGATAGGTGTTCCTTGAAGTGCTAACCTGGGGCAGCTCCAAACCCCATAGGATGCCATTTCCTAGACGCTGACAGACCTTAACTGAAGGAGGTTCCATCCCTGCTTAGAGGAAGACACCTCCTGTTTTAGACGTGTGCGGGCTTCGTCTTCTTGGGCACGTTGCGTGCACGGTGACAGCATTGTGGATGCCAGAGGTGGTGTCCATGATCTTCCTCTCCTTCTTCTCAGGAGTTCCAGGACCTCTGGCCTCAGTTGTCCCTGGTCATTGATGGGGGACCAATTGGGGACGGCCAGAGCCCTGAGTATCGCCTGGGCTCAACTGTGGTTGATTTGTCTGTACCTGGAAAGTTTGGCATCATTCGTCCAGGCTGGTGAGTCTGCTATGGCACGGGGAAAGAATTTGAGGAAGGTTGGAAGGTGAAAAAAAAAAAGGCCTTAATAAAATAAGGATTGGCACTCCTATCTTGTCCTGGGTGGGGTGGGCAGGTTTGGAGAAGTGGTGGATGGACTGAGTTTGCTGGTATTTGCTAGCTTTTTGAGGATTCAAAGGATTCATCATGGGTTTGGTGACGAGAGCATATTTAAGACCTGAGGGTTTAGAGGTCACTGATCAGCAGACTCTGGTGGGCTCGGGGCTTGGAGAAGTCAGACTTTAACTGCCCTCCATTTTGCTTTCTCAGTGCCCTGGAGAGTACTACATCTATCCTCCAACAGAAGTACGGGCTCCTCCCCTCACACTGATCCTGCTTTTGCGTCTTGGGTAGGGGGAAGGCCCAAGGACTGGTGCTGGACACTATGTGTCTGTCCACTGGGGACTGGCACGGCCTCACTGAGAGAGGCCACTGGAGCTGCGGCGTCACTAGTCCTGACTCTTGAAGGCACTGTGTCTTTCCGAATACTGCACACCAAGTCCCAGAAGCTGCTGGTTTCGTCTCACACCTGGTGGGGGAGGTCATATTTATTATCTGTGATTTCATGTATCAGCCAAAAGCTGATTTAGAGATTTTGTTTGAGAACATTCCTTGGATGTCCTTGTTCTGATAAGTTTCTTTTTTAAAAAAATCTTTTTTGAGAAATAATTTGAGGAACAGATATGGAATCCAGTCGGAGCCCCCCTTCTCTGGCGGGTAGTGGCATTTAAGGTCCAAATCAGCCAGAGCACCAGCTGGTGCTGTTAAGTCTCCAGTGACCAAAGACGTGTACTTAGGCACCCAAAGCTGGACCTCGAGTAGGATAAAGACTGTTGAGCCACAGGCCGGACACTGTTTTCTCCAAACCGGAGAGGCCGGTGGTGTTGTGTGCCTTAAGGCCTGGTGGAGAGAGTCAGCATTCTGGACTAAGGGTGGGAAATGAGCTCAGTTGGCAGGGGGCAGGGCTGGGGAAGGCCAAATCAAAAGAATATGGGAAAACAAATCTTCACTACTCTTTTCAGCCAGTGGCTTTTTTTCTTATTTATTCATAAAATAAATTATAATGAGTTATGCCTACAATACCTTTATTGAATCCGGTGTGTACTCAGAGCCTTTATTCATATGTATGCCAAGTGTTAAACAGAATTATTCTTGGTTATTTGAACCTTGTTTTTCTTTAATAGAAAATGTTTTGTAAATAGTTTATTTTTCTTCTTTTGAATTATTTCCTCAGGGATTAGGATTATAGGGTTAAAGTGTATGAACATCTTTATGGCTCTCGCTACAGATTAGCCTTTGAGAGAACTGACCAGGCTGTAATGAATGAGAATTACTGCTCCTGACCCTGAGCTTGCCATATTTTTAGTGTTTTTCAAACCGTGTGTGTGTGAAATGAAGCCTAGTGTTTCTTGTTTCTGTGAGGTACTGCAGGGCACCGTCCAGCACTGTGCTCCTGTCCAGATCTGCCCTGTCCACCATGGCATCCAGTGCCCGTTACCTCACGGGAGCTGGGGGTCCCACAAGTGGGATTCAAGCTTGAGCCTATAACACAATGCACATATTTCCAAGTAGCTCCTAAATCTTGCCAAGAAGGTGTTCCAGGACCTGCTCTGAGGGCCCCCAATGAGTAGATTCATTTATTTGTAAATAAGCACTGTTAAATATCCCCTCTAAAAATCTTGTTTATACTCCTGGTTTCTTAAGCAAACTCAGTCTTCATTGTGCTCACACTGGCCAGCCCATCTCATGTGTCTGTCACAGCATTTGAGGGAGGGCTCAGAGTTCAGGAAGGCTTGAAGAGAGCAAAGTAATGCTTACTTGAGAAGACCATGTTATATTTAATTACTACAAATCACAGTAGCACTGAAAATGGCCCCACCGAGTGGGCCTCATTCGGTTTAGGCAGCTAGAGGGAGGGAGGATGTCCTGGTCCTCTCCCTGGAGCTAGATAGTCATCTGGGGAAATGTGGGCTCTAGGGCACAGAGGTATCTTCTTAGAGGAGGAAAAAACTGAACTCCCAGCACTGGAGAAAACGGCAAAAAAGGAAAAACTGCTCAGGCACTAGCTACAAGGCCACGCCAAATAAGGAAAGCTGGATCCTGTAAGCTTCTGGAAGAAAAGAACCTTCCTGTATGAAGTCTCTCCCCAGCGCCTAGCACGTAGTAGGTGCTCCATTAGTATGTGTTCAATGAGTGTACAAATGCTTAGGGTTATTTCCTGATCGTTGTGTTCAGGGGTCTACTGGGAAGGGCTTAAACCTAAAATTTCCCTTTTGGGAAGTCTCAGATATGGTTCCCTCACTTGGAGAAGACAGATGCTATGGGAAGAAGGCCAAAGAGGGAGCAGCGCACCTGCCTGCCCAGAGCCCTGAACCCTCCTGACAGCAGTGACCTGGGGACTGCTACGCGACACCAACCTGCTGAGTTCCAAGCTCAAAGGGATAATTCTAAAGTGTTTCTCCAGGTTGTGGAGTGGCCCTGGGCTGAGTCCAGTCACCTGCCAGCCTCTCTGGGTCCCTCTTGGGAGCCCTGCCTTACTTCCCATCCCTGCAGAGCACCCCAGTGCCACATGCCTGAGGAGAAAGCTCTGGTCCCCACCAGCCCAGGCTCGATGGCCCACCCAGAGGCGCCCCACTGCTATCTTGGAGGCCAGTGAGTGTCTCCAACCACAGCTGAGCCCCACATGGTGACACCTTCCGGGGAGGCCAGGACATCGGCACCTCGTGGTCAGGCTCCTCACATCAGCCACTGCTCCTTCTCTTTGATGAAGTGCTCTGCCCAGCGGCGAGTCAGCTCCAGGTACAGGCTGGGCTGGTGAGGCAGGTAGTCCAGGTACAGACGTGTTGGTGTCTTCTTGGGGATGGCCTTCTCGATCTGGGTGCCCTCGTGCCACTCATTGAAAGACGTGATGGAGACAATCTCGGGCCTCACGGTCAGGGCTGCCTGCAGGGCTGTCTCGTAGTACTTGCCATTGACCCTGTTCCGAGTATTGTGGTTGTTCCAGGGCCGGATGCTGGTGTCAATGTAGCCAGGCCCCACGCTGGGGATGAACATGAGGTTGTTGGCATCACAAAAGCTCTTCACAGCCTTCCAGTTCTGATGGGAGGAGCCGAAGGAGAAACCGTTGGAGGCGAAGTAGGTGTACATGCCGTCAAACCCGGCGGCCAGGATGTCGTGGGTGTGGCCCTCTTCCACCAGCAGCGCGATGAAGACCCCATCGTAGGGGGTGTTGCGGATGGAGTGGGGCCCGTTGGGTGTCAGGAGGTGGGCCCAGGCCTCAGGGGATGTCAGGTAGGAGTCATAGATATAAAAGAGTGGGAGGCTCTTACCCATGCTGTTCTTGTAGCGGTAAAACGCACCATGGGAGCCATACCTGAGGAGCAGGAGGGAGAAGAACCTGAGCTGGTGGCCTAGGAGGGGGGCAGCCAGCTCAGCTGTCAGGCAAGCCACGGATCAGGTCCTTCCTTATGCCCAAGTGTGATTTGGGATCCAGCCCTTCCCTGTGCTTGCACCCCTCGTGCCTCATAGTTCCCACCCTCTTCTCCCCAGCCTCAACCTCCCTCCATTAAAGCCTCACTTCCAGTCCCACACCACACCAATCCCCTCTCCCATTGGGACTACAGGAGCAGCCAGCCACTGGGTCTCCAGGCTCCCACTTCTGGCTCCCTATAACCTACTCTCTTTCTAAGGCATGAACCAGATCCGACTGCTCCTGAGGGAGACACGCAAGGCCCTTCCTACTTGATCTGGCCCTCCCCACCTCCATCCCTGCATTACCCCATCTCCACACACCAGCTACACAGCCTTTTATTCTGCTGTCAAGCTTGTCCCATTATGTCCCATTATGTCCCATTATGTCAGATCCCTTTGGATCTGACAGCCCTCTGCCTGGAATTTTCTGCCGCAGATCTTTGCAGAGCTAACTCCCTTCAGGTGTTAGCTCACACATTCCTCTCCTCAAGCTCCCCTGCCCACCCGTTCTAAAGTCTAGCACCCATTCTCAGGCATGCTGTAACACAGGACCCTGCTCTATTCTTTACTATCACTTTCTCATAGCATGGGTCACTATGTGATTTTTCATGTGTAACTACTGTGTGCCTCACTGCAGCGACACACTAGAATGTCACCTTCGCTAGCCCTACCCATGACTGTACAGCCAGGGCTCAGGACAGAGCCTGGACACCGGAAGGCACTTAAAATATTTTTTGAATGAATGGATGAAACTACAAGCACTGTACAAGCCACTTTCACATATTTTAACTCCTGTAACTCTCATGAGACTCAAAGGTTAAGAGGCTTGCATCAGATCACAGATTGGAGGCTGCAGAACTGGAATTCAAACCCAGGTTGCTGACTCCAAGCCTAGTACTGTATTTCTGGGAAGGAGCTGCTGAGGACACCGGCATTCTTCCCTGGTGTCTCTCGACCTACCCCTCTAAGTCTATCCCCGCCCCCCTTTTTGATCCCCATCAAGATCCAGGCTCCACAGCAGCCTTACGTGTCAATGATGTACTTGATGTTGTCGTGCAGAGTGATGTCATCCCGGCCCTTGTAGGGTTGGATATGGAAGGCCACCTGCCACAAACAGAGGAGGTACTGGTCAGGTGAGTATCTGCCCACAGGCCACAACCCATAATAAGGCTCATGCTCCACTGGGGCTTGGAGGAGGAGGCTTGGCAACGGTGGGCATAACAGAGATAAAAGCAGCCACTGCCCTTAGGGTCGGAAAAAGAGGGACAAGAAGCCTGGCCCCCTCCCACAGCAGGGCATCATGGGGATCATTCCCATGGGATGTCACTGGATGGCTAATTGGTTTAAGCTTATGTGCCAGCTCCATATGATTGGCACTAGCTATCTGAAACCATGGGAACAAGTGTGCTGAAGCTGTCTGGCGAAGGTGCTCTGATCTGTTCACGTATCAGTGATGGGCTCAGGAACAGGGATGGGCCTCTGCTCTGCTGTTTCTTTTCCTTCACCCCAGGAAAGGGTGAACCAAATAACTTATTTTGTTCATTTGGGGAAAATAACTGGACATGTTTAGCTCCACCCCATCATTTTGAAAGTGCACCTGCCTGCCTATACTCCCCTCCTTGAGGCCCAGCACTGCCTCCTACTAGGGATCTCAGACGTTTGGCGCTTGCCTGCCCTCTATCCAGAGTCAGGGTCTCCAACCTAACCTCTATCACAGTGATACTTACTCAGTCTTCCCATTTCCCCTAAATTTAGTTGTCCCAGTTTTTCCTCCCAAAATTCAAGAGAATAAGAGGGACAGGTGCTATTTATTAGAACCCCACCCCAACACCACACTTGCTGTGTATCTGCCATATGTGGGCTAAAGCCAAAAACTAACCCTGTGGGCAAAGAAGGGGAAATCTCCAGAATGGGCCAAAGAGCACCTGACGTATTCTTGGACACTCACCTGGATGTTGTACTGATGGGCGGTGTCGAGAATGGCGGGTACCAGGTCGTCTGAGGGTTCCCCGTTATCATCAGCCATACCAGGTGGGTACCAGGACAAGACCAGGACGCCTGAGTCACAACATAGAAGCTACTTCAGAGACACACAGTACCCCTGCAACAGAGATCCATTTCCTCCCAGACCGTCTCCAACTGCAAAATGGTTTCTGAATGAAACCTTGAGCGAGGCTCCTGCCAGCTTCACTTCCTGCGAATCGAATCCCAGAGCCTAACCTCCTGGAGCTGTCCACGCCCACGGTGCTGAAGCTCAGCGCCAGCGGGAACCTTTGCACATCAGGCGGGGAAGGAGCCTGAGAAAAGTCAGGAGGACGTGGACTTCCGCTTGCAATGGCAAGCAGTAGAACAAAAGGAAATGAGTGGATAATGCCACACCCATCTGGAAGCCACAGTATTCTCTCTGGAGGACACCTCTAAGTTCCCGCAGGGAGAGGGGCCCCATGCAGAAGTCATCTCATGCCTTCGGAGGGAAATAACATCTGTCTCGACTGCCTCTTCAGACTGTAAAATCCTGAGGAATAGCCTCTGTGGCATTTCTCTGTGAATACCTCCCACCACTGTCTCTGTCATTCAAACCCCCCGCCCCCCATTCACTAACCATCTCTAGATAAATTGAAATGTGTTCTAAAATCCAGGAGAATTCAGTGACACAGTCTGAAAGAAGTGAGCTTCCCCACCAAGCCTGCCTACAAAAGAGTCTCCCAGGGACCTCTTTGCAACCAGAATACTCCTGCCACCCCCACCACCCTACCCCTGCACTGCAAACAGCCGGGCTCATCATGCAATATGGGCAAACTTTGTTTTTGCAGCCAGTAAGAACTGGAAGGGTTGCTGCCCTATCCTGTATCTGGTGTGAAAGCATTGCCATCCCGGGCATGGCTCCTCTGAACCCCATTCCTAGAGTCAGGATGCCCAGTCCTCACTTACCCAAGCCTAGAAGCCCAAGAGATGAAGACTTCCTCCCTCTCCTTGCTGTCCCTACCTGGGACAGCTCGGAGCAAATGCCTTCTTCCACTGGCCCTCCAGGCAGCTCCGCCCTATGAAAGGGCCCTGCTGTGAGGGGTCATATGGCGAAGATGGAGTAGTCTTAATACTAGGAGGGGGGAGGGCGCCGCGTGGTAAGTGCTGAATGAAAATAGAAGGGAGGGAGTAAGAAGCCAGGCTGAAGGGTGAGTGGGACCAGAGGCCCGTGACAGGACCAGCGGGAGTTGGGGTATGGAAACTGAGGAAGGGTGAGACTGGGGAACAGGGCCTCCCCGGGGGTGGGGGTGGGGGTGGGGGGGAAACTCACCGATGGCGGCTTCCTTGAGCTGGGTCATGTGCTCCCGCAGCACCTCGGGGTCCCGGGAGCTGTAGGGCCCCAGCTCCGGGTAGAAGCTGGAGCCCAAGTCGTCGGGAGGGCTATGGCGGCCGCGGGGATAGCTGGCCGAGATCTTGGGGTCCCAGTGCGGCACCATGACGTGGTCCCAGTGAATGTAGTGGCCCTCACGCCGCGGGCTCCCGTACCACGAGTAGTAGAAGGCGTGCAGGTCCGAGTAGACGCGCAGACTCTGCCCGAGGGCGGGCTCGGCCTCCGCGGGGGCCGGGCCCGGGGGACTGCCGGGGCCGGCGGTGCGCGGCGGCGGCGGCGGCGGGGGCGGCGCGGCGGGGGCGGCCGGGGCCCGGGCGGCGGGCGCGGGGGCTCCCTCCGGGCGTCGCTCAAAGGGCGCCAGCTCCAGGCCGGGGCCCAGCGCCGGCAGTCCGTCCGGAGCCTTGAGCGTGCGCAGGCCCATGAGGGTGCCGAAGGCGAAGAGCAGCACCAAGAACAGCGCGATGCAGGCGCGGCGCCGCCGCCGGGCCATGGCGGCCCCTGCGCTCCTCGCGGCCCGCCCGGCTACCTCCCCGCCAGCCACGCCATGGCTGCCCACCCGGCTCCCGCGCGCCGCGCTGCCCGCGCGCGTCCCAGGGAGACGGCGACGCCGAGAGCCGAGCGCGGCGTGGGCGGCTCCCCGCCTCTCCCCCGCAGTGCGGGCGGGCCCGGCACACAGCGAATGTAGATGGCGCAGACCAAGTGGTCAGGAGCCGAGGGGGGAGTGGACGAGAGGAGAGGCAAAGAGTAGCAGAGCTACGAGTTCCCGGAGCCAAAGGAGCAGGGGCCTGGTCAAGCTGCGCGGCTCGCGGAGCACTTGTCGCCTTTGGGCTCTACTGGCGTAGAGGCACGCAGTGGGGAAGGCGAATGCCCTCCCTCCGGAGCCTGGGAGAAGGTCGCTGCGGCGGCGCGGGAGGGCGTGGGAGCAGGGCCTGGGTGGGGAAGAATGCGACTGTCAGTGTCTGTCTCTCTCCAGGGATCTCCTTGCCCGCTTATCCCTCTTCACTGACCACTAACCGCCTCGGTACTGATCTCAGGGACCTCCCTTCTTTGCATTCGGCATCCCCATCCCTCGGACCCTGTCTCACACCCCCAGGCACCCTCTGAAGCTTGCGGCTCCAGGGAAACCCAGGGGTCAGACGTTTCAGGCACTGGCTAGTGCGTGGAAAGACGAGGGAGACGGTGACTTGCACAAAGTCACATGCACCCGGCCTAAGTCCAAGGGTCGGGACTGGCTGGAGGGAGATTTTGTCACTGGCCAGACAGCTGGGTCCGAGGCCCGTTGTCCAGAGCTGTTTGTCCTCGGACAAACTCCTAGAATCGGTGAGGACTAAATGAGAGCTACCCAAAGGCACTTTATACAGGGCCCGACAAAGTGAGCACTCAGTCCATGTTGGCATTCTGTCTGGACTCGGCTCCAGAGGGCAGGCCCTGGGTCGTTATTTACCCTTCTAGAATCCAAGGCAGCAGCTGCAAGAGCAGGGTCTGACCCTCAGGTCCCAGGGCTGTCTGCTGCCTGACGACCAATCTCTGGTCTGATAGTCTACAGACAGTGGTAAATTTTCACTCGACACTGAGTTCCTACTGTGCATTATTCCTTATTTCATTTATTCAGAAAATAGTTTTGCTTATTGCCTGCCTCCTTCACTGGTCATGAGAACCGCAATCTTGTTTTAGCAGCTGCTCTGGCCCCAGCGTCTATGGCAGAGTTTGGCATAATAGTAAGCACCTGCTTCTTCTTTCTTATGCGAAAGAATTGTAGGAAAACCAGGAAGAGGAGGAGCAAAGTCGGGAAATGTGGGTAGGTCTGGAGCCCAGGAAAGTGAGTTTGAGAGAATTCATAGTAGTAAGTGTGAATTAAGTAGGATGCCTACATCGCCAAGCAGGAGACACCTGATTCAAACTGGCTTATGCAATATGGAAATGTATCATCTCACAGCGCAGGAAATCCAATGGTAATGCAGAGTGAGAGGATTTCCGGGTTCAACAATGTCATTAGGAACCCGAGACACTTCCGTCTTGCTGTTCTGCTGTGCCAACCATTGACTTCATACCGAAGCTGGGTCCCCTCATGTCACAGAATAACTGCAGGGGACAACTAAGGCAGCATTCTCCCCTTTCCTAGCCAACAGGCAACAGTAAGACTAATTTCTCTTTCCCAGAAGTCCTAAGCAAGCTAGCTTCTCCTTAAATCTCACCAGTTTGATCTGATTACGTCCTGTTCCTCCCAAACGAATTGTTGCCAAGGGGGATGAATCTACCATAACTAGTTTAGATTAAATGTTTGGAGAGGATTAAATGTTGGGGAGAAGACCATGACGTCTACCATGGAATTAGATGACTCTGGAAATGAATAAGAATGGGAAGAGAAAAAGAATAAGGATGGAACTTTCAGGAACCCCAACATTTATGCATTGGGCAGAGGAAGGAGAGCATGTGAGGGAAGGTGAAGAGAATCAGGAAAGAGGAAGCAATGATGTAGTTTTTGGTATAGGGGGGAATGTTGTTGTGTGTTGATGAGGTCTGGAGCTGACAGCCAAGAAAGAATTCTTGACATGTCTTTGGAGCAAAATGGTGGTTTTAGTAAAGCACAGGGACGGGACCCATGGGCAGAAAGAGCTGCTCCCTGCTGTCACATCCCGGAATGTGAGGGGCAGTGATTATATACCTTGGAGTTGAGAAAGTAAAACTAAGGGAAGTTCCAAAAGGACTTTCATATGCTGAAGGAGACTTGCAGGATCCTGGAAGAATGTTATAATCTGTCTATTTCAAGTATTTGTCAGTGGGCTGCAGGTTATAAGGACATTTAATTTATCTACATTTCCTTCTGCCTTTGTTCCCCACATCAGTAAGAGAAGTGAAAGCGGATGGTAAAGGTTTTAGAAAATGAGTGGAGCTTTCCCCATCCCTCAGTCCTTCCCCCATTTCTGGTAATGCCCTGCAATATAATGGTGGCCCTGGAGGCCCTGACACACCACCCAGCTGTATGGTTTGATCCAGGGCTAGGACCCTGACCCACAAGGAATCAGTGAGAGTGCCCTGTTTCCCACTGTACCAGTCATGCACACCAACCCAAGGTCATCAATTACAATCCTTCTCTGGGACTTTTCTCTCTGGTGTTGAGGGTAGATTCCATCTTTCTCTCTAAAAATAATACCTTTAGGGAAGGAACAAGAAACAGAGAGGAACTTAGTGGTATTGGATTCCCGATTTCAGTTTTCCTTGAGGCCTGGTTTCAATGTGAAACACTGAAATAATCTTCCAGTATATTAACCTTTCGTTGTGAGCAAGATGAATTCATGGAGTCGACTTTGCCGGTTGCCCGTCAGTCTCAAGCAGAGATTGATAAAAGGACTTAGGAACAGGGTGGGCATTTGGAAGGTAATCATAGGAAACAAGAACAAGGGCTTGAGGAGAATGGAACAAAAAAGAAAGAAGAGTCAAACAAGGGAAGGGTACATTACAGAGGTTGCTGCTACAGCTAATGGGGCTTTGAGTCTGCCTTCTAAGAATTGTACAAATGCCTCCCAGTATTAAAAGGTTACAGCTAAAGCAATTATCTACTGGCCCCCGTCATCCACAGGGTGAGTGTTTTCCTCAGGGCTGTTAACTCCCTTGCCCTTCTGGTCTCCTTTGTGCCAAGTAGGCTCCTGTGATGTCAGAGAAGGTCCTGAAGGCAGGCATAAAGACAGGCAGAAACATCATAGGCTTGAAGGGGGATGTTGCCAGGTAGAGGTAAGTCCGGGCTTAGCAGACCTGTCCACCCTAACTGCACGGTCCAGAAAAAAGGACTAGAGACTTAGCAGCTTCAAACAGCCGGAAAGTATACTATCTCACAGTTTCTGGAAGTCAGAAGTCCAGGCACAGTGTAGCTAGGCTGGTTTTCTACTTAGTCTCCCAAGACCAGAATGAAAGTGTTGGCAGGACTCTGCTCCTTTGTGGAGGTTTTAGGAATGGATCCCCATCCCAGATGGTTGGCACGGAAGCTCAGTTCTGTGGAATTGTAGAACTCAAGTTCCCACTTCCTCACTGGCTGTCAGGTGGGGGGTCTTTCTCACCTTCAAGAGTCTGTCTGCATTTCCTGATTTGTGGCTGCCTTCTTCCATTTTCAAAGCCAGCAACGTCAGGCTCAGCCCTCACACACTGAATCTCTCTGACTTCCTCTTCTACTTGTAAGAGCTCCTGTGACACATCAGGCCCCGTTGGATACACCAGGATAATGTCTCTGTTTTAAGGCCAACTGATTAGTAGCCTTAATCCCAGCTGCAAAGTCCCTTCCTTGCAGTAACTATACTAGTATTTGGAGGAATAGCCCAAGACAAGAATCTTGGGAGCAGGGACATCGGAATTCTTCTTACGTCAGAAATGGTTGCTGGATTCAAAGTGAGCCAAGGCTCTGTGACTTGTGGCTTCAAGGTTGTCCGCTATACTCACTCTCTCAGAATGAGTTGGGCTGTAAATAAGAAGGGAGATAGCTAAATATGGCTGGAAGCAGTGCTTCTCCAACTTGAACATCATGTCAGTCCTTGGGGGATTGTCTTAAAATGCAGATCCCCATTCAGTGGGTCAGGAGTGAGGCCCGAGACTCTGTATTTCTTTTTTTTTTTTAAGAATTTATTTATTTATTTGACAGACAGAGATCACAAGTAGGCAGAGAGGCAGGCAGAGAGAGAGGAGGAAGCAGGCTCCCCGACAGGCAGAGAGCCCGATGTGGGGCTCGATCCCAGAACCCTGGGATCATGACCTGAGCCGAAGGCAGAGGCTTTAACCCACTGAGCCACCCAGGCGCCCCGAGACTCTGTATTTCTAATAAGATCTCAGGTGGTGCTGATTCTGGTAGTCTCAGGCCACATTTTCGTCCTTAAAGTATAGGGAGCTTATGACCCCACATTTTAAAAAAGATTTTATTTATTTATTTGACAGACAGAGATCACAAGCAGGCAGGGAGGCTGGCAGAGGGGTGGGAGGGAAGCAGGGCCCCCACTGAGCAGAGAGCCCGATGTGGGGCTTGATCCCAAGACCCCGGGATCATGACCTGAGCCGAAGGCACAGACTTTAACCCACTGAGTCTTTAGTAGATAGGGTAGTTTTTGAGATGGTTAACCCAGTGTTTCAAAGACAGGGGCATCACATCGTCTTCTCTAGGTTTCTTTGGCCTTCCCCTCATGCTTGAAAAAGGATGGAAGCGATTGCAAGCATCACATTCCCACCTGACAATATCCAGACGCAGAAGAGGAAGTGGCCGTCTTATTTTTTCTTTTAGGAAAGGAAGTGACATACCCCAAGGATGTGGAATTAGATGGCACTGGGAGCAAGGAGACAGGGGAGAGTTGCCTCCAAACCTCTGAGGGAAGATAGCTTTGAGCCTAGAATTCTATAACCAATTTAACAAGTGTGAAGGGAGAATAAAGACATTTTTAGATATCCGAGGTCTCAGTTTTTTTCCCCCCTATGCTCTCTTTCTTAGGAAGCCACCAAAAGATATAATGATAAATTTTAAAAGGTAAAGAGAAACTTGGGATCTAGCAGAAAGGAAATCTAAGGGGCACCTGGGTGGCTCAGTGGGTTAAGCCTCTGCCTTCGGCACAGGTCATGATCCTAGGGTTCTGGGATCCAGCCCTGCATCGGCTCTCTGCTCAGCAGGGAGCCTGCTTCCTCTTCTCTCTCTCTGCCTGCCTCTCTGCCTACTTGTGATCTCTGTCTGTCAAATAAATAAATAAAATAAAATAAAATAAAAAGGAAATCTAAGACAGAAGAAAAGCATGGGGGGAGCCCCAGGTTGACAGCTGGCCAAGTGCAAAGAGCAGTCTGCCCCTATAGGAGTGGAAAGATACCCCAGGGCAGGTTTGTCCAGAGAATGCCTGAAATTGATAGACATCCTGGGATACAACCCAGTCCCAACTTTCTTCTGTGGCTGTGTCATTATTTTAGGTTAAATCACCAGTAGACACATTATATTCAATAATACTTTCCACTATTGAACCAAATGTGAACTATGATTATACTTCCTTTCTTGTATAATTTTTGTTCTCCTGGAATTAATAATTCCCCTTTTCCCCATTATTTGCTTTATATGTCTTTATTAGTTATTTTTCCTAAACTCTTCAACACACTTATAGAAATGCTTTGAATACTGTCTTCTACACAGTTCCCATATGAAGATGTCTGCCAATCAGTGACAAAGACAGAGTGGTCCAATGATGATAAGGGCTGTAGAGAAAAGTGAGACATGTACGTGTTGGGGGAGGAGGCCCAGGGTAGAGAAATTATGTAATTTTTGTAGGCTGATCAGGGAGGACCTCCCTACGAGGGTGACCTGAAGGGAGAGGGGAAGGAAACTATGCAGGCATTTGGAGAAAGAGAGTTCCGGGAAGAGAGAGCAGCAAGTTCAAAGTCCTGGCATAGTTCTAGGTACTGAACATACAACAGTGAATGAGGCAGGTCAGATTCATGCCTTGATGAAGTTTGCATATAATACCGCGGTGACCAGAGCAACTACCAGGGCAGAGGAGGCCTCTGGCAAGTAGAGGTTATCTCCATTTCCTGCTGCCCAGTTTGGTGCAATGGAATTAAATAAAAGACAGGAATTGGAGTAGCTGCTCCTTTACACACACACACACACACACACACACACACACACGCACACACACACACACACACACACCTGCTTAAATGGCCATTTTGTTCCCCCTGATATCATGGCTTTTGGGCCAGTAACAGACATTTGAACCAAGTTAGACCATCAGATTCCTCCCCCAAGAATTCACCAAAATTGGCTGTGGGGAGGCAAGCGGAAAGGTCATGCAGGCTCAGGGACACAGCAGAAGCCAGAGTAGACATGAGAAGCGAGGTAGACCACGAAAAGGCAACGTCATGGGGAGACCAGAGTTTAAGAGCAGATGTCGTGAGGAGGCTGAGGTGAGCAGTTTTCTACAAAAGAGAAAATGCAGCAACTATGCCCCGAGAAGAAGAAACCAGAGATAATTCGACTTCAGGAGGAAAGAGGAAGAGAGAGCAGACAAAAGCCCCCCCCCCTTTTTTTAAAGAAGAAATCAGCTGCCTCAGTATCTGGCAGCTTTCAGACCTGCTTTATTTGCCACCAGGTCGTCCAGTTCATTCTTTGCACATATTTCCATCCACCTGAGAAGTCCTCTCACCTTCACTTGAGTAGATTTAAATATTTCTGTCTGTGGCAGACAGACCGTAGCATGATCCCCATGATTACTGTTCCCTGGTGTACATGTCTTTCTGAAATCCCCTCCCCCTGCGTGTGGGTGGGAATGTGACTTGCTGCTAACCAGTAGAATAGAGCAAAAGTGAGAAATTCTGTAGATATAATTAAGGTTCCAGATCAGGGGGTCTGAGTTCACTGAAAGGGAGATTATTCTGACTTAATCATGAGAAAGGCCCTTAACACAAGGACTGGGTGCCTCTGAGGTGATAAGAGTCTTGTAGGCTTGAGGAAGTGAGCAGCCACTTTGCGAAGCTCCTATGGCAGGGAGATTTGGGCAGCCTCCAACCAACAGCCAGCAAAAATTCAGCCTCCTCAGTCCTACAGTCATAAGGACTCATATGCTTTGCCCACAAAGTGAATGAGCTTGGAAGCAAACTCTTCCCTAGTTGAGCCTCTGATGAGAATGCCCCTTGCCAAAACCTTGACTGCCTGCTGTGAGACCCCAAGCAAAGGACCCACCTAGGCTGTGCCCAGAACTGCCCCATGGAAAATGTGAGATATTATTATATATATTCTTTTAAGCTGCCAAGTTTGTGGTAATTTGTTAGTACAGCATAGAATAGTAACACACTGTCCTTCCAACCAACTTTGACCAAAAAAATGGGCTTAATTTTTAATCAGGATGTCCAGTTTCTAGTCTAACCTTTGCAGTAGTTTTCTTGGATCCTGGCAAATGTCTTTCCCTCTCTGGGCCTCAGGTTTCTCATTTGTACAAAGGGCAAGTGGACTAGCGGAGCTCTGATGTCCTTTTCAGATGCAATGTTTTGGATGTTGTCCCTGACCACTGTCCTCTTGGGGAGTGGTGTATGTTGACTTCATTTTTCCTCTCAGAGGGCTCCAAGACAAAATTACTGCCCTCATCTGGGAGTGTAAACCCTAACCCATTGTTTGGTCTCCCAATTTTCTCACAGTCCTTTTGTGAAACCATGCAGCCTCCTCCTGCTGGGCCCATTAATATAAATGTTGGGAGGCGGGTAAGGAGTGAGGAAGGGACTGTATTTGAATCATTGTTTATGGTTTATAGTCGGAACCACATTGTATGAAGGGATACAACTGTTTCTTCTAACCCTGGATCACCATAGGACTTCTTCCAGGAGTTGTATTTTTTTTTTCTTCCAGGAGTTTTGAATGAGCTAAGGAAGATGTTATGTGGGAGAGAAGGGAAAGAAGAGAGCAAAGGAGAGAGACAGAGACAGAAAAAGACACACAGAAAGAGAGAAATGGGTAGATGCTATTTTGTTTTATTTTCATTTTAAGATCTTATTTTTTAAAAATAGTCTCTATACCCAACATGGGCCTTGAACTCACAACCACTAGATCAAGAGTCATAGGCTCTATAGATTGAGCCAGCCAGGCGCCCCAGATAGATGCTATTTTAAAGATAAAACAACTGAGAAATTGCTGGGAAGGTAGAAAAAGAATTTTTTTTTAAAGTCTAACTTAAAAAAAGATTTTATTTATTTGAGAATGAGAGAGAGAGAGCATACGAAGGGGAAGTTCAGAGGGAGAAGCAGACTCCCTGCCGAGCAGGGAGCCCCATGTGGGACTCAATCCTGGGACTCCAGGATTATGACCTGAGCCACAGGCAGTTGCGTAACCAACTGAGTCACCCAGGCGCCCTAGAAAAAAAATTCGTTACACAATTTTCAAGTAATGTCATACATTAATAAAAGACATGCCGTTGACTCTTGAACAACACAATTTGAGCTGCACAGGTCTACTTATTCATGGATTTTTTTCCCTAATAAATATACTGGAAAACTTTTTGGAGATTTGTGTCCATTTGAAAAAAACTCACAGACAAACCGCATAGCTTAGACATATCAAAAAAATTAAAAGTTGGGTATGTCATGTATTCATAAAACATATGTAGATATTAGTGTATTTTATCATTTACTACCATAAAATATACACACATTTATTATAAAAGTTAAAACTGGGGCACCTGGGTGGCTCAGTGGGTTAAAGTCTCTGCCTTCGGCTCAGGTCATGATCTCAGGGTCCTGGGATCGAGCCCCACATTGGACTCTCTGCTTGGCAGGAAGCCTGCTTCCTCCTCTCTCTCTGCCTGCCTCTCTGCCTACTTGTGATCTCTGCCTGTCAAATGAATAAATAAAAATCTTAAAAAAAAAAAAAAGTTAAAACTTGGGGTGCCTGGATGACTCAACAGTTGGGTGACTGACTCTTGGTTTTAGCTCAGGTCATGACCTCAGGGTTGAGTCTGCTTGGGAGTCTTTCTTTCTTTCTTTTTTAAAGATTTATTTATTTATTTTACAGAGAAAGAGAGAATGCAAATGGAAGGAGGGGCAGAGGGAGAGACTCTCAGGCAGATTCTCCCCTGAGCATGGAGCCCATCATGGGACTTGATCTCAGGACCCTGAGATCATGACCTGAGCTGAAATCCAGAGTTGGCCACTTAACCTACTGAGCCACCCAGGCTCTCCATATGCTTGAGATTTTTTTCCCCCTTTCTTCTCCCTCTGCTCCTCCCCCTGTTTGTGGGCTCTCTCTCTCTCAAATGAATAAACAAAATCTTTTTAAAAAGTTAAAACTAATCAAAATTCACTCAAACACTGACAGACCATTTGTGACACCAGAGAAATGTAAACAAAGACAAAGACACAGTATAAATCATAACTGCATAAAATTAACTGTATGTATACTCTCCTACCCCCATAATTTTGTAGCTGCCTCCTGTTGCAGTGAGCTCAAGTGTTGCAGGTATCTGCTTAAAACAGCATGTGATCATAGAATAAACTTGTGGTTGCCTAGGAGAAAGAGGGGTGGGGATGGGTAAAATGCATAAAAGGGAGTGGGAGATAGAGGCTTCCAGGTACAGAACGAATAAGTCAAGGATGAAAGATACAGTATAGGGAATTAGAGTCAATAGTATTGTATTAACGTTGTATGGTGATGGGTGGTAGCTACCATTGTGGTGAGCACAGCATAACTATAGTGTTGTGGAACTGCTGTGTTGTACACCTGAAACGTATGTAACATTGTGTGTCAACTCTCCTTCAAGTTTTAAAAAGCAACATGTGACTGATGCTAATCATCTCTGAGTGAGAAATTGGTTTCTCCGCTAGATTGGATATTGCAGTAAAAAGTGATCTCTGGTGGTTCTTGTGTATTTCTTCTGTTTAGGGCAATACTGCAAACTTTGAATATCACCGGGGGACCCAGCCAGTAGTGATGCTGGGAGAGCTCCCCAGAAGAAAAGTCATGACATTACAAGAAGAAAGTTGAATTGCTTGATATGTGCCGTAGATTGAGGTCTGCCACTATGGTTGCCCTCCATTTCAAGATAAATGAATCCACTGTAAATACTATTGTTAAAAAAAAAAAAAAAGGAAAGGAAATTTGTGGAGCAGTCACTATAGCTGTGCCAGCAAGCCCAAAAACCTTGCATTTCTTGCAAAGTAGCTTTTTATCTCATATTGAAAAATGCAGCTTTTATGTGAGTGCAGGATTGCTATAAGCAAGTTGTACCTGTAGAGTCTAATATGATTTGAAAAAAATGAAGCCATTAAATGACAACTGGAAGCAAAAGAAAGGTAAATGATCTTAAGTTGGAGAATTTAATGCCAGCAAAGGATGGTTTGATAATTTTAGGAAGAGGTTTGGCTTTAAAAATGTCAAGATAAAAGGAGAAGCAGCGTCTGCCAACCAAGAGGCAGCAGACAAGTTCCCAGATGCCATTAGGAAAACCATTGAGAAGAAACGGTATCTGTCTGAACAGGTTTTTAATGTAGATGAAAGCACCCTATTCTGGGGGGAGGGGAAATCCACGAAGGACATTTATTAGTAAGAAAGAGAAGAAGCGCCAGGACTTGAGGCAGAAAGGGACAAGTCAACTCTACTGTTTTGGGCAAACGCGGTTAGGTTTGTGATCAGGACTGCCTTCCTATATAAAGCTGCTAACCCCCGAGCCTTGAAGGAAAAAGATAAACTGTGGTTGCTAGTCTTTTGATTGTACAATAAGAAGGCATGGGCAATGAGAACACTTTTTCTGGATTGGTTTTATTGATGTATTGTCAGGAAGTGTCTTGCCAGTAGGACTGCCTTTTGAAGTTCTTTTGATATTGGACAATGCCCCTGGCCACCCCAAATGCCTTGAATTCAATGCCAAAGGCATCCAAGGGGTGTACTTGCCCCCAAACACAACATCTTGAATTCAGCCCTACATCAGGGAGTCATAAGGACCTTTAAGGCTCATTACACATGGTACCCTACAGAAAGAATTGTTAGTGCTATGGAAGAGAACCCCAAGGAAGAGAATGTCATGAAAGTCTGGAAGGGGATACCCTACTACAGATGCCATCCCTGTTATTGAAAAGCTGCGAAAGCCATCAAACCTGAAACAATAAATTCCTGGTGGAGAAAACTGTGTCCAGATGTTTTATATGACTTCACAAGATTTACAAGAGAGCCAGTCAAGGAAATCATGAAAAAGATTGTGAACATGGCACAGGAACCTGGGTGGCTCAGTAGGTTAAGCATCTGCCTTTGACTCAGGTCAGGATCCCGGGATCCACGGATTGAGCCCTGCATCAGGCTCCCTGCTCAGGGGGAGTGTGCTTCTCCCTCTCTCCTCTCCTCCTGCTTGTGCTCTCTCTCGGTCTCTCTTTCAAGTAAATAAATAAAATCTTAAAAACAAAGATTGTGAATATGGCAATAAAGGTGACGGGTGAAGGATTTAAACATATGGATCTTAGAGAAATTCAAGACACCACACCAGAAGAACGAACAGAAGATGACTTGATCCAGATGTATACTTCCAAACCAGGTCCAGACAATGGGGAAGACATGAAAGAAGCAGTACCAAAGACCAACAGACATTAGACAACCTGGCAGAAGGGCTTGATTATCCAAGACGGCTTTTGACTTCTTTCATGACATGGATCCTTCTGTAATCCTAGCCCTGGAACCAAAGCGAATGGTGGGAGAAGGGTTAGCACCCTACAGAAACATTTTTAGAGACATGGAAAGGCAAAAAGGTTAGACAGAAATTACTATGTATTTCTGCAAAGTTGCATGGGGTGTACCCATCTCTCCTGCATCCCATTCCACTTCCTCCACCCCTTCCACTTCTGCCATCTCTGAGACAGCAAGACCAAGCCCTCCTCCTTCCTCCTCTCCAGCCTACTCAACATGAAAGCCATGAAGATGAAGAGCTTTATGACGACTCACTTCCACTTCATAAATAACAAATAACCATCACGGTATATAGTTAATAAGCTGATCTGTTGTGTGCATGTGTGTGTCTTTGTGTGAATATCTATCAACTGTAAGACAGGAGAGTCTTTTCTCTCCCTCTTATCATGGACGTTTTTGGAATGAAGTCATATGCTTGATTTTTGGTTCATTGTCACCATCATCACCTAAGTATCTGTCAAATAGAATTCTGCATGCAAGACTTGTGTGGAAGTAGATAACCTATCCTTATGGAGTCGTATGACCAGTGATGTTTAATATACAATTAATAACGTGTTTGTTTTCCTCATTGCTTTATAACTTTGCTTTCAAAGAATAACATTATTGTACAGTATGCCTTTCTGTCTCTTGTAAATGGAGAAACTGAATATCAGCCTATCATAGGTAAGTGGGTTTTAAAAAATGTAACAGTGTGTCTAATACTGTATTATGAATATGACCATGATACTGTATGCCATAAAAATTTTATAATGATTCATTCATTAGTGTATAGGCTAGGCTACCATGAAATAATCATATTGATTACACTAGGCTACTATAAAACAATCATATTGCTATTTCTTCATTATCAGTGCATGAATCATTATACCCGTAAATAAATCTGAATGCCTTTTTCACATTATTTTTTCATTTTTGATGTCTAATGATAGTAAAACATGTAATATCTACAGTTTTTATGTCATATAATAGGATATGCATGTAGGTACTGAGAGATGATCCATCTTGTAAACAGACAACATAAACTTACAGTATTAATAAATACAGTACAGTTCTATAAATGTATTTTCTCTTTCTTATGATTTTCTTAATAACATTTCTTTCCTCTAGCTTACTCTATTGAAAAAACACAGTATACAATACATATAGCATACAAAATATGTGTTAATCAACAGTTTGTGTTAGGACCCCTGGGTGGTACAGTCAGTTAAGTATCTGACTTTTGGTTTTGACTCAGGTCCTGATCTCAGGGTGGTGGGTTTCAGCCCCACAACGGGCTCTTCGCTCAGTGTGGAGTCAGCTTGGGACTCTTTCTCTCTTTCCCTCTGCCCCTCCCTCCTCTCTAAAGTAAACAAATAAATCTTTTTAAAAATACAGTTTGTGTTACTGGTAAGACTTCTGGTCAATAGTAGGCTATTAAGTTTTTGATCAAGTTATACACAGATTTTCAGTGGTACAGGGGTTGGCATCCCTTGCGCCAGCATGTTCAAGGGGTGACTGTATTTTCCTCTGAGGAGCTGGGGAATTCCTGTAACAAATAATGTGCCCACCAATATTCCTTGTGTTCCCCTACATTTCCCATTCTCTTTGAAATAAGAACAGAACCATGTGAATGGACACAGCCAATGATCTTTGAGCAGAAATGACTTGTGTTACTTCTGAGCTGAGAGAGTTAAGAGCTTTGTGTGTCTTGGGGCGCCTGCGTGGTTTAGTCAGTTAAGCGTCTGCCTTGGGCTCAGGTCATGATTACAGGGTCCTGGGACTGAGCCCTGCATCGGGCTCCCTGTTCAGCAAGAAGCCTGCTTCTCCCTCTCCCACTCCTCCTACTTGTGCTTTCTCTGTATCAAGTAAATAAATAAAACATTTTTTTAAAAAAAGAATTTTATGGGGCACCTGGATGGCTCAGTGGGTTAAAGCCTTTGTCTTTTGCTCAGGTCATGATCCCAGGGTCTTGGGATCAAGCCCCGCATTGGGCTCTCTGCTCAGCAAGGAGCCTTCTTCTTCTTCTCTCTCTCTCTCTCTGCCTACTTGCGATCTCTGTCAAATAAATAAATAAATAATCTTAAAAAAAAAGAATTTTGTGTGTCTTATACACCTTCCTCTTCCTCCATCATATGTCCTGATTCTACAGGGTTAACATCTTAAAGCTTCTGTCAGTTTCTTCCCCCGAGGACGGGGAATGAGGCAGAGTTCCCACTAAGCTACACTGAATATGTAATGAAAGTTAAAAATAAATTTGTTGAATTAGGTCATCGGAATTTGGGGGGACTTATCTGTTGCAGCAGCAAGCAGTTAATTACACCAAGCGATATTCCTTTTTTTTTTTTACTATTTATCTTTATCTTTATTTTTATTCATTTTATTTTTAATAAATTTATTTAATAATTTTATAAACTTATAAAATTTATAAATTTACAAAATTTATTTAATAAATTAAATAAATTTAATAAATAAATTTAATAAATTTTAGGTAGCTAACATGCAGTGCAATATTGTTTTCTGGAGCAGAATTCAGTGATTCATTACTTACATACAACACCCAGTGTTCCTCACAACAAGTGCCCTCCTTAATCCCCAACACCCATCTAGCCCATCCCTCACCCACCTTCCTTCATTAACCGTCAGTTTGTTCTCTATCGTTAAGAGTTGCTTGCGATTTGTTTCTCTTTCTCCTTTTCCTCTTCCCTGCCTTCCAGTAAGTTCATCTGTTTTCTTTCTTAAAGTCCACATATGAGTGATAACAAACATTATTTGTCTTTCTCTGACTGACTTATTTTGCTTAACATAATACACTCGACCTCCAACCGCATTGTTGCAAAGGGCAAGATTTCATTCTTTTTGATGGTTGAGTAATATTCAGTTGTAGATATACAGCATCTTCTTCATCCATTCATCAGTTGAGGGACGTTTGGGCTATTGTTGATAATGCCGAGTGATACTCTTGTGCTGTGTTCATATCACTGGGCACACCTTTCCTTCCATGTTCATTCTTTTGCCCTAATTCTCTTTTCTTGGATTCCCAAGAATCAGTTTTATACTGCAGATGTGGAGTGTGGTGTGATGTGCTTTTATATACTTTAAGGCTATGTTACTAGGTGTAAACAAATTTAGAATTGTTATACCTTCCTAGTTTATTGACATTTTATTCATTATATAGCATCTAACAATGCTTTTTGCCTTAAAGTCTAATTTGTATAATATTAGTTTTGCTTCACGGATCGTCTTTTAGCTACCATTTGTATAACATGTCTTTTCTTTAAAATACCCAAATCCTTATATGTAAGAGTTTTTTTTTATATTTGTTTATTTTTATAGTTTTTCTTTATTTGTTTTTGAGTTTTATTTGTTGTTTTTAGAGTTTGTTTAGAGAGCGGGGGTGTGTAGGGGCAGAGGGAGAGGGAGAGAGAGACTCTCAAGCAGGCTCCATGCCCCACATTGAGCCCAACATGGGACTCGATCTCATGGTCTTTAGATCATCACCAAACTCAAAGTCAAGAGTCCAATGTCCAACCAACTCAGCCACCCAGGAACCCCTATACATACAATTTTTTTTAATAGCAGTATAGAGTTGCTTTCTAAAAAACAATTTGACAATTTTTGTTTTTTAATAGGGGTATTTACTTCACTTACATTTAATAGCTATTTATATGTTTGAGTTTCAAGATATTACAGTATTTGTGTTCTTTTTCTCCCACATGTTCTATATTCTTTTTTCCTCTCATCTTTTAAACCTTTTTTGAGGGGCACCTAGGCGGCTCAGTTGGCTATGTGTCTGCCTTTGGCTCAGGTCATGATCCCAGGGTCCTGGGATTGAGCCCTGCATCCCATCCAGCTCCTTGCTTGGCAGGGACCCTGTTTCTCCCTCTTCCTCTGCTTGCTGTTCCCCCTGCTTGAGCTTTCTCTCTCTATATTACATAAATAAATAAAGTCTTTAAAAAAAACTTTTTTGGGGGCGCCTGGGTGGCTCAGTGGTTTAAGCCGCTGCCTTCGGCTCAGGTCATGATCTCAGGGTCCTGGGATCGAGTCCCACATCGGGCTCTCTGCTCAGCAGGGAGCCTGCTTCCCTCTCACTCTCTCTGACTACCTCTCTGCCTACTTATGATCTCTCTCTGTCAAATAAATAAATAAATAAATAAAAACTTTTTTGGATTGGTTTTATTATTCCATTATTTTCCTACAGTAGTTTGTTAGTGATATATATATTTATTATTTTTCCACGATTACCATGGTGATTATAGCATGCGTTCTTGACTTGTTAAACTTTTTTTTTTTTAAAGATTTTTTATTTATTCAACAGAGAGAGAGATCACAAGTAGGCAGAGAGGCAGACAGAGAGAGAGGGGGAAGCAGGCTCCCTGCTGAGCAGAGAGCCCGATGTGGGGCTCGATCCCAGGACCCTGGGACCATGACCCGAGCCGAAGGCAGAGGCTTAACCCACTGAGCCACCCAGGTGCCCCATTGACTTGTTAAACTTTAATTTAAATTAATTCTTCTACCATTTCCTGAAAACAATGCAAGGATCTTAAAATGCTTTAACTCTATTCACCTGTTCCCACAGTGTGTACTATTTCTGTGGTGTGGTTCAATTTTACATATGCTTAAAACTCTGCAAGACAGGGGCGCCTGGGTGGCTCAGTGGGTTAAAGCCTCTGCCTTCAGCTCAGGTCATGGTCCCAGGGTCCTGGGATCGAGACCCGCATGGGGCTCTCTGCTTGGCAGGGAGCCTGCTTCCTCCTCTCTCTCTGCCTGCCTCTCTGCCTAGTTGTGATTTCTCTCTGTCAAAGAAATAAAAATTAAAAAAAAAAAAGAGAGAAAGGCCTCTCAGGCCAGTGGGGGCCATCTATAAAAAAAAAACAAAAAAAACAAAAACTCTGCAAGACATTATTGCTTTATACAGTCATTGCTCATTTACTTTTACCCATATATTTATCTTTTTCTGTTGCTCTTTGTTTCTTCCTGTAGAATCATGCTTCCTTTTGGGGTATTTTCATTCTGCTTGAAAAAGTCCCCTCAGTATTTCTTTTAGTGTGGCTCTATGGATGAAAATTTTTTCTCAGGTTTTGATTGTTCGAAAACATATGTCTTTCTTTCATTTTTGAAGGATATTTTCATTGGGTATAGAATTTTAGATTAACCATATTTTCTGTCAGCACTTTAAAGATACTGTTCCATCATTTTCTTGATTTTATCATTTATGCTGGGGAGTCAGTTGTCAGTCTTAATATTCTTCCTTTGAAGGTAATGTGTGTTTTTTTCTCACTCGAGCTGCTTTTAGGTTTTATTTTCTTTGTCTTTGATTTTTTAGCAGTTTTATTATGAGGTGTTTAGGTGTTATTTTCTTTGCATTAATCCTGCTTGGGATTGATGACACTTCTTGCACATATGTCTTGATGTCTGTCATTGGTTTTAGAAATTTTTCAATTACTGTCTCTTCAGATATTGCTTCTTTCCCATTCTCTCTTCTGCCTTTCTAATTCCATATATTTAGGCTTATTCAGCATGTCCCATATGTCTCCTAGTCTCTTATCTATAATTTTCTATTCTTTTCTCTCTCTATGCACTTCAGTATGGATATTTTATACTGAGCGATCTTCCAGTTTATTAACTCTAGAATTAGTGGTGTCTAATCCTACGTTAGATCCATCTGTTGGGTTACATACAGTTATTGTATTTTTTTAGTTCTAGGATTGCAACTGCATTCCTCTTTAGAATATCCAGATTTGGTGATCAGCTGATACTCTACCACAATCCCAATGCTAATCATTGCTCTTATATGCAGATCACCTCGTTCAGTTACTCTAATAAAATAAACAAAACTAATAAAATATCATTTTTGTTTAAGCCAGTTTTGGTTAGCTACATACAACTGAAAAATCTTACCAAAGCGTTGAGATCTCTCTCTTCACCATGTCAAGACAGCTGCTGCAACTTCAGGTGTCTGATGCAGACATGACATACGGAAAAGTGAGATGTTGCCTGTTACGCAATTAAAAAAAAAAAAAGATTTCTTATTTATTTTTTTGAGAGAAAGAGGGTGTGAGAGAGGGGAGAGTCAGAGGGAGAAGCAGACTCCCCACTGAGCAGGGGGCCCGATGTGGGGCCAGGACTCCTGGGGTCATGACCCCATCAGAAGGCAGTCACTTAACCAACTGAACCTCCCAGGTGCCCCTATGCAATTCTTTTTATTAGGAGAGAAAACCTTTTCTAGAATTCCTAATTCAGAAGGCCAGGGTTATATCACATACCCATGCCTATGCTAACTCTGCATAACCCATGCCTGTGCTAACTCTGACACATGGAATGGGATGACAACGATTAGCCAATAACAATCTTTATTCATCCCTGAACTTGGAAAGAGGCTCATCTTCTCTGAGCAAAGGACTATGAACATCCAAACAAAATTGGGGCTTTCTCAGCAATGAAAAATATGAAAGGGAAAAGATATTGGGTAATCAACAGTGTTTACCTCACTAACGACTATATTCATTTTCTGTAAAATTGTGTGTGTGTGTGTGTGTGTGTGTGTTCATAGAAAAGATCAGGAGGGGCGCCTGGGTGGCTCAGTGGGTTAAAGCCTCTGCCTTCGGCTCAGGTCATGATCTTGGTCCTGGGATCGAGCCCCGCATCGGGCTCTCTGCTCAGCGGGGAGCCTGCTTCCCTCTCTCTCTCTGCCTGCCTCTCTGTCTACTTGTGATCTCTCTCTGTCAAATAAATAAATAAAATCTTAAAAAAAAAAAAAAGAAAAGAAAAGATCAGGAAAGGTACATATCAATCTGTTAACAGGTTTAAAATTTGAAATGGGATTATGTGGCAGTGGTATATCTTTACTTTTGGATATCTTTATGGATATCTTTAGTTTTTACTTATAAAAATTTTTTAAACAACTTTATTTTTATAGAGCCCAATTTTTAAAAAGATTTTATTTATTTATTTATTGGACACAGAGAGAGATCACAAGTAGGCAGAGAGGCAGGCAGAGAGAGAGGAGGAAGCAGGCTTCCCACTGAGCAGAGAGCCCAATGCATGCCTCAATCCCAAGAGCCCAGGATCATGACCTGAGCAGAAGGCAGAGGCTTAACCCACTGAGCTACCCAGGCACCCTTACTTATAAAATTTTTATGAATTTATTCTGGTCATTTAAATTTAAAAGGGCTGTTTCAATCATAAAATGAGCTCCTCAGAAATGAAATTAGGATTTTAAAATAAGTCAGAGAAATGTATGTTGACAGATCCCATTCTAAGCCCTTAGTACAGTCACTGAGGTGCCCCTGGTAGGTTTATCCCTACTGGTAATTTGGAGGCACAAGGCTACCAGAGCTTGATGCCATCAAATATTTAAACCATCCAACTGCCTCCCCTTAAACTCTCAAAGCAACCTTCACATCATAAACTGGCTTCCTGTGCAAATTTTTTCCTACAAGGGAAGAATTTGCTGGACATGGCAATGTGAGAATTCTGACTCCCTTGGCAGTTCCATTTCTCACTGTGTATTAATTCATTGGTTCTTTGGCTCAGATAG
The DNA here is from genome assembly GCF_922984935.1 of Meles meles. NCBI lineage: Eukaryota > Metazoa > Chordata > Mammalia > Carnivora > Mustelidae > Meles > Meles meles. The sequence goes on from NC_060066.1 coordinate 187,899,954, forward strand.
CAGGATCAGAGCTGAGTTAGTTACGATCTACTTTCCAGCCCTCCAACACATAGGTTCTTTCTTAATGCTTTAAAGTCAAGTTTACGATCCTGGACCATGATTAATTCACCAAGGTAGGTGTCACCTCTGAGGCCACTTGGCAGCTGGCCAGCCAGCCTTCCCTCATGACACTCCTGTCTCTTCAAGCACATTTCTTTCAGCTCTTGTGCTTCCTAACCACATTCATCTCAACAGACTGTCTCCTTCTTTATCCTTCATTATTTTCCTCTATGACTGTCTCCTTAATTCTATCTTTCTTTCTTCCTATCTCACCACCTAACCTTCCTTTATCCTTTCCTTGTTTCTTTCTGTTTTTCACCTTAATTAACCATGAGGTTAAATAATAAAATATACCAGAACTATGTGCCAAATGCCACATGCTGGGTCATACAAATAAATTTTATTCTGATTTTGCAATAATTCTGAAATGTGTTCATTCTTATTTCACAGAGGAGAAAGTAGGGTATCATAAAGTCTAAATGGTTGTATTTGATAATGAGAGGTTTCTGCTGCTTAATTTTCAAAGTCAATAAATTAAATGTTTTATATTTCCTTTATCTTAGAAAAATACTTCAAACATTTGTATATAACCTCCATCTTATTTTTGCCTGTGAGTGTATTGTCCTAGAAAATAATTCACCTTGGGTGAATTATTAAGCTTTTCTTAAGCTTGGAAAAAGGGGATAGAATGGAAGAGGAAAGAGACAAATTAGAAATGTCCCTTTGAGCAGTAGTGCTCACCAGTGCTCTTTGCTCCCTCTTTGTCTTCTTTGTTGAGGACAGGACTTGACCCTGATTTCTCTGAAGAAATCTTAGTCTTCTCCATGGAAGAGATGGCCTTTTCTGTTCAGCAAGGATGGATGTACTTTCTGGATTTGTGCAAAAAGAAGAGATAAAATGTTCAGCCCCTTAATTTGTAACCTCCAGTAGCTTGGAGATGCTGTAAAGTTGGATCTGCTCCTTGGAAGATCACTTCAACTATTTGGATGTTGAATGAACCTGCTCAGCTCCAGCAGGTGTTCTCTACATCATTCGGCAGATAGTGAAGTAGAAGAAGAGAGAAGGATTCTTTCTCTACTACCTCATATGGGGTTTGGGAGGAGAGGAAGAGAAACTAGGAGTCTCCAGATGGGTTTCAGGTCCCTCCACTCCTACTCCATGGAGTAAAGCTGCTTGTCTTCTGGAGGCTCACATGGTTGGATCTGGGTTATAGGCTGGAACAACAAGCAGCAAGTCCTGGACTGAGGATTGGAGCAGAGCAGCGGACAGGTCCCAGGTCCAGTTGAAAATGAAGGGTCCAGACTTTAGTGGCTTCGGTACCATGGACAGAAAATTTAAAAGGCTGAAGCTGGACACTGTCTCACAGTTCAGCACGATGCCAGAACACCACCCCCACCTGACTCCTGACCTCACTATTCCAGGTAACGATCTAACTTAGCTCTTGGTGGACTGGACCCCAGCACTTAAAGTTAGTAGTAAACCATGGCTCAGGCCCTTTTGAATATCTTCACATAGGTGTTTATTCCACTGTCACCTGGTAGAGAGTCTGCCTTGGAGTATCTCTTAAAGTTTTGCTGATTTGCATACATCCTCATACACTGAAGCTTCTCCGTTCTGGTTTTATTATAAATGAATTGCTCAAAGGAAGAAATAGAAGAATTGTTTCAATTCTTCTTTTCCTCTTCTTTCCCCCATTGCTGGGCTCGGTCTGGCAAATTCCCCAATGCGCAAGGAGCTTGCATATATGTGTGGTAGAGGTGGTGGGGGGGGGGAGGAACCAGACTCCTGACAGCCAGAGGTTTGTTGGGGGATTCTATATGGCTTTTCCCAGATAATTTCCCCCATATGCTTGGCTCCTGGAAGATCCTTTCGAGGCTCACAAGGAGTCTGCATTTTGTATTAGCGCATAGGGTCAGAAGCTCTGGGTTGAAGTCCCTGGCGCTCAGGTAAGAAGCCATGACTGGTGCCTTAAGACTGCATAGGGGATGGGGCCTTGTTTTGAAGAAAAGGGTGAGGGGTAGTGGAGTGAGGACTCATTTTGAAATGAAAGGAGTCCTGGGTCTCTAAGCAGCTTCTAAAAATACCAACTCCCAACGCTGGGGGTAGTGGGGGAGGGGAAAACCAATCGTGAGAAGAATGAAAATGGAAAGAGGTAGGGGTGTAAGAGCCCTTCTTCAGGTAGATCTGGTTTCAAAGACCCCGCCTGCATCCAAGAACCAGCTGGACGCCACACCTCCTTCTGCTTCCTCAGCTGGCTTCGCTCTCGTGCTGGTTTCCGAGCCCCAGCCTCTCCTGATAACCTCTCTTTCTACCTACAAAGGAGTTCAAAGCCTCCCAGCCACTCCTCCTGTTGGGGCTGTCCAGCAAGTATGTCTGTGAGTGAATAAGTGTTCGTATACACATACTAGATGCGCATGTGTAGGTACACACACACACACACACACACACACACACACACACACAGAAATGACACATGAAAGCGGCTTGTAAGTGACCAGAATTCCACGATACCACGACTTTTCATAATTCTCGGTGCTCAAGGAGGTATGGACTGTGGCAGAGACAGAGATTCACCCAGATATTTTCAGCACAGAGCATGGCACTCAGGGAGTCTTGGTTGGGAGGGCAGGGAACACATATATACAAAACGCACAGTCAAGCCACGCAGGTCATGGAGACCTGCCAATGATTTTCAAGGGTTCTCCAGGTACTTTAGCTTCCAAAAGCAGAGGGGCTGGGTCCCCCAAGAAAAGAGCACTGAAAAGCTACAGGGTGGGTGGAGCTTTGTCTGCTCAAGTTCAGCCCAGATGGTGGCGCTCAATAGCCGCCTCCCTCGTCCTGGAGGGCTTCAGCCCTTCCCACCACCAACGCCTTAAACCCTCAGCTTGCACATAAATGACCTTCACTAGATAGAGGTCGTGTTCCACGTTTCCTTGCAGCTTGTCCAGCGCTGGTTGAACTCTGTGAGGCTTGGTCCGCCTGTCTTGCAGACGCCCCGAATCTCGGCCGTTGAGCTCTTCACCAGTACCCTGTGATGGGCGGAGAGGGATTGTCAAAGGGGGGAACTCCAGGCTCTGAGCAGACCCGGGAAATGGGTAGTTGTGCAGAGTGCTGCCCGTGTGCTGGCAGCAAAAGCAAGAACCCGAGGAACCAATCGTTCATGCAAAATCTACCACCACCCCCATCCAGGCGTCCACATGTTTTCCCAACCTTGGAAGCGCTGCTGGTAGGATGGGACTCCGTCTCCCACTTTGCTCTCCTTTCTCGAGTGGCTCCCAGGGTCGGGCTTAGCCCCTTCCTGCAGCCGGCGTGTGTGTGTGTGTGTGTGTGTGTGTGTGTGTGTGTGTGTGTGTGTGGAGGGAGGGGAGAGAAGGGGGCGGGACCGAGCCCGGAGACGCCAGGAGACGCCAGGAGCCGCAGACATAGGAAGAAGCCAAGAGCTGGGAGACAGAGGAACTCCCCAGAGCTTGGGGTCAGGACATAAGGCTTCAAAATCCCTTGCAAGTCCTGGGAACAAGGGAGCTTCCAGGCTAGCTCAGAGGCTGCAAGTGTCGCTGCCTCCCCGAGGTTCACCCGTCCTTAAGCCACGCCCACATTGTCTACTTCTCGGGAATGAGAGGCTAAGGTTTCGCGCTCTGGGCCATCGCCGCGGGCTCATCTTCCTCCCCAGGAGCCACGCTAGTGCTCAGCGCTGCCCCACCCCCACGTTTGGAGACTGGCCGGACCCCTTCCTTCCCCCCTCCATTTAGCTGTTCCGCCCCTGGCCTATGAAACTCCACCCCTCTACCTTCTGCTGGTGAGGATTGGTGGACCTCCCACGGCGGTGCCTGGTGATTGGTCCCCGTGGATGATGGTAACCAGCGAGATCCCGCCCCCAGAAGGCGCTAGGGTCTGGGGGCACTGCTCAGCGGTGCTGGGGCTGGCGCGGCTTGAGCCGCCGCCGCACTGACAGCTCGGTCTGCGGACCATGGAGACCGGCGCCGGCCCATATCCGCTGCGCCTGTTCGTCTGCCTGATGCCGCTCTGTCTGGCGTTGCTTTTGGGACCAGGAAGGCCCGGGACCGCTGAGGAAGGTGAGGAGACTGGTAGCTGTTCTTGGAGCTTGAGATGCCAGAAGATAAGGGGCTGGAGAACTGGGGTTCTGAGGAAAGGAGTCGTATAGAGAGACTGGAGTCTGTATTGGGATTTGAAGCAAGCGGGCAGCGGGAAGCAAAGAACTAAAGAGACAGAGAAAACGTTAGCTAAGCAATGGGATAGAGAGGGGTATTGAGGAGATCGGGCTAGAGACCTGGGAGGCCAGGGAAGAAAGAGCCCAGGAACCGTGGGAGCCTGAAGCGGCTGGTGCCAGGGGCCGGTGAGATGGACAGGCTGAGCGATTGGAGGTGGGAGGTGTGGGGGCGGGGAGATGAAGAGAGCAGAGGAAACAGGGAGATGTGGAGGTGAGACCGAAGTACGGGGACGACGGGATGGAGCCCGAATAGCGAGGCAGGAGGTGGGGCGCTCTGATCGGGAAAGGGTGGCTGGGGCCGAGGGCAACCCGACTTGCTGGCGAGGGAACTGTCCGCAGTGCTGAATTTGGAGCATAGACTACCCGACGCGGTCCGCGTTGCTGGGCTTGGGGTTGCCTGCGGTACCAGAGCCCGCGTCTTGCCTCTGATTCTGGATTTGGGGGAGCTGCACACTGAACTGAATCCAGAGGCGTCATATCTAGGTGCAGAATCCTGAGGAGCTGGAATTTGAAGCGCTGATCAGGGGGTTGGGGAGCCGGATCTCTGAGGCTTTCCACTATGCAATTTCGATGTGCTGTCAGTTATACCCAAAACGGGAGAGCTGTCAGCGGTCCTGCTTAGTCTCTGATGCCTCTGAAGCCAGCCCTCTTAGAGACCCTCTCCTTGGAGCCCCGCCCCCTTGTTTAAGCTCCAGCTTTGTAATCTTCCAAGACTTCAGGATAGCCTGGGTTCCTGCCTCTGAGCTGCTGTTGTGCCGTCCAGACCAGTGCTTCTTTGGGACTGACACTGATAGCAGAGGAGAGAAGAGATTTTTATTTCTCCTGCTGCTGGCAGAGTCTCTCCACTCATTTTCCCCAGAGTCCCTGGGAGTCAAAGTAAGAAGGTTCAAGCCTCTTCCATTTTTGGTGACTTCAGACCTCAGAAGAGCCCCCTGAGTATGAGTGAATTCAGGATGTATGCAGAAATCCTTTAATATATTCACCTTCTCCCTCTTCTTGGCACTCTAGTTGTAAGGGCTCACTGACACCACCACCTCCATCTTAGAGACAATCTTAGAGTACTTCCATGAACTTCGTGGCAGGCTGAATAATGACTCTCCAAATATGTCCACACCCTAATCCCCAGAATCTGTGAATGTTATTACAAATAGCAAAAGACTTTGCAGATATGGGTAAGGATCCTGAGATGAAGAGGTTATCCTGGACTATTTGGATAGCCCCGATGAAATCACAATGGTCCTTAGAAGAGGATGCAGGAGGAGCCAGAGCCAAAGGAGAAGGCAATTTGATCATTAAAAGAGATTAGAGAGATGGAGTTTGAAGATGGAGGAGGCGACCACAAGCCAAAGAATCTAGGGGGCTGAAAAATTTTAGTGGAAATGGATTTTCCCCTCCGAACCTACAGATAGAGCCAGTCCTGCTGACACCCCGACTTTAGGCCAGCGAAGCTGATTTCCAACCTCCGACCTCCAGAACTGTAAAAGAATAAGTTACTGTTATTCGAAGCCACTGAGTCTGTGACAATCTGTTACAGCAGCTACAGGAAACTAATACAGGTTCCTTCCCCAATAGTCATGGCTACATCTTTCTGGATTTGAGCTAACTCACATCTCACCCCCTCATGGGAAGATATGGAATAGGAAAAATGTCTCTGTCCCCTCAGCAAATTTACAGTGAACTCACAAAAGAGTCCCTCCCACCTTCCTGACCTTCTGGTTTTCTGACCTTTCTGTTCTTCCTTCTCCATAGTTATCCTCCTGGATTCCAAAGCCTCCCAGGCTGAGCTGGGCTGGACTGCACTGCCAAGTAATGGGGTAAGTGTAACCTTTCTCTCCCTGTGCCAGGAATCTTCTGGTGGTCTGGGACTCAAATCCTTTGGTTCCTTGTGGTTACAGCAGCACAAAATGCTCCTCAGAGTATGTGGTCTTCAGCAGCACTGGCTTCATGCCAGAGTGGCCTATTAGGAAACATTGTTCTTAGTCAGTCCAAGAAGGAAAGAAAAGGTGGGGGGTGGGGAGATAGCAAGGGTTAAACTAGCTGTGTGTAGCAACATAAATGTGTCATCTAGATGATCCAATGCTGGACAATGCCTTGCACATACTTAATCTCTAAGCAGTGTTGTTAATTGATGGATTGACAGAACAAGCAAGACTTAAAATCCTAAAAGAAGCTTGGAAACTAGGCGTGGGGGTTGGGAGATGTGGCTCTGTGACTGCAGCCTGGTCACTGAGTGGGCACCTGGTGGAGAGCCAGGAGACTTCAGGCACCATTCCCAACTTTGGGACTAACTCACGTTCATATCCAGTCAAATTACTCTCTCTCTCACTCTCTGGAGCCTCAGTTTTCCCACATATAAAATTATAGATTGTGCTTCGTTGTCTCCAACGTCTCTCCCAACTCCGCATCTTATATTTCAGGGGCCAGAGGTGGGGGGAGGGAGAATGAGGGATGATGGGGAAGGGGGGTTTTCAGCTTTCCTCACCGCCAGGACTCGACCTCCTGGGGGCGCCTTGGCTCTGAGCTTCCCGCATCTTTGTTCTCCTCCCCAGTGGGAGGAGATCAGCGGCGTGGACGAGCATGACCGTCCCATCCGCACATATCAGGTGTGCAACGTGCTGGAGCCCAACCAGGACAACTGGTTGCAAACTGACTGGATCAGCCGTGGCCGCGGGCAGCGCATCTTCGTGGAGCTGCAGTTCACGCTGCGCGACTGCAGCAGCATCCCAGGCGCCGCCGGCACCTGCAAGGAGACTTTCAACGTCTACTACCTGGAAACAGAGGCTGACCTGGGTCGCGGGCGTCTCCGCGCAGGTGGCAGCCGGCCCCGTAAGATCGATACAATCGCAGCGGATGAGAGCTTCACGCAGGGCGACCTGGGCGAGCGCAAGATGAAGCTGAACACAGAGGTGCGAGAGATCGGTCCGCTCAGCCGGCGGGGTTTCCACCTGGCCTTTCAGGACGTGGGCGCATGCGTGGCGCTGGTCTCTGTGCGCGTCTACTACAAGCAGTGTCGCGCCACGGTGCGGGGCCTGGCGGCGTTCCCAGCCACCGCGGCCGAAAGCGCCTTCTCCACGCTGGTGGAGGTGACGGGAACGTGCGTGGCGCACTCAGAAGGGGAGCCCGGCAGCCCCCCGCGCATGCACTGTGGCGCTGATGGTGAGTGGCTGGTGCCCGTGGGCCGCTGCAGCTGCAGTGCGGGATTCCAGGAACGTGGTGACACCTGTGAAGGTATTCAGCGGACGAGGGGGTGTGGCGTGGGAGTGTAGAGCGCAGGTGGCGACGGGGAGAGAGTGTGCGCTGGCTGAAAGAGGCAGGAGGGAGAGTGGAGAAGCTGTGGGCTGTGGAGCCCAGAGTCCTGATCTTCTGTGGAGCTTTCCAGTGAGTCCAGCCAGGACCGTTACTAGGAAGTAAATTTGACTCTATATAGGGGGACATTAGGGGCATGTGTTTCAGGCAATATGATCAGCACCTCACAAAGGACGTCTCATTTATTCCCAGCTATAAATTAAGTCGCCAGTGTCCCTGTTTCGCAGATGGGGAAACAGAGGATCAGAGAATTATTAACACCTCACTTGCAAAGTTAGTAAATGGGGAACCAGGATTTGAATCCAGATTTGTCCGTCAAGTTCCTTCTATTACACCATACTGCCTCCCTTAGGCATAGGGAAGAAAGATACAGCAACCCACCTCTACTAACTGATGGATTAGTTACATTATAGAGTGAGCTCCCATTCCCTGATCATATGCACATTGGAGGCTGGCAGTGGGATTCTTGAGGTTGCACTAGATGACCACTAAGATCCTGCCCAACTCTCTGAACTATGAGTCGCTGGGCCCCCTGAGGGAGACCCTGGTCATGTGCAGGTTTGGTTGGGTTCTCAGGTCTGTAGGGCACCAGGACCAGACCTCTCCTTTTCTTGCTGATCTCTGGCTCTGAGGACTGAGGGTAAGGATGGAGTATGGATGCTTGCCCTTAATGTAAAAAGAGCAAGGGATGCTTCTTCTAAGCTACATCCCTTTGTGGATGGCAGGACAACAGAAATGAGTCAGGTATAGTTTCAACTCTTCAGCAGCTCTACAGATGAAAGTGTAAAAATTGAAAAATCAGGACAAGGTATTAAGTGATCTAACAGAGGGATTAATACAGTGGTGGGAAGACATAGGAAGAAATGACTAAAGGTACTCTGTCCTTTGTTCAATTGTCCATTCATTTTGACCTGAGAACTTACCAAATGCATTTAGGAGGGCTTATTTTATTTAGATGTTGTCACCATCTCTTTCCTCAGGGAGAACTTGTGGATTAGTAAGGGACTTGGAGGCATGAACCTTCCCGAGCTCTCCAACTCAGGTTAGGATCCACTTCTGCTCTCCAGCACCCATTCCAACCTCTACTTCTTGTTTGTTTGTTTTTTTTGTTTGTTTGTTTTTAATTGAAGTGTAGTTGATGGCAACCTCTATTTCTGCACTCACCTCATGGTACAGTGATCTACTTATGTGTGTTTCCACTACTGGACTAGGAAGTGACCTCAGGCAATGACTGAATCAGTCTTGCCAGCCTCGGGGTCCGTAAGAGGATATGGTAGGTGCTCAGTGAAAAAGTATTGGGTGAAGGAGTGGTTACCATAGAGTGTGACACATAGGAACAGAGTTGAGGAAGCCTAGAGAAGGGAGAAGCCAATTCTAAGTGTGGAGAAGGCCTTTCTTCCAGGCAGTTAAAAGCATTCTCAGTTAAGAGATTGTCTGTAGAAACATGGAGGCAGGAGAGAATGTAGCATGATTGGGGCTAGGAGCAGAGGGCTTTTGGGGGCATGAGGGGTGATGGGGCTGGAGAGGGGCAGGAATAGATCATGAAGGGCCTTGAACGTTAGAATAAAGAGCTTAGACTTTATGCTGTAGACTGATGCGGAGGATTTAAAGCAGGGATCTGACATGTTCAGATTTATATTTTCAAAAGATCGCTTGAGTTGTAATTACAAAGAAATGATTGGGGGAAGGAAGGATTAAAGACTAGGAAAAAGACAGTACAGTTGTCCAGGAGAAAGAGCACAAGGTCTGAACTGAGGCAGAGATCACTGAGACGTGAGGATGGGTGGGAAAATGAGACGCATCCACAGCCCCTGGTGACCACGTGATGTGGGAGGAGAGAAGAGTCCTTTTTGATCTGTATGCTTCTAGAGGACTGAGTGGACAGAGGACTATTCACTGGGGTAGAGAACATGGGACACTGATGGACACTGAATTTATGATGTCTGTAGTGCCTTCAAGGGGAGGTAGCTAGAAAGTGAGTATGGAACTCAACAACAGAAATATAGGTACCCCTAGAGGCCATGGGTGTGGCTGGGGCTGACCAAGGTGAGGTAGGAAGCAGGAAGGCCAGTGATGGAGTCTCACACAACAGCAGTACGTAAGGGGGCATAGAGGAATTGGAGCCCATGAAAAAGGACGTTGAGGGAAACTCAGAGGTTGGAGATCCAGGAAAGTGTGATCTCATGGCAGCCCCGGGCACGTGGAGGGGTCCGGGAAGGAACAGCTTATAGTGTGGGTGAGCACTCAGGTAAGGCGAGATTTGGACAGTGTCTGCTTGGTGGCCCAGGCAAGAGCAATGGAGAGAGAGAGAGTAATGGAGAGACAGACAGACAGACAGACAGACAGACCGGGCTCAGTAGGTTGGGGGATGGAGGAAGATGTGGAGTGAGAGTCAGGGAATGTGCACAACTCCTGGAAGGCTGGGTTTGAAAGGCAAGGAGAGGGGGTGGTATCTTAAAGAGGAAACCGGATTGAGAGAAGATTTTGGCTGTCGATATGAGCCTTGTTTATCTGCTGAAGAAGGAGCCCGTGGGGTACCAAGTGGGGTGTGGTGGGAGCAGCCTGCCCCAGGGGGATGTATTTTATTACTGACATGGTTTAGAATTGCTGATGCTAGCTGCTAACAAAGATCAGGCCATGTTTTAGTCAGCTTTATTGTTTTTAAATATATATATATATTTCTATTTATTTATTTGAGAGAGAGAATGTACTCACGGGGGAGGGGGGATGGGGAAGAGGGAAAAGCAGACTCCCTCTGAGCAGGGAGCCCGATGCAGGGCTTGATCCCAGGACCTGACCTGAGCGCAGACGCTTAACTGGCTGAGCCATGCAGGAGCCCCAGTTTTATTGTTTTTTAATACTCTGTAGATAATACCCTGTCTGCACCCGAAATGGACCACTCTTACTGCAGCACTCCCTTGTTCTGTCGCTGGGAAGAACTGGTAGAGAAGGAGTGATGTAAGAATTAGGAGCCATAATACTGATGGGATATAGTCTGGGTTGCGGAGAAGGGGCGGGACCCAGAGTGGAGGAGGCGGGGCTGGAGGCCTTCAAAGGGAGGTGGCCCACCCCTTCGTGTAGGCCTGGAAGGAGTGGGGGTGGGGGGGGGGGGTGGGTGTAGATGGAAGTTTGTGAGTTTGATGGCCAGACCTTGAGGGAATCCTGGTCTGTTTTACACAGTCTATCTCCAGGGCCTCGCTCCAGAGCACCTGGCTCATAGTAGGTGCTAAAAAAAAAAATTATCTGATGAATGGATCAGGGTCTGGAGGAGAGGGTTTGGATATACATTGAGGGCAATCATGTAGTCACACACACACACACACACACACACACACACACACACTCAGAAACCCAGTCCCACTTCTGACTTAAGCTGAGACTAGACAAAAGTCACTTAAAATGGCATCGACTCTGCCTTGAGGAATAGGGAGCTGCGGAGAATGCCAGGGAGTGCTTCACAGGGGAGGTACTATTATTTTGAGCTGGGGTCTGGAGAAACATAAGAGTTTGCCAGGAGAGAAGGGGTTGGGGTGCCTGGGTGGCTCAGTCATTAAGTGTCTGCCTTTGGCTCAGGTCATGATCCCAGGGTCTTGGAATAGAGGCCATGTTGGGTTCCCTGCTCAGCAGGAAGTCTGCTTCTCCTCCTCCCACTTCCCCCTGCTTGTGTTCCCTCTCTTGCTGTGTCTCTCTCTGTCAACTAAATAAATAAAATCTTTAAAAAAAATCTTTAAAAAAAGATAAAAATAATGTAAAAATTTGTAAAAAAGAAAAAAAGAAAGAATGAATGGAGAGGAGTATAAAACCTTATAGGACAAAAGTCAGAAGTGTGAAAAGAAGAGTTTAGTGTGGCATGGGTGGGGGGGTTGGCACTGGGGAGTTGACCCAAGCAGACACACTCTCTAAGTCTCCACAGGGCACACAGATGCCCTGTGATGGTGTGGCATGAGGGGAGATTCCAGACAGAGGGGCCAATTTGGACTCAACATAAGGAAGCCCTTTCTCACTGCCAGGGCCATTCAGCAGGGGCACAGAAGAAGGTGGGCTCCCCATTTCTAAGCAAAGATTGTGGCTCCTGCTAGAAAAGCTGCTGGAGGATCTATCTGGTCAGGGGAGAGGAACTAGGTGATCTCTGACACTTGACTCTGACCTTGAGGAAGAGAGGGAGGGGCCCGCAGTCTGGAGGCTTTGTGAGCCTGCCCCTCAAAGCAAAGCTCCTCTACGCAGAGCCTGTCAAAGTAGAGATAAGCACTGCTGTCTCTGCTGTGACACACATCTCCAGGACCCCAAGTGTCCACCAACACACGGAGAAAAGGAGCCTCTGGTCCTTGTTTCCGACCGCGGTGAGACCCTGCAAACAGATCCCCGCTCTGACTTCACAGCGGAGGCTGGCAGGCCGTGGTGATTACCCCCACCTGACTGATGGTTTCTTGAGGCCAGAGAGGCATAGGCAGTGGCAGGGCCAGCACAGGAACCCAGGCCACCTGAGTCCCAGCGGGGGCTGCTGCCACCCACCAGACCACGATGTTCGTGAGTCCATGCTCTGTTCTGAAGGCAGATAGTTCCAAAGCCCCTGGGGCTTCAGAGACCCTGCCCAAAGCTCTGCTGCCCAAGCAAGACGGAGCCTCCCCAGCCTAATAGGTTCCAGATCATGGAGACACTCAGCCCACTCCCCTCTTCCTCACACAGCCCGAATATTCTTCCGGAGGGCTCCTGGGCATCCCTTCTACCATACCATGTCTTCTTGGGGCTGGAGAGCAGCCAGACTTCCAGAACCAGCTAAACTAGAAAAAAGGCCAGGCGGGTGGGGGCAGGGATCAAGGTGAAAACCACTGGGACTCCCAGAGGAGGGCCTAGAGCCACTGCCTCCCGCCTGCCTGGCCCAGCTGGTGAGCAAAGTTTTCAAGTGGGCGTTAAGCAGTTTCCACTTCAGGCCTGTGATGGAGGAATAGTAATTACTACCGCGGTTGTGTGCGTGTTGTCTGTGCTGGGCTAAGCAGCTTACACTTCATCTCAGCTAATCCCCCACCAACCATTTTGAGGTGGGTATTCTACGCAAGGCTCAGAGAGGTCAAGAGATCTGCCCAAGGCCACCAGCAACTAAGGGGTACAACCCAGCTGCAAACCCAGGTTGTCCAGATACAAAAGCCTGTGCTCTCAACAGCCTGTGTCCTGGATGAGGCCAGAGAAGCAGAGAAGTGAGAGAAGCAAAGTCACTGAGGAGGGTGTCAAGACTAGAACCGGGGAAACTTCACCCTCCTCCCTCTACTCCCCTCCATCTGTCTGGCTCCACTTCCAAACTGCAACCAAGGGTGTCAGTTGAGGATCTGTGATGATGAACCCAAATGGTAGTGGTGGGAGGTTGGGCTCCGACAACAGTGTGAGTGCGTGTGCGCACGCAGAATGAGAAGCCTGTGGGTGTCTGTCCCTGGGGAGCTGTGACACACCCCTCAGAGGCACCTGTCTTCTGGCCTGGAAGTCTTCAAGTCTTCAAGACTGGAAGAATCTGGCTTTTTTTCTTCCCCCAGTGGGCATTAGGGTAGCATGATGTCTGCTTGGGTTGGAATCCCACCATTTACCAGCCGTGGGACATTGGCCAAGCTACTGAACATCTCTGAGCCTTAATTTCCTCATTTAAAAAATGAGGATAAAGTACATACCTCACAGGCTGTTGTGAGGGTTCAGTGAACTACTGAAAGTAAAATGGTATCCAGCACACAGTAAGCGCTTACTGCGGGTCAGGTAGTGCTGGGCGGTTGGGTCCGGAGCTGCTACCGCTTGGGGCAGTGCTGGAAGAGCGGAGACCCCCTTTCTCCGCACAGTTCCGGGACCTAAACTCACCCTAATGGGGCAGGCAGTGGGGGAGGGAGGAGCTGTGGAGGAGACCCCTCCTCACGTGGCTTTGCCCCGCAGCCTGTCCCCCAGGGTTTTACAAGTTGTCATCGCGCCGGCTGCTCTGCTCCCCGTGCCCAGAGCACAGTCGGGCCCTGGAAAACGCCTCCACCTTCTGCGTGTGCCAGGACAGCTACGCGCGCTCGCCCACCGACCCGCCCTCGGCCTCCTGCACCCGTGAGTGCCCCCGTCCAAAGCGTTCGCGGGGTGGGGGGCTGATCAGGAAAGGCCTGGTGGAGGGGTTGCCTAGGGCAGGGGGCTGGGCACTGGAGAGCGTGGGGAGCGTGGGGACCAGCGACCCAGACGGCGGGGTGGAGGGAGGGGAGCCTGGGATGGGGATGGGGCCCCGGGCCTGGGATTGGAAGAACCAGGACAAGGGTCCCGAGACGGAGTTCAGGCTTCTTGGCTGGTCCTGGGGTGGACTGCCCCTGGTCCCGCCCCCCGCCGTCACCTCACCCTGCGCCCCAGCCTGGAGGGGGACTCCCGCCCCCGCACACTCTGTGCCGTCGTGCATCCTCATCCCCTTCCTCGCTACCCTCCTCCACGCGCTGGCCCCCACGCCCCGCTTCCCTGTCCCTCCCGCCTCACTGGCCCCACACCACCCCGTCCCTCCTCCCCACTCCCCCCCGCGTCTCCTCCTGCTCCTCCCTACTTCACTACCCCTGCCCCGCCCCACGCCCCGCTCGCCCTGCTGACAGCTCCCCCTGCACCCCCTGCCGTCCCCCCAGGGCCGCCGTCGGCGCCGCGGGACCTGCAGTACAGCCTGAGCCGCTCGCCGCTGGCGCTGAGGCTGCGCTGGCTGCCGCCGGCAGACTCGGGCGGCCGCTCGGACGTCACGTACTCGCTGCTGTGCCTGCGCTGCGGCCGCGAGGGCCAGGGGGGCGCGTGCGAGCCGTGCGGGCCGCGGGTGGCCTTCGTGCCGCGCCAGGCCGGACTGCGGGAGCGCGCCGCCACGCTGCTCCACCTGCGGCCCGGGGCGCGCTACACCGTGCGCGTGGCGGCGCTCAACGGCGTGTCGGGCCCGGCTGCCGCCGCGGGAGCCACCTACGCGCAGGTCACCGTGTCCACGGGGCCCGGGGGTAAGGCCGCCCGCCCGCCCCGCAGCCGCCCCGCACCGGCCGCCCTCGCCCTCGCCCTCCGGGCTTAGAACGCGCGCCCCGCGTCTGTCCAGGAGGCGAGGCCGCCCGCCAACCTCCCCGACCGCGGGGACCCCCGCCGACTGCCGGCCCTTCCCCGGAGACCCCGGCGGGGGGTGGGAAGGGAAGGGACTGAGGACGCGGTGATTCAAGCGGTGGCGAGCGCCTCGGGGGAGGGTATTCGAGAACCCGCGGGCGCCCCGGCTCCCGACCTGGCAGAGAGCCCGGCACCACGCCCCGCTCGCAGCCTTTGCCTCTCCTCCCTCAGGGCAACCAGGCGGACAGCCCTGCAATCTTTTGCCCGCCCTTTTCCAAAAATTTCAGCAGGAATGGCAGAATCGTCCCTCCTCCTGTCCTGTCTTAGAAAAAGGTTCTGTCGTGTGTCCCCCAGCCTCCATCCCTGCCGCATCGGTCACCCTCTTCCCCGGTCTTGGCAGAGAGCAAGGAGGCACAGCAGGGTCAGACTCTAAGGACGCCAGAAGTCACTGGCCAACCCGTAGCCGTCAGTCACATTTCTGAGTCTGGGATAGAGATGAGGAAATAAAGACCGACACTCCTTTCGTGCTACACCTTCCCCTTTACTGAAACTGACTTTTCATTTGTCTTTAATCCCAGCTGGGGTACACCTTTAAGTAATCCTTCAAGTATCCTTTGCAAGAAAGATAAGTGAGTGGTAGGGTTTATGGGTCTTTTCCTGTCTGAGACCTGATTGGTTTGTACTTCCCTGTCTTCTCTGGTAGCTGTGTTGCAGAAAGGTCTGAGGCCAGGATGACTTTTATCCTTGTGTAAGTAGCTTGGGCCTGTGTATTTGTAGAATTCTGTCACCTACTAGTGAAAATAAAATTTAACCACTATTGATCTCTTTTCATTGAGTTTGGCCGGTACCTAGCAAAACGTTTGATCTGCACAGTTTTTTATTCTTGGAAAAGAACTTCTTTTTTTTCTGTTATTGCTTTGACTAGAATTTCTGATAGCTCCAATATCTCTCTAAGAATCTTTCTAAGCCTTGGGTTGTACATCTATTTTCTGATTCTCAAATCTTGTCACACCCTTTATCATTTTTAGCTCTTAATCCATTTTCTCTGCCTTTTGGGAGAGATTTCCAATTTGTCTGGTTTTCTGGAGTAATAGTTTTGTTCTTTTTTTTTTTTTTACTATCTCTACTGTGACTTAACATTTGCTATTGCATTTACATTAAAAACATTCAATATAGGAAAAGAAAAAAGCACCCATAATCCTGTTACCCAGAGCTATACAACTATTAATATCTTGGAGTATATCCTTCCACATTTTTTTCCTATCTCTATATCCATATCTAGAACCATCTACTATAAAATCCCTTTCATATAATATATGTGATATGAGATTTTTAAAAAAGATTTTATTTATTTATTTGACAGAGATCACAAGTAGGTAGAGAGGCAGGCAGAGAGAATGAGAGGGAAGCAGGCTCTCTGTTGAGCAGAGAGCCCGATGCGGGACTCGATCCCAGGACCCTGAGATCATGACCTGAGCCAAAGGCAGTGGCTTAACCCACTGAGCCACGCAGGTGCCCATGATATGAGATTTTTATCTGGTGTTTCATATTAGCAATCCTGGTTTTGATATAGATGGATTTTAAAATTCTGTTGAGGAGATGCTGTTTCCATTTTACTAATAAAAATACTAAGCTTCCACTGATTGAGTGCTGCTCTGTGTTTGGCATTGGCCCTGTGCAGTACGATTTTCTACATTCATTCATTTAAATGGGATGATAATCATCTTTCAAAGAATGAAACTGAGGCCTGAGAGCCTCAGTGAATTGTCCAAGTGAATTGTCCAAAGTCACCCAGCTGGGAAGTAGAAACCCTGTGCTTTAGCTCCTTGGCCATATAATGCTTTCACTTTTTACTGAACTTAAAAAAAAAATCAGGAATGGATGTTAATTTTATAAAATGCTTCTTAAGCATCTTTCAAGATGACCTCATGTTTTTTTCTCCTTTGACCTATTGGCATGATGAATTCTATTCATGGATTTTTCAATGTGAGCTCTTTTTGCATTCCCAGATTATACCCTACTGGATATGAGTGTATTATTCTTTTAATATTTTGCTGAGTTAATTTGCTTATATTTTACTATTTTTTTCACATACATTTACAAGAGAGATTAGTGCTTTTTTAAAAAATCGTATTCTTTGTCAAGTGTTGCTGGCTTTGGAAAAGGCATCAGGAAAAATTTCTTCTTTTTCTCTGCTCTGCAACAGTTTAAATACCATTATTATCATTCTCTGAAGGTGTGCAAAACCACTTTTGGGGCCCTGCGAGGGGGTAAGCTGGATGATATTCTCAACCCTTTCCATACTTTCTGAATTAGTTTTGTTAATTTGTGTTTTTGTAGCAAATATTTTGATGACCTTTTTTTTTTTTTAAAGAAGATTTTATTTATTTATTTGAGAGACAGAGAGCACAAGCAGGCAGAGAGGCAGGCAGAGAGAGAGGAGGAAGCAGGCTCCCCGAGGAGCAGAGAGCCCCATACGGACCCAGGACCCTGGGATCATGACCTGAGCTGAAGGCAGAGGCTTTAACCCACTGAGCCACCCAGGTGCCCCATTGATGACCTTTTCTTATTCAGTAACTTAGAAATGCACATTTTAAAACTTTCCTCAGGGGCACCTGGTTGGCTCAGTCGTTAAGTGTCTGCCTTCAGCTAGGTCATGGTCTCAGGGTCTTGGGATCAAACCCCACACCAGGCTCCCTGCTCTGGTGGGAAGCCTGCTTCTCCCTCTCCCACTCCCTCTGCTTGTGTTCCGTCTCTCGCTGTGTCTCACTCTATCAAATAAATAAATAAAATCTTTTAAAAAAAGAAAAAAAAACTTTCCTCAGTATCTGTAGCTAACTTTTCTTCTTTCTTCATGTTATAGGCTTGAGATTTCCTTTTCGTTAATTATCCTTGCTAGAAGTTTATTTTATAGGTTATGATAAAGAATCAGGTCTTGAATTTATCAATTTCAGTGTTCTGTATTTTTATCACTTATTTTTTGGTTTTACCTTTATTGATACCATCTTCTTGTTTTCCTGAAGTCTTTTTCTAGGTGAGTTCAGTGCTTAGTTTTGTTTTCATATTTTAAGCCTATGAATTTTCCTCTGAGTATAACGTTGGTCACATCCATATATATATATATATATATATATATATATTTTTTTTTTTTTTTTTTTTTTTAAAGAAAGAGTATGTGCATGAGCAGGGTAGGGGCAGGGCACAGAGGGAGAGGGAGAGAGACAATATATATTTTTTTAATTTAATTTAATTTATTTGACAGAGAGAGAGATCACAAGTAGGCAGAGAGGCAGGCAGAGAGAGAGAGGAGGAAGCAGGCTCCCCGCGGAGCAGAGAGCCCAACGCGCGGGGCTTGATCCTAGGACCCTGAGATCATGACCTGAGCCGAAGGCAGTGGCTTAATCCACTGAGCCACCCAGGCACCCCGCATCCATATATTTTTATACCTAATATAACACATCCTTAGTATGATCATTTTGGAGGGATATATTCACATACCCTGAAATTTCACCTACATATTAAAATGTACAATTCAAAAAAAATTAAAAAAATAAAGTGTACAATTCAGTGCCTTTTCATATATCCACACTATTTAATTCCAGAACATTCTCATCATCCCCAAGAGAAACCTACTAATCATTACTTCCCGTTCCTCTCACCCCCTCTAGCACCTAGTAACCGTTAATCTACTTTCTTTCTCTATAGAATTGTCTGGTCTGGGCATCTCATATACATAGACTTATATACTATGTGGACTTTTGTGTCTGCCTTTTTTTGTTCTTTAGCATAATGTTTTCAAGGTTTGTCCATGTTGTAATGTGTATCACCACCTCATTCGCTTATGTGGGTGAGTAATATTCCATTGCATACCACAGTTTTGTTTATCTGTTTATCATTTTATGGGCAGTTTTTCTACTTGTTGGCTATTTTGAATAATGCTGCTATGAATAGTCATGTACACGGTTTTGCAAAAACATGTTTTCAGTTTTCTTGAGTGTAAACATAGGAGTGGAATTGCTAGGTCCTATGAAGTTATAGACTGAATTGTGTCTCCCCTAAATTCGTAGGCTGAAGCCCTAACCCCAGTGTGATTGTCTTTGGAGACAGGGCCTTTAAGGAAGTAAGGTTAATGAGAGCATAACAGTGGGGCCCTAAGCCCAGAGGACTGGTGTCCTTCCAGAAAGGGGAGAGAAACCAGAACTCCCATGCTCTCCCTGTGTCTATGCAAAAGGAAGGCCAAGACAGGGCACAGCCGGAAACAGCTGTCTGTAAGTCAGGAAGAGATACTTACCTGAATACTAAGGGTACAAATCTGTAAACCTCTCGAGCTGGGAGTTCTAGCCTCTAGAACTGTGAAAAAAAATTCATTTTTGTCGTTTGTGCCATGGAGTCTCTTATGTCTGGTTAGGGCAGCCTGAGCCGACTAAAACATACAGTGGCTTTTCATCTTTTCGAGGAACCCATGGACTTTCCGTGGAAGGGGCGCAATCTTCCAAAGCGGCGTCCCCACCCCACATTCCTGCGGGGGAGGGGCACAAGGGTTCCAGTCTCTCCACCTGGCCCTTGAAACCGGTTTCTGTCTTTGTTGGTTGCAGCCATCCTCATGGGTGTGAAACGGTATCTCCTTGTGGTTTGGGTTTGCATCTCCTGACTAATGACCTTGAACGTCTTTTGATGTGCTGGGTTTTCTTTTTGTCCTTGAGTTATGAGTTCTCTCTCTTTTTTAAAAATCTATGTATTCTGGATATTAGGTCTTTGCATTTTTCTAAGTTTTCTAAGGCCTTTCTAGTTTTCTAAGACTGCTGTCACCAAGTACCAAACATTAGATGGCTTAAAACCAAAGCAATGTGCTGTCTCACACTCATGGAAGCGGAAGTCTGCAGTCAAGGCAGTGGTGGAGCCTTGAGTGCTCTGACTGCTCTGGGGGAGGATCCTTACTTGCTTCCAGGCTCCTGGGTTTGCTGGCAGCCCCTGTTCCTCGTTGGCACGTAGATACACGTTCCAGTCACGTGACCTCTTCTCCCTGGGTGTCTTCATCTTGTCTCCCCTCTGTGACGGTCTGCCTCTGTGTCCAAATTTCCCCTTTCCCAAAGGACATCATTCATAGTGGATGAGGGCCCACTTGAGTGACCTCATGGGAACTTGATTACCATTGGGAAGACCCTAGTTCCAGAGGAAATCACATTCTAGAGGTGCTGGGACTTCAACATTCTTTTTGGGGGACACAATTCAACACATAATAACCCTGACCAGATATAGGACTTAACAAAATTTTTCTCCTACTCTGTGGATTACCAGTCACTTTCTTAAAGAAATTGAGATATAATTGACAAATAATATTCATTTTGGGCACGACATCATGATTTTTTGTTTTATATGTATATGTTGTGCAATGATCCCCACAGGAAGTCTAGTTAATGTTCATCGACACACATAGTTAGACATTTTTTTTCTTGTGATGAGAACTTTTAGGGTCTACTCTCTTAGCAACTTGGTATTTTTTGAAAAAGATTTTATTTAGGGGCACCTGGGTGGCTCAGTCAGTGAAGCGTCTGCCTTCGGCTCAGGTCATGACCCCAGGGTCCTGGGACTGAGTCCTGCATCAGGACTTCTCCCTCTCCTCCCAGCTGTGCTCTCTCTCCCTATGTCAGTCTCTCTTTCTCAAATAAATAAATAAAATCTTTAAAAAAGATTGCTGCTGAGCTGGAAGCCCAACACGGGACTCTATCCCAGGAGACCAGGTTCATGACCTGAGTCGAAGGCAGACGCCTCACCGATGGAACCACCCAGGTGCCCCACAACATTGTATTGCTAGCTAGAGTCACCACACCATACATTGTGTCCCAGGACTTAATTATTTTATAACTGGAAGTTTGTACCTTTTGCCTTCCCCCATTTTGCCCACCCTCCCAACCCCAGTCATGCCGCTGGCAGACATGTGTCTCTCACCTTGAGTTGTGTCTTTTGAAGCTCCGAATTTTACATTTTGGTGAAATCTTGGATTGCCTGTGCCTTTGGTTTCCTATCTAAGAAACCACTACCTGGTTCACGGTCATGAAAATTTAGACCCATGGTTTTGTTCTTGTAGTGCTGTTTTGCCTGAATTTATTTTAGAGAACATGTTTCAATTTCTGGATGATTTGCTTTTTGTTTTTGTTACTGATTTTACTGCTTAGAGAAAGAGGTTTGTACACGTTTTCCTTCTTAAAGTCACCACTAAGGTTGTGAAAGGTAGGGTCAACATTTTAATTGCTTCATGGCTCCTTGAAAGCAATGTCTATCATTCCCATGCTGCACACTCTCAAGGTCTCCATGAATCAAGTAAACTTACTCTTCATTTCTAATGCCTTCTTCTTGTCTACCTGATGTTCCCATCCTGCATGTGATTCGGTCAAAATTCCTTATGTTTGCAGCACCTTTTCTTTTAAATATTTCGGTTTTGCTAACGCACCTGTGGTTTCCCCATGGGCCTCGCTCACCCTCTCTGCTTGTTCCCCCACCCCATCTTTTTTCTTCTCTGCCTGCTGTCCCTTCGTGGCCTTCTGCTCCCATTTTCAGGAGGCTGTGTTTTCTCTCCTCTCCTTGCAGACGCCAGACAATCACTCACTTGTTTCTCCGTCACACTAAATCCCTCGGAGGAAGCTGCTCCTCCTGGAGCTTCAGAATAATTTTACTGTTCATTTATTCTGAAAGGTTTTCTTCACAAGCCTGATTTCCTGGTGTTTTCTGTTTCCTTGTTCTTGAACAAGGAGATAACTAGTCTGCCAAAAAAGCCCAATGTGCGACTTGTCCCCTGGGTTGGTTTGTAAGGCTTTCAGGTGCAAGTAACAATAAATCTCAATCCAGCTGGTGTTCACCTAAAAATGATTTCTTAAAAGATTTTATTTATTTATCGAGAGAGAGAGAGAGAGAGAGAGAACAGGGGGAGGGGCAGAGGGAGAGAGAGAGAGAATCCCAGGCAGATTCTGTGCTAAGAGCAGGGCCCCACACAGGGCTTGAGCTCATGACCCTGAGCCAAAACCAAGAGTTAGACACTTAAGTGACTGAGCCACCCGGGTGCCCCCTAAAAATGCTTTCTCAGCTTGCCTGCGGGTGGAAGTAGAGCATGGTTACTTCAGCAGTTCTCCAGGACCCAGGTACTTTCTGTCTTTCTATATGTCTTCCTTATCACATTGGGCTGACTCCTTCATGGTGGCAAGTTGGATGCAGCAGCTCCGGACATCGCATCCTTACCATCCAGAGCAGAAGAAAAACTGTTTCTTCCTTATAGGTGTCATTTAAGAGCAAGAAACCTTTCCCAGAATCCATCCTCCCCTTAGCTGATTTCTCTCATGTTGGCCAGAACTGGATTACAAGCCCGATCCCAGTCACTGGCCTAGAAAATGAGTGCACACAGATATCTTAGAACAATCAGAATTCACCTGAGTCCCATGGGGGGAGACAGTACACCCTGAATCAAAGGTTGGGCTCCGCAGGCAAGGAAGGGGGACCTGGCTGTTGAATGGTTTTCCAGCAGCATCTGCCGTGCTCTTGGTCCCGCTTGGACGCTGGCCGAATTTTCTCACTGATCTGCAGTGGGAGAGCAGGTGCCTGGGCTCGGTTTTCAGCTCCATTCTCAGGATTTACCAGGCTTTCATCTAACATATCTCGTGGGGTTGAAATGGAACCTTCTCCTACCTCTGTATCCTGGCCCTCTGATGCTTTCAACAAATGTAGTTCCAAAAACTGACATTCCTAGCCTCTTCCTATCTGTGCTGTCTGTCTGTATCTGCAGGGGGCTGTGTCTCCTCCTCAGAAGCTTCCTAACTCCTCCCCTCGTGAGCCCATGTCTTCTCTGCGAGCTACCATCTCCGAGTAGATTTAGGCTGAGAGGCACTCCTGGGGATAGGGAAGAACGCTTTTCCTCTGGAGCAACCATGCAGGAGAGTGATGGCTGTGCATTGTCCGGTTGACAAAGACCTTGCTTTTTTTTAAGGGTCAGACAGTGGGAGGAGGGATAAAAGATCTTTCAAGTTATTTTTAGGTTGGGAGGCAGGGTCACTCTGCGGGCAGCATAACCTGGGGGTCCACTACAATTGCACTTTCAATCTAGTTCCACTGGTTTTCTCCCAGGTGGAGCTATGCCCCTCCACCTGCCTCCCCCATTCTGGCAATCCGCCGTCAAGACTAGGTTATGGCGATGTTCTGGGTTTTTGACTCTTTCTGTACCTTTATGTTTGAGTTAGAATTTGGGAGAGACGGGAGGTGGGGACTGCTAGATGGTTGCCATTTAGAACTAGAAGCCATGTTCATGCACTTTTTAAAGAATGAGTTACAGGGGCGCCTGGGTGGCTCAGTGGATTAAGCCGCTGCCTTCGGCTCAGGTCATGATCTCAGGGTCGTGGGATCGAGCCCCGCGTCGGGCTCTCTGCTCCGCAGGGAGCCTGCTTCCTCCTCTCTCTCTGCCTGCCTCTCTGCCTACTTGTGATCTCTGTCTGTCAAATAAATAAATAAAATCTTTAAAAAAAAAAAAAAAAAAGAATGAGTTACATACATCCTGTCTCTCCTTCCTTGGCCCCTTCCCCTTGGTATCTGCTTCCCTCAGTCCCCTGCCGTCACCAGGACCCTCCACATCGTTAAAGCCAGAGGGCACTTTGAATGGCGGTCTTACCCTGTCTCTTCTCAGCACATGACATTGCCGCCCGCCACCCACAGGTTCCTCTTGCTGGTTAGCTTGCACAGCATGCATGCTCTGTGTCGGGTATTGTTGTTCTTGTTTTGTTGAAGATTTTATTTATTTATTTGAGAGAGAGAGAGAGAGTGAGAGCATGACAGGGGAGGAGGTCAGAGAGAGAAGCAGACTCCTTGCGGAGCTGGGAGCCAGCCCCATGTGGGACGCAATCCCGGGACTCCAGGATCATGATTTGAGCCGAAGACAGTTGCCTAACCAACTGAGCCACCCAGGCGGCCTCTGTGTCAGGTACTGTGCTAAGGTCTTCATGACTTCATAAAATTCTCACAGCCAGCCTAAGGAGGTCCTCATTCTTCCCATTCTACATGTGAGGAAACAGAGGCTCTTGCCCATGGACCAATAGCTCATGACCGGAAGAGTCAGAAGGGAGCCTTCTTAAATGCTCTTTTCCCTGGGCTTCTGGGATCTTATTTGCTCCTGATTTTCCTGCTACCTTTCTGGATCCTCATTTTTGAGCTCCTCCCTCTTCAAAGGAAGAGAAATGTCTCTTAAATTACATGCTTGTTTCCTAAATGCTTTTCTTTCTTTTTCTCTGATGGCTCTTGGATCTCCGTCTCATTCCCAGATGACTTTTGTGAGCCCCAAAACCGCCTATCAGCTGCCTGTCCGGTATTTTCTCTTGGAAACCCCTCTGCTCAACACACCTAAAGTGAGACCATGATCTTGCCTCCCAGTAACTTGGCGGTCCCTGCCTCAGATCAGACATTATTACAACTTTTTTCTTTAAATTCAGTACTGTCTATTCAACATGATCTAGACTCGTGGTTCTCAAAATTGTCTGCACGTTGGAATCACTGAGAAGATTAAAAAAAGAAAAAGATACCAACGCCTGAGTCCCTCTCTATAAAGATGACTTCATTGTTTTGGGTTGTGTGACCTGGGCATCAGTACTTTTTTATTGTAGGGGGAAAAAGCATAAAAAATTTACCATCTTAACTATTTTTTTAAGATTTTATTTATTTGTTTGACAGAGAGATCACAAGTAGGCAGAGAGGCAGACAGAGAGAGAGGAAAGGAAGCAGGCTCTCTGCTGGGCAGGGAGCCTGATGTGGGGCTCAATCCCATGACCCTGGGATCATGACCTGAGCAGAAGGCAGAGGCTTTAACCCACTGAGCCACCCAGGCGTCCCCATCTTAACCATTTTTAAGTGCGTAGTATGCAGTAGTGTTAACTATGGGCACATCCTTCTGCAATAGACCTCTGAACGCTTTCATCTTGCAAAACTCATACCTGTACCCACTGAACGAAAACTGCTCGTTGCCCTCTTCCCCTCCATTCTGCTTTCTGTTTCTAAGCTTGAAGACTTTAGATGCCTCATATGACTGGAATCATGTAGTATTTGTCTTTTCATGACTGACTTATTTCACTTGGCGTCAAGTTCATTCATGTCATAGCCTGTGATAGGATTTCTTTTTTTTTTTTTTTTTTTGCTGAATGATATTCCATTGTATGTCTATATCACATTTTCTTTTTTTTTTCCCTTCCAGCTTTTTGAGATATAATTGATATGCAACTTGTGTAAGTTTAAGATTCCATTGTGATAGTTTGGTATATGTATATATTGTAGAATGATTACCATGATATCGTTAGTTAACACATCTGTCACCCCACAGAGTTATCTTGTGTGTGTGTGGGATGAGATCACTTAAGATCTCTCTTACCAATTCTGAAGGATACAAAACAGTATTGTTGGCTAGAGTCATCCTGCTGTATATTAGATCCCTAGAACTTTTTCAACTTCTTTTTTTTTTTTTAAGATTTTTATTTATTTATTTGACAGAGATCACAAGTAGGCAGAGAAGCAGGCAGAGAGAGAGGGGGAAGTCAGCTCCCTGCTGAACAGAGAGCCTGATGCAGAACTTGATCCCAGGACCCTGAGATCATGACCTGAGCTGAAGGCAGAGGCTTAACCCACTGAGCCACCCAGGTGCCCCGAACTTTTTCAACGTCCAACTAGAAGTTTGTATCCTTTGACCAACTTCTCCCATTTCCCCCAGCCCCTAGCCCTTGGCCACCACCAGTCTACTCTGTTTTTATGAGTTTGGCTTTTTCAGATTCCACATATAAGTGAAAACATACAACATTTGTCTTTGTCTTTCTTATTTCACTTAACACAATGCCCTCAAGATTCATCCATGTTCTCGATGATGACAGGATTTCTTTCTTTTTAATGGCTGAATAGCATTCCTTGATATATATCATTTTCTTTTCTTTTTTCATTCATCCATCAACAGATACTGAAGTAATTTCCATATCCCAGCTATTGTGAATGATACTGCAGTGGACACGAGAGTGCAGATATCTCTTCAAGATAGTGATTTCATGGGTGCCTGGGTGGCTCAGTGGGTTAAAGCCTCTGCCTTCGGCTCAGGTCATGACCCCAGGGTCCTAGGATCAAGCCCCACATCGGGCTCTCTGCTCAGCAGGGAGCCTGCTTCCTCCTCTCTCTCTCTGCCTGCCTCTCCGCCTACTTGTAATTTCTGTCTTTCAAATAAATAAATAAAATCTTAAAAAAAAAAGAAGGTGATTTCATTTTCTTGGGATACATACTAGCAGTGGGGCAGAGGGAGAGGAAGAACCAGGCTCCCCACTGAGCAGGGAGCCAGATATAGGGCTCCATCCCAGGACCCTGAGATCATGACGTAAGCCGAATGGAGACACTTAACCAATTGAGCCACCCCAGGTGCCCATGTCTCTCTACCTATTTTTAAGTTGGGTTGTTTGTGGGGGCTTTTGTTGAGTTGTAGGAGTTCTTTATATATTCTGGATATTAACCCCATATCAGATATGTGGTTAGCAAATATTTTCTCCCATTTCATAGGTTGCCTTTCATTTCGTTGATGGTTTCCTTTACTGTGGACATGTTTTTAAGTTCAATGTGGTCCCATTTGTCTATTTTTGCTTTTGTTTCCTGTGCTTTTGGTGTCATATCCAAGAAATCATTTCCAAGTCCAATGGCAGGAATCTTTTCTATGTATTTTCTTTTCTTTTTTAAAATATATTTTTAGGGGTGCCCAAATGACTCAGTGGGTTAGAGCCTCTGCCTTTGGCTCAGGTCGTGATCCCAAGGTCCTGGGATTGAGCCCTGCGTCAGGCTCTCTGCTCATCGGGGAGCCTGCTTCCCTGCTCTCTCTCTGCCTGCCTCTCTGTCTACTTGTGATCTCTGTCTGTCAAACAAATAAATAAAATCTTAAAAAATAAAATAAAATATATTTTAAAAAATTTATTACTTGAGAGGGGAGGGAGAAAGGGCAAGGGAGGGAGAGAGAGAATCCCAAGCAGACTCCCAGCTGAGTGCAGAGCCTGTTGTGGGGCTCGATCTCATGACCCTGAGATCTTGACCTGAGCTGGAATCAAGGGTCAAATGCATAACCAACTGAGCCACCCAAATGTCCCTTAAAAATATTTTTATTATTTTAAGTAGGCTCCATGCTGGACATGGATGCGGGCCTCAAACTCACAAACTTAAACTCACAACCCTGAGACCAAGACCTGAGCTGAAATCAAAGAGTTGGACACAAGGGAACCTGGACACAGTTGATTTCACCTCAGGTCATGATCCCAGGGTTGTGACATAGAGCCCTTCATCGGGCTCTGTGCTCAGCAGGGAGTCTGCTCAGGAGTCTCTCCTCTCTCCCTCCCTCATCCTCTGCCCTTGCCCCTGTGCCCCCCCTGCTAAAATAAAGAAATAAATCTTAAAAAACAAGCAAGAGTCATACTGAGCCACCTAGGTACCCCTCCTCTATGTTTTCTTCCAGGAGTTTTATAGTTTCAGGTCTTACATTTCGATCTATAATTTATTTCATGTTAGATTTTGTATGTGGTATAAGGTAAGGGCCCAACTTCATTATTTTGCATGTGAATAATCAGTTTTCCCAGCACTGTTTGTTGAAAAGACTGTCCTTTCCCCGTTGTGTCAGCTTGGTACTCTTGTCCAAAATCATTTGGCATATGTGAGGGTTTATTTCTGGGCTCTCTATTCTGTTCAGTTGGTCTGTATTTCTGTTTTCATACCAGTATCAAACTGTTTTGATTATGGTGGCTTTGTAATGTGTTTGAAGTCAAAAAGTGTGAGGCTCCTAGCCTTGTTTTTCTTTTTCTTTTTCAAGATTATCTTGCTATTCCTGGTTCTTTGATTTCCCATATGAATTTTAGGATTTCTTTTTCTATTTCTGCAAAGAACATCTTTGGGATTTTGATGGGAATTGAGTTGAACTTGCAGGTCACTTTGGGTAGCACGGACATTGTAACCATATTAAATGTTCCACTCTATAAACTTGATGTCTTTCCATTGTATTCTTTTTGCTACAATTGTAAATGGGATTGTTTTCTACAATTCCTGTTCTGATTGTCCGTTGTTAGTGTGTGGAAACACGGCTGATTTTTGCGTGTTGACTTTCTTTCTTTTTTTTTTAAATTAACATATAATGTATTATTAGCCCCAGGGTTACAGGTCTGTGAATCGCCAGGCTTACACACTTGCATGTTGACTTTATTTATTGCATATTTGCCATCTTTGTTTATCAGTTCTAATGGTGTTTTTGTGGAATTTTTAGGATTTTCTATGTATATGTCACCTGTGGAGTGAAATAATTTTACTTCTTTCTTTCCAGTCCCAGTGCCTTTTATTTCTTTCTCTTGCCTAAGCTCTCTGGCTAGGACTTCGGTACTATGTTAAATAGAAGTGGCAAGCGTGGACATTCTTGCCTTGGTCTTCTTCTTCAAGGGAAGGCTATCAGTTTTCCACCTTTAAGCATGCCCGCTGTGGCTTTTCATACATGGTCTTTATTAGGATAATGTAGTTTCCCGCGGTCCCTAGTGCGTCCAGTGTATTGCCTCTTAACCAGACCGTTAGAATAGCAAAGTAGGTTGTTTTCCTGCCTCCTATGCTCTTTAACGTCTCCAAACCACAGAAAGTGTAGAAAGAACCTGGGGGATTAGAACCAGCCACCACTAGGGCAGCTGGAGGGCAGGGGGTGGGCAAGAAGCAGGTGGCTTGGCCTTTCCCCGCCGCAAAGACAGAAGCTGAGAGCTGCGGGGTGAGAGTGGTCTCGCTTCCCTCCGGTCTCAGGACGCCACAGCTCAGGCCCCGCCCCTCAGGAGCCTCTGGCCCCGCCCCGCCCCTGGCCCCGCCCCCGGCCCCGCCCCACTCCCTGCATGCCCCGCCCTTCCAGCCCCTACGCCGGCCCTGTCCCACCGTGGGATCCCGTGGAGAGCCCCACGTTACTTACTTTCAGCGGCCTGGGAGGAGGATGAGATCCGCAGGGACCGAGTGGAGCCTCAGAGTGTGTCTCTGTCGTGGCGGGAGCCCATCCCCGTCGGAGCTCCGGGGGCCAATGGCACGGAGTACGAGATCCGGTACTACGAGAAGGTGAGGCGCGGCATGGGTCGCACCAGGGCTGGTTCTGGGGCTGTGGTCTGTCTCCATGGAACTGCTTCCTTTTCTACCATCTCGCTGCAGAAGTCCTCCTTACTTTCTTCGTGAACATATCCACCGACCTTCTAAGGCCTGAGTTCCTTCCTGTCC
Source organism: Meles meles (assembly GCF_922984935.1). NCBI lineage: Eukaryota > Metazoa > Chordata > Mammalia > Carnivora > Mustelidae > Meles > Meles meles. The sequence goes on from NC_060066.1 coordinate 187,928,848, forward strand.
CCTCCACTCCGTGCCTGGACCCCACGGGCTCCTCCGCTGTCCCGCTCTCTGCTTCCTCACCAGTCATCAGCTCCATTGTCGCCGCTTTTGCCTGGTGTTTACAGTTGACCCAGAGCGTTCCCTGGGGGCTGATCCAGATCTTGCTGTGGCCAGACCATAGACATATAATTCGCAACCCTTTTTAAGAAAAAGAATGCAGAAATACCATACTGTTTCAAAATTTGTAAATTTTGAAACAAATTACAAAATGTCTGACCTAGGTCAGGTGGCCCACTGGAACCTAGGTGCTCCTCATATTTAACTGCCTGCTCTCCCGAGCAATGCCTGGATGGATGAATTATTGTTACAGTTTTACTGATACACAGGATGTGTAATGCATAGTTTACAAATAAGAAGAAAATATATACAGTGTCCTTATTGTAAACTGCATCTAGCTGAATGATCCTTATAGGAGGTTTTTGCCAATTTTTGCTGACTGCTTGTATCTGTTGTCCATCTATGGTTGCAGTTCAACCTTGACTTGAGAAATGGAGATATGTCCCAGTCCACTATCTCTTTTCCCCATAAATGCATTGTCTTTAAATGTGATCTGTAATCTACTGTTAAAATGTTTCTCACCTTGGTGCAAATTTTATTCATTCAAGCGAAACCTTGCTTTCATCTTCAGCATGTCATGTTAGAACTTCACTCACCCCTTAGTGACTCGAGGGACTTCTTGGCTGAATCAGATAATAGTTTTTGGATACTGGAAGTCTACTGAGAGCTGTGAGTCGGGGGGGTGGGGGGGTGAGGAGTGAACACCGAAGAGGAGGGTCTCCTGAGTCACTGTTAGGTGATCTAGGGGATGGGGAGCCACCCACGGAGGAGGAGGACCAGGTCTGGGCTAAGAGGGTGAGCTTGGGTTAGCCCATGCAATGTCCAGGGAGTCCCTGGTACATCCAGGTGGATTTGGGAGTCTGGACGCTCAAGAGAGAGGCCTGTCCTGGAAAAAGAGAGGTGGGGCCTTTCAGCATAGAGCTGGGAGCTGATCGAAGCTTGGGCTGGAAGGGAAGGCCAAGAAGGACCATGAGAATGACAAGAGCAGCAGAGACAGAGCTCTGAGGAGCCCCAAGGTTAGGAGACAGCAGAGGAGGACACGGGGAAGGAGCTGGGCACGCAGTCACTGCTCACAGAGGGCTCACGGAACTGATACCACTGCGGGGAAGGGTCAGATCATAAGAGACAGAGTCCTGAAGCTGAGCTGGGGGGGGGGGGTGGTGCTCCAGACCCCAAGGGGATATGAATTTGCAGGGAACCAAAACCCTTGAAAAGAGGAACCTGTGCAAAAGGGGATCGGTTTGAAAGCCTTCAGGGGCAACGCAGATCCAAATCCTGGAGGCACAGTGCTCCTCATATGCCCATATCTGTGCACACCAGTCCCTCATCCCCTGCTCAGGGGCTTGCTCAGAGCATCTGATGGCTGCCCCGCCCTGCCCCTGCCCTCCCAGTCTCACTGCCTTTCCCTGGGTCGTTCAGATACCTGGAAGAGAGATTCCGAGTGGCCCATTTCTGTTCAGAGCCTGCCCCATTCTTGAATCCTGTGACCAAAGAACAGGGCCACATGATAATGGGCAGTGGGCATGACTGGGGCTCTAATAAGGTGGGAGGCTGGGCAGAGATGAAACAAGGGCCACATCTCCAGTACATGCCATTTTCACATGTGCTGGGGCGGGCAGTATGACATAGAGATAAAGCACGGGGCCCAAAGGAATCAAGACGGTGTTCTGATCTGATCCTTCCTTGATGTGACCGTCACCTATAAAAGAATGAAATGCTACTGCGAGCACTGTAGGTAGTGAGGCCTCTGAAAGTGTCTAGCACAGCAGCTGGCAGTGAGCCAGCCCTCACTCCATGACAGCTGCCACTGTCCCCACTGTCCAGCCTCGGGCGAGTCTCTCCACCCCTCTGTGCCCGATTCCTTGTCTGTGAATCCGTGCCTTGCACGACATTGTGAAAACCAGATGACAGAGGGAAGGAAAAACTTTGTGAGCTGACAGGGGCCAGGCAGGTGTCAGGTGTCATTCCTCTGAGGCATCAGCCCCAGCTCACCCTTGGGACCATCAGACCCTGATGTCCATCCCCAAGAAAGGGGGATCTAGCGTCTTCTCTAAAGTTTCTCTTACTGTTCTTAGCCGGAAGTACCACTGAGTGTAGGAGGGAACTTGGGTGCAGAGAAGGGTTGGAGAGCCTGTGGAAGAAGCCTTCGGGGCCCTCCGCACACAGTCAGGCTTTCCCACCCGGTCCATGCTTGCCTCAGGGCACTTCTCCAGCCCCCTACTCCTTGCCTTGCATTCTTCAAGGAGCTCAGGTCTGGTGCTGGATCTGGGCCTCACTTCTTGGTCCTTCCTCAGGGTCAGAGTGAGCAGACTTACTCCACGGTGAAGACAGGGGCACCTGCGGTCACTGTCACCAACCTGAAGCCGGCTACCCGCTACGTCTTTCAGATCCGGGCAGCTTCCCCAGGACCCTCCTGGGAGACCCAGAGCTTCAATCCCTCCATTGAAGTGCAGACCCCAGGGGAGGGTAAGTGATGTGTATGCGGGGAAGGATTGAGTAGGGAGACCAACTGGGGAGGGGGTGGTTATCCGTGCAATTAAGGGAACCTGCAGAACAGTTTAATTACAACCTAAATAATTCATGAATTTGGAATCCACCACCGAGGGTCTATTCAGTGACATGAATTAAATGGGGGGGCCTGTCCTGGGGGAGCTCACGGGGAGGGGCTCATGAACAGCCATAAGCCACATCTCAGCTGGGGTCTCCCAGCCTCCCAGGACCTCCTGTGTCTTGTAGAAACATCCCGTGCCCTCTCCAAGATTCTTGCCATTTTCCTTGGGAGGAGCTGTTGTCTCGTGGACACTCCTTGCTCCAATGGGTAAATTCTTTCCCATTCTGCTTCCTTCTCTCTGTCCTGATGGAGGCTCAAACGTGGGATGGGATGCCGTCCCTTTCCCCACTCGGCCTTAGAGTGAGAAGCACACTTCACTGAAGCTTGGGGACACAAAGGAGTTGCACCACAGCAATAAACAAAACAAAACAGAGGGAGAGCTGCGCACCTTTGGTGTGGGGGGGAATTGTATCGTATGTGAACCATTTCTCTAAGAAAGCTGTTATCAAGACAAAACAACAAAACAAAACAAAAGCTGAACATCAGATACCCTGATTCTAAAACAACTCTGGCTTGTCCCCCCACCCCGCCCCCCTCCGTGGTATCCTGCTATCCGCTTCCTCCCTTCCCCTCCCTGCCCTGGCTCCTCTCCCCCCACCACCCCCAAAGTCCCTTTCATGATGAGAGATGAGCAGCTTAGCTGTGGCTTGGGCGGTTTTGCCTGATGCTAACCCTGCCCTCGGGGTCTCACCTCTATCTACCCTGAGCAGTTCACGAAAAATATTTTCCTGGACAAAGGCAGTTCCCCCTAAGAGGCGTTCTGACACCAGCTGTCAAGATAATAATTCTTTCCAACCTGCTACACGAGTCTAATCCAAGATAGGAAGAGCTCGGAGCCCAAAGGGAGGTGGAGATAAAATGTGGAGGGAGTTTGGGTTCTGGGAAGAGAGACAGCACTTCTTGCTCGAATGCCTGTCTGTGCCAGGCCCCGGCCAGGTGCTGGCAGGAGGAGATTAGAGCTCTGTGTTGAAGACTGGGGAGCATTTGAATGTGTGGAGATGGGCAGGGAAGGCACGTAGGGTAGACAAATCCATCTGAACAAAGGCTCACGGGTTTGGCTGGAGTGAGTGCAGTGGGGGCGGGAGCTGGGGGCTGTTAGCTGAAATGGGCCAATGATTTCTGTTCATTTGGTGCTTCTCAGTGAGTAGACCCTGCTTGGTCCCCCGGCCTCCTTGGCCGTTGCCCAGGCTCTGGGGGAATGGGTCTCCCAGTCTGCGGAGCACTCCTTCCGCTGAGCACTCCTTCCACTGAGCTCTGACCCTGACTCAGGAGCACGACGAAGGACCCCGTATCAGCTACCCATTGCTTGTAACAAATTACCCCACAGCAAGTAGCTGTGAACAGCCAACACTTTTTCTCTCATGGGTTTTGTGGGTCAGGCACCTGGGTGCTGTTTACCTAGGTGCCACGGGCTCAGGGTCCCTCCCAGCTGTGGTTCCTCAAGGCTGGAGTTCTCGCCAGCTCTTTACCAGAGGCATGAGGTTCCCTGCCTCTTGGGCTTCTCCCTAGAGCTCCTCATCACACAGCAACACGATTCTTTCAGAGACTGTGAGTGAGAGAGAGAGAGGGTGCCCAGGACAAGCCGCAGTCTCCTGTCTGTGACATCTCGCCCCTTCGGAGGCATTCTCTTCATTAGAAATGAGTCCCTATGTCAAGCCCATGCTCAAGAGGACTGAATACCAGTTGGGGAATCCAGAGGGCACATCTCGGAGGCCACCTGGCACCACCGCCCTGTCTCTATTTCCGTGTCCACGTGGACATCTCATTTCAGACACTTCTCAGCAACTCCCCCTGCCTCTGTCCCAGCCAGACCCTGGGTCCTGGCCCCATCTCTGGAACCATGGGCTCTAAAATCTCATTGACCTTGGCCTTGTTGGCCTCTAAGTCTCCTTTCCTCCTCTGTCTCTTGTCACCTGACTGTGACATCCTCCTTACAGGCCTTGGGATCCGACTTCATCTCCCAGGCTGTGAGCCCCCTCCTGGCCCCATGTTACCCTGGCCACTGTGGATCCTCCCCGGGGAAATGCTCTCCAGCTGTGTTGGTCCCCACTGCCTGGACACTGCCCTGCACCCGCCTGCTCATCCCAGAGCCTGGAGCCGGGAGCCGGCCTGAGACCTCTGTCCCACACCTCGCCTAATCTCAGCTGAGTCTCTGGGGCTGCGCGGCATCTCCCCCATTCTAAGTAGTTTTCCCAAAAGGCCCCCTCTCTCAGGCACTTCCTGTCCAGCCCTGCTCCTCACAGATGCCTTCATCCCTTTCGCCTCAGGCAGGATCTCTGTCCATCGCTCCCTGTCACTGTCAGGATGAAGTCCCTGCTCCTTGGCCTGGCATCCCAGGCCTTTCAGTTGCTGTCCACCCCCCCCCATTCCCTTTTTCCTCCTACTCCATCCAGCTTCACATCTGGCCCCTCTCAGCCCCCACGAAGTCTGTTTCCCCAGCCCCACGGGATGGCTTGCCATTTTCCAGACCCAGCTTGCGCTCCCGAGCAGCACCACAACCATGCTGAGCTCTGAGGCCCGGTGCAGATGCCACGGCTCTTCTGTGAGGCCTTCCTCACTGGCTTTAGGAGGAAAGGAGCCTGTCTCTGCTCAGCTCTCTGCTTCTGTTTTCATTCTACATTTGGAATTCTGTTTCTGTCTCCCCCACTGGTCTGTACACTTCCTGGGGCGGGGATTCTGGCTCATTCATTGCTGTCTTCTGAGGGCTGGTGGCAGCCTGTCATACAGGTTGGGTGGAGGGATGGACAGATGGATGGATGGATAGATAGATGGAATTGGGAGTCTGGGGTCCTCCTGGCCCCTCTCTTGGGGAAAGAGTTCACAGTAGAGGCTTTTGGAATCAGGTTCGAATCTTAGGTTCACCATGTATTAGTCGTGGGACCCTGGGCAGATTGCACAACTTTCCTCAGTGTCGGTCTCCTTGGCTATAAAATGGAGACGCCACTACCTTACCTGCTGGTTGTGACCACGAGCGGCGTCATCTAGTGAAGGCACGTGGCACAGTATCTTGAATGGAGTAAGCGTGCATTCGGTGTTCCCTTACTGTGATGCCAGCCGGTCTGGATGGGGCTGGGGAGCTGCAGGGGAGAGGCTGTTCCCCCTGCAGAGCTCCATTAAGTCAGTACCCAATGGAAAGGCACAAAGGGAGGCCCAGGCGTGCCTGTGTGGACCCCGGGGAGGTCCTCTCTCTCCCAGAGCTGGACTGCAGGGAGAGCGGGAAGCTCCGGGTGCCACTGCGGGACCTCAGCTACGGGGATGTGGCAGGGGTCGGCCCTGGGGCCTGGGGCAGGCCCTCTGCCTGCCTCAACCTGTGATTTACCCCCAGCTGCCTCAGGGTCCAGAGACCACAACCCTGCGGTGGTTGTCACCGTGGTGACCGTCTCAGCCCTCCTCGTCCTGGGCTCCGTGATGAGCGTGCTGGCCATGTGGAGGAGGTAGGTGGCTGGTCCCAGCCGGGCTGACTCCCGGGGGGTCGGGTTCCTGGGCACCCTCACGTGCACTCACAGTCCCTCTGTCTGTACCTGCGTTTGTACATGTGCAGATCTGCTCACGCAGACATCTTGCTGTGTAGACCGAGGCTGGGCTGGTGAGCTCTCAGCCCCTCCCCCCTAGTTCCCGCTCCTTGCGCAGCCGGCATGCAGCTGGCTCAGCCACGGGGGGATGAAGGGGATTTAGCTCCTTAACTCATTAAATGTCAGAAGGCATCACTGAGGACGGAATCAAGCCCCGGCTGCTCCAGTGTGATTAGGATTCTCCTGAGGCGCTCAGAGGCCCCCAGCCCCGGCCCGCAAGGGATCCTGAGGCCCTTTAACACAGGCAAGGGGAAGAAAGGCAGAAATTGTGTGTGGGAGGGGGGAGGACAGGGAGGGGAACTCATACACCAGAGCCCCCCACCCCCACCCCCAGCAGGAGGACGCTTGCAGGAGAGTGGGCAGAGAAAGAGAATGGGAGGAGGGGGAAGGATGTGGAGCTTGAGTTTGGTTCAGAGAAGATTCCAGTTCTTTTGCACGCGGCAGAAACCTCATAGCATGTATTTCCGCCTTCTCCCCAGGGCCACACTCTGCTGCACGCAGAGGTACAAGGCTGGGGCTGAGGTCAGCAGACTTGAGAGGGGGAAAGTCTGCATGTGATGGGCTGGCCAGGGGAGGGGGGTGCGGGCGGTGCGGGGTGCAGAGGAGAGTGATGGCTGCTCCGGGAGCTGCATTCCCAGCTCATCTCAGCATCCTGGAACTGCCTGTGGGCTGGAGGGGCAGGGAGCTTTCACACGGCACTGTTTTCTTGGCCTCGAGTGGAGCACTGAAAGTGACTGAGGAGGGGAGAGCCTTGCCTGGGGGTCTGGGAGCCCCTCTGCCTGGGCCAGGATGGTAAGGGAGGCAGGACAGGAGTCGTGAGCTCCTTTCTGGTGCCTAGATGCCCACACTGGACCTGTTAGGAAAATAGGACAGGATTGGACAGGAGCTGAGAGCCTCTTGTCCTGGCTGGGAGCTTAGGGACTCGGGGAGGCAGGAGGAGGACCTGGGAGAGAGGGGTGTGAGGAGCACCTCTCTGGGGAGGAGCTGTGCAGGACAGGGTAAGCTGCCCAGGAGCACCTCGGAGCAGATGTGCAAGGGCAGGTAGAGTAAGCCAGGGCTCGCTCTCAAAACCTGCTCAAAATCCAGGGGCGCAGAAACAAGGAGAAGCTGCCAATAAGATGCTGACGGGCTTGTCCAGCCAGCCACATGGGCTGACCGCTCTCAGGGTCCCTGCCGTACTTGCCCTCTGCGGGGTCTCCTCCCCTCCGCTCTCCCTCCCCACCCCACCCTGGCTCATTCCACTTCTCACCAGAGGGTATTGTCCAGTGGAAACGTCTCCGTTTCTCTGCCCCTCCTCCATCCAATCGGCCTTGCCCCCTTCCTCTCCACCCACCTTTCCTGGATGTTCCTATCATTCATGGGAAGTCCAGTCACCATGCTGGGTGACTTCAGTGACCCTTGGATAACCTCCCATTCATTGGCTTCTCGGTTCTTTGACTTGCTCAGTCCCAGGGACCTTCTGTTCCGTTCCACCTCCGCCTCCCTCTCCCATGTCCTGCCATCGAGCTGGCCATCACCCCAAATACTGTGTCCGACTGGCTCTTCCACTTACGCCCTGCAGGTGCGCTGGCCTTACGAGTTGTCCCCTCGGCCACATCTGCTGCACCTGCTCCCTCATGCATCCCCAAGTCTGCACACCTGCCTGTCTCTGCACCCATCCTCTCCCTCCCTCTGCTCTAGAGTAGGTGCCTTCCTCCCAGTCCTTCCTGCTGTGTTGCGTATCCTGCCCCTTCTCACCATCTCGGGAGCCCTACTATTTGTAACGTCCCCCTCTGCCCCACATAACAGCTGACATTTAGTGAGTGCTTTGTAAGCTTTGTGCAACCCTGCTGTATTGGGCAGGGCCGTCTTTATCCTGTTTTTATTAAAAAGAAATCCGAGCCCACCCAGCCCTGCTGCTACCAAGTGCAGGAGCTGGGAAGCCAGTTCCTGCATGAGGTTCCAGAGCCCATGCTGCTAACCACCATCGTGACTACTTCAGCCGCCTTTCCCATCCATATAGAAACACCTCCCTAACTGCCCCCTCCCCCGAGCCTCCATGCCATCACTCTCCCCTGTACCCCTTTTTCTTTCCTTCCTTCCTGTGCCATGGTCACCCCTGATTTTCCCTCTGCTTCCCTTTAACTTGTGATCTCCTCTGTGGCCTCTTTCTCTTCTACCCGGTCTCTAAATGTCGGGGTGCTCAGACTTGTCCACAGTCCCACTTCCCAGGCTCTGTCCGCTGCCTGGACGGTGCTCACAACTCCCCAAAGCAGACCTCTTCTCCATCCGCCCCTCATTTCTAACTCCCTACTCCGCACCCCTCCCTGCTCACCCCGTGAGCTCTGCAGATTCCCACCGGCTCAGCGTGAGCCTCTCCTCTCCCGGTCCTGGTCTACGGCACCACCGTCCACAGCTGGGCAATCCAGAACATGAGAAGTCATTCCCACCTTCTCCTTCCCCTTTCTGCCTTCCAGCAGTCCCGTCACCTAAACGTCACTTGAGTCCTCTTGCTTTTCTCCAGCTCCGTGCTCCCCCTGCATCCCAAGGCACCACCGCCAGCTCCTGTGGGTGCAGCCCAGCAGGATCTTTCTAAAAGGCAGCTTGAGTCATGGTCTTACCTGCTCAGCAGCGCCAGGTTCTCTCCTCTGGGCCGGCAAGGCCCTGCCTCAGGGCAGCTTGGGTTCAAAGTCAGGGGTATGGACTTGGGTGCCTCTGGAGTTGCAGGAACGTGCATTACATCTCCGAGTAAAAATAACTAGGAATGGGGGTGGGGATGAGGGGTTAGGTCTGGGGTTAGGGTTCTGTGTCAGCTGTGGGGAAGATGTTTCCAAAACAGGACGGGAAGGTCCCTCCCCAGGGCTCAGATCTTCCTGGCTTTGAAGGCTAAGGAGCTGCCACCCTGGGTGTGGTGAGATGGGTGGGGCTGGGGCTCCCTCCATCCAAGAATGCCTCTGTGCCTCCCCAGGCCCTGCCCCTATGGCAAAGGAGGTCAGGACGCCCACGATGAGGAGGAGCTGTATTTCCACTGTGAGTTGTCACCTGGCCCCTGCTTAGCCCTCTTCCTTGCTGTCCTTCATAACCCCGCCCCCTCCCCCACCCCAGGGCCACGGAACCCCTTCCCCTCCACCCCCCTACTCCCCACCCCCAACCCCGGCCCATCTCTGCCTCTCTCTGCATTCCAGTCAAAGTCCCAACGCGCCGCACATTCCTAGACCCCCAGAGCTGCGGGGACCCTCTGCAGGCTGTTCATCTGTTTGCCAAGGAGTTGGATGCAAAAACCGTCACCCTGGAGAGGAGCCTCGGAGCAGGCAAGCTGGGCCCCCGAGAAGCCTTGTCCGTCCCAAGAGGCCCCTCTTCCCTACCTACCCCGCCTCTGCCCCCCAGGCCTTCCCCATTTCTGGAAGCCCTGCCTTCACCCCAGTCCCAGCCTGCCCAGAAGGCTCCAGTTCCACCCCAGACAGGACCTCTACTCACCAGGTTCCAGGGAAGGGGATGGTGGAGGGGGTCTGTGATCCTGCCTTCCTACCCTCTCCCCGTCCCCACAGTCACCAGACCTGCCCACCCTAGTCCTTTCCCCACTGGCCTCTGCAGACTGCCCCTGGCGGGGGTGTAGTCCCAGGCCTTCATGGAGGGGGCAGTGGGGAGGAGCATTCACAGACTTGGGGACCAGACACCCCTGAGTTCTAGTCCTGGCTCTGCCACTGACCAGCTGTGTGACCAAGGGCACATGGCTCTCCTGCTTGGAACCTGTTCCTTTGCTGAAATGAGCACGAGAACTGCCTCGTCGGGGGGACTGCGAAGCCCGTGTCATGTGGCTGATTCTCAGTTTACCGTGATTTGAACTCGGGAGCCCCGAGCCCCAGGCCAGAAATGGCCCGTGATCCAGAAACTGCTTGTCCACCGCTCACCAAGCCTGGGTTGGCCAGGGGATGACCTCCAGGGGACTGTCTGAGGTGTTCTCTTCTCACAGGGCGGTTCGGGGAGCTGTCCCTCGGCTGCCTGCAGCTCCCTGGCCGCCAGGAACTCCCCGTGGCCGTGCACATGCTCAGGGACGGCTGCTCTGACTCCCAGAGGCTCAGCTTCCTGGCTGAGGCCCTCACCGTGGGCCAGTTTGACCACAGCCATATCGTGAGGCTGGAGGGTGTGGTCACCCGAGGTAGGGCCGTGTGTTCTGCAGCTATGGGGGTGGAAATGGGGTGGAAGGTGGGGTGCTCCTATGTCCCCAGGCCCTTTCTCCAGCCACGGGAGGGAGCCCCTAAGCTGCCCGGTGTGGAAAGAAGGCCTCAGCTTTTCTTTCACTGACTCAGGGAGGCCCTTTTGACCTTGAATGACCTTTCTGACCTGTCATGACACTGTCGGGGGTGGATGGCTTGGACCTTGGGTGATTTTTCTTAGCGAACTTATTGCAGCTCCTGGTTCTTGGTCGTTGTCCTCCTCCCTATGCCCCCTCTTTTGTTCTTTGGCATAGAGGGTCCTGGGTCATGCAGGAGGGTGGCCCGGCTGGGGAAACTTCTTTCTGGCCATCCTGGCCCAGGCTGGGGCCCGGGTTGGGGGAGCATGTGTGCATGCGGAGGGGAGCAGGCAACTTAGCGCGTGTGTCCCCCTGCCTGGCACAGGAAGCACCTTGATGATTGTCACCGAGTACATGAGCCACGGGGCCCTGGATGGCTTCCTGCGGGTGAGTGGCCTGGGTCCCGGGCTGGGGGGTACCGCTCACCATGTGAGTCTTCATTCCTTACTTTTCTCTTTGGTGGGACTTGTACTTGGCATCATTCCCTAAAAAGGGGCCCCTTGGCCAGGCCCGCTTGGTGGGTCCCAGGGCAAACCCAGAGATGGGTAGGTGACTTCCCTGGGGTCCCACAGCCCCCAGAACTGAATGTTCCTCCCACAGCGCCATGAAGGCCAGCTGGCGGCTGGGCAGCTGTTGGGGCTGCTGCCCGGGCTGGCGTCGGCCATGAAGTATCTATCGGAAATGGGCTACGTTCACCGGGGCCTGGCGGCCCGCCGTGTACTGGTCAGCAGCGGCCTTATCTGCAAGATCTCTGGCTTTGGGCGGGGTCCCCGAGACCGAGCAGAGGCCGTCTATACCACCATGGTGAGGATTCCCTTCTCCCAGGCAAACCTGCCCATCAGACCGCACCAGATCCCCATCACCCACTCCCGCCCTCTACCCTGCTTGGTCAGGGCCACTCTCCCTACAGCCCCACCCCTCCCTGAATAAATGCCGGTGTAGGCATCATTATGTGCTTTCCCGAGAGGTGCCGCTGGGAGGACGGCATGCGGGGCTGGATCTGGGCTCCGTGGGGTGGGGAGGTCTGGGTGTGCTTGGGCCAGTCCCTTCCTGCCCCTGACCTGCTTGTGTGTCCGCAGAGCGGCCGGAGCCCAGCGCTTTGGGCCGCCCCTGAGACCCTGCAGTTCGGACACTTCAGCTCTGCCAGTGACGTGTGGAGCTTCGGTGTCGTCATGTGGGAGCTGATGGCCTTTGGGGAGCGGCCCTACTGGGACATGTCTGGCCAAGACGTGAGTGACTCAGGCCCCAGCTCCCTGACCTCTGCCCATTGACCCTTGACCTCTCAGCCCTAGGCCCCTCTTCACTGTCTGCTTGCTTCCTGTCCTGCCTGGTCACATCCTCCTGGGGATGGGATTCTGTGTGCATGTGCTGGAGGGACTTAAAGCTTCCCGTCTGCCCCTCGCCCCCATGGCCCAGGTGATCAAGGCGGTGGAGGACGGCTTCCGGCTGCCCCCGCCCAGGAATTGCCCCACCCCCCTACACCGGCTGATGCTTGACTGCTGGCAGAAGGACCCGAGCGAGCGGCCCAGGTTCTCCCAGATCCACAGCCTCCTGAGCAAGATGGTGCAGGACCCAGAGCCCCCGAAGTGTGCCACAACCACCTCTCCCAGGTACAGCTGATGCCCCATGTGTCCTGGGTACACTCCCACCCACCCACCCCAACCACCGGACACAGCCAACCTCTCCCCTCGCCACGAGTGGCCTCCCAACATGGCCCGAGCATAACTGCCCCACCTGTCCCCCCACCTGTCCCCCCACCTATCCCACCCCACCTGTGCCCCTACCTGTCCTATCCCACTTGCCCCACCCCACCTTTCCCTACACCTGTCCCCTACCTGTCCCACCCCACCTGTTCCCATCTGTGCCCCCACCTATCCTACCCCACCTGTCCCCCCACTTGCCCCATCCCACCTGTCCCCCCACCTGTCCCCCCACTTGCCCCACCCCACCTGTCCCACCTGCCCCTCCCACCTGTCCCACTCTACCTGTCCCACCCCACTTGTGCCCCCCAACTACCCCCCTACCTGTCCCACCCCACCTGTCCAGGTAGGTCTGCTCACGCAGTTGCCCTGGATAGATCTGCTACTCCGCCTGCCTCAGACACACGGATGTTGTCCTCCATCTTAGTCACTCTGCTTGTCCTGGGTTTTGCCTCACACGTCCCAGTAAAATGACCACCGACTGGGTGAATGCGTGTGGAAATAGTTCCAACAGGTCTGTAGTTGCAATAAATAAGTGAAGTGAGTATTGTAGTTGTCCCAAATATGACACGGGTCACCCCCAAATCATCCTAGGTGTGTCCTACCCCCCCCGAGACTGTTCCAGATACTCCCAGTACTTAGCTGGCTCAGGTGCAACCCGTTCTCTGCCTACCTGCCTGCGTATCTTGAAACCCATCCCTGTTCTGATGATGCCTCGTACTCCGTGGGGCCAGGTCCGCCCTGGGGCTCGGTTGCTCTCCCCTCTTCCTGTCCTTTCTCAGCTGGCCTCTCCTCAGGAGTGTGGCCAGGTCTGCTGTCGACTGACCATAGCTCCTCTGCCCCCAGGCCCCCCACCCCCCTGGCGGACCGCGCCTTCTCTGCCTTCCCATCCTTTGGCTCCGTGGGCGCATGGCTGGAGGCCCTGGACCTGGGCCGCTACAAGGACAGCTTCACTGCCGGTGGCTACGGGAGCCTGGAGGCCGTGGCCGCCATGGCCGCCCAGTGAGTCGGAGGAACGTGTCCGGAAGGCCCGAGCCTGTCCCAGTTCTGGGCCCTTCCCTGTCCCAGCGGAGGGAGGGAGAGAAGAGGGTTGGAGCCAGTGGGGTCTGACCAGCCCTTCTTTCAGGGACCTGGTAAACCTGGGCATCTCGTCGGCAGAACATCGAGAGGCCCTCCTCAGCGGGATCAGCGCCCTGCGGGCATGTGTGCTCCAGCTGCAAGGCCAAGGGGTGCAGGTGTGAGCTGCACCGGCCCTTGGGGGCCAGGACCCCAGCCCTCACAGGGACCCTGGCCTGCCGCGCCCCAGGGGGTCGGAGTGAGCGCGTGTTCCCTGCATTTGGGGCCCAGAGCGTGTCTGGGACCACAGTTCCCCTCCTTTCACTGACTACTCCTCCCGTTTTCCCTGGTCTGGACCCCTTGGCTGACTCAGCCCCCCTGGCCAGAGGGTTCAAATCCCTGGGGAGAACCCCTGAGATAACACAAGAGAAAATGCAAGGTCTCAGAGACCATGGCGGGTGGGACGGAGAGGGAAGATATAGCTTTAAATTGCCTGGCTCATGTTTTCCTGTCTTCCATACCTACTGGGGCCTGGGGCGTACCCCAGTGGGTGCCCCTTTTCCCCACAGACCTATTGTCCAGTTGGCAGCATGGGTCCCTAATAAGCTCCCAAGAGACCTGGCAGGGACCACCGCTTCCTGGCAGCCTGTCCTGAAGGGCCCCGGAAAGGCGAGGTCCTCAGCTTCCTGCACAAGGGCTCGGCCCTGTCCGCACACTGGTCCTGGGGCCCAGGCAGCGAAGGTGGTGCTGAGCTCCGGGCCTGGACCCTAAGGGCCCCAGACTTGGAGCTGATTTCTGCCTCCCCTGGTCTTGGGCTGGGAGTTCAGGGTAAGGGAGAGGGTCCTGGCTAGGCCATTAAGGTTCTGGTGCTCCTCTGAGGCCCACCGTAGGCCTCCCCTTTGCATTCCTTTTATAAATTCACTGCCCTGGACATCTGAGACAAGCATGAGGGAGAGGTTTTCTACCTGAAGACCCGTGAGCATTGCTGTCCCGCCATGGGGGATGGTGAAGACGTCCTCAGAGTGGACCTTATCTCTCCGACAGGCTCTGAGCCACACTGCAGAGAGGAAAGGTGGAGGCTGGCAGAGGAGTGAGGGCCGGGGCTGGGGTTGGAACCCACGGGCCCACCTCCCCGTTCGGGGCAGTCCAGAGGTTGGCTCTGGAGAGAGAGTCCCTGGTCCTACCTGTACCCCGTGGATGCCCAGGGGTGCTCTGAGGTGACCACCTCTCGCAAGCGCTGTCTCCTGGGCACCACTCAGCCTCCTGGGGGCACCTTCTCCCTCTGGTTTCTGTGGGGCTCCAACAGGAGCGGCCACACTGAACTAACTCCAGAGTTCCTTATCCAGAAGGGCTTCCCGGAGGTGGTGTGATCGTGAGGCCAGGGCTTTCATTGGACAGCAGGAAGGCCGCTGAGTCTGGACAGGATTCCAGGGGCTGCATTTGTCCAGGTCACCCCTGCCATATGCCTACTCTGGGCTTGGCTGTGGGGTCGGGGTCGGGGGGAGGAAGAGCCGAGGGGGAGGCGAGGGGGGTGGATGAGACATTGAGCTGGCCCATGGAGGGCTCAGCTAGGTGGGGAGACGAGCTCAGGCACTGAGAAGGATGACAGGGGCGCCTTCCAAAAGTGTTCTGGGCCCCACAGGAGTCCTCTGGGTCTGTGGGCTGGTGGGCCCGAGGGCAGGTGGACACTCCTGTGATTTGTGTACATGGAGGTGTGTCTGGAAAGGCTTCTTGGCTGAGAGACTGATGCATAAGTTGAACAAGAATTTGAAGGTAGGAATGGGGGCATCTCTCCTTGGGGTAGGGGTAGTTTTGCACAGGCCAAGATGGAGGGCCTAGGACAAGAGGCATCCAAGCAGAGGGGCTAGCATGAGAAGGAGCCGGGAGGGTGGAAGAGACCGTGCATTTTGGGGGAGCACCCACGGTGGGGGACAGTGCCTCACACCAGTGCCTTTGGCCTCACCCTGCCAGCAGCAGCTCTTCTGTCCTTGGAGCCCCTCCCTCTGCTCCCCACCTCCTAGGCACCTGCCCCAGTGACTTTGAGGGTACCGGGGGAGCTCGAGATGCTGCTTCCACCTTCGACAGGGCTGGAGGGTATGGTCCCTTGCCAGCTGCCCTCCAGGCTCGCCCCCTCCCCCCGCCCAAGCTTGGAAAGCATGTGGCGGGGAGGACCAGTGTCCCATCTTGGGGAGGGAGGCTCAGCCCCATCTCCAGCACATCAATCATGCTCTGAAGGCCCAAGTCCCCTCCCCACCCCCTGGCTGTTCTGCAGAGGGGGCTCCTGGCTGTGCTGGCAGGACTTCGGTGTCCAGGGTAGACCCCCCTCTATGGAGGAGTGAGGTCCCAGAATCCTGAGGGGTCCCAGACCTCTGCCCTGCATGGATGCGGGCTGATGGCTCTCTGGGAGCCCTCTACAGATCTATTTTTATATGGAACTTGTTCACTGGACAGAGGGAGGTGGCCTGCAACCCTCCGGCTCCCCCATCTGAGCCCATTTGGGGAGGGAAGGGGCTGGTGGCGGGGGAGGGGGTGGTTCCTTTGACTAATTCTGGAGATGTTTTTATATTTCGTGGGTTCTATATGCAGGACAAAGTAATAAAAACTTGTCTGTGATATGGTATCTCTTTCAGTGACAATTGCTTACCCATTAAGATCTTATGTGGGGGGGGGTTTCCACCATCCCCCGCCCGCCGTGGGGTGTCTCCAGAGTGCGTGTGTGAGGTCTCTCTGTGTAGACATGAATTGAACGGCCCTTGGCCATGAAACGTCTCCCAGTCTAGGGAGGGTGGCGTGGGAGCAGAGAGAAGGAGGTCTCAGAAGTAGTAAACCAAGGAGAGCTTCTCCCTAGCAGGTGGCACTCGGGCGGTGCTGCTGTTTTCTGAAGTAGACAGCACACGGGGAGGGGAGCGGGCTGGGTAGGTGTTGGGGTGAGGAAGGCGGGAAATGATGCGCTTGGTTTTAGATGTGTTTGAGGCGTGCAGGTGGAGAGATGCCTGGGAGATGGGTGGGTGCTGGGTCTGGAACTTGGCACAGATGTGGGCTAGAGACGGAGCTCTGAGAGCCACGGTGAGAAGGAGGTCGCCCTGGGCTAGCCCGGGGAGCAGAGGGAGCTCTGGGGCGATCTCCGGGTGCAGAAGAGCAGGAGACAGGGCCTGAGGGGAGCTGTGGAGAGACGCCAGGAAGCAGTCAGCCATTGAGGTGAAGGAGCAGTGAGTGCGGATGTGAAATGCAGAGAAGCCACGGGAGCCTGGCTGGGGGCTGCCGTCAGGTGCTGTTATCTGAGGCTGGGCTGTTCCCAGGGAACTGCAGGCTCGTGCTTCCCACCTCCGAGCTCATCGTCCCACAGTCCCCGGGGCGAGATGGCAGAGGTCCAGGTGTTGACACGGTTGGCTCTTCCTGAGGACTCAGGGAAGGACTCGTCCCAGGCCTCACTGCTGGGCACTCAGCCGGCTGGCTTCTCCCTGCACAGGAGTCGCCCCAGACTGGCCCATCGAGTGACCGCACTTGAACTTGACCAGCTCTGTAAAGACCCTGTCTCCAAATAGTGACTTTCGGAGGTCCTAGGGTTAGGACTTCCACACAGGAATTTCGAGGGAACATAATTCAAGCCCTAACAGTGGCCTTAATGGTGGGAGGCAGAAGCCAGGTGAGAGGGTTGAGGGCTGGAGCGTGGGAATCTTTTGGGACCAGTGGCAGAGGGAGGAAGGCAGGTTAAAACCATGACAGGGGCAGGGTGGGGGGATGCAGGCTGAATGCTGGAGCGCTGCCTGAGGGGTCACACATGTGCATGCTCGGGCACACGCACACACACACGCACCTGCACCTTGGAGCCCTTGCCGTTTCTGGCTTGCTAGTGCTTCCGCTCTCCCTGGACCGAGCTGTTCGTGTTCACAGCTTGGAGGTGTTGTATTTATTTGCTTAGTCAGGCCAGGGGGAGTGCTGGGGGCTGTGGCTGCGATGGGGCAGGGCGGGGGGATAACCCCCCTTTCCTCCATTCCTGTGCTCAGAATCAAGTGAGTACCATTCCCTGGGACCGAAGGAGCTTACGGTCCCGGCTGCTTGATAAGGCTGACTGGAGAATGTTGCTTACCACGTTCCTTCGAATCTAAGATGCCGTTGAGTGTGAGGTGCACCACGAAGAAAACATCACAGCCAATTCAACTGTGTCACGCCATCTGGTCGGAAGATGCATACCAATTTCCGAGACGTTAACATGTACGAAATGTACAGCTTCGATAATTGAGTTGTGCTGTACTGGGACGAAGTGCCTTTCCCTGCATTAGTCCCACCCGGTCCCAGGCGGATCCAGGACGCGGCAAACTTGCCTCGGGCAGCTCTGCGGGGACCCAGTATCCTGCAGGGTGGGGAGCAGACCAGCGGGCACCCTGCTCTGAGCAGGTGCACCTGCGGGACAAGCCAGGGTCGCCAATTCAAGCAGGTTATCCCATTCAGTGAGTCACTTCTTCCCCAGCGGGCAGGAGGGAGTCAGTTGGGGCCATCTGAGGTGTGGCTCTGTGGAGGGTGGCCTCAGTGGAGGCAGAGGCTGAGGAATAGGGGACCCCCACCAACAGTTCACAGTGCCCACACACAGTAAGTGCTCACTAAAAGTACGATTAGCAAGGTGTAAGGCAGCAGGTAGACGTGCTGTATGTGGTCGGGGAGGGGGGGTGGATGAACACTCCCGGCAGCAGAACCGCTGTCTGGCCATTCAGGGAACCCCGCTCCTAATCTGTAGCGCACGCTAGGAAGTTAGGACCTCACGGCCTCACGGGGGAGTCAGTTAAGTAAACAGCACAAAAGGCACAGCCATAGGGGTAAATCCTAGGTGTTGTGGGAGTTCAGTGACCCCCCGCCCGACCTAGTCCCTGGGGGGATGCAGGAGGGCGCAGAGTGGGGCAGGGGGGAACCATGAGGTATCTTCACTGCCCTTGCCAAGCATGACTGGGTTCTGGACTCCGCTCTTCCCATCGCCCCCTTCACACCGCCCAGGACTCCGGTCAAACTGCTCACTGTAAGGAGCCCTCTCTCTCAGTCCCTTGGTGCCCTTCGCCATCTTAACTCAGGCTTCTGCCAGGATCTTGAAGGAACCCGGCCGGTCTTCTCAGGGTTCCTCCCTGGTGCCTACCAGCATCTTGCAGGCAGAGTACAGTTATCTCAAGCCTCACTCCAAGTAATGTGCTCTAAGACTGCTCGTGGACGTTGAGGAGAAAAACTAGAAAACCAAAATGAGATGTTTTCCCATGGCAAGTACCTCCCACCCCCTCCCAGACAGGCTGCACTTTGCCCCTTCCCCTCCCTTGACAGTCTGCTGGGGCGTGGGGAAGAGCTGAGACACGGGACCTTTGAGTCCCATTTTAAGGGGTGTAGCCGTGGACAGTGTCCTCCACCTCCACCCTGATGGCTCTTAGCCCTTGGTGGCATGGGGTTCTGAGAGTTAACAGCTGGGGAACTGGGCTCTCCCCAGGATCTCGGTGCCAAGGGCGTCTTCTGGTCTCCACCATCTGTGGATCGGAAGATGCCTACTATAGAGACGGCGAGATCAGCTAAGGGAAAGAGGATGGCGGCAGAGTGTAGAAGGCAGGTGCGGATTACAGCGGAGGAGGGAGGGAGTGGGGGCTGGGGGAACTGTCTCATCCTGTGACGGGGGAGGCACCCGAGCCAAAGCAAATTGGATTCCAGACTCCCCTGGAGCGCAGAGCCCAATGTGACCCCAGTTCTGATCACGCTCTCTTCTAGCATCTCCAAAGCCCCCCATTTCTGAAGCCTCAGGGATGATCTGCTAGTAAAACCTTCAGTACGTGTCATGTTGTATTTTAGGTGCGGGTCAACAGCTGTCAGTGTGTGAAATTCGAGAGGAAAATACTTCCAGAGCTTGTGCACATGTGGGTGCGGAGACAGTTTTCCATCACATGCAAACTCATCGGTGGGAATGGGGAGGGCGGTTCCTTTGAGCTACAAAGTGTGTCTGACGCCGTGAATGGGTGACACTTAGGTGAGTTCCTACCATTCACGCCCCAAGAACTAGCTCTTCGTAAGAATAATTTAACCTCTTTGTAAGGCTGTACAGTTGGAATTCTTTCCACAGGAAGCCCCAGTTAGGGCTTCTGGAAATATCAGGAAGCCTGCAGGGCAAAGAATGAACCTGGTATTTATCGGAACTCTAGGGCCCCTGGTGGCTGCCTCAGGTGAAGAGGAGGACTCGGTGCCCATGTTCCCTTCAACCCAGAGCAACTGTGCTTTTCTTCCGAATACTTCATCTACATGGCAGAGGGTACAAAGTAAATTGCCTCCCGGGGTGAGGCATGTAACAAAGGGAAGCGATCCAGCAGGGGCTGTTTTGAATGGGGAGACGGTTCTCTAGGGAAAGCTGCTCTCAGCTCCAGCTGGCTGTGTTACCAGATCCTATTTTTTGGAGGCTAGCAATCATTTTTGTGAAATCTCACAATTTTAAAATTGTAACTAATTTGAAACAACAAAATCCAGTGAATGTATGTCTGTTTGGTTTGTGCGCTGGCAGTAGAATTTAAATTTCCTTTGCGACATCCCAACTCTGTGATAGTTCAGCCCATGCTTTCAATCCTGGGATGGGGAACTCATTACCCTCCACGTCCGCCCCTTATATGGGATGAAAGACTCTCCATCTTCATCACGTGACAGGCACCTATTGGGCACCTGCTCCATACTGCACATGCCCTACACCTGGGTTCATTTAGGCGGTGATGCTAGTGGGATGAAATAGGGCGAGGACGTCTCCGGGTCAAGCAGGTTGGGTCCTAAGTGTTGCCTTGATGCCAGGCTCTTCTTGACACTGCACCAGAGGATGAAGGAAAGGGGAGAAGCCTCAGGTTTGGTGACGAAGTCCCTGGAAACGAGTAACCTTTGTTTCAGAGCTGTCACCGAGCACAGGCCCCTCCCCACCCATCAGTGTCAGCGCCAGGTGAAAGGGCGACACCATGACCCACTCTGCTCTTCCCCCGTTCGGTCCATGTGGATCATTTTCAGTGCAGAATCTTAGGCAGGCAGATCTGCCACAGCTCTGGGACTCTGAGAGGTGAGAAGCACGAAAACTGTATTATCTGTGCTCCTGCTTTGTTCCTGACCAACAAGCCTTGACTCAGTGGGTGCACTACGGATAGCCTAGATTTTGTCCTCCCACGTGTCAATTTCATGTGAACAAAGGTGTCGAGGGAAACCTGCTTGGGATAGGTTACCTATGGCCTGCATGTTGGGGCGAGGGGCCCCTTCTTCAGGTATCAGAGAGATTCTGCTACAGGAGAGGTTTCTGGATCTTCTGAGGGAAGCAGCTGCTCACAGCCCCCCACTCCCACAGCTTCAGCTCCCAGACGGCCTCTAGTCCAGGTAGCGCAGCTTGGAGAGGACATTAAAAACAAACCAACCCACGATTTATTGAAAACGGGTACCTTTCAGTAGCCCTAATTACAACAGCTTAAAAGATGCCATTAATCAGGAACACAATATGCACAAAAGTCTCAGGAAAGGGAGAATAAAACAACTTGAAAGGAATACAGCTGCGATAGGAATGGATTGCTAGGAGGGTCACAGAGCAAAGTGACATGGAGTAGAACACAGAGCCACACGGGAGAACACGGGGCCCTTGAGCGTGGGGCGGGAACTCCTGAGTTTCCGTACTTTTGGACCACATCTCATGATTCGTCAGGGCGGAGGTGTAGGCTGGAGCACAGGGACCATGGGGCGGACTCTGAGTAACTAGCCTATGCCCGGAGCACAGGCCAAACACGTGGAATGAGGCCACCAGGCAATTCACACCTGGCCCCCAGTGAACCCCGTAAGAGGAAGTGCTCTCTGCGAAGTCTGTGGACCTGGCAGGGACCACTGGACCACGGAGAGCTTAGAGATAGTTTCTCTGCAGCTGGTCATGTAAAACCCTAGACTAAACTAAGCCCTAGAATTCTCTTATCCAAATTCCTACCATCTAGAGAGGTAGAGGTGCCAGACGTGGAAGCTGCCTCCAAACCAGTTTTTGGTCTTCGGTAAAGGGATAAATACAAACTGTGGTTCCACAAGTCAGCTTGGAAAAAACTACTGCGCACAGCGGGTGTAAGATCCTGAAGCCCCACTGAGTATCCACCACCGCAGAAAGCAGGGCTGGGGCCGGGCTGAGATGGGCTCTGCTGTGGCTACTGCTGGGACACGTCCCATTCTGCTGTCCTGTCCCCATTTGCACGGTTCCTTCCAGCTTTCTAGGTCTGTCCTGCCATGGCCCAGAGCTCACTGCTTTGACCCTAAAACTCCCAGCCTCAAGCAACACAGAGCAGAAATGCCAGATGCAGAGGGTTCTCTGAGGAGGGGGAGCAGGTGGTCTTCCTGGGAACCTGAGGTTCTCTCCCACCACCTCCACTGAAGTAACGGCAGGACGGAGAGGAGGCTGGGTTACAGGAGGCAGACGGCAGCAGCTCTGAGAGCAGGAAGGAGAATTCTGCCAGGAGAGTGACAGGAAGTTTCAACTGCATGGATGCAGCAGGCAGTCAGGTTGGGTGGCGAGAACAGCAAAGCTTAATCTAACCGATGGAGGAGCAGTGTGTCTCCCTGCTTCCCGAATTCTCCCAGAGGAACACCACTCCCTGCTCTGGAACTTCACACTCAAACAAACAGTAAACCTGAAGGGAAGAAGTCTCTTCGGGGTCCCGGAAGTGCCCGCAGAAAGTCCATCCCGTCAAGCTCAGTTTCTTGGGACAGCAGCCTCATTTGTGAGTCCGTATGCTGCTGCAGATCTGGGCAAGGCGGCTCTACAAAGGAAAGGGGCAGGTCACTGAGAGAAAAGGCCACTGGCCACGCGTGCCTGGTAGCCACTTGACAGTCACCTCGGGGACCCTGGATTTGGGGTGGGCATGTCTGAGTGGATCTCAGCCCTCCGCGCTCTAGCTGGATGACAAACTAAGTAACTGTTCTGAATGCCCACTCCTCATCTGAACGTGGGAGTAAAACAAGACCTCAGATGAGCCAGTTGTGCTATGGTGCAGATGAGAGGATGAACGTCACTGGATCTGGGTGGCTAGGTATGTGTGGGCCCTCGACATTGGGCCGTGTGCCCGGGAGGTAACCTTCACAGACCCCCCCCCCCAGAAGGGGGGGTCCCATCCACCGCCCGAGATGGTGCTAACTGGACCACGGAGGCCCATCTGACCAAAGCTGAATCCATTTACTTTCCCTCCTGAGAACTGAAGGGGTGACAAGAAGGGGATAGTCAGTGCTGGGTGTCAGAGCAGCGAAGTCGGAGTTGGGAGTGTGGCTGCTGGAAGTCACAAGCAAGCCAATATTGAAGGAGAAGGAGCGGGGACCCAGAGCCCCCGGAGGAGGTTCTCTGCCAAGAGGGAGGGATGGAGGAGCATCGGAGAAGCGCATGCGTGGGCTTCAGACAGAGAGGCTCCGGGAGCACCAGAATGGAGCTCCACACAGTGCTGTCACTGACGGCCCCATGGCTCCAGAGGCCTGGCTGTTCCACACTGTCTCTGATTCTGCGGGACTCCTTGGAACGAGCCCCTCCCTCCCTCCAGGAAGCTTCCTTCCCTGGCAGTCAACCACGCCCTTGCATATGGGCACTAACTGCCCAACTGAGGCAGATGTCTGAGTCTGCCGTGGAACTTCTGTGGCAGCAGCCTGGGAGAGACTGAAAGGCAGCATCAGTCCAGGGACGGAAGCGCTGCAAGGTAAGGAGGAGAACAGCTACAATCCCTTGGGGGAAGAAGACAGCACAATACTAAGTGTGAAACCCAGGCGAAAAGACAATCCTAAGTACAGCTGAACTGAGCAAGCGGAGGGTTATGAGACTCACAGAGAGTTTCTTGATGTTTCCCAAGGCCTCTGGGTCCAGCTGAGCGATGTCCATCCTCTGCAAGTCACTAGCCAGCAATCGCATGCTCTGTGTGGAGAGCGGGGTGCGCTCAGTTGCCATGTCCCCCAGGGCAGGACCCCGCACCCAAGGGCCCACTGCCCCAGGGGTCCCCTCTATATCCTGCACTTTGGGCAGGGGGCGTGGGAGCAGGCAAGGCAGTTAGGAGAGGTGCTTGCCCTGAGGAGATAACGACAGCAGTGTTTCTCACTGGCCCGCGGCTGGCCCACCCGGGGACTAAGGGCAGGGACATGAGTTTCGAAGTGCCCTGCAGACACAACTGAGACACACCTTCCCTCCCTCCCAGGAGCTGACGTCTGCAACTTGTTCCACTCAGCTCAGGGCAACTGGGCTCAGCCCCCCATCAGAACCCCTCTGGCTTTTCCTGGCAGACACAGCTCATGCTCCCCTTTCTAGAGCACACTCCCTGATGCCGCCTTCCTCTGCACTCCCTTTAGGGCCTCCCTTACTGTCCGTGTCCCGTGCCACCAGACTTGACTGTGAACCTATCTTGACTACTGAACGCATTCTCAAGAGCGGGAAGCACGTTGTCTACGCCCGGGGGGAGCCACCACACAGGTGGGCAAACGTCAGCTGATGAACAAACGGCACACGGAGCCAGGCAAGGAGCCCAGCCTGGGCGAGAAAACTGGTTCTGAGTCCTGCAGAAGCATGCGCATCGGGACCCATGCAACCCAAAGGACTATGGGGTGAGAAGTGGGTGATGGGCCAAGGAAAGAAATGCCCAGGGAGCTGCGCGTGGTGGCCCAGCCGCCCTGAGACGCTCACCTCTCCACCGCCCACCGGCACCGTGAGGAAAATCTCTCTGCTGTCAGCAAGAGGGCTGCCATTCATGGAGACGTTGTAGATCCGCTCTCTGGCTGCTGGGGTCCGCAGGCCCGGGGTCTTGAAGACCCTGTGAAGTGGGAAGAGCTCTGTCAAGATGGCTTGGCAGAGTGAGTGACACAAGGCGCCATGAGCTCTTCCAACCCCCATCTGGCCTCAAGCTGTAGTTTTCAAATCCTGCATTTCTAAGAAGGCGAGTTCTAAATTTAGGGCAAAAAGTCTTTTTAAACAGTAATGACTACACACAGCTGGAGAATGGAGCTTGTAATGATCAAACACGCATCTAGCCAAAGTCAGTTCTTATTCATGGAACTCTTAGGTCCCAAGCTCTGCATGGACACCAGTCATCCATCCATCCACAGAGCCAGAAATAAACTATGGTTAATGCACTTCCAAGAGTGGCTAAGTGCTTCCAGCAAGAGGAATTTTCCAGGGTCAAAAAAGGAGGATTCAGAGATTACATCATTATATTAATTCCCAAATGAACTTTCTCAAGACAGTTAAAATCCTGCTACCTGATTTTCTCTAAATGTCCTTTGCTTTACGTGCATATGAAAAAACAGTTCAAGAGTGGGAATTAAAAGAAGTCTTTCTCCCTCCCTCTCCTCACCCCAGAGATTCTGACTTTCAAATCCTTAATGCCTTCCAGAAACATCCTCTGTATAAACACAAATGGGATCACTTAGGACACGCTGTCATGCAGGACGCTGGGAGGTGCCCACGGCCACGACGCTGCTCCGTCAGCACATAGAGTCGCCTCTTTCTGGCCCCAGAGCATCTCCTGTCTAGTTAACCAGCCGGTGGAAGAGATTAGCTTCCAGCCTGGTCACATCAGTCTCCCCGGCGTGACGTGGTGCCCATCCGCACTCTTACCAAGGGTACAGGAGAGTACCTGCCCATTTTGAAAAAGGCTGAGCAAGAGTCCCTAGAGGCCTCCTAGTCCTCAGAGGCAGAATGTTCTCTGCCTCTCATCAAATAAAGACTTATTCTGCCCCTGAAAACAGGTGAACATACACTTAGGGGAGAGGCAGACGCTCAGAAGCCCAGAAGCTACCCTCTTTCAAGAGGCCTTGCTGGACCAAGGAGCTGTGTTTTCCCACTAGCTCTTCTTAAGGACCGAGGCGAACTGGTGGGCTCCTGTCAGACGCAGGGGCTGCCCCCATTACTCACCTCGAGTCAAACCTGGGGGTCAGGCCTGGGGTTGGCTTCACCATAGACAACTCCAGCCGGCCCACAGCTGGGGTGACAGTGTTATAATGGCTTGACCTGTGGGTAAGAAGTGGCCATTAGGGGCGCCTGGGTGGCTCAGGAGGTTAAAGCCTCTGCCTGCAGCTCAGGTCATGGTCTCAGGGTCCTGGGATTGAGCCCCACATGGGGCTCTCTACTCAGCAGGGAGCCTGCTTCCTCTCCCCCCCCCCCCCCGCCTCTCTGCCTACTTGTGATCTCTGTCAAATAAATAAATAAAATCTCAAAAAAAAAAAAGTGGCCATTACGTCCACAGGTCACTCATGGAGGATGCTGACCACGTGGCTACGTCCCAAGCGCCTTGCATACACCAGCTCGTGCAGCCCTCCTGACAACCCGAGACACACAGCTGTGATCCTCGTTTTCAGCCACAGAAACTCGAGCATACCGACTCCAGCAACTTGGCCAAGATCACAGAGCTAATGAAGAGGGAGCCAGAGCTCTGAAGCTGGGCAGAAAGCCTCCAGAGTCCGGCCTCTGAGCCAGACTGACAGAATAGGAGGAAGGAGACAGCTTCTCCACACCCCACGAGCCCCTCAGCCGGAGCTCCTGCCCTCTTGCTAGGCAGCCACCGCTGCCCAGGGAGTGTCCTTCACAGACACACGTCCCAGCCACTACTTTCTAAGCTTCTTGAGATACACCCCCCCATTCCCCATCCCAAATGGTTCAGCAGGGCCCAGCATAATCAGTTCAAGTCCACGGTGATTCTTTACTGATTAGGAAACAGGTGGACCATCTCAAGGAACAACTGTAGGTAGGTGAGTCACTTTGTGACTGGCCCCAGGGTGGGGGGGGGGGGCTCTGCACGTGGACTGTCAGGCAAATGCACAAAATATACATTGCTTATGATAGGTTTCTGGTCCTCACTCTTCCTGGTGTGATTAAAACAAACAAAAAAAGGTGGGGGAGGATAGAGAACATGGGCAGAACTGGAGAACACGTTGGGTCAGATCATTTCTAGAGGCCCCTCCAGCTTGGAGATTCAAGTTCTGCTCGAGCACAGGCCACAAAAACCCTTGCATCCTTTCTCTGCCGTGATGGACGGGGCTCCCCAATAAAACCAAAACACACACGGACATTTGGAAAAGCCGTCACCTTTTGCTTTTGCCTTTCCCTTGTATGGACTGGGTTCTCTTCTTGGATGGAGGACACCTTTTGACCTGGATTCGCAATCAAATGACACTGGGGTTATAAGAAGCCCCCAAAAGGGGAAAGTGAGGGTGGGTAAAGGGTAAGGAAAGGAGGGGATGGGGGAAATGTGAATTGATGAACATGAGCTCTATCTCCCAGAAGTGCGTGCTGTAAGTAACATGGAACATGGCCAGGGAACTAAGGACGTCCACCGCCTGGGTCTTCAAAGTGGACAGTTTTGACCAAGATTAAAGGTAAATCTCTTAAACTGACTGTAGCCTGGCCGGCCCCCATGACTCCCCCATGCAATGTTGCTGTGAAGGTCACTCAGGCCATCCTGTGGTGCCCAATCTTCCCCACTGCTCTGGCTGTACCTGCACAGGCTGCTGCGTAAGCTCCTCTTTCTAGCTTCCCTTCAGGTACCTGTCCTCAGCCTCCCCCTCCATGCCTTCCCTACACGACTTCATTGATGCCCACACTAGGAGTCAGTGTGCCTCTCAACCTCCTACTTCTCCCTGAACTTCAGGTTGAAATTTCAGAAAAGGATGGACCCCTCAACGTGTCAGGTAATTGGCACCCTGGCTACTTGCCTTCACCCGAACCCAGCACCCTCCTGTGGGCCGCCTTCCATGGATGAAGGGCACCTAAGCTAGAAACGGATCGGGTATCCCTGCTTCCTCCCTTCCTCCATCAGTCCTGCTCACATTTGTCAAAACTATCCCTTCTGGGGCGCCTGGGTGGCTCCGTGGGTTAAAGCCTCTGCCTTCGGCTCAGGTCATGATCCCAGGGTCCTGGGATCGAGCCCCGCACTGGGCTCTCTGCTCAGCAGGGAGCCTGCTTCCCCCTCTCTCTCTGCCTGCCTCTCTCCCTACTTGTGATCTCTGTCTGTCAAATAAATAAATAAAATCTTTAAAAAAAAAAAAATCCCTTCTCTGTGTATAGCATGAGGGCCTCAGTTTAAGAATTACAACAGCCTCCCAATTGGTTTCCTTGTCTCTGGTTTTTCCCCTCGTCCATTTGTCACTCAGTGTGACCAACCTGATGAAATGCAAACTTCTGAGCTCGGCACACAAGGCCATTCATCTTCGGGCCCTCCTGTAGGCAGATCACCCACAGCTTACAGCCCTGTCATCCCCAATGGCTCCCTGTTCTTTAAATGGAACTTGAGGGAACGTTCCTATCTATCTCCTCCTGGGCTTCCCCGCCCTTTCTTCTTCAGCTAGTGAAATCCCCCTCACTTTTAAAAGCCTGGGTGTACCCTAAGCGGGGAGGTAAAATTTGATAGCTTCCTCTTCGGCCTTCTATGTGCTGTGTACCCACTTCTCTGAGGGCTTTCGTATGAGCCATTAAAGTGGTTCTTCTCTGCGAAACAGTGAACTCTGGTAGGTCGGGGTGAGGCACTGGGAGGTTAGGTATTTTTGTGTTTCTCTGTCCCCCGTCAGCTCCCAGCCCCAAACACAAGTGCCTACTTACTCTTGAAGTTTGAAGATTCTTTTTCTTATTTTCTTCTTCTTCTTCTTCTTCTACTATCCTTTCATCCAACTTCATTATCTTCCGTGCTGTTAAGAAACAGTTTTAACAGAGTCATCTTTCTCATAGGAGTAAATTTTCATGCATTCATGTTTCTTAGAGGAAATAAAACGTATGAAATCTTTGGCTGTAATCAAGAAATAGACTTTGAATATAAATAAGATGACTTTTTTTTTTTTTAAAAAAGAGAGTTTAGACATAGAAAACTAACCAGACTGGTTAACGAAGCCCATATGATGCCCAGCATTCCGATGAGAGCACAGATGCCGGACTCAGCTAGACTCGAGCGTGAGGCCTGGTCCTAGCACCGCTCAGGGCATGGGGCTTTCACTGCACTGCCTCAATGTCCTCATCTAGAAAAGGGAGTAGTCACTTCACAGGGGCAGTGAGACCTGGAACACGCTCCGCAAGAACAGCATCTTTGTTAATTTTGTTCCTATTTCCCCAAACCCTAGAATTGTGACTGTGAGTGTTTAAGTGTCTGTGGAATGCATGAACATAGAGCCCTTTGGACAGTACGGGACATGTATCATAAGAATTATTATTTATGGGGCGCCTGAGTGGCTCAGTTGGTTAAGCCTCTGCCTCCAGCTCAGGTCATGATCTCAGGGTCCTGGAATCAAGCCCTGCATTGGGCTCTCTGCTTGGCAGGGAGCCTGCTCCCCCCCCCCCACCCCGGCCCTGCTTGCTGCTCTGCCTACTTGTGATCTCTCTCTCTCTGTCAAATAAATAAATAAAATCTTAAAAAAAAAATTATTTATTACAATATTATTATTTACATAGATTAGAAAACTTTCTAAGCACCGCAGCTGTTTAGTGATGAAATTTAGTGTCTCACTGCTAACTCTGTACAAGCCTGAGCCAGACAATCTTGAGCAGGGATTCCAGAGATGATTCAGGCATCTGATCATGGGGGGTAGGGTCTCAGACGGGACAGCTTTTTAGCAAAAATTTTTACTTTCTGACACATTAAATAATATATTTATCTTTTTTTTAATTTTCCTTTTTGGAACCAGCTTATAATGTAGACAAAGCCCAATGGTCAAGAGGGCACAAAGCCAAGTTTTACTGTTGGTTGACTTGGGTCCTCGTGTGTCTGTTCCCAGGGGTGAGATCAGAAGGCCCCCTTCCCCCACCACTTGAGCAAAATGGTGGAATCCAGAAGAGAAATCATTCCCCAAATGTGGAGACAACCCAAAATGAACTAACACACTATAAATATGAGGCCAAAGATCTCCAGGAACACCCGAGCCCAATTCTGTCATAATCTCACCAAGGCAGCACTGGAGTGTGACACTGGCAAAGTGAAAGCTCCCGCTGTCTTCATGCTATGAGGTCATTCGATGGAAAGCAAAATGGACTAAGAACTGGACCGTGTTTCTGGCCCTCCCCAGTGGAGAAGTGCACTGGTCAAGATCCAGGCCCTGGGTCGGGCCTCGCCTCACAAGTTGTGGATGCACTGAGCTACAAAAGCTTAATGACAGTGACACAAAGTCTGTAGTAGGGCTCATCCTGTCCCTGCTCCATGATGCTCTCAGGTCACAATTGCATTTCCCAAACACGTTCCCTCTGGAACAGCATTTCTCAGAGTATGGGGTGTGAGGGAGGGATGATTTTCCGCAGCAGATCACTGAGTCCAGGAATGTGGGATGGCACCCAGAGGATACTGGTCCTTTCACAATTCTCTCTCAACCCTTTTGATCACACTGGGGTACCTTGGCGGGCCTCACTACGTCCCGTAATGCCTCTCAGTCCTGTCACCCTCTAACTAGCGGAGCCAGGGGCAGTCATGCTTCCCACACAGCTTTCCCTCTCCTTCCACTCTCACTCTTGCTCCCACAATGGCTGGCAGTTTGCTCACTATCAGTCCTGCATACAATGAACCCAATGCAGTGGCCGACACCATATTATCGGATTTGCAAGATGGAGGACCAGTTCGATGGAAAAGGCCCTACCACTGAGGCCTCTCTGAGCTGCCGGCCTGCCACCTTGCCTCCACTCTCCCAGTTCAACAAGGGGTTTTGAAAAGTACTCACTTTTGACAGATTTCAAGGGTGTCTGAATAGCTTCTGCTGTTAGTCGGTTTATTTCTGTGATATCCAGGTCCGCCTGTTGCCAACACAGCCAGAAATCACCAGGCATATTCCATCAAATATGGGGAATATTTTAAGACTCAAAACAATTAATTTCAAAAACATATTATTTATTACTTATGAGACGTATTAGTTATAACATGATATTAGTGAGCTCCTATAAATGTACTATACAACCCAAGAGCTAAAACATTGCTGATTATTTGCTTCTAGCTCTGTAGTCTTTCCTGTTCTATTTCCTTGTCTTTCCCCAAAGGTGACCACTATCATTGCATTTGCTTAAAAGAAAGCATGTTTGTGTGTGGGGGGTTTTGTTTTTTATAAAGGTATATGTGCTTAAATAATATTTTATGTGGTTTCACTTCTGCCGCTTCTGGAGTAGTTTGTTTGTTTTCACTGTCATGTAGCATCCCACCGTGTGACTCTATCACAATTAATTTCTCCAATCTCCTGTCAACAGTCTTCTGCTACTCTAAACAACTTCTACATGTGTCCGATGCACATGTCCAAGTTTCCTCTTGGCTGTACACTCAGGGAAAGTGGATGCATTTGATTATGTCCCGTTGGCAAACAATACAGGTTGCTAATGACTCACGTTCTCTGCACTTGGTGCTGTACTAGACTTTTCTCTTTTTTAAAGTCTAGAGAGTCAGTAAGGTTTTCTCTTGCACCCACAGGCCCTTCAAAAAGGCTTCTAGTTATCACCATTCTCATTAAATGTGCTCCCAGTGGTGACTACCTATGTGAATGAGAATAGCTACAAGCAGGCATGATTCTCTGCCTTTTCCTGCAGGACACACGTAAGTATCAGAGGAGGTGTTACAGACTAGGGATGACAGGTTTCATCTCCAGACTGGTAGTGAGTCCGGGGAGTGCTCGGAGGAGCATTTTGAGGCTGTCCGATCTTAGCAAGAGACAGCGCTGTAGGAGCTTAGTGAGGTCTGAAGTGGTCGATGGAGTAGATAGTGGCCAACTAGGTGCCATCTCTAGAAACAACTTGCATGTTATGAAGGTGTCAGTGGTGGCAGGCCACTGATCATCTTTGTGCAGAAGAGTCAATAGGCCTAAGACTGATATCCTTAGAGAGGCTTACTTGCATGGATGGGCTTACGGCTTGCATGAGAACTTGATTTCAGGATTCCCACCGTTCCCTGGTTAGAATGACTCTCTGGGCCTAAGCTTTGTACAAACAACATGGCTTATGCTGCATTCCTGTTTTCCTCCTGGAAGTCTGGAATTTCGGTACATGCTAGGCAGAAGATGCCTATGTGACCAGCTCCCAATGAAAATCCTGGGTATTGAGTCTCTAATAGGCTTTTCTGGTAGACACTGTCTCACGTGTGTTGAATTAAGGTGTCATAAGTGACTCCACTGGGAGAGGACTCTTGGGAGCCTCCGCCTGGTTTCCTCTGAACTTTGGCCCTGGCACCTTTTCCCTTTGTTGATTTTGCTTTATATCCTTTCACGTAATAAATCATAGCCATGAGTAGGACTATATGCTCAGTCCTGTGAGTCTTCCTGGGAGTGGTCTTGGGAGACCCTCACATACCTAATCATTATGAACTTTTGTGCCAAAGTATCATTCCTTTCCTGAGTTCTAACGCATATTAGCTAAGGCTACAATTCTCTTGACTTGGCATGATGACACCGGCTTCATATTACACTAGAAGCTCTCTGATTTGTATTTCTGTATGTCTGATTAATTAAAATGAGGGTGATGCATTAGCTAACGAGTGTAATTCATCTCAGAGGTAAGTCTTTTGAAACACCAGATCTGGGTGTGTGGAGGCGGGAACATGCTACAAAGAGAGAGAAAGCCAGAACTGAGAATGTTTTACTAGCTCTTGATTTTAGTTTTTAGTGATCCCCCACTCCTCTCCTACAATATTCATCTCCAAACTCTCTTTCTCCTGACGGAACAACTGGCTCTGAAACACCTTTAACTTCTGAGGCAGGTGGAGATCTGCCATTCAATGCTACCATGTACAACGTGTAGTCAGGTCCCTTCAAACCCAGAAATTCCAAGAGATCCTAATAACGAAGAGAAGGAGGTAGATTTTTGGGTTCATTCTATAAACCTGATGAAGGTTATAATAAACATTCTCTCCAGAAAGATAACAAATGCATGTATGTATGTGCATTGTTTCTGTCTGATTGTAGAGTGCCTAGGGTCTCTGTGAAGACCATTATGGACTAGATCCCAACACTGTATAACAGAACTTTCTGCAAGGGTAGAAATGCTCTATTTCTGAACTACCAATATGTAGTCACTAGTCACGTGTGGCTAGTCAACATTTGAAATGTGGCTAGTGTCTCTGAGGGACTGAAGTTTTAATTTAGTTAATTTTAATTGATAAAAATAGCCACATGTGGCTGGTGGCTATTGTATTGGGCAGGACAGATCTAAAATCTGAACTCTTTATTTTGCTTCCCCATCTGACTGTCTTCAATCCTAACGCTGATGCTGGGATGAAAGAGGTGAGAGAGGGTGAGGAATCCTGAGAGTCCCAAATAAGAGTGAAGCTTCTAGAGGATGACGTGATAAAACAACAGTCTCAGGGCACCTGGGTGTACGGCTGGTTGAACGTCCGACTCTTAATTTTGTCTTGGGCTGTGATCTTGGGGTGGTGAGTTCAAGCCCCATGTCGTGCTCTGCACTCAATGCGGCGTCTGCTTGAGTTTTTCTTACCCTCTCCCCCTCCACCCTTCTCTCTCTCTCAAATAAATAAATCTTTATAATAAAAATAAAACAACAATTCTGACACCTAGCAGACCAGGCCATCAGGTAATGAATGACCCAGGGGCTTAGAGGGACTGGGCTTTAGGCTTTTGCTTTGCCTGAGAGGTCAGGGCAGAGAGCTACAAGGAACCTGCCAAAAACAGAATGCCTCCCTCTGTAGAACTTGACAGTATTTGGGCTTCACAGACTCAGCCTTTGACAACCACAGTTTTACAGTTGGCACAAACAGGTCATGTCCCCTAGGAGCCCTCTTCCATGGTAAACATGGATTTTGTGATGGGATTAAACTTAAAAACTAAACCCGGTTCCAAAATAGGACAGGTCACTTACTGTTGCGGCCTCTTCCAGCGCCTGTTTGCTTCCTCCAAGGGCTTTAAAAAGAACATTTTACTTAGTTACTATCAGATCTTAATGATAAACCATCTTCCCATTAGCTTTCTAAAACTGGACCAGATTAAGCCCTGGCTTCAACACCCAAGGCCCTTTGCAACCTCGTTTAATTTTTCTCCACACCTGACTGGCCGCCTTATAGCATATTCTAGGTCCCACCACACCTAAGTCCTTATTTCCCAGATGTGTCACCGTCTCCTGTGCCTCTGCCCCTCCGCGCTTATTATTCCTTTTACCGGAAATGCACCTCTGCACCTGGCAAATTTCTAATTCGTCTTTTGAAACTCAGTTCAAACCCCAAAGTCTTTATTTTTCTATGACAACAGGTTGCGGCAAAGTGCTGACCTAGTTGCTCATTCTCATCATACCGAACCACTACTCAGAGTTGTTTAAGCATGCCCCCACCCCGCCCCCCGTCCATTGCCTTGAACTAAACTCCTTGAGGACAGTTTTGGGCAAAAATATGGCACAGGGTAGGTATGTAGCCAGTGTGTATTGAACAAAGAGGTCTGTGCAAGATTTAGATGTAGAATAAAGTTAGGTTAATCCTCCAAGAAACTCTCTTAGTGTCCTGTAGAACTGTTAAGAATTCATGCTTTGAACCAGACAGAGTGCTTAGGTTTAAACACCCTCTGCTACTCACTAGCTTATGAGACCCTGAGCAAAGTAACTAATCTCTCTGTGCCTTAATTCTGTCACCTGTAAAAGAGGAGCAATATTAACAATGAACACCTTTGTTGTGAACATAAAGTCAGTTAACATATGTAACACACTCAGTACGATACCTGTTTAGCACATATAAACGTACAGCACTAGATAAATGTACCTACTGACCCTTACTCTTTCCCTTTTCTGGTACTTACGATTTTGACTATCTAATCACATGTGCATTTTTAAAACGACCCTCCCCTACTAACTTGTAAGTTCCTGAGGGTAGGCAGTGTCTGTGTTATTTCCCAAAGCACTTTCAGCCCGTAGCACTGTGACTGAGACATGCTCAGTGAATATTTGTAGAAACGTGCAAATAAAAGGGCAGGTCAAAGAATCATTAAATATCTATTATTTGAACAGAACATGCATTTCTATTCAGGAAGGAGCCAATGCAATAGACAATAAAAAGGAAAATAGGAAAAGTAAGGGTAACCCAGCAGAAAGGAACGCCTCTTGCATGTCCTTGGACATTTAACAAGGGAGTGGAGAACAGGTTGCAATTTTTCTCCCGTCAGAAAAACTTGAGCCCTTGCATATCACAATTTGATTTGCTCATTTTTTTTTTTAAGTTGACAGGTTCCATAAGATGCAGAAAGCACTGCTTGGGGGTTATCCTCCCATCTGAGCTCTAGTAACAAACCAAGTTATTCTTTTATTCGTCTTTAAATGATTGTATAATATAAAGAGTGTTTTGTGACACATGAAATTCACACAAAATTTACATTTCTATGTGTCCATAAATACATTTTACTTGGACACATACTGTCCATTCATTACAGCTGTTTTGGACCTATAACAGCTTGAGCTGAGTAGCTGCAACAGAGAACCCTCTGCACAGAAAGCCTAAAATATTTACTAGACAGTAAATTCTCCTTTAGAGAAGACGTTCGCCTACCTGGGCGGGTGTGTGTGTGTGTGTGTGTGTGTGTAGATGAGGTTAAGTCCTATGCACAAAGGTAAAGCAGGGAAGTGAGATAAGGAGCGGAGGAAGCGGTAAGGCTGCAATTTCCTAAAGCGATCCTGAGGACTTCACTCAGGCGACCACAGAGGCGCCCCGGGGGCCCAGGCCTGGGGGGACGGCAGCAGCTCTTACCGAAGTAGTCTAGCCAGTTCATCTCGCGCAGCGCCTTGGGGAGCCGCAAGATCTCGATGTTGTACAGGTTATCCATCTCCTTGAGGAGGTTCTGCCTGTCCGACTGAATTTGCTTGGATCGTATTTGCACTGCGAGAGGGCAGAGCCGACAGAACACAGGTCACCGGCCGGTGAACGGGGCCTGGAACCCTGCTGCCCACACCCCAAGCCACCCGCACCCAGCGATCGCCCCGGGCTCCGCCCCTACCTTCGCGGTCGAAGTCCCGGAGAAAGGAAGCGAGCTTCCGGCTCCGAACCGAGTTCGTCTTGGCCACCCGACTGCCGCCCTTCCTAGCCGGAGCCATGGCGCTTGGGTGGAGGCTGCGGGGAGCGGGGGATGCAGCCACTGGGAGGTCAGCGGCCGAGGTCGGGGAGGGAGAGTAAGGGGGCCGCGGAGGAGCGGGCGAGGGCGGACGGGCGCCCCACAGAGCTAGTGGGGGCGCCCTGCCTTTGAATGCCCGAGCATAAAGGTGTCGCGAGGCACGTACCTGCGGGTCACCAAACGGGTTGAGAAAGACCTCGCCGCTCCAGCTGAGGGGAGGGAGCAGCTTCGTGCCTAACCGGACGTGCGGCCGCCGCCACCAAATTCAAACTGCCACAGGCTGACGAATGAGAAGTCGCCGTCTTAGGAGGGTCCCACAGCATCCAATCACAAGGAAGCTCCGCGGCCAGGCGGCCGGTGCACACGTAGGACTACAGCACCCAGAAGGCACTGCGGTCTACGACATACGTTCGCGACTCGACAGCCGCGCTGGGGGCATGCGCAGAGAGACAGCGGGCTCCTGGTGGCGGCCCTGCGGGGTCTTCAGACTTTGATGACATTAGCTTTAAGTTTTCCTGCTGGTTTAGGGAAAGCGACCGGCAGTTTCCAGGAAAGGAGGCAAGAGTCCGGCTCTGGAAGTACAGGCTCGGAGACAGCGCTTCGGCCCGGGGAATCCGCAGTCTGAAACCGGAGACTACCCGAGCTGCGGGCGAACCGCCTCGGAGGTCTGATCAAGCAACCCTTCAGGAGGTGGGAAACCGAGGCCCTGCCTCTGGAGTCCCCCTAAAGGTAAGACAGCGCCTCGCGTCAGGACGTCCTGGAAGGGATACACAGCCCCCATCGTGAGGAGACCCTGGTTTAGCGGAACCTCACCTGCACGAGGTGATCACTGGACTCGCTACTTCCCCTGCCGAGTTAAGACCCTAATGCTTCCCCCCACCCCCTTTCTGTTTTTATCTCGGCAGATGACTCAAGACCAACCTTGGCTTGCTGTGCAGGAGGCCCTGAGGAAGTGCTTTCCCGTGGTGGAGGAGCAGCAGGCCCTGTGGCAGAGCACCCTGGGGGACTGCCAGCCCCTCCTGGCCTCCCTCAGCAACCTGGCCGAGCAGCTGCAGGCGGCACAGAATCTGAGGTTTGAGGATGTGCCTCCACTTCGGGCCTTCCCTGACTTAAAGGAACGGCTGAGGCGCAAGCAGCTGGCGGCTGGCGACATTGTCTTGGACAAGTTAGGGGAGAGGCTGTAAGAGTTCAATGTCACTCCTTCTTGGCGGAAAGATGGAAAAACTTGGTGTTTAATAAGTAGCTAGGATCCATCAGACGAGTGTTTTTCCCTTTACTTGAGAACACGGTATTGAAAGTGTCTCAGCCTTGCCTCCTTTCCATTTGTTGCAATGGGACCTCTTATCAAAAAGTCATTTTATGGGGTACCTGGATGGTGCAGTCAGCTGGGCTTCCGACCCTTGGTTTTGGCTCGGGTCGTGATCTCCCAAGGTGAGTTCAATCCCCATACTGGGCTCTGCACCCAGCGCGGAGTCTGCTTGAGACTCTTTCTCTCTTAAATAAATAAAT
Source organism: Meles meles (assembly GCF_922984935.1). Classification (NCBI taxonomy): domain Eukaryota; kingdom Metazoa; phylum Chordata; class Mammalia; order Carnivora; family Mustelidae; genus Meles; species Meles meles. The sequence continues at coordinate 187,965,676 of NC_060066.1, forward strand.
CTTTCTTTGGAAAAGTTATTTTATGGCATTTCCCTTGTCATGTAAGGCATGACAGTGATGGTCTCAGTAGAAGTTACAGTGGAAAAGAAAAGCAATCGAAAAAGCGAATTAGTCCTTCTCTGTAGTCTTCTTTTGTCAAAAGCAGTGAGGAACTGTACTTTAAACTTAGTAGTGCCAGAGCTAAGGGTTTTATGTATATTCTCACATAAAATATTTTCAACATCTCTGATTTAACCTCACTTAATCCCATTTTGCTGGTGAGGAAACAGGCTCAGATTGCCTATGGTCACGCAGCTAGTAAATGGTAAAGCTGGAAGTCTAACTCAAGTTTGCCCGACGCCAAGGCCAGAGTGTTCAACCACCATTCTGTGCTGCTGTACGTTGGTGTCTCTGTGCCAAGCATGTCTCTAAACTCTTACTGTGACCTAACATGAGACCCTCTGTTTTAGAGTTATAAATATGGAGGATAGACAAGAGACCTGGCACATAGGCTCGCTCTTTCTTTCTTTCTTTCTTATTTATTTATTTATTTTAGAGAAAGAGCACCAGTGGGGAAGGGGGCAGAGGAAGAGAGAGAATCTCAAGCAGATTCCCCACTGAGCACAGATCCCCACCTGGGGCTCCCTCTTATGACCCATGATATCATGACATGAGCCAAAATCACAGGTCAAATGCTTAACCAACTGACCCACCCAGGCGCCCTGCACATAGGCCTTCCCTTGACCAGAACAAAAGAAGTTTCTGGTGTATATAGTCTGTGCTGTAGACTAAGGGGAAATGTGTATATATGGGGACTTTGTATAGTAATTTGTACAAAATAAGCACCTATGGGATGCCAGGCACAAGGTGCTGGGAATATAACAATGAACCAGACTTAGTTTCTTAGTTGATTAGAAGGGAGATGATTAGCATCAATTAAATTACATTGCGGTATGTTCTGAGGTAGTGAACTCTTATTTCAGTTGATGACCTATTTGTGTGTGAGTATTGGGCCGTTATTTTAAGTCTAATTTCTTAACTGTGAGTCAAAGCCACACATTTTGAAAGCCACAATTATAGATTAGGGAATGCTTTGCCCTTTGGGAAGTTGTGGCCTTCTTGTCGGCTGGGTCCCTTGGAGTCACCAGTGGAATAATAACTACTGGCTGTGAGTTAGGCACTTCCCTAAGCACCTTATGGGCATTATTGCATTTAATCTTCTTAACGCTTTCTTTTTTTTTTTTTTTTTTTTAAGATTTATTTATTTATTTATTTGACAGAGAGAGATCACAAGTAGACAGAGAGGCAGGAAGAGAGAGAGAGAGGGAAGCAGCCTCGCTGCTGAGCAGAGAGCCCGATGCGGGACTTGATCCCAGGACCCTTAGATCATGACCCGAGCCGAAGGCAGCGGCTCAACCCACTGAGCCACCCAGGCGCCCCTTCTTAACGCTTTCATTGATTCATTCATTGTATTTGTCATTTCGTGCCAGTCTCTGTGTTCTAAGTACTTAGGGCATGCAGTGAGCAAAACAGATCATTCTTATACGTGACTGAGAATAAATAACTTTCCTAAGTTCTGCAGTAGTTATATGCACCCAGAGCAGTTTTTCCCTTTGGGACATTTGGCAGTATCTGGAGACATAATCAATCGTCACAACTTGCGGAAGGTGGGGGTGTGGTGTGCTCCTGTCATCTAGTGGGTAGAGGCCAAGGATGCTACTCAATGCCCTAAATGCACAGGGTAACCTCCCACCACAAAGAAGCATCCAGGTTGACATGTGAGTGTGCTGAGGTTGAGGAACCCCGCCTTGGGCCTTTCTCATGATGTTGTCTAACAGGAGAATTTTTCCCTCAGAGCCACCCTCCTCAAGGTGCGGGACACCGTCAGCAGGCACGTGGAGCAGGTGTTTGAGATCTATGAGCAGCATGCAGACTCCATTGGCATCGATGCTGTCCTGCAGGCTTCGGTGCTGAGCCCGTCTGTGGCTGACATGTTGGAGTGGTTGCAGAATATCGAGAGACATTATCGACATTCGTATCCTTTGCACGTTTCAGACAGTGTCCAGAGCTGCTTCAGGAAGTCTTTTTAATTTCAGTTTTCATGAGATTATACAACTGTATGGTAGTGGTCAGTTCTCCTTGGTCTCTGAGCTTAGAGAAAAATAAAGCAGGCCAAGTGGGGAATGAGGGTGGAGTTGTGATTTTAAATAGGGTGGTCAGGAGAGGCCTCACAGATAGTGACATTTAAGAAAAGACCTAAAGGAGGGGCGCCTGGGTGGCTCAGTGGGTTAAAGCCTCTGCCTTCGGCTCAGGTCATGATCTCAGGGTCCTGGGATCGAGCCCCGCATCGGGCTCTCTGCTCGGCGGGGAGCCTGCTTCCCCTTCTCTCTCTCTGCCTGCTTCTCTGCCTACTTGTGATCTCTCTCTGTCAAAATAAATAAATAAAATTTTAAAATAAATAAATAAATAAAAAGAAAAGACCTAAAGGCGAGGGAGAGAATCGGGTGTTATTTGGGGGAAGTGTGTCCCAGGTAGAAGAAACATCACGTGCAAAGGCTCTGAGGTAGTAGCGTGCCTGATATGTTCTGAAAATAGTGTGGATGCCACTGGGCTATACTAGAGTGAGGAGGGGGACCCTAATAGGAGACATGGTCAGAGAGACAGGGCCAGACTTTGTAGGGCTTTGGAGGTCTTTGAAAGGATTTGACTTCTGCTCTGAGTGAGATGGAAAGCTATTCAGAGGTTTTGAGAAGAGGAGTAACATAATCAGCCTGTGTTTTTCACAGAGCTGCAGCCCGCAGTACTGAGCACTGACTACATGCCAGGTACTGTTCTAAGAATGCCCACATAGCCACTTGTGAGGTGCTTTGATTCTGTTTCCTGAGTGCTTCTTGGATTTTCCTTCTCTATCTGCACTGCCTCTTCCATAGTTTCTCGCCTCTCATGTGGCCCATTGGTCTGTGCAGCATCTTGATGGGGTTCTCTGTCTGGCTTCTTTGCCTCTGAGCCAGCTCCAGCTAGTGACCTCACTGCGTCTTGAAGACATCTTCATTCTGCCTGTCGCTTACATCAAGTTTTCAGCAGCTTCCATGGCTCACAGGCCAGAAAGCCCACTTTGGTCTTCAGTGCTCTTCGTGTTCTGGTTCAGCCTGCCTTCTCAACCACCTTTCCTACTGCTCGACACACTGGTCCTTGCCGGCCAGATTGGAGGATTTCCTCAGCGCTGAAACCAATTCATGCTTCCCCACTTCTGTGCCTTTGCTTATGCTCTTTCTACCAGCCAGAATCTTCCTGCTGCTCTCTAAGTGGGAGGTATGCACCCTCTGAACTGCTACACGGTGTCCTCTTTGATGTCACTGACATTCTCTCTTTTCGGTTCCTGGTTTTTCCCTCACCGCAGTGAGATCCTAGGTAGTTGGGGCCATGTCTCATCCCTCCAGCCCCAGCGCACTGTGAGTGAGGAGGTGCTCAGTAAAGAGGGGTGGCATAGATGAGTTCTGCCGCCTGATAAATGGAATGATGGTCCCTCTTTCACTCTTCGAGCTTCCCGTAGCTCTCCCCGGGGCATTTTCCCCCTTTAGCATATTTCATTTGCTTAATTTTTTTAAAGATTTTATTTATTTGAGAGAGAGATCATGAGTGGGGGGGAAGGGTGGAGGGAGAGGCAGACTCCCCACTGAGCAGGGAGCCTGATGTGGGACTCAGTACCAGGACCCCAGGATCATGATCTGAGTCAAAGGCAGATGCTTAACTGACTGAGCCACCCAGACGCCCTTATTTGCTTTTCGAGCAGTCAGTCCTTAACTTCGAGGAAGTTACCTAAAGAGAAAGTACCTCCTGTCCTCCGTACATTGGGGAGACTTGGCAAATATCCAAGCTTTGCCCGAGGCCTGGAACCAGATTTCAGAAGATGAACACCAAAGCCTTGTACAAGGTACTGGTTTTCATTTACTCCATGTCTGCATTCTGTCTGTGTCTCACTTCTTTGAAGCATTACAGAGATGCCCTTACAGTGCCCCTGTATTTTTTATAAATTGAGTATTTTATGTTCTCTGGAGAGGTGATATGCCAGTTTTTCTCTCTTCCTATTCCAGATACCCTGTTGAATGTTTGCTTCTTCCTGGAAGAGTAAGAAGCCACGTGTTTATCAGCAGACTAGGGGGACACGGTTGAAGACCGACATTGGTGCTTTCTGGTATGGTAACCTGACATACTTGAAAAATCAGTGCCTAGAGCCTGAGGACTGCCTTCTGATGCTGGGGCCTCTCCCTGCGATGTCACGGCTAAGGGCACGTGGGCCACCCCTTGCCCTTTTGATGCTTGGCAGTGGATGGAGGCAGAGAGAGAATGCAGGAAAGGTGGTGCAGGAGAACAACGGGACAGGAGCCACCGCCGCAGAAGTGGTAGGGAAGGAGAGGGCAGGGAAGGGAGTGTGGCACCACTCTCAGCACTATCCAAAGCTCTGAGCTTGGTTGACACCTGGGCCTGTTCTGTGTATTTGTGTCCGTACCTGATTGCTTGATGGAAGATGATTATTCTTGATGATTTAAAGGAATAAAGGTGATAATTGATGGAAGACAGTATAGATCTTCCTGGACTTACAGTGAGGTTACATCCTGATAATCCCTTAGTAAATTGAAAATATTGTAAGTCAAAAATGCATTTAATATCCCTAACCTACCAAACATTAGCCTAGCCTACCTTAAATGTGCCCCGAACACTCACATTAGCTTACAGTTGGGCAAAATCATTTAACACATTTAACACTTTTCATTTTATTTATTTCTTTTTTTGAAGATTTTATTTATTTATTTGTCAGAGAGAGAGCACACAGGCAGGCAGAGCAGCAGGGAGAGTCAGAGAGAGAAGCAGGTTCCCCACTGAGCAAGGAGCCCACTGTGGGACTCTATCCCAGGACCCTAGGGTCATGACCTGAGCAGAACGCAGCGGCTTAACCCACTGAGGCACCCAGGTGCCCCAGGGGCTTTTCATTTTCCAATGAAATGTTCACTATCTCATGTAATTGATTGAAAACAGAACAGCTGTTTGGGCTTCGAATGGTTGTATCGGTCGTTTACCCTTATGATCTCTGGGCTGACTGAGCTGCGGCATGAGGCGTGCGCTGTTGCTGCCCAGCGTCATGAGAGAGGTGCACACTGCATGCCGCCAGCCCAGGAAGAGATCCATATTCAGTATGTGAAGTATGGTTTCTGGTGGACACGTATTGCTTTCTGCACTGTTGTAAGAGTTGAAAAATCCCAAGTCAACCACCGGAAGTCCCGGCAGCGCATCACTGTTTTCCAACTGCTGTGGCTCCGAACGCTCAAGTCGACTTCAGTTTCCAGAGCCCACCACCAGGGGGAGGTGGTGCAGCATGCATTATGCTCAGAGCTTTGTCTTTGAGGAGTTGTCCCTCTCTTCCCCACCCCCCTCAGCTGGGAGTAAGTAGCTGGGGAGACTACTAAAATGACAGGGGTTTTGACCAAAGCGGGCGCCTGATTTGCCACATTCCTCTGATCTTGGAGTAGCTGCGTGGTGGGAGAAGACCACCCAGAATCGGGCCATCAGGGTTACGTTTCTGAAGCCCACTGCCTTCATCTGTGAAATGGTCGGGCACTTCCAGACCTGTCAGCTTCGGGGCTGTGGAAAAATCTGAGTCACTGGATGTAAAAAGGCTTAATAAAGAGTATAGATATTTTTTAAATGAAGATGACTTTTTTCTTACTACAAAAGTGATATTAATGCTTTTTCAAAAGTCATAGGAAAACTATAGAAAAAGTGTAACTGTAGAAAAGTATGAAACAAGCTACATCAGAGATATTTTGACATATACCCTTTCAATGTCCATAATCGCACTTTTAAAAAGACCCAAATATAGTATCTTTGACATATACTGTTACTTAAATAATCTTTTTTTTTTTAACATAGTTTGGCCATCTTTTCATATCTGTAAAAATAGCTCAATGTAATTACAGTAGTTACCATTACACACATATACCGTTTTATGAATGTATTAGAGCTTTTATTTTTCCAGATTTTTATGTTTCTACCTGTAAAGATAATACATTGTGACTGTGAAAATCGAAAGGATTACAGAAAGTGGCAATGTACACTGTCTACTGTTTTTAGCAATATGATAGGTATTCTTCCAGGAATTTGAAAAAAATGTATCATATCCATAATAATTGTAAATAAAACAAAACGTTTGAGTATCAGGCCTTATGATGTGCTCTGAGACAGATGAAGGAGATCCCTAGAAAGGTTTATAGTTCAACCAGGGAAAGATTTAAACCAGCGTCTCTTAAGTTTTAATGTGTATGGAAATCACTGGGCTCTTGTTAAAATGTCAATTCTGATTCCGTAGGCCTGGGGTGGCAGTGCCCTAGATTCTATGTTTCTCACAAGGCTTCGGGTACTATCGATGCTGATGATCCTGGGACCAGACTGAGTTGAAGAGATTGAAATTGTAAAACAATAATGAAAGTATTTTCTTGGGGGGGGGGATGGGGGGCAGACAAAATAGGTGGAAGGGAGTAAAGGGTACAAACCCCCCACTTATAAGTTACAGGAGGGTAAAAAAAAATAAAGTGTTATATTTGACAAACAAAAGAGAGGGGACACCTGGGTGGCTCAGTTGGTTAAGCAACTGCCTTCGGCTCAGGTCCTGATCCTGGGGTCCTGGGATCAAGTTGTGCATCCGGTTCCTTGCTCAGGGGGGAGCTTTCTCCCTCTCCCTCTGCTGCTTCCCCTGCTTGTGTGCTCGCTTGCTCTCACTGTCTGATAAATAAATAAAATCTTTAAAAAAGAAAGAAGAAGAAGAGAGGTGATAACTGCTTGTCAGAGTACTTCATAGTGACAGTGACATCTGAATTAGGACTTGGGGAGGGGGAGGAGTGTAGGGCATTCCATGCTGAGGGGACAGTCTAATAAGCAAAGGCAGTGTTTGAGAAAGATTGGAATCCAGCATGGATCAAAAGTTTACTGTGTACCAGGCACTGTGCTTGTTTGCTTTTATCTCCTAAAACTGGCAAATACTAATAGTCCCACCAAGCAAGTCAGTACGGTTCTTAAAGGGCTGGAGGAATGGCTCCCTAGGGTGGACTGGAGCCCAGTTGTGAAAAGCCCGAAAGGCCTGGCCTGAGAGTGTGTATTTTGTTCTGCAAGTGGGAGTTGTGTGTGTGTTACAGAGCTCTTTAAATCCTGACCATAAATAGATACAAGGATTTACAGTGCTTCATAATAACCATGTATTACTTAAATATCACTGATTTTATTTTGTTCATTATTTTTTCACTTTTAAAATGCTATCTTTTCTAATTGTCCTTTTAAAATTAAAATAGATTTATCTTTTGAATAAGCGACCCATTCACACTGTGCGAAATTCAAAAAGAGTACAAGAGCACATTCAGTGACAAGTTCTCCTCTCCCAGTTACTCACTTCCCTTCCCTGGAGGCAACCAGCATGAAATGTTTCTGATGTATTCTTCCAAAAATACTCTTTGCTCATATCCACACAATGGTTGGTGTCCTCTAAGATAGCCCCCAAGGGTCCCACCTCCGGTATTCATGTCCTTGTGTACCCTCCTCTCCTTCAGTGTGGGCTGGGCTTACAGATTTGCTTCTATGAACAGAATATTGCGGAAGTAGTGTGGGGTTACTTCTGAAACTAACTGATAAAAAAGGACTGCAGCCTCCAGTGTGAGCCCATCACTTACTGTCAGATTCCTCACCCTCCGAGAAGTCAGCTGCAGCCCCGTGGAGTGCTCATGTGAGAGACTGAAGCCAGCCAGCCACCATGTGACTGAGCTTGGAAGCAGACCCCCAACTGCCTACGCTTCTGCCCACTTGAGCCTTCCGTTGAGATCACAACCCCAGGTAACAGCTCAGCTACAACTTCACGAGGACCTCAGTCAAAGGCAACCAGCTAAGCTGTGTGCAGATGCCTGACCCATGGAAACATAATAAATGTTTGTTTTAAATTATTAAGTTTTGGGGTGAATTGTCCCACCGCAATAGATAACTAAACAACAAGCAAATGGGGTTTTTTTTGGTGTGTGTTTTCTCCCCGATTTTGCTACAGCATGCTACAGACTCAGCTTTGCACCTCCCCACCCCAATTACTATATCTTTTTTTTTTTTTTTAAGATTTTACTTATTTATTTGACAGACAGAGATCACAGTAGGCAGAGAGAGAGGAGGAAGCAGTCTCTGGGAGGAGCAGAGAGCCTGATGTGGGACTTAATCCCAGGACCCTGGGATCACAACCTGAGCCGAAGGCAGAGGCTTTAACCCACTGAGCCTCCCAAGTGCCCCCCAATTAATGTATCTTAGAGATCATTCTACATGAATATACAAAGAGTTTCCTTAATTTTTTCTAAAATGCTTCCTTATTTCTCTGTTGTTTGGGTATACCATAGTTTATTTAACTAGCCCGTACTGATGGACATTAGGTTTCCAAAGGCTTAGTGTCCTATAGGTCCCCTCAACCTTCCTGTGCTCCCACCTCTGTCCATTATGCCTGTTTTCCTGGAATTTTTCAGTTAGCTAATCATACCCCACCCACTCATCCAGTGAAGAAAGAACTCTGTTGGTATTTTTACTGGACTCGTATTTATAAAGTAAGGAGAATCATCATAGTGAGAAAACTTCCAGTGCTGTGGCTTTTTTGTTAAAGATGTTATTTATTAGCAAGCAAGTGGGGGCAGAGGGAGAAGGAGAGAAACAGAATCTCAAGCAGACTCCCTGCTGAGTGCAGAGCCCAATGTAGGGCTTGATCTCAACAACCCTGAGATCATGACCTGAGCTAAAATCAAGAGTCAGATGCCCAACCAACTGAGCCATCCAGACATCCCTCACCATGCTCCTTTAAGCATGCTGTAGCTATTAGATGTGAGCTCTTTTCTATCACCCTCTATTGGGGAGATAGATTCCTGGTGGTCAGAACCCCTTCCCTGCCAATGAGACAATCTGTTGGGATGAAGTGAAGAATTTAATTTTCTTTCCTTCCTGTCCCTACGCCATCCATGTTTAGAAGTTCATCTCAAGGGCGCCTGGGTGGCTCAGTGGGTTAAAGCCTCTGCCTTCGGCTCAGGTCATGGTCTCAGGGTCCTAGGATTGAGGCCTGCATCCGGCTCTCTGCTCGTTGGGGAGCCTGCTCCCCCCCTCTCTGCCTACTTGTGATCTCTCTTTCTCTGTCAAATAAATAAATAAAATTAAAAAAAAAAAAAGAAATTGACCTAAAAATTCTCTTGGCAGAGGAGCAGTTTTTCCAAATCGGTGAGATCCTAGGCTCCAAAGAGGAGGAATTCTGCCTGCCCGAGGAGGGTCCAGATTGTGTGGTGACTGTGTTATGTCTAACTTTAATCTGAATAATGGGGGCCAGGTACCATCTTCAACTGTCCAAGTGTTCAGTTGTTTACGATGCCTCCACTCTGCACATTTGCATGGGAGGGTGTGCACTTGGAGGAGGAGGTTCACAGAGGAAGTACATTGACTCAGGAAAACTTGCTGAATTGCAAGTGACCCAGACCTGGGTTCAAGTCTCAGCCACTTACCACCTAAGTGACCTTGGGTAAGCGATCTTCCCTCTCAGTTTTAGTTTCTTCTTGTGTATTGATGGAGATGATCTTCTACCGCTTACAGGATTGTACGGTTTAAGTGAGAAGAGATATGTGAAGGGTTTTGGTAAATTTGGAACCATGGAGGGGTTGACATATACTCCAGACTTACTGGTCACCTACTAAATGGGCAGCCGCGCGGTGCTCTTGGGCACCTTCAACACTTAGCAAGCAGTGCAACAAGAGTGCTTCGTGAGACTGGGTTTCCTATGCGCCCACAGCTCATCAGTGACAATGCCACAGTTTGTACCAGGGTATTCGTCGTTCTGGTGGAAGGAGTCTTTCCCTTTCACCGGTTTCCTCTCTGCATCCTTGACGCCCACTCTGCTGTGACAAGAGTTGGGTTTCCTGGAGATCCAGTCCTGCACAGGAAAGGGTTCCTCCAAACGCAGGGGTGAGTGTGGCGTGGCCCCCAACTGGCTGGGCAGTGGCGCATGTGGGGCTCTCTCGGGGCAGCTGCAACCTTGCCAGCTAGCTTCCCCCTTGGGTCCCATGCCAAGAGGGCTGGAGTGAGTCCTCAGGCTGCCTGCCAGCGTCTCACACCTCTGCCCTTAATGCCTGGGCTGGGAGGAGATAGGCAGTCCTTCTCAAGGAATGACAGGGGTGCCCTTCCTTGCATTCTCCCTCCCCATCATTCCTAGAATGTGCCTCAGTTTCTACAGAGTGTGAAGGAAAGCCATTTTTTTCTGAGACTGAGACCTGGTCCAGCATTTGAGGCCCCAGGCCCAGAGATTCCAATCTGGCATGTTTGAGGAGGGGCTGGATGCCTGCGTTCTTAACAAGGACCCTCATTCTGTTGCAGGGCATAATCCTAAGAAAAAGCAGAAGAGAGGGAGCTGGGTAGATGAGCCACAAAGATCGCCCTTCTCCGGGGAAGAACCTAGACTTAACCGTTCCCGGATTGCCCCTCTTCTTCCCTCATTGTTTCTCAGCACCTGCTCAGTCCTCCTCCCGTAACCCCTTTGTACCATTTGGAGAGGGGTCGTAGTCACTTCTGTAAGCACCTTATGGTCCGCCACATCCATATTCATTCGTTCAGAGGCCTCCCTGTGTGCCCCCCACACAACTGATTCTGGGGGATTCAAAGACAAGTAAGAGAAGTACACGGTCTGGCAGGCCAGACAGACACAAAAGCTCAGGTCAGAACTGCTATCATAAAGGACATGTGGGGAAGGCGGTGGATGGAGAGTGACAGATTCTTTCTGTGGGTTTTTGTGGGAGGCAAGGGAGTGTAACAGTAGATCCGCAGCAACTGAATTTCGGGGAGAATCTTCCCCTGGTCTCTACTGGAGAAAGGAGCAGGGCATGGGTAAGCTCAGGCTGCTTGCCATCATGTGAGCAGGGAGCAACCCCAGGTGCTTGCTCCGGCTCTTCCCTCCCCGATTCAGACGTGCGCACTAGTTCTTAATTTGCACAAAGAGCCCAGACCAATAAATCCACCACTCAATTGAATCCCCGCAGTGCGTTTATAGGCAGCAGCCAACTTTTATCAGCTAGTTTGTTCTTTCCTCTAAGCAGAGTTTTATGAGGGGTCTCCTGAGCTGGCTCATAACGTGGTGAAACGTCTACAAAACTTTGTCCGTAAATCCCCAGCGCCCGCCAAGCCGAGGACGCTGTTCTCCAGGCACATTTTGTCCAGCTGGTGGCTCTGTCCCCTTGCCCAGTTTGCATTTTTGCACTTGTCTCTTTAAACTTGGATTTGTTTTCCAGCTCTCTGCGGCCTCTTTAAAGGCAACTGAAAAATGAGGGGTAGGGAAAAGGAACTAGAAAGTTACGTCTGTGCTAAAAATGACCCCTGGCTTATGTTGCTCTGAAAGCTGGTTCCCATCCCCCTGCTGAAACAGTGACATCAGGCTTCCCGGCCACACGAAGCCCAGGGAGGGGGACTGGAGGCCAGCGCCGACAAAGCCCATTATTAATACTTCGCCTCTTTTCTGGGCCGTCACCCTTTGTATTGCCATCCTCGGGTGTCCATTCCGTAAACGAAAGGAACAGCTCCAGACGCCTTTTCCCCAGATGGGCTACAAGCAGGACATCTTTGCCCAGCACTCTGAACTCCCCCAAGACAGGGATGAAAGCTGAATGCCTCCCTCCTCCAAATAAGGCAGGACCTGGTCTGTGGGTGCTGGTTGGCTGAGGGGGCCTGGGCACTTGGGGCCACAGATGGAGAAAGCTGTCTGTCTAGGAACTGGTAAGCATGGTCCCCGAATTTCTTACCTCTGTATTTACAGGTTCTCTTCGTTTTGGTCAGGAGATCATGAGGGCCAGGAGAAGACCCCTGCGGCTGCCCTTCATAGGGCCTCATCCTTGGCCTACTCTCCCCTAGATCCCTCTTGAGGATGGCCTTTCCGGCCTGTGACCTGCGCTTAGAAGGGTCGCCCAGCTTGGCTTCATGCTCTGCCGTCGCCCTCTTGGCATCCTTAATAGTTTGGGAACCAGAGGGAGGATTTCCATTTTGCACTGGGCCCTGCCATATGTGTCGCGGGTCCAGCCCAGCTTCCTTCTGGACGTACTGCAAATGGCCACCCCAGAGCTGGGAACAGACGCTCTCTCCTCCCAGGTCCGAGCCTGCACAGAGCCGATGACTTGCCTGTGGGCGAGGACGCTGGCCTCGCTCCACTCACAAAGGCTCCTGTTGCCCAGTCTTCCGGTCACAGGCAATCCCCATCATGCAACCGTGTTTCGAAAAGCCCTGAAGAGGTGCCTCCCAGTCCCGACCCATGTTGTCAGCCGTTCCTGACACAGTATCGCCTTTCAGACCACACTTCTGGTGTGTGCACGGCACCAGGAGGAAGCTGGAGTCTAGGAGCCGGGCGGGGCGATAGAAGCCAAACAGGGCAGCAGCGGACCCCCACCCCCAACAGAGAGCCTCAGACCAGGCCAGCAAGGCATCCTCCCTTCCCTAGCCCTGCCTGACATGGGTTTCCAGATCCACCCGGCGTTGCTACACCAGCGGAAATGGCGGTCACTGTCCCAGCCAAACCCTAGGACTGTGGTGACAACCCTGAATGGGCCCAGCCACCACATCAAGGAGGCAGCTCCACCCTCCTCTCTGCCCTCCCTCCCACCTCGGGCTTCCCCGCCTCTCTCCTTCCCAAGAACCCAGGGCGTAACCTCTGCTCGGGGCCAGGGTCAGTCATGGGCCTTTGCAGCTGCTGTGTTGGGAGAGAATGTTCTGGACACCTCGGGAGTCCGGACATCTGCCACTCACCTTTGTGGGACCTGAACAGGTGACTTGACCTCTCTGGACCCCACTGTCTTCATCAAAAGAAGCAGAAATAAAGTGAGGTGGACAAAAGTTTCAACTCATAGGGCCACTGCGAAAAGTAAAGGGGTCAATACATGTGAAAGGGCTTTAAACTGTATAGAAGGAATTTTCCTCTGGGAAGCACGGGGGCGCGATGGAAAGAAGGACTTGGGAACCAATAATAATAATAATATAATGACTACTTATTGAGCAACTTCTCTGCTTCGTGCTTATACCTAGAGCTTTTATACCTGTTACAACAACCCTGTGAGGTAGGCACTATTTCCCTGCTTCTGCAGATATGGAGCCCGAGTTAGGAAGGCCATGTGACTTCTCCAAGGCCACAGTCTATCTTCAGTTTTAATCTTCCATGAGCTCCACGTCCCGATCCACTACATAGCCGTCTGAGGCAGACCTGGCAAGGTGTCCCCAGTCAAGTCATCTAAACCTCTCTGTGGCTGAGTTTCCTCCCCTGTGTAATGAAGACCATCATGTCCCTTTGACAACCTCCAGGATGAAACCAGCCCATGTCTGGCACAGTCTGGGTGCATTTTCTCTCCCTAGCAGCTCTAGCCTCGAGAGCTGCTTTGGGCCAGATGGTGGCCGACTCCAGGCCGGAGCAGAGGTTCCCAGCCCAGGTTTGGGTCCGGGTGACCGCTCAGCGAGGGAAGCACTGCTCACGTAGGAGGCAGGAACGTAAGGTGTGGCATTTCCTGGCTGTGCCTGGCTACACTTCAGAGGCAAGGGTGGGGGATGTGAGACTTCCCCAGGCCCAGGGCAATCTGGGCACATGCCCCATTTCTATGTCTACCCGCTGAAGTCACCATCAATCTCCATGAGTCACCAAAACACCAGAATCCCACACCGCTGCATGGGAGCCAGTGCGCCCAGTGCAGGCAGCCCTGCAGACGATTGTGAGAATAACCAGCACCCCCGGTTCGAACTGCGGACTCCATCGCTTTGATCCAAGTCCCGGGATCCGAGGAGGGCACTCATCCCCCATGGAGGACTCTGGCCTAAGAGCTTCCTCCAACCTGTTGCCCCTACACCTGGTGTCCCCAGGCGAGGCAAGGAGTTGCCATGCCTTCTACCCTGTGTAACTCTGACCAAGGGAGGAAGAATCATTGTCTCCATCAGTGAGGATTTCAGGATTTAGACCGGTGGTTCTTATTCTTGCCTGCACATTGGAGTCCCTTGGAGAGCTTTACAAAGCACCAGTCCTTGCATCTACCGCAAGATGCTGATCTAACTGTCAGGGATTCGGGCATTTTAAAAGCACACCCCTGGCGCCTTGGCTTCAGCATGTAGCCAAGGTTTGAAAACAACTCATTCTTTTAGAATGTCTACTGTGCATTAGGCACCATGCTGGGCTCCGAGCTGAACAAGAGCCTGGACTTCTACCTGTATGGGGTTGCATTCTAGTAAGGAACAACAAAGGGAGCAAGAAAATAGGTAATTTCAGATGGTCACAGGACCAGGATAGACGGGATAGAATAAAAGGGGCAGAAAGGGCTTTCTGAGAAAGTGATGTGTGCACTAAGACCTAAATGAAGAGAAACGGACAGATGTGTATTACCTCGTCCAGCAGTTCTCAGTGTTGTCTGGGGAATTCCATGACCCTGTCAGGGGATCTGCAGGTGGGAACATTGTATCACACGAAGACACTATGTGTCATTTTTACTGGTGTTCTCTCCAGAGTGTACAAGGATTTTGGCCACACCCAGGGATAGGTAATGACAATATTGCTCTGACCGCTAATAAGACAGGTGCTTGTGTACGCTAATGTTATATTTTTTTTCCTTTGCCAATATGGTTTTATTCATTTATTTCTATTATGTTATACATATTGCATCATTTATATCATATTCATTTCTATTATTCATTCATTAATCATTCATCATGGCTTGATTTATTTATTCATTTAATAAATATTTACTGGTACTCTCGATATAACCCATGTAAATACAAACAGAAGCTCTTTCAGGGCCTCAATTTTAAGAATGTAATGGGGTCATGAGACTAAAAAGTTTGAGAACTGCTGATCTGGTGGAAAAGCCTTTGAGAGGGTCCCAAGGCGGGAACAGGAGCAGGAAGGCCGGGGGACGGTGGGAGGAGGGAAAGGTGTCTGTGGCAGATGCGGTGGCGGGGAGGGAGGCCAAGGCCAGGCATACAGGGACCTGGGGAGAGGACTACCCCAGGCGGAGGACGACAGAGATGTCTGGTGTGAGGTAAAAGACCAAACCAGGACTCCAGCAGGGAAGATGGAGAGCAGTGCATTCCAGAGAGATTTGGAAGGAACCTGGTAATAAATGTAGGGAGTGAGGAAGAGAATGGCTTCAAGTCGCTAACCATCCAGCAAGGTAGGGGCCATAGGAACTGGAAGAGTTTTGGGGTAAGTGGTGGGAGACAGAATATGGGTAGTATCATGGGTGGGGGACATCCGGCCGGTATCTGGACAAATAGGTTTGGATGTCACCGGAGGCATGGGCACCAGAGTGATAAAGCTTTGGGAGAATGTGTGCAAAGAGAAGACATCTGATGGGTCTTGCTAGGGATTCTCATCCCATATGACACGGTCCAAGTTGATGTCAGAAAGGATCCAAGCAGAACCAGAAGGTCCTGGGGGCCAGGAGCCAAGGAAGGAGAGTTCCAAGAAGAGAAGCAGGTCTGGTCTGGTAAGAGTGCAGAGGGGTCCGGTAGAGTGAGGACAGAATCATGCAGGCTGTGACCTCCGTAAGAATTTCCTGGGTTGTGGGTGAGCTAGCTTGCACGTGCTGAGGGGTGACATGAGATGAGGTTGTGGAGGGACGAGTGCAGATTCTCGAGGGGGGAAGGAAGTAGAGCTTGAAGGAGATGTGGAGAGTCTTTTAGCCTGGGGGACATAGAAATCATTTGTGAAAGCTGAGAGGGGAGCCCTGGAGCAGGGGTAGAGAGGATGGCACAGGACTGGGTCAGGGCAGGATGGAGGAGGCAGTCACAGCGGGTTTGGGGGGAGCGTAGGAAGTGGAGAGAGTGTCATCTGTGTGGCAGGTAGGAGGCAAGGTGGTGTGCTGGGGGGATCAACCAGAGGGAACTTGAAGAGAGAGGGAAGTGGACAGCCACCAAGGAGGCTGGGTGAGGAAGCTGGCAAGCCTGGCTCGGGACTTCCCTGCCCCTGCATCCAGAGTGGCCCAGGGGGCTCAGAAAACACCACAGACTGGCTTGAAGAAGTGCTTCCCTTCAAAGAGCTTCTGGTACCTTCCTTGAATGTTTCCCAGTTATCTGGTCCATGCTGGGAGGAAATGGATAGACTAGGGAATGGGGTGAGAATTAACCTCTCACTCCATGTGGGGAAATGGATGCTGAGGGAAGGCAAATCCTCACAGAACTTCTGAAAGCAGCCAGGTCTGTAGAGCAGCTGTCCAGGTTCCCCAAGTGGGGGCCACTTCGTGGTGGGGGTGGTGTGTACCTTCAGCAGAATCCTCCTCCTCCTTCCCCCCAGGGCCCCTTCCCGGGCTCCTCCTCTTTCCTGCCTCCTTATTCCCCACCTCCACCCCACTCCAGTTTGTGCTCCCAGGGTGGTGACGGCACTGTCCATCCTTGTCACAAATCAGTCCTTTCCTTTCCTGCTGCCTCTGTCCCACCCCATTTCTCTCCTTCCAGTCTACCCTCCACCAAGATGGTCTCTAATATAGAGCTCTATCCATGGGGTCTTCTAACCCCTGAAGTCTTTCAAAGATTCCCAGAGTGTCAGGTAGAGACCTGACATTCCTCCTGAAACCAGCATGAAATTCACAGCCCCTCATTAGCTTATGGACCCCTGTTCATCTCCTAGCACACTCCTCAGGTCTCCCCTGCCCCCAGGCCCCTGTTCACGCGGTTTCTGTTGGGAAGAAGCTGAGCTTCTCTCTGTATCCCCCCAGGGGAGGTACGATTCGCTTTCACGGCTCATTTGAAACCTCACCTCCTCCTTGAAGGCTGCCTTGACCACCGAGGCCAGGTTGCTTCCCTCATCGGAGTCCTCCTAGTACCACACACTCCAGGAGGACAGCCCATCCCACCCTGCAGTAACCGGCTATCTCCTTTCCTTGGATTGTGAGGTCCTCCAGAACAGGGACCCGGTCTGATCTTCGGTTATGTCCCAGCAAGAGGAACCGAGTTGGGAGGCTCCTGGGTGCGGAAATGAATGAATGAATCAATCGATTGACTGATCGGTGTTCTCATGGATCTTGCGTCATCAGTGTGGGAAGCACTGCTAACAGCTTGTCTTTATATCAAACAAACCCAATGTGTTATCTGGTTTTTATACAATCCAAAAATATCTAGAGGTCCAAAGACCCCGGGAGGGGGCTCGCGGAAGGCATGGAGGAGGCCTCGGGCCCTGGGGAGTGGGAGCGTGTACAGAGGACCGTGGCTGCCTACTCCCAGGTGCACCCACCACCCCCTCCCCTGCAGAAACCCAGGCCAGGAGACCATTAGCCAGCACCCCTGCGGAGTCACACCCAGCCAGCTGGGCCTCAGGACAGAGCAGGCCCAAGGAGCGCCCACGGCCAGGAGGCCCTAAAGATTCAGCACTCCCGCCTCCGCTCAGGCTGGCACAAGTCTGCCCGGCCCAGAGGCAGGGGGCTGCACGGAATGAACCCTGCCCTGAGAGGCCCTGGCTCCCCAGCCTGCGTGACAGCCCGGACAGTTAAAGTGGTCGTGCACAGTCACATCTGCAGGTAATTTCTACATCCATCTGCGTTGGAATGGAGTGCAGTCAATTAATTAGAACAACACCCTCTGTCCCAGCGCCATCTCTCAGGAGGGAGGGGCCCCATGTCCCCTGGAGAGCACGTTGCTCCGGCTCTGGGTTGGAACCCACTGTCTCCTAGTGGGCTCTAATTGCATTAGGAGGAACCGTGAGGTCAGCGGGCATGCTCGTTCCCGGCGGCCTGGCCTCCAGCCGCCTGGGTGCGTGCGCAAGGAGCTCCCCGGCCGTGCCGCCTGACATTTGCAATCGTTTAATTGGAACAAGTTCCATCTTTGAGCTCTGCTCAGCCTTTCATACAGCAGCCAAACTGTCCGCCCTGGACAGGACATAAATCCTGCCGGCGAGTCACTGGGCCAGTTCTCCTCCCGGAGCTGCTTCATTCCTGGAGCTCACCAGGGGCAGCTATTCGCACCCCAGTTTGGGAAAGGCCCCAGGGAACAGATGGGGTGCAGAGGAGAGAGCACTGTGTTGCGAGCCAAGGATAGCATGCCAGGCTGAGCAAGCTACTTCACTCTCAGAGCTCTGGTTTTCTCATTTGTAAAAGAGGATGATAACCTCTTCCTTGGAATTATTCTAAGAGCGAGAGGCCCCCACTGTGCCCGACGGCCTGCAGAACACAGGAAAGCCTTCTTTCTATATGTCCTCGCTGTGTGGCCTTGGGTGAGATACATCACCTCTCTGTGCCTCAACCCACTCATTGGCAACATGAGAGACTGTGGTGGGGTCCAGCTCATACGGTGGTTGCAAAGCGAGCTGCGAAGGGCAAGCAGGACATGATTAGAACGCTGCCTGGCACGTGGCACACACGCAGAACACGTCACTGTTCGCTCAGCTCCGCTGTCGCTGTCTTTACGCCTTTGCAGGACATGGTGCCAGGAGAAAGACCTGGTAAACACATTTCTTGGGATGCCTTAGAGGTTAATCCTCTCCTGGTGGGGTTCTGAGCTGAGACAAGTTGCAGTTTTGGAAGAGAAAAGGGCCAGTGGGAGGGCTGAGCTCCAGACTGACCAAATGTCTCATTCATTTAACAAATGTTGATTGAGGTCCTACTGTGTGCCAAGCACTAGGCTAAAAATACACAGTGGAGAGGGATGTCTCTCCAGGTTACTGTCAATCGGATGATCTGGTGATTTCATTTTTTGCTTTGCGGGGCTATCCATTTTTTTCTTTTTTTTAATCACCCATGAAAGGGGAAGTTTCCCTGACACCAGCCCAGCGGAGATTTTGGGTGTGTCTCAGTGGGCCCACGTCCCAGGCTACAGCATTCAGGGTCTTCCTCTGCTTGGGCCCTTCCCTCTTTTTTCTAGTCCAGTCTCTCTTCCTTCAGGAAGTCCACCCGGTTCCCCTCTCAATGGGCTCACATGTCCTGTCATTAGCTACTGATCTTCTATCACTAATAATGTATATCTCGAAGTTGTCCCGTTCCTTATCCATGACCTAGGACGGATAGACTCCGTGTCTCCTTCCCTGCTCTTCTCCAGAGCCTAGTAATGCCCAGCACAGAGCAGATGCTCCACAAATATTTATCAAAGTCATGAAACATAGCCTTTGGGCCTGTGGCCAGGTGTGGGCCTGGGGCCCCTAAGAGGTGACCTACCTCCACCTTAGGCAGCCCCCCCAGCCTTTCCCCACACCCAGCCTGCATAGAATGTCTCCAGGGCCAATGATTTCACCATCTTTCTCTGGCTCCTGTTCCAGCTTTGAAGTCCCTGTTGGTCAGGAAGTCCTTCCCGATGTCTGCCTAAATCTCCAGGAATAACTTAAGCCTGTCGTCCCGGATCCAGGCAGCATGGAGGCAGATGGGTGTCCCCCTGAAACACCTCTCCTTGCTCCCCCAAGGAAGAGACTGCACCAGGGACCAGAACAGGAAAGCGAGTGGGGGCGGGGGGGGTGGTGGAAATGGAACAGATGAATGTCAAGCACATGTTCCCAAGGAAATAGAATGTAGTTGTGGTTAAGTGGGGCTTGGCAAAGCAGGGCTGTGTCCAAGCACACTCTTAAGGGCTTCCCTGGTGGAGAAGGCCTTGGCAGTGAAGTGGGGCAAGCTCCGGAGCCATGGGCAGCCAAGCCTCCTGGAGCATGGCAGGTGCTTCCTGGGGGCAGCAGCAGGGATCCCGGAACGCCTACAAGCCTGGAGTGCAGGAAGCCGTGGGGTGGGGGTGTCCAGGACCTCAGCCTTCCCAGGCTGGGGCTGAAATGAGAAATGCAGGCTGGTCTTGACAGAAGACTCCAGACCCTGGGCCAGGACTGCTCCTCACCTGGCAGGCCAGCACAAAGGAGCCTCAGGCAGGAGAGGCTCTGCAGGCACGAGCAGCTCCTTCTACCGCCCGACGCAGACGGGGCACTGCATGCTCCCTGCCCTCCATGCCAGTGCCCACTGTCGCCTCTTCAGTGCAGGTCTTGTGCTGGCTCAGAGAAGAAACAGCTTCACAAGGGCCAGGAGTTGGGCGGGGGTGTGTGTGTGTGTGACTGCAACCCCCACTCTCCGTCCCACCTCCTCACTCCTGAAAGAAAGATTTGTGGCCTCTCTGGTTTTCCTGAAGTCCTGGTGGTTACTCCAGCAGAGTGTGGGGGGACAGCTCTGGACCAGGAGGCAAGCAACTTGCAGTCAACCTCTGGTCTGCGTAACCTTGGGCAAGTCTCTTCTCACCGGGCCCTGGGCTATTTCAGCTGCACAGAGTGGGTGAGGGCAAGGACCTCAAAGTGCTTTTCATTTCTTACAGTAGTGTACACTTCGGTATTTGGAGAGAAAGCCGAGGCCGCGTGTCCGCAAGAAAACCAGGAAAAGGGGAGCAGCTCTGGTGGGCGTGGGGGAGACTTGGGGTCCCGCTGTGCCCCTGTGCATCTCCCCCAAATCCATGGCCAGGAGCCATGGGACTGTGGTCTCTAAGCCGCTTGTTCTCAAGCTCAATGGGGCTTCTAAGCAGTTGAGGACGGTCTAAGGGCAATGCTGTGGGCTGGAAAGATGTCCAGGAGTGAGGACAGAGTGGGGACAGAGGCTGTCAAAACCCTTGTGGCATGTTCACCAAGAGGATATTTCTTTTTTTTTTAAGATTTTAATTTTTTATTTGACAGACAGAGATCGCAAGGAGGCGGAGAGGCAGGCAGAGAAAGAGGGGGGAAGCAGGCTCCCCACTGAGCAGAGAGCCTGATGCGGGGCTGATCCCAGGACCCTGGGATCATGACCTGAGCCGATGGCAGAGGCTTAACCCACTGAGCCACCCAGGCGCTCCACCAAGAGGATATTTCTTACATGGGACTAGGTGCCTGGGGATGGTCCACTGCAGCGGAAGGAGCAACAGGACCTGCCTCGCTCCTGACACTGTGCATGGAGGGAGACACGGATGTTCCTTAGGAAGCTACTGCAGGACACACTGCCCAGAGGCAGGAGGCCGATTCGATGACCCCTGGAGGCCTGCACCGTGGGCAGGCACAGCAGGGAGCAGGTGTGGAGGAAATCTCAGGGTGTGAACCAGCCCCCCACTGCCGCCCCACCCCAGGTCTAGAAGTGCCTTGAGTCCTTGTGTCCAGCCTTGCTTTCTCCTGGGGGAGCTAACTTTGAGAGCTCCGGGCCAGCCCCTGCTTCCAGCCTCTGTCTCCAGCCCCTGCCCCGGAAACCCCCTCATTCCACGCTATCTGCTTAATCCCTGTTCACAGCGGGCTGACCTCCCGCCTCTGTGGCCTCACATTGAGCCTGCCCCGGTCTTCACAGGCCTCCTTCGAAAAAATAAATAAATACTTTCTCCATTATCCCATTAGCAGCTTCACAGGTTTTTCTGCTATTCCCAACTCCACTGAAAGTGGAAACACGTGTCCTGGAGAGCCTCTGCTTGCCCACCAGCCACCGTTGGGCGGGTGCTGAACTCCAGGTGGGAGCTGGGCCTGTCCGCCTGCAGCTGCCCCCTTGGGAGAGACGGGTTCCCAGCCAGCCTGGCTCCCCATGAGTTCTGCCAATGCCGGTAGACACGAGGTGGGGGGGGCTCCACACCCCAGACAAGGAGCCAGGAGAGGCAGCTTCTGCACACTGCTTCTTACCGGCTGTGTGCCTTCAGGTAAAGCTCTCTACCTCTCTGGGCCTGAGGTTCTTTCTTCAAGTGGAGAGTATGATTCCTCTCTGGAAGGACAGGAGGACCAAAACAATCTGAGAGAACAAGGGTCTTAAAAGGCACGAAGTGCTTTGCCAGTTGGGGCAGGTGTTTGGGAAATATTTTACTTTTCTGGCTTTTGTGCCTGCAGATTTTAAAAAAAATATTTTATTTATTTTCGAGAGAGAGAGAGAAAGAGAGAGCACGAGAGCAAGCACGAGCAGGGTAGGGGGCAGAGGGAGAGGATCAAGCTCTCTCCCTGCTGAGTGCAGAGCCCCTTGATCCCAGGACCCTGAGATCATGAGCTGAGCCAAAGTCAGATGTTCCTGCAGATTTAGAAAAGGAATCAGCCAGGCCCTTCCTCACCAGGCTGTCTGACAGCGCAAGAGAGGGGCCTGTGGAAGCTCACATACTCTGTGATTTGGCCTGTCTGCCTTCCATTCGGTGCCCACCTCCACTTATCATGGCCACAGCTCTCTGAGAAGGTTCTAGAATGCCAGACTGTTGGCTCCTCGAGGTGGGGCGGGGAGCCGCCCCACAGGCTCGTCCGTACCCACCGTGGGCTCTGGCATAGAGCAGGATCAGGCTGGGAGCTGTGGGTGTTTGTCTCCCCATCTCTCCATCTCTTGGCTGTTTCTCCCTTCCTCTGCCCATGGCCCCAGGCAAGGGGCCCAGAGAAAGACAAGGCCAGTCCTTCGGCCCAGGTGTGCGGGGGCGTGGGCTGTTTCTGGCTGCCCACTGGGCACCGGGGAGGCGAGCTGCCAGGCAGGCAGGCAGGTGGGCTGCTCTGCTAGCCTGAGCAGAGCCTGACAGCAGCCGGGATCAGGATCT
This sequence comes from Meles meles, assembly GCF_922984935.1. Lineage (NCBI taxonomy): Eukaryota > Metazoa > Chordata > Mammalia > Carnivora > Mustelidae > Meles > Meles meles. The sequence goes on from NC_060066.1 coordinate 187,988,167, forward strand.
GTCGACGGTGTCTGCGACATCACCACATCACTGCTCTGCCTTCCTGCTCCTCATGAAGGTGGACTAGGTCCCCGCTGAAGACATCACTGACACCCTCGTGTTCTATCTTGGCTCCCACCCCTGTGCCCCTCCCAGTCCTTCCCAGAAGCCGGTTCTCCTTCACTTCTGCTCTGGCGTGTGAGTTCCTTGAGGCGGCAAGGGTGCCTCGTTATCCCCGCTCAAGCGGCGAGCCCAGGCCTTGGAGTCAGCCATGCTCCAATCAACGCCTTTCAATGCCGAGCTTGAACTGTAACTCTTCTTCCTCTTTTTTATGATTTTATTTATTTGTTTACTTATTTATTTGAGAGAGAGAGAGAGTATGAGAGGGAGAATCTGAAGCAGACTCTGCACTGAGCACAGAGCCCCACGTGGGGCTCGATCCCACCACCGCGAGACTGTGACCCGAGCCGGTGCAAGAGTCGGACCAGCTGTGCCACCCGGGTGCTCCGAGGGGTGACTCTGCTTGATTGGCTGTGCGACCTTAGATAAGCGGCCTAACTGTATCTGTATCTCTTGTTTCTCTCCCCTTTAAAGTGCAGACAGCGTGTGGCTTTGCTTTGAGAAGCTGGTGAGACCGCGCATTACTGCAGTGCTGGCCGCCTTGCAAGCCCCCCAGAGGAGAAGCTAAGGTTAGGATGCTCCCTCCGTTCCTGGGGGGGCTCAGCTGCAGGAATGGCAGAGTGAGCCAATGAGTAAGTGAATGCATGCTCAGTCCTGGGCCCAAGCCCTCGGCCCCCCTTCCCCCCAGCCCCGCTTTTCTGTTCCTGGCCAGGTGGGAGACGCTCTCAGCTTTGCCAAAGTGCGGTTTCCCGATGGACGATGGACGAAGGGCTGTCCAGACACCTGGGAGCAGCAGGATGACTATGCCTGGGCAGCCTCAGGGCCCTCAGCCTCCCTGGGCAGACAACACCCTGGAGCACATTCCTGGCTGGCGAGCTGGACTTGCCCACCTGTGCCATTGGACTTGGCCTCAGTGTTCTGTCTGATGAGTTAGCCTCGTCCTACCAATCCCACTGCTCCTTGCGGTGGGTCCATGTCAGCTGCATGCCCGCACCTGGCCTTCCTTTCCCAGAGATGGAACCAGGCTGCCAGGCTGTCCTTCCACCTTTGGAGGGTGAGGTGAGCCCGGGAGAGGCCTGTAACCTGTCTTGGCCAATGCTGGTCCTCAAGGGGGTGGAGGGGAGGGCCCAGGCTTCTGCCTCCTAGGATCTTGGGCTCTCTCCTGTGCGGGTTGGGGCATTTGGGGAGGGTCTTGGAGTCAGCTGAGCACTCTGGCCTCAGGTTCCTCACAGGCTGGGATGGGGGTGGGCTGGCCCAACCCCTTCTTGCCAGACATTAGTGGGGGCTGGGCACAGCCTTGTGGGGATCTGGCCTGGACACGGCAGGGGCTGGACTGCCTGACCTCCTGGGAGTCCGGAGGCTACAATTCATGAGAGATTCTCCCCTCTGAGCAGCTCTCCTGGGAAAGCCGGCAGGTCTGGGTCAAGGGGAGGGAGTCTGGTATGGACCATATTCAGGGGCGGATTAGCTGGGGGAGCTGCTCCCACCAGCAGGGAGGGGAGAGATAAAGCCTGTGAGCTGGAGAAGGGGGCCCAGCACGGAGACATTCCCTCCCTTGACCCCAGGCCCGTGCAGAGCCGGTGTCTGTGGTGGGGGAGGGGGCCGCCCCCTTTCCCAGGGTACTGGCCGGGGGAGCCCAGCACTTTCTCAGGCCCTTTATTAAATTTCTCAGGAGCAAGAGGGGAGGTTATCCCTCCCCCTCTTCCCTGAACTCCCCTCCTTTTGTCTCCCTCCCCAGGAGGGTCGGAAAGGAGCTTTTCTCATTATTGTGGTTATTAAAAAATAAATGAGCCAGAGACACACACACAGAGACAGAGACAGAGACAGAGGCAAGCAAAGAGAGACAAAGAAAGACAGGCAGATAGAAGAGGGAGCTGGGAAGACAGAGACCGAAGGAGGTAGACGTAGAGACTTTGAGAGACAGGGAGAGAAATAGACCTCGGGCCACTGGAGGCAGCTTGGCAGACTGGAAAGAACGGAAGCAGCTCTGGACTTTCACCTGGTCCTAAAGCCCAGCCGGTGTGCAGTTGTGTGACCTTGGCCAAGCTCCTTCATCCGCTTGAGTCTCTGTTTCCTCATCTGCAAACCGGAAATCGTAACTCTTACTTCATAACATCACTCCAAAATGCAGAAAGAAGTCCTGTACGAGGCTGTGTGCAAAGTCTGGAATGTAATAGGTGTTCAGAACACAGCTTTAATATATACCGTATATTAGGAGAGAAATAAATAAAAGGATGTACAGTTTAATCTACCTGTGGGGGGGGTGAGGGGGGCTACGGCAGCGAGTGCGTGCGGGCGGGGCCTGGGGACACCTCCACTGCCCCCTACGGGGAGGGCAGCAGCCCTTCTCTGGGGAAGAACTGTTTCGGGGCTTTCCCCCTCCTTGTTCCTCGCCTCACTTCTGCGTGTCAGCTCTTGGCTACCGAGTGGAGAGCCAACGGGACTCAGAACGTCCACTCAGGTTGTCTGTCTGTCTGTTTTTTTATCTCCCAAATGAAAGGACTTGAATACTAGGCTTTGGAAGCAACCAGACCTGGCACTGAATTCCAGAAATTTCCTGTGAATTGTTCTGAGAACAAAAGGGATGCTAATGTTCATTGTAGAGGTTGTTTTTTTAAATAGCTTTTTTGAGGTACCAAACTCACTTGTAAAACCCACTGGTGTTAAGTGTACCATCCAAGGATCCTCAGTGAATGTACAGAGCTGCACGAACAGCACCATGGTCCAATTTCAGGATGCATCCATCACCCCCAAAATACGTCCCTCCCTGTTGCTACCCTGAACCCCAGGCAACTACGCATTTGTGTTCTGTCACTATGGGTTTGTTTCCCTGGATGTTTCCCGTGAGTAGAATCCTACGAGATGTGGTCTTTGGTGTCTGCCTTCTGTCCGAGGGGTCAGAGGACACTGAGGTCTGTCCCCACTGTAGCAGGTCGCCTCACCTCCCCGCTTTCTAGAGCTCAGGCCCACTCTGCTACAGGGGCACCTCCTGTCTGTCCCTTTACCGGCGCATGGACATTTGGCTTGTTCCTCTGGCATTTGAAGTGTTAAATACCATACTACATATAAAGTGATTAGATCAGGGAAGCCTGGGTCTTCCAACTGGCTCAGTTGGTTAAGCAAAGTGCCTTCTGCTCTGGTCATGATCTCAGGGTCCTGAAATCGAGCCCCTGCTCAGCAGTGAGTCTGCCTCTTCCTCCCCTGCTCACGCTCTCTCTCTCTCAAAAAAATAAATAAAAATCCCCCCCCCAAAAAAGTGATCAGTAAATATCAGATGGCTTTGAATGGATTGAGAGAGAGGGAGAGAGAAATTCCTTTGTGGGCTTACCCAGGGCCAGGCACCTTCAGGAGCCCTTTATGCTGGTTTACATCTGGGGTCACTCCTCTGGGGTAGCTAGGGCTGGGATCCGCTGTGCTTTACAGAGGAGGAAATCCTGGCTTGGACAGAGCACTGGCTCCACCATGGTCACACCTGGTCACCACAGGCAGGGACGGAGCTTGGCAGTTTCTCCTGCCCATCGCCCTCAGGGAGCCTGGAGGGCACAGCTGGATTTCCTCCAGGCCTCCATTCTGAACACCCAGCACTGGCCTCCGCCCACAGCGCCTGCTGCTTCATGAGCTAAAAAATAATCCCGCTACACACACCCCTGCATCCTTCCCCTCTTCTGTCTGTCTGCATTCCCGCATCCCCGCATCCCCCAGGCATCTCCTAGCCTAAAGCACTTCCCGCCTCAGGCAGGGCTTAAGAGTTGTGGAGTCCATGTCTACTTTAATCCTCTACTTTAATTTAACCCCTCAGCCTGGCGGTGCTGGCAGAAAGGCTCAGAGAGGTCCAGAAACTCGCCCAAGCTCGCACAGCTCATGTGTGAGTGGTGGAGCCCAAATTCCAGGGTATCCATCTGTTTGGTTCCAAAGGCCATTTCTCCATCTCTCTCCCTCGGCTCCCCTCCCTCACAGAGGCTGGAGCTCCACATCTGGCTCCCAAATGACCTTCCCCCCCACTCCAGGAGAGAAGGCAAAGGCCCGGGGACCCTGTTGCTGGGGGAGGGGGACGGGGAAAGGGGGCTGGAGGGGATGGGCAGAGGAACTGGCTGGCCTCCTTCCCTCGGGCTTGGAGGCCCTCCCCAGGGCAGCTGGGTGCTGAGCTGCCCTCTCCTCTCCTCCTAGCTTCTTCTGGGAGACAATGTGCTTCTCATTAGGCTGGCGTTGGGTTTTGCAAACCGCACGTCTAATTGTGAAGGTTTGGGAGTGTGAGTAACTGTG